>NC_142123.1:15850000-16482500 GCF_056152115.1 Neolamprologus brichardi | reverse complement strand
TCTGTTAATGTCTTTAAGGTGGGGGTGCTCCGTCTCCGGGCTGGGACCCTGACTGGGCCTTGGGGGCTTGGGTCCTGGTTGGTGTGTCGCCAAGATTGTGGGCGGGTGGGTGCATGGGGGTTCAGCCCTGGCGCGGGGGGCCATCGGTGCATTGAGCCAAATGGGGGGCCCTTCAACTGGGGTGGATGCTGTTACATCCTTGCAGAAGTTCTCTGCTGCTGCTGTGGTTCCAGAGTGTGGTGGTGCCCCTCCCTTCCTTCCCTCCCCATCTCCAGCTGCCTCCCTCTTCCCACCACAATCACCAACACACGCATGGCCTTGGGGTGCAGGTGTGTCACCAGGGTGCAGGGGAGGCATCCCCCCCCCCCCCCCCCCACACACACACACACACACACACACAGCTCTGTCCCCTTCTGGCCTCCATTTTATTCCACAACTTCTTTATTCCACATTACTCACACTCTCATAACATACATATAGGACCTTGGGGGTGGGCACGCTACAGGGCATTCATAAGACCATTTGTGTATACAACCTCACCTCTGGCCCCGGTGCCCACCTCTCAATTTTAAATACATGTAGACATTGAGGGTTCTCGGGGGGGGGGGGGGGGGGGGGGGGGGGCTATGCGCTTACCTACCGCTCTCTGGCAGGTAGCTCCATGCCCTCCAGGGGTTTAAATGCACCTTAGAACACGCATGCCTCAACACTACATATGAGCGGCCGGAGGGAGGTTTGGAGTCTTCACACACTCCCATTGCCCGTCGGGGCTGGAGGGGCTGGGAGGAGGAGCTGGCCGTCAGGGTTAGATTCACACAGACTGAATGACGACTAGTACGCGCTGACTCCACAGACAAGGTACGAAAATATGTCAGGCTACGTCAATAGCGGTTGGTCTTCAGGGTTTCTACTCCACGGCCGTATTTCATATGGGTCCACATTTCCAATGCACCGCTGCTTCGCCTCTGAACGCAATCGGTCTCTATACAGTCCATTCTCTTTTGAGCTGCTTTTAAGCATCTTTCTTGTAGTTGTCGTTCCAACACAGTGTGTTTGTTTTGATTCGTAGACCCCGAAAATGGCGCCGCGCTCCCACAATGCATTATGGCGTGACGTTAACTCCAAAGCCCTATTCTCTTGCCGGTCGTGCAATCGAACATTGCAGCCGATCACACAGCAAATACGAACCATGGCTGTTGTGTGTTAGTGATGTGTCGGTCGCGAACGAAATGGCTCTTAGAGCCGGATCTTTGATCTGAACGACGCAAGCCGGCTCCTTATCGTGAGCCGTGGGTTTTTTTTTCTTTCGCTCACCCTCTCTCTCGCACTTTTTTTCTGCTTCACTCCGCACGCGAGCCTTGTGCTTTATGTTGGGGGGGAGGGGCGGTAGTTACACTCAGTAGCACAGGAACAGAGCGGGAGGGAGAGAGAGAGAAAAAACCAGGGACACCAATGTCACATTAGTAAGGTATAGTAATCATCCACAACTATTTTCAGTTGCAGATGATAAAGGATTCAGAAAGTTTTTTCATGCAGGTCCATATGACAGAGAATATGCATGTTGTTTTTGTTTTCATATTATAATTTATATTTAATTGTGTTGTGGTTTGCAGTGTTTTGTGTTGTTTCACTTTAAATTTGTAAAAGGAAAAAAGCTGAAAATGTAAATAGTTAAAAGCTGAACTGTGAATAGTTGGTTTTAGTATTATATGATTTATTTATTACATTTTATGTGGAGTGAATAAATAAAACTATATTTACGGTGGTCCCTAGAGACAAAGCACGTACAAACTTCAAAACATGTACGAACTCTGAAGCATGTACAAACCCTGAAGCACGTACAAACTTAAAACAACTGACAACACAAAACAACAGAAGTGCTCCAGGATGCTAGGCGCAGTGTTGAGCTTTTGTTACCTAGTGGTTACACAAGCCAGCAAGTACCAACAACCGGATTTGGTGTGTGGTAATAACAGGTAAATGAACTTTTTTTTTTTAAATTATTTGAATATATATGAATGCTTGTGTATAAATACACAAACAATACACATATGCTTTCATTCTTTCAATTGTGTAATTTAAGTGATCTAGGTAAGTCTGTTTTGGAAGTTCAGTTCATGCTAGAAATGTGTTTTGGAGTTTGTACGTGTTTTGTCTCTAAGGGCCACCACATATATTTATATATAAACATATATAAATAAAACCACTTTTTTTACATTAGTAATTCCTTTTGTGCATAATTTTATATTATTGTTAATATTAAATTAAAGCAACAAAACAACCTGAAGAGCCGGTTCGGAGCCGAAAGAGACGGTTCTCTAAAAAGAGCCGGAAATCCCATCACTATTGTGTGTGCCTTCACTGGCTTTTCGCTTGCGCTTTGTTTTGACCCCGAAAATGGCGGATCGGGCTAAAATCCTTTCCACGCCCACCCCCGTGACATCACGCTCCAAAGCCCTATTGGGGTCTGGAATGTGGGTCCTCCCTTCTACTGCAGAGTTGGGGGCAGTCTCCTTGTCTCCACCCCAGAAAAAAGGGTAACACCTCCTGGGTCTGGGTGCAGTTTCCCCCTCTAGGGGCAAGGGTACCTAGACCTGGGGTATAGAGTACGTTTGGGGAGTGTGATTGTGTGTACAGTGTCTACTTATGTCTGTCTCGATGTTGGGTGAGTGCTGAGTATATGCATATGTGTGTGCCTGTTTGTCTGTGTCTATATGTCAGGTCGGGTATTAAACGCCACCTCTCTAGGGACATCTCAGGCCCTCCAAGGTATGGAGGCCTATCTCTCCCCACCACTCCCCCTGCCCTTGGCTGACGCCCTCAGACATTGGTGCGTTGGTGATTCTTGGTGTCCTGGGCTGGGCGCTCAGGTATGCACACTCACTCCCAGTGGCTGCTTGTCGAGCTCCTTCGGGGGGTGGGGTGCCCTCGGCCTCTCGGCCTGGGGCTTGGTCCACTCTGGCACAGCTGGCTGCCGGCAGAGCTCACGGGCACGTCACTGCAACCCCCTCTTGCTTCTGCTCCGCGGCTGCTGGGTGACCCCTCATCTGGGGCTCTCCTCAGCTCTTTCCGAGAGAGTGGCACGGTTGTCCCGCGGTTGGTTTTCCTTGGACTCTTGCGCTCTGGTGGTCTCTGGATGTCTAGAGCCTGGATCTCCTTCATACCTGCTTCATGCCCTGGGGGACGCTAGCAGATCATTACATGAAGGAATATTTTGAATTCAAGCGTGCTCATGCTCACAGGTGTACACATGGGTGCTCACAGAGACTAACGACACCTCTTTTGGCTGCTACCTCAAAGCTATGCGCTGTTGATCTTACATGTTGCACAATAATATTCAATATTTAGTATTTACTGTTTTACACATAGACTATCACGATGATGTTGTTTATTATATTGCTCTCTTTTTTGCTTGTTTTCTCTCTCTCTCTTTTTTTTCTCTCAACAGGTGATCCAGGTGATTGATATATATATATGTATTCCCCCCCCCCCTTTTTTTTTTTGTTTTTTGTGCCCTTTATCACCGTTCCTCGTCCCTGCTGTTTTTCTTTCCCTCCCTCTGTTTCATTCTCCCTTTCTTTTCCCCCAGTCATGTCTGTCCCGTATGAAACAACTGAAAATAAAATAAACAATAAAAACGAAGGTCAATCAAATGAACCAATACGGCAAAGCCAGGATGGTCCACTTGGTATAGTAAATCCGTTGGGCATCTTTCTTGGCCTTCAGACAATAATTCTGATGGCAAAAGAACCAAATGGGACAGGCGGGAAAAGAAAAAGAAAATAAAAAATTTAAGTTGGAATACTGAACAAGATGTTACACCCCAGGGGAAACCGGTGTGCAACATTTCATTTCATTTATTTATTTATTTCACACTTGGTACAACAATTCAAACAAACCAACCACACTTTCTATCAAAAAGCACTACAACCATGTCTGAAAAGGAGCAGGAAGAAGAAAATATTCTTATTAAACCCTGCCCCCTATCTACAATCCAATTTATATTACAAGTGGGCACCAAAAATCAGGGAACAAACTAACATTAACATTTATCTCCAGTCCTAACCCAAACCAAACAACAAATTTACAATCAGAATATACAAATTTACAATCAGATGGATCCTTTTTCAATGAACTCCAATTTCATTAACATTCTTCATATTGAGTTATCGTTTTAAGCATGTAACACTTTTTAAAACAATGTAAATTTATACAATTCTTTAAATTATAATGAAGTGAGTTCCACAGTCGTATACCCCTAACCGTTGGACTCATTAATCTTTGTGTAGTCCTAGCTAACTGATGCTTAAAATAAAATTTCCTTCTGCTATCTTCTCCCCCTGAGCACAAAAAAGTACTCTTTGTAACTTAAAGGGCAAAATATTATTTTTAGCCTTAAACATAATTAATAGTGTCTGTAATTTCACTAAATCTAATTTTAATAATTTCGATTTTATAAATAATTTATTTGTATGTTCTCTATATTTAACATTATGAATCATTTGTATCACTTTCTTCTGTAATAAGTTTAGAGGTTTTATAGTATTCTCATATGTATTCCCCCAGACTTCAATACAGTAACTAAAATATGAGAAAAACAATGAAAAATATAAAATGCGCATTGTTTTATAGTCTAATAAATCTCTTACATTTCCCAAAATATAAATGTTTTTAACCATCTTCTTTCTAATACAACACAACACAATGTCTAACACAAGGAAAATTTACAAAAAAAAAAAGGGAAATGCCCCCACACTCCCTGCTCTCAAGGAAGATGAACCAAAAACTGCCACAGTTTTTCCAGTCAGTTTATCAAGTCCCAAAAGGTAGCGGGCGTCAGGGTGAGCATGGCCAAAACAACAAACAAAACTCTCTAGAAATGAAAAGCAACTGGCTTACCCAAAAATACTGGTTTCTTAACTGCCTCCCTAACCAAAAAACAGGAGAAAAGGTTCCAAAAGAAAATGGCTTCTCACCCCTACATTAAAAATATTTACAACTATTTTCAACACAGCAAAAGCTTCCAGAAGACAGATTCACGTGTAGCCACATGCACAGTTTGTTGGGAACAGGAATTTGTAATCATTGTAGTGTCTGTATACGTTTGAAGTAATTCAAACAATGTGGGTCTGGTAGGTGCTAATGCTAACATTTTTTTGTGTGAAGACCCAGTATTGTCATTTGACCATGATTATTGATTTATGTTCAATCTAAAAGATAAAAGCAACACCTGACTAATATTTCAGAAATCTCCCTTTTTTATATTGTACAGATAAAAATATTGTTAATGGGATTCTTGTTTGTTCAAAAAAGTATGCTTATGACGGATATTTTTTTGGCATTAGCAGTTGTTGAGGTGATACAATTTTCACTTAGTTCCAGTGCATTTTCATGTGCCCTACACTGAAGGGCAAAATATTAAATTTTCTTCAGTAATGGTCAGTCAGGCTACATGTGATCTTTAACTAACCTTTTTTGTTGACAGGTTATCATTACTTAGGATACAGTGTGCAATACAAGGGGAATTCAGAAATAGTTACTGGGACTGAATTATTATGTAATAGTTTGTTCATAATTATCTCTTTCATCTTAAATGTAATCCCAACACTGAGAAATACAAAATAGTAACTATTGAGGTTATTTTTAAAGTTGTTACAAAAGATCCAACTACTATCAAGTGGTATCCAATTCATTCTTCTTCTTTACTAACTGCACATTTTTATGCACATTGCTAGCTAATGCTCCTTTATCCAATGACTTCACAAGGATAGGTTTGGGGAACTGTTTCTTCAAACGTCCTAAACTTTGCTCTGCACTTACGATATATTTAAAATGTTTTTTTTTGTTTTTTGTTTTTTTTTTTATTCACTTTATATGGCAGAACCGTAGGGGTGACACAGGATTTTCTTGCTAGAAAAACACATTTTAAGGATGTATATTGACCCTTTGCTGTCTACCATTTTCATTTTTGAAACTGACAGACCTTTTAGAGGTGGTCACGTTGGTTTACAGTGTATGTTTACAATTTTGATATTATAAAGTCCAGTGGTAGAAAATGTTTCACAGTCTTTTCTGGTTCAACAAAATAATTAGCATTTTTTTTAAAGCTTTAGCTCTTAGCAATGTAATGTGTGTTCTTTATTAATCACCAGAACATGTTGCATAAAAAGAGATGATGTGTGCTAAAGTCAGGGTTTAAAAGCCAGACAGTGTTTTTTGTTTTAGTTTTTTGTTTTTTTACACAACAACAGAACGACTGCAGGTGTCTGTAAATTGCGGTATTTGAGAAGAGGAGCAAGCATTCAGAAGAGGAGAAAGCATAAAGGGGGTGACTTTTTAAATGTGTCAGGTAATTTAAAATGCAAAGTTTTTATCAACTCAACAAACATCAGCAAACACACAAACTTGTGTGCAGCGTGCAGTTTGTCACACAGTATGTTGCTAGCGCAAGCTCCAGCTGCTGTATTTCACAGGGAAAGAAAAGAAAGAGAGCTAACTTCACTCAGAGATGGAGAAATATAAGAAAGACAGGAGAAGAGAAGAAGAAGAGAGGAAGAACTGCTCAGTGAGATTTGATAAACTGGAAATCCTCATGTTTTTAAGTTAGATATTGGGTCTGTACATGTGACATAATATTTTTTCATGTTGTGAAACATGCTGCAAAACAAACTGAGGCAGACTAATTGTGCTATTTAAAGGCTGCATGAAAATCCTCTGCAGGTTAATGCAAGATAGCAAACTGGTTAGTTTGCTGTACTGTGATGGATTTAAAGTAAAAAAAAAACAGTGTGTGACTGGAGTGGCTGTGGTTTCTTGGTCAGAGTTAGGTAACCTTCACTTGATGTAACATCAAGTGAAGCAGGGATTCATATGAAATTTAGCGGATGATGCTGAGATTTATTTACTCAATTCCACCTTCATACCAACTTTATACTGTCTAATATAAAGACAGTGTACTGTAAGTATAGAGGATGAAAATCAGGCAGGACAACTCATGAAACATCTTTTGACATCTGGTTGAATACAGTTGTGTATGTCCACAAAGAGCAGCAGCTCAGCTGATCACATCATGCACACTAAGAAAATCTGCCGGAACTCTCAATAAAAATTATTGTGAGTTATGATTCTTTTCCCCACAATGAGCCATTACAACCAACTTCAGGGTTCCCACACGGTGAATCCACTTCACCCTTGACTGTGTTTAGAGGCAAAGTCACCCTCTACAATGTAGGTAACCAAAATAGATATGTATTTTTTAAATTTTCCTATATATTTCCTTACTCCCAGATTCAAGCAGAGTGTAAGCAGAATGAAAAAAAAGGTAAACTGAAGTTTGTATTTGTCATCCAGGGAAGGACAGATTTTGTTTTGAAGTTGTTTTGCTTTGCATGTTTGTTGTCTTTTGCTGTGTTTCATTGTGAAGTGTTTTATTTGTTTTTTGTATTGCATGTTTTGGTTATATCTGTTAATTTGTTCCGGAGAGACTCCGCCCTTCCCCGTTTACTAATGTGACACACCTGAGAGGTGACAGCCGGCGGTGATTTGAAGAGAGTGCTCGGAGACGCAGGAACGCGGGGTTGGTGTAGCAGTACGTGGTGAGGGCATACGACGGCCAGTGTGCGGAGAGACAGAGGGCGCTGTGCTGCTGCTGAAATAGCTTGAGGCCAGAGGACGCTACGGTGGGGGATTAGTTGGCAGCGGGACCGGGGACGCCGCCGGGCTTTCCTTGCCCGTTTCAATTTTCCTGGGCTTTAACGCCGTGGCTGACGCAACTGGACTTTTAGTATTTTATTGTGTGTGTTCTCCCTGGCCAGGGTTGTTTTAATTACTTTTAAACTTTTAAACAGTTTTGTATAATAAATTATATTATACAGATTCATATCGTTCTATTCCCTTGGCTGCTCCACTGATCCGTTTTTTTGGAGGGTTTCCCTCCTCAGAGTAACACCTGGTCAATCCACTTTACATATTCCCATCTAGTGATATTATTTTATCATTATGTTAATTTACCACAAGGTTCAGTTAGCTTTGCACAAAAATGGAAACCTCCAAAGAGCTACTTTTCACCGTGAGTACATTTTTACTTGAGTAAAGAGGTTGAATCAGTACTAGAGTATTTTTTAACAGTATTTGTACTTCAACTTAAGTACAGAATGTTTGTACTTTTGTCAACTCTGTTTATACATACACAAACCTCGTTAACTTTAATATCCGAATTCACCATTGTGACAGGATGTATTACAGAAAATAAGAAACAGCATAACAAGCCCACTTTAATACTATCCACTAGGTGGAGTGGATAGTATTAAAGACAAGCCACCATGTTTGTTGCGCAAGAAGTTTATTGAAGAAAGTAGCTGAAGCGTCAGGTTCATTGATGAAGAAATCCACACAGATATAAATCCTCGATGTTCATCAGGTGAGTTTTAGTTACCTTTGAGGGACAGGATGACGCATCAACTTGTGCAGAGGTTTAAAAATGGAAGGGCATTCCTGCATTATTGTGAACAAACCACAGGACCACACAAACTTTGTCAAAGTTATTATTGTAGAATACTTTGTATTTTTTTTCTTTCATACAGACAAAAGGTGTTGGACTTAATTCCCATTAAATTCTCTTAGATTTCCATACAGACTTGGTCTACAGTATACAGGTGTGTTCTTTCTCATATATAGATATTTATTCGCTTAAATAACAGGCAGATAACTCTTTAATATATTCAATAGTCTTCATGGTTTGTTTTTTTTTCTTTCTTTTTTTTGGTCTTTTTTTTTTTTAATTTCAGCACAGTTAAGGCTGCATTTTCTGTCTGCAGAACAGGACTGTTTTGTGCAAGAAGGGGGACCATTCCACACATAATATTTACAATAGTATGTATAATGAATAATGTAAAAGCCTTCATTTGTTCCTGTGGTAACATGGCAGTAAATACTGGTGGCAGATCTAAAAGAGCAGCCTAAACAGCACATGGAAGCACTGCACTTCTGCAGTCTCTAGCTCTGCATCGCCTTCTGATTCTCCATCTTCTGGGTCCCCACTTTGTCCAGTCTTTCAGACTATAATGAGGTACATTTGTATCTCCTGTTCTCTATTTATAGAGTGGTGTCTCTGGTCTTAAGAGACTGTAAGCATCTCTGCACCTCTGCACACTTCAGGGGCTGTTCACTGGACAGAAAACACAGCCCTCAGAATATGCTCAGGAGAATGTGCAACTGTCTTTCCATCAGTGGGAGCACCGGTGGAGAAAATCAAGAATAATAATCATAATAATAACAATATAATACAAGCGCTTCCATTTTGTTGTTCCTCTCTTTACAAAAAGCAATTCAAATAAAAGAAAGAAACATTTTTAAAAAAAAGTGTAACAGGAACATAGTACCTGTAAATCAAAGATCCACATGTGCACATTTGGGCGATCTGTACAGTGGTGCAGTTGTACAATTTAGAATTTTGATAAATAATTCTGATAAATATATTCTTCTTCACATTGTTTTGTCTTTTGTGAATCTGGCTCACAACATGATGTAACATGGCTGGACAGATGGACAGAGATGGCTGGACAATCAAATTTACACCACTTGAGATTATCGCCCTGTAGTCTGGTGTGTGTGTGTGTGCGTGTTTTCATACATATAGAAAAAAGCACTGATGTAGCTGTGCTGAAATAGAGGAGACTTGAGCAGGATGTGCGCATGCATGCGTGTGTGTCTGTGAGAGACAGAAAGAGAGTGAGCGAGAGGAAGAGAGCAGATGTGGAGAGATCAGTAGCCTAAATGACTTACCAACACATAAAGAATGACATTAATGATACCAAATGCATGCTTCAAAACAGACAGACCAATACAGTGTCACCACCTGCCCCACCCAGCTCGGGTCAGTTTAAGGTGGTGACGATGATGATGAGCATTCAAGAAGACAAGAGTTCTGTACAGGTAAGGGTGTTTCTCAGAAAGCCCTGCGCACTTACTGAAACAGAACAAGCAGGACAGATGCGTTCTCTCGCTGTGGTTTTAATCCTATGGTTGGGTGCGTTTGTCGACATGGCAGTCTTTTGCATATCGTCTGCCCTTGCCTTAGTCTGGCGGTGGGACAGGTCAGCTGCAGGGGAGGTGGAGGGGCAGAGAAAGGGGAGGTAGCAGGAGTTTGCATTGCTTTGAGGTGTCACACTCTGAGGCAACATGAAGTCAGCGGTCCACCCACACCTAGTACAATATGGGATACAGGAGGGCGCGCTCACAGCTGCTCTGGAATGTGATGTTTGGAATGTATGTTCCATGGAATGTCAAGGTGGAGGTGATGTCACTGGTGTCGTCACTATGGTGGATATCTGATTTTTTTTTTTCTCTTCTTTTGTTGTTTTCGGTGGGCTGTGTGCTCATGCAGTGTGTTATGGCCTTTTAGGTTGGCAGCTTAGACATAATGTCTGGCAAAGTGGCTGACTGGGTTTCTTGTAGTGAGTGAGATAAAGGCATGGGTTCAGCAGGAAGTTAGCTTAGTTTAGCTTAGCTTGACATAAAGACTAGAAACAGTTCAGTTCTTCTAGCAGCACGTATAAAGCTCACAGGTTAGATGTGGTTTAATACAGAAGTGTACTTAGCCTGACCCATAAATCACTCTGCATACAAACCTTCCTAAAACCATGACTTATCCTTCTATTTCTAACC
The DNA here is from genome assembly GCF_056152115.1 of Neolamprologus brichardi. NCBI lineage: Eukaryota > Metazoa > Chordata > Actinopteri > Cichliformes > Cichlidae > Neolamprologus > Neolamprologus brichardi. Next base: position 16,471,835 of record NC_142123.1, on the reverse strand, counting down.
ATTTCTTTTAGGGATTCTCAAAGTTTAGATGATTGGTTTCCAGCTTAGCAAGCCTACATTTACTTCACTGTTTGCAATGTCTAACCAGATGTTTTTTTATATGGGTAATTGTGGTTAATTGTTTGTTTGTTTTTTAAACACTAGTGAGCTGTACTATTTTTTTACACTGAAATTGAGTTGAGTCATATCTCCTTCTGCACTGCATCACACCATGGTATGACATATTGAAGAGCGAACAGATGTACAGTAATGTAGTTGCTGGCTATGTTTTTAAGGGCTATGACCTGGAAAGGACTTGGTTGATACTTGTGTTTGTTACCAGAGGCTTTGGCCTTATTTCCTGGATGTGTGTTGAAAAGTGAATGAAATGCAGTAAGTTTAAATTCCATGCCCTTTCACCTTTTATATGATGAGGCACCACAACAGCAAACCTTAAGAAAGCTCTGTTGTAAAAACTGTAATAGATCTAGATTAGTGTCACAAAGAAAACTTACTACCTGTTTCATGAGCCTGCTGTCCAGAGTCTGGCTGGGGATATTTTAAGCCCTGAAATCTTTATTGCATCCAGTTTTAATTTTAAAATAATTTCATAAATGAGACTTGGACCTGCATAAACAGCATAAAGTGGAAATAAATGGAAATAATGTGTCAACAACTATGAGACCATTATGGGACTGTGAGGTTTGTGGTGTAGCAGCAGCAGTTCCTCTTGTTTGCTGTCTAAAACATCCTCCTGCAGCACAGTCCACTGTCACCACAATGCTGCTCTTTCTTGTAGCAGTTTGATGTCTCTTGACAGCCAAGAGAGAAGAGATTTTGACCTGCACGTGTCCTGTGTTTTTCAAAGGTTACAGAACCATCAATGTATAGGCTTAACCCCTGTATCAGACACTATCAGCCTTCACTCACTACTATTGTTATATCTGCATTTAGGATGGCATTTACAGATTCTTATCTGTGTGTCATATGTTTTCATAGATATTGTGATGAATAGCTGTCAGACTTTAACTAAGATTTTGCTTGTTTCCCTGGAACAAAACAAAAGCAATAAAATTGCATAACTCAAAAATTTAAAAAGGAGATGTCATGTGGTAATTGGAGTGCTTTACAGGTGTTTCTGAATAGGTTAGGCTAGCTCTTTATGCTAAATGGAGCTAACTAGCTAAAACACATAGCCTTATATCCTTAAAGGTATCCCAATCGATGACCTGTACATAGTAATGGAGGGGAATGCGCAAGGACATAATAACGTTTACAATACGCTCTTCTTGGTTGTACCTGATATGTAAAAGTGAACACTGACATTAGACACGGGCATGTGGTTGAGACAATGAGCAGGTTAAAATGGCACAATCCTTTTGTCTGTGCAGAGGGCGCTGGTTACGTAACAGAGACGACCTGATCATGTGAGCAGGAGGGGCTTCCAACCGAGTGCACGTTAAGTCTTAAAGGGCCTTCGCCTGTGCATTGCGTGTTTGATGGCATTTAAAGGGTTAATGCTTCCCAAGCATTCAGCTTTTTTATCAAAAAGAAAAAAGCTGACACACACGCACCGACAAACTCGTGGACGTAACGCGACAAAATGAGCAAAGGAGGAACAGCAAGAGAGAAGACGATGGGACACGGAACAGAAATGAAGGGACTGGAAGAGGATGTCAGCCATGGAGGTTGCCCAAGGTGACAGGTGCAGATATTCCCCATGCATACTGGGGATATGGCAGGAGGCTTGAAATTAAGTTTACACAGTACGTAGACATGTATATATCCAAATTAACATGACATCTCATACACTGTTCATCTCAGAGCAATATTCTAGATAACAGGTCATGTGAACAAATGGGGCAGCATTCAAACACAAAGTGAGGTAATGAATGAGTTCTGTGTTGTTGCTTCCCAAACATTTATATCTATGTATCTATAGACAGATACATAGATAGAAATGCCCTGATCTTTAAGACATTGTCGCAGCCATTGTATTTAAATGAACAGCAGCCTGTTTTTGTTATGCTTTTGTTTGTTTTTTTTAGAAGAGACAAGACAATACACGTACACACAATGAACGAGAAAGAGGGATGAAAGAAAAATAACTCAAAGTTTCTGAGAAGAAATAAAATGATATATAAGAACGAAATAAATGAGCACCATTATGTTGGGAAATAAATGAATGGGAAATGGAAATGACTGTTAAAGCTTTAACAAAGCGTTTTACTTATATTACAAGCAAAGTAGTGACTTTGAAGCGGCTGCAGAATCTACCCAGATAAATGGTGGCAGATAAATGGTGGTGGAAAGTGGGTGACAACAACATTAATGATGAACACCAATAGAAATGGAGTGAGTCAGCCCCCATAGCCGCATGGCCTTGTTCTGCTGAAGCATTAAGGGATGTGTGGTTTTCTTCTGGATGTCTGCCCCCCACCCCCACCCCCACCCCACCCCACCCCCCACTCAGACCCTGCCAAAGCAGACCTGCAGGTGTGTGTGACAAGAGCGTGCATGAAGTCGGTGTGCAGCTGGGCAGGGTGAGTAGGGTTCCACAAGAGGGGGGTGACAGACTGAGTTGGATGGTTTTGTGGGTAAAGGAGGGGAGGGACTGGGGTGAAGGTGGGGAGTCAGACTGAGAGGGCTGGAGTAAGGGCAAAGGGAGGGAAAGTGGCAACATGTTCTCAGGGAGTTGTAAGCAGAAGTCTCCGGCCATTGTCCACTCCCTCCTTGTCCTTTGCTCCCTCTTGCGAGCTTGTTGAAAGGGCGATTAGATGAAAATGTCATGTGTGTGTCCTCAGCCCTCTCTTGTTCTCACCCTAACTTCATCCCCCCTTTTTCCATCCCCCTCCCAAACCCAAGTTCAGCTCAGTTATAAGGAGGTCTCCACACAGTAGAGATGGGCCGGGTAGGGGGTTGAGGGTTTCACCGGCCTGTCCCTGCCATGATGATTATGGTGGAGGTGGTGGTGGTGATGACGGGGGCTTCGGTTATAGGTGATGACTGCGTTGGTGCTGTTTCGGTTGCTGTAGGCGACCATTGAATCAATGCTGCTGCTGCTGCTGCTGCTGCTGTTGTTGTTGTTGTTTCGGTTGCATGGGGTCACTGGGAGGCTGTACTGGCGGTAGGGACGAGTGGGATGGGTGCGAGGCGGGGGTTGGGGCTGGGTGGGAGGCGGGGGCGGCTTGCGGAGGGCCGGGTGCAGGTGCTGGTATCTGCTGAGTTCTGATTCGTCATCCACATCGGTGTCGTCGATCAGCGGGATGTTGTGGATGAGGTCATTGATGAGGAACTCTGGGTGGACCATGAAGTTGTGGATGGAGTTGCGGGATTCCGGTTTCTCCCGGCCCTCGTACAGTGAACTACGGAATGCTTTCACCACTCGCATCTGCCCAGAAGAAAAGAGATCAGGGAGAGACCACAAAAAAGACAGAGGAGAAAGTCAGAGAAAAAGAAGAGAAAAAGGAGACATGGGACCCCAAAGACAGACCCACTTGTGTCCTCCAGCAGACAAACAGAGTGAGAGACAAGCAGACACTCAGGGCCAGGTGGCTGCAGTTAAAATAAAGGCAATGTAACTTCTAATGGTCAGTTAAATTTTTGACCAAGAGCTGCTGTGGAAGCTGAAATTAATAGGACTCGCTCAGGACAAAGGCACATCAATCTTCCACTTTTTAAACAGAATACAAGTAAAATAATATTTTGAAATGATAAAATATGCTTCATTTTATTTTATTTCATTCTAATCGACACATCAATATTATTTTCAAGGATAAGAAACCCTTAATTGTATGGTAAGTTATTCTCTTAACTTTGGATATGGTTAGGCTAGCGCTATATCTCTTGCTTTTTGTTTTTTTGTTTTTTTGTTACTTAAGTTAAGCTAAACCTAAACATCAAACTCTTAGTATGAAGAAAGATTTTGAAAAAGATTTTTAAAAGGCTCAAATACACAAATCTGAACTGATACCCTTCTTGTGTCAGTCTGCTAAATATAAATTTACAGCATTTAATAAATGATGAATAAGTGATATTATATTTTAGGCTTTAAGGTGCTAAATAGTATGTGTCATCTGAACAACTTGACAAATTAGTTCAAATCCCTACTTAGCTCTTTTCGCTCTGCCCCACAGATGCCTTTTTGAATCATGCATCTTTAATTGCCCAGAGTGATCAAACCCAACTTCTTCATGCCCTAAGCCCCTTGATGTCATAGATTTTAACACTGTATTCTTAAAAGCAGCATAAATACTGTAAGACCTATGTTTTTAATATTTATATTATGGAACGGATTCAGGTAAGAAGCAAGTTAAGAAAATGCTATAAAGATGATGTGAGAGCACAAATTGATATAATCATTTGACTGGTATGGAAGAAGGTTGACAAATAGCCATGGAAAGGAAAACATGGATTAAATAAATATATTTATAACTTTGTTTAGATAGATGTTGTTTTAGGTAGTTTATTTCTACACCTGGATCTGCATGATGTCATTGAAAGTGGACATCCCTAACATAGACAAAGCAAAGAAGTCTCTTGCTTAGACCTGTTGTTTATGAAGGGAGGCCAATCAAAAGAAAGTTGGCTTAAAGTGAGGGTAGTGTTAAAGGACAAGTTTCTTTCAGACAGGACCTCTATGACCTTAGAGGTTGTTATAAGACAGCAGAATAGGTCATCTTGAAAATAAATTGGTGCATTTCATTTAATTGAGATATATCACCATATCATGTAATAACCACCTAAGTCCTTTGTGTTGCCTGCATGTATGATCCGTTCTGCATAGAAACACATTTTTCAGAAGCTACACCACATTGTTAAATAAGCAGAATAGATCTTGTTTAAAGTTTTTAACTATATCACCATCCAAACCATGGCACTGCACTATTTTAATAGCAATCTATCTGACAATTGTCCATTTGAAGATTAATTATACTGGGGTAACATCATATCTGGATTAATTTAGCGTCAGCTAGACATCCACCTGATCCTGTGTGTCTCCAACACACAAAAGTGAAAAATAAATAGTTTTAAAATGAGTTGGCTGATGACATGTTTCTGTCAGTTCTCACACATCAGTCACACCTCACAAGACAAAAACCACCATCACAAAAAACACAAAAGCTGCAGAAACTTTACATCACACACACTTGGCATATGTGTCTATATGACTGTGTTTGTGTGTGTGCATCTGTTGGGCTGGTGATACATTATGCATGGGAAAAACACTCATACCTCAGCACACAGGATCACAGGCATGCACACACAGATGAAGGTGTTTGTTAGGCACAAATGGAGAAAGAAGCAGGAATGGTGAGTGTGTTAATTCAATATACAATAAAAGAAGAATTTTGCAAGAACCTATAGCAGTGACCAAACACACATATACACATAAATAATACACGCATGCAGCAGAGTGGACCAGAGTTATCTCCACATCGTGCAGTTTGGAGTCTGAATTCCGCATGCATCGGGCAGCTGTCAGTCATGGGGGCTGTTTGTTAAAGAGAGCTGCTTTATAAACACAGCCAAACTGTGAGTCATTCAGTCAGCACCCCGACACGTGTGCTCATGCACATGTGCAAAGTGTTCTGTGTGCCATGCAGCAGTGACAGACAGGAGAGCAGAGTGACAAGAATGATGATGATGAAGTTGCTGCGGGATATAAAATAACAAATCTTGCAAAACAGAAAAGTGACATCATGAAGAATCAGCAGGTTAGAACACTATGTGATTAGCTAGATTACTAGTAACAAAAGAGTGAAGCTTGGGTGTCAGCCCTGCCACACAGAGAGAGACAGTCAGGTCATGCTGAATCAGATCTTTGTCACTTACACTCTCTTTCTGTCTCTCCCTCTCTCTCACACACATGCTCGCACACAAACACATGCACAAGTGAGTTTTACGAGTGCACTTCAAGGTGGTGTATGCGTGCATAAACACATTCCTTTGCCATAGCAGTTGGTCCATGCACCCCTCTCCAACGCCCAAACAGAGGAAAAGAAGCAGCATGAGCTCAAAAGAAAGAGAGACAGTTTAATGCAAATATACTGACAGGCAGAGGCAGACAGAGCCTTATACAGAGACAGTTTGGCCGAATGAGATCGGCAAAGAAAAAACTTCATGTTCACTGCAACACCTACTGGAGTCCCAACTGTGATTATGAGAGGCGGATGGTCAAGCAGCTGAATGGAGTTCAATGCTGCAGTTGGCCAAACTAGGAGAAGTCTCTATATATGACTCTGGCTCATATGATAGACTGAGAGACATACAGATGTACAGACAGACGGTCAAGCGGTAGGTTCAGTGCTTATCTGTTTTTCCAAAGAGCATGTCAGACAGTAGAAAATCACCTCATGCAGCCTGAGAAGGTTTCAGAATGTTACTTTCTCACTTCGTCAGTGCTCGGTTTGTTTTCATTTTGTCTCCATGGTAAGAGTAAACTTTCGAGTATATGACGCCCACCAGTGTGACCAGAGAGGCCCGGAGGTCAGGGCACTGCTGTGTTACTTATTCCTCTCAACCATTTCTTTTCTCTCTCTCCCTCTCTCCCTGTTGGCTCTTTCAGCAGTGCTTGATGGAAAAACAATGATGGTTAAAGTACGAGGAGAAAAAAGGGCGCTGGAAGATAGAGAGGCAAAAGAACTGCTGATGAGAAGAGACTGCAACATAAATACTGGGAGAAGCTGTGAGGTAGATGACTGGTTAATGGTTCTTATTTCCCGAAGTGAGGCCCAACTGAAGAGGCATTCACCCCTGGATATAATGAGCTGTAATCCATAGCGACACCTAGTGGCATTAAGAGCATCTTTTTTTCATATGTCATATGCTCACATCCCATTTAAGGGTGGAGGCTGATGTATTTTTTAATTTTTCATTTAAAAATTCTTTACTAAAGAACTGAATGAATTAGAGTAAAATATCTTATAGCCCTTTGTTTTTTCCCGACAAAAGTAAACTTAAAGGTTAATCTCTTTAATGGGACTTGCTCGTGGAATTAACTAACTCAGCTTGAAATGAAACGAAACTGGATCCATAGATCACTTCTAAAGATCCAGAGGAATCTCTAAGATCCAACACAGCTCAGGTGAATGACTTTTTATTATTTGTGATATTTCCTTCAAATTTGCCTTTGCTGTCTTCTCATAGAATTGGTCAGGGAGTCAGTGGTGTCAATGTCAGGGTGTAGGCACACCATAATTCAACAGGGCACAAGTCTGGTTGCTTTAGAAAGAACTTTGGGTAGTGGATTAGAGTCTGTCCCTAAAACAAACTGTGGATAAGCAGCAATGCTGGGGGACAGGCCACTAGCACATGGGCATCTGCAAGTAATGTGAATTTGGTGCTTTGGTCCAATCAGACAACCAAGCCCTGGCAATGAAGGGGACATTTCCCTCATCTTAAGAGGTCATTTTTTTAAAAAATGGGTGATAATATAAAACAATTTCCTGAATTGTGACAACTTCACTGCCAACTTAAACTTGTGGTCACTCATAGTATTACAGTCCAAATCTCTTTCACACTGTTAACAAATTAATATAAATAATCATAGAGTAAAACTGTTTACAGGACAGTCACAACTACTACAAGGCCAATTTTACCTTAAACATTTTTTAAAACAATGTTCAGTCCATTTGCCCCAGAAGTATGACTATCCCAGCTGACACTGGACGAGTTGCAGGGTATAAACTGGACACTGCATCAGGTCATATGCGTACTGGATATTAGCATGTTTGCACTGGCATAGAAGAGGAAAACACTGAAAAAAAGTGGGGATTTTATTTTAAAAAAAATGTCACTATAAAAAGATTCATTTATACCCCTTGTAAGCTGTTATAAAATCCAGTTCTAGCTATGTGTTATGTGTGCAACTATGCTTGCTTACACACCACTAAGGCTTGTGAAAAAATAAAAATGGTGCTCACAGATTTCCAATTTCCAATAAACATTCAAATTAATGTAACACAAAGTCAAAAGAGAGCCATGACTTGGATTCTCCTCCGGATTGTGGGTGTAAAAGCACACTTCACCCACTGTAAGCAGGTTAGAATGTGGACATTCACTGATAGCAGTAATGTCTACAACCAAAGAACATCTGAATACTCACAAATTTCTCACAAAAAAATGGTTAAGCATTTTTATCACGATTTTGACCAAAGGGACTATAGATGGCGTATTAGGGCCACATTAAGAACAGAAACATTACTGTTAATTTTGAGAATAAAGTCAAAATCTTGAGATGAAACTCAAAAGACAAAAGCTAAAACACAATTTTGACTATGCAAGTTGTAGAGAGTATAGCAGCTGTGGCAGTGTTTGATTTGAAATAACAACTTAAATCTCAAAATTCTGACTTCATTCTCAAAATATTATTTTAACTTTTTCTCTCAAAATAATATTTAATCTCAAAATCTCTTTCTGTAATCATTACAGAAAGCACTTAGAGTCTGTGGTAAATCTTTAACAGAAGAATCAGCATGCATTAACTGAATGGTAGCATTTTATGGCAAAATCTTGGCCCACGTAAAGAAAGTGTTTCAGTTAATACAGAGGGAAAGGTTCACTTTGACTGGCACATGCATAAAGAGCCATGGCTGAATACTCTTCCAGGCACATTACAATATGTGTTAGCACCATACTTTCATTGTTGGTTCACCTGACCTCTCCTTTAAGAAAAACCCTTTCTGATATATATATATATATATATATATATATATATATATTTCTCTGGCTTAGGCTTGTGACACATTCGGATTTATATTTTCTGCATAAACCAAGCTGGAGTTGAGAACAATGGGAGATTTTATTTGACTATTTTATTTGATTTTATTTTATATTCCAGACAGCACAAAGTGATTCAGAGAACACAACCTGGGTCACATCAGACTCAAAGTTAATGCTTGGTCCTTCACATTCTCTCTCTGTTCCATTTGTTTGTCCAAATCCATTTTGTTTCCCATCAGGGGCTCAGCCACTACAGGATGACTGCAAAATGTAAAAACTATGTGTCACGCTGCTGTTGAGTAACAGATTTGGACATAACAAGCTCTTCGAATTAAGGTAGAAGACTAGAAAAAGCAAGCAAATGAGCTAGCAGACCTAAAAACTTGCTTCATACTTGGACTGTACATCCCTCCTTCCACTCCTCTACAACCAACTTTACACCAAACCAATGTTCTACTTTCAGTGTTGATTTTTTTTAACATGCTATATTATAAAGTGTTGGAGTGAAGGATATGTTTCCAAAGTACTTAAACAAAGCCCAGGTTCCTCCTACTGTCTGCACAGGGTGATTGTGACAATGAGGTGTCAACAGTGCTGACTTGGGCCTCTCTGTATTTACACCTACATGTGATGGAGCATGGTGGAGAGGAGGTCAGCATGAAATGGAGGAAGGGAAGGATGGACGGAAGGGAGCAAGAAAGGTAAAGAAAAGCAACTGAGAAGACAGTTGATGACAATCAAATGAAGAGACAGCACAAACACACACATGCATGCACGCAGTCACACAGACAGGTATACGAGCACAGGTGCACACACTCACACGCCAACAGAGAATACACACAAGTCAAACTGCAGCTCTCGGATATGTCAGCAAAGAACACGTGTTCAAACAGGCTTTCACACAGACGTGCAGAACTGACATACAAAGAAATCAAGAGAAAAGATGGAAGGGTGATCGCTATTCTAGTAAGAAAATGGAGGATGACAAAAAGGGATGAGGTAAAGGACAAAGTAAGGTCCAAGAAAACTGAGAAAAAAAATTAAATGAAGAGAAACCTACTAAAGAAATCTTATCAGTATGCTACACAAGAGCCTGTATTTAGATCTGATAAAATCTAAATACCACTACAAAAGAACAACTCTACTTATGAAGAACAATTAGAAAACATTTCACAGAATATTTCTGCAAACAGGGAACCTGTAATATCTCATAAATAAGGAAGAAAGACAAGAAAGAGAAAACTGCCATTGAGAGAGAGAGAGAGAGAGAAAGGGGTGAGGAAAAACAGAGTGTACAGAGAGAGAAATCAGGACTTTTTGGAGACGTCAGGGGGCCAAACTTGTGACGTTGGAGCTGGAAATACTGTTACAGAAATAACCAGTTGACAACAATTTCAGCACCGAACAAAAGTGAGAGAAGAGGAAGAAGGAAAGCTAGAAAGATAGAGGCAAAAGGAACCGTTTCTTTATAAAACTACATTCTTAAAAAGAGCAGTGTGTTATAGGGCTTTTATACTCGAAGGTTTACAGTATTGCTGAAGCCACATGGAAGCCTTTTGTTAATGATAATGAATTCTATGGCAGTGAAATATATTTGTAGCATTTTCCAAAGTATGTAGAGACTCAAGAATGTATTAGAGAAGTACTACATTGTGTTGTTGTTCAGAGAATAGAAAGACACCTTTACAATAGAGATATTTACAACAGAGGCAAACCACAGTAACTACGCTTGACCTCAGTCACGGACAAGAAATAACACATTGTGCAGGAGGAGCTGTTATCTGCTCTCTAAACTTCAGGATGCATCCGTAGCTTCTGAGAATTATGCATAACAAACTCCTTGTTTTTTTAAAATCTGAGTCACTTATAAAAGTGTTGCATCTTTTGCATCAGGGCACATCAGACAGAGAGAGAACAGTTAGCTCCCTCCTGCACTGACAAACGACAAAAACAGTCTCTGGCCTGGGACCAGGAGTGGGTTGGGACCAGACCAGACAATACCAGAACTACACAGCCGTGGCAGGATTGGGTGCTGTTCGAAAGGGAGAATAAGAGCAAAGAACAGAGGACACATTGCACACAACACGAGTAGCGAGCGAGCCGGAGGGACACAACCATAGAGAGTCAAAATACTGCAGTCCACGTGCCGTGCAGCTGTGTGGCAGTGTGTGGGTGGTTGAGTGGGTGCAAGTGTGTGTTTCTGTGTCTCTGAATGAGTGTGTGAGTGTGTGCATGTATGCACGAATGCTTCTGTATGTGTGTACATGCGTTCGGCGGACTCACTCCCAGGGGCTGGGCTGGTATTGGCTGTTGCAGTGGAGAGAGCTACGTGAGAGGGGGTAGAGATAGTGTTTACGTCGTGGAGCTGACTGAGCACAGAGGAGCGCCGTCTCACCGCTCCCTGAAACGAACCGCTTCGCTTGAACGTGCTCACTACCTCCATCTGCAGGACAGAGATACAAACAGCATCATTCAGTAAGGGCAGGAAAGTCCAGTCTGAGTGTGTGCGTGTGTCTTTGGTCCTTTTAAAAGATTCTCCTGTCACAGACAGAGTACAAAATTCTCTGATTTCAGTGTATCATAACTGATTCATGAATATTACTAACAAAATCTGTGCGTCTACACACTACGCACTCAGACCAAACCCTCTTAATGAAAAACTCGCCACTTTATGCAAAGACAGGCACTTAAGCAGAGAGTCTGTGCTGGCTCTCTGACACTCCTTAGGAGGAGACTGCTGTCGCTTCCCTGTCTTAGTCCGCTCTCACACAAAGTTGTGCAAGAATCAATCAAAGCAATCAAGCGAATCAGTGGCCTGTCTAGTTGCATAAGCTTGCGTACAACATGTAAATACTCACTCCTGCACGCACAAACATATACACACACATACACTCACACCATTTATCTCCTGTTATGTTTCTGAGCATCTAAAATAGCACTCTCAAGGTAGAGAAGGCCATTGTGTGATTGTGACTTTGTGGAACAAAAAGGTTAGCTGTGTTGGGGAGAGAGAGAAAAACAAAATCCTGAATCATTATGTTTGGCACAATTCAGAAGAACACAACAGCATGGATGAGAGAGACTGACTTTTGAAGAGTAAGAACAAATCTAAAATTGTAACTCTCAAAGAAGAGTCAAATATGCAGCACTTTCTTTCCAAAAGTCTCTTTAGTTAGCGTGTGACGGCCATGATACTAACAGTTTATTTAGGCAGTAAGAACACTCCCATAGTAATGTGGATTTTATCATGCTGCACATGATTAAAGAAGTGCAGCTCTTTGTGATTACATACCACATCTTTTAAAGATTCCCCAATCTATCTGTAATTAACCTTAAACAAACTGCTTGTGGTCATGACCAAGTGAAGCTTCTGGCTGACATGTCTAGAAATCTGTTGGTGAGACTTTTGGTTAGGGCCTGGTTAAACAGTACCTGGGTCTGGATACGGTTGAGGCCTCTGAACCAGAGGATCTGTCCACGGCGCAGCTCTCTTTCTGCACAGTCGATCTCCTCCTCATCCTCTGCCAGCTCCTCCCCTTCCTCCTCCCCTGGTTCTAGTCCCAGTCCCGCCTCCTTCAAACACGGCAGTCGCTCTGCAGGAACTGTAGCGATCACCTGGAAGCCAGATTTGTAACAATGTTACTTGACCAGAACAAACCAGAGTGACAAAATAATGAGCAGCGTGTGTGCTTTTCCAACCTTAGTTCACATGCAGTGGTGTATTATTTAACTGTCAGTTTTAGCACAAAATAGCTCTGAAGTGTTCTCTCAGGCAGTGTGAATATATTTCCTTAGCCTCACCTTGGAAAAAACCAGGTCTGCCAGCCTACACTTGCTTAGTGTTGTTTGATTCAACAGGCTGAAGAGCTACTTACCTGCCCCCAGAGCAGCTCTCCAACTCCCACAAACAGACACCAAAGCCACTGCTCGATGTTGAGAGGAGCACAGCTGAAGGGTTTCCCTCCAAACTGCACAATCACAATCTGCAGTAGAAACACAGGAAAAGAACTCATTACACATATACACAAACAAAGCAGAAAGCAGTGCTACACCATGTAGCTCTGCTCTATCCATCACTAACTTTCACACTTCTTAGCATATGACACAAGTCCCATCATAGGGGCAGAGTTCTCATGCTGCCAAAACTTACAATCCCAACAAAAAGGGGAGTCCTAAGGGCTTAACACTGAGCCCCGAGCATGCCCAATTTCATCTAATCTCGCAAACTAATTAGGGTCGAGCTTGGTTAGTACATAGATGGGTGATTACCGTTGAATACCAGAGCCTATTTGAGTGGTTGTGGCTTAGAATGGGTCAGCAAACAAAGAAAGTTTGTGATTGATCCTTGGCTCCACAAATCTATATGCTGAAGTATCCTCAGGCAAAGTACTAAAGCAGAGGTTCGTACGGAATCAGCCATTGGTGTGTGTGTGAATGTGAATGTTGTTTTTTTCTACTCAGAGGACAATGTCTGAACATCAGGCTTTTCAATATGTTAGTGCTAACACTGATAAGTAAAAACCACAAATGATTATATTAAATAAAGGATGATATTACTTTCAGGTTGTGATTAATGTGGCAGAGGTATGTACACATACATATGAGGTCAGAATTACTAACCTCCCACCCAGAAAATGTCTGTTATTAATGTAACTCTCAGGTGTTGTTAAATGGAATAAGAGAATTTCAACACAGCCAAATATCCTAGTTTTATGTGGATGCTTATATTATTTTACTTTGAACACAGAAATACTTTTTTTTCCCACAAAAAGCAATCATTTGCCTATCCTTTTTGCTCGATAACAGCCCGCAGTCATTTGTTGTCTCACTCATGTCTCCTGATCAATTGTAAGGTAGACCCTACAGCAATACATACAGAAGAGCTAGCTCTATGGCTAGAATTCTAGTTTCATCTCATCTTAACAATGGATGCATAATTGTTATGGCTGCCGTCGTGGGCTGGGGTTCTGACATGTAAATGTGAGTGTGCAGGTGCGCCTCCAGGAGTGGTGGATCCCGAAGATGGTGTGCCCGGATTGGATGCTGCTCTGGAGGCGGAGTAGAAGACGGTGCAGTTGAAGACGGCAATCCATCCATCCTCGGTTTTACCCCAATCGGCTGGGGCTACATCATGCCCTGTGTTGCTTTGTGAATCCAGGAGGAAGTTGGACACAGTTTTCTCATGTTTTGTTAGTCAGGAAGGTAAGTGATTGTTGTTTGGTTAATTTTCTCTGGGGCTAGGCAAGCAGTTGCTCCTCTGAGTTAGTTTCCTTTTCTTTGTTATTTTGGCGTGGGTCCACCCCAAAGCCTGAGTGACTCCTATGAAACCCATTTTTGTTTCGTTCCTGTAAATAAACCATTCCTTGATGGTGATGGTGATTCCTGATGGTGTGATGTGCTGCTTGGGGTTGAACTGGGGGTGGATCATTCCTCTTGCTGCGCTCGGGTCCCCTAGACCGGCCGTAACAATAATCTTTTCTCAAGGTTGTCAATAGTATGCTGCAGTCTAACTTGAACTCGTCTGCAGAAGTGGTTTTTCTTGGTCTTGTTAAAGGTAAACCTTGTTAGAGAAACCATAGTTGGCAAGCACAGCAGTAATGCATATCTTGTAGCTGATCACCAGGTTTGCACAGATCTTAAGAAGGATTCTGGGAAACGCTCCAAATTCCTTAGTTGTCTTGGCTGCCACTTGACAGCTTAAAGCTTCAGCTCCCTCCACAGCTTTTCTATAGGACTGAGGTCTGACTTCTAGATAGACCTTTATGTGGTTCTTCTTTAGCCACTCCTTTGTTGGCTTAGTGGTGTGTTTTAGGTTACTGTCATGCTAGAGATCCATTGCCCATTTCCAGTATTCTGGCTCAGGTAATTTGTCCTGTACGCTTAGCACAAATACAGCCCCAGAGCATAATAGTTCTACCTCTGTGCTTGAGTGTGGGGATGATGCTCTTTGGATCATAAAAGCATTTATATTGCTTCATTTGACCACAGCACTTTATTCCAAACCTTCTCTGAATCATTTAGATGGTTACTGGCAAATTTAACACAGGCGACTGTGGCTCAAGAGATGGCAGTTCGTCTTGTAATCAGAAGGTTGCCAGTTCGAGCCCCGGCTCCGACAGTCTCAGTTGTGGTGTCTTTGGGCAAGACTACTGGTGGCGCCAGTGTCCGGCAGCCCTGCCTCTGTCAGTGCGCCCCAGGGCAGCTGTGGCTACAATGTAGCTTGCCATCACCAGTGTGTGAATGGGTGGATGACTGAATGTAGTGTAAAGCGCTTTGGGGTCCACAGGGACTAAGTAAAGCACTATACAAATACAGGCCATTTACCATTTTTTTATATACATGTGCCTTCTTGAGCAGGAGGACCTTGTGGGTCTTGTCGCTGCAAGATTTCAATCCATTATGGTTTTTTCATCATTTGTCTCTGCTGTAGTAAATAGGCAAATATCCGAGTCGGCAAATAGGTTTGATAATAAATAATATCAACTCATTAATATACTGGCCTAAAATGTATAAGGGCATCTGCACCCAAAAGCCTGTATCAGGCCAGCTCTGATAAAATGTCCTTTATTTCAGGGTCACTGACTTTGTACAACACAAAAGACTGCAAGTGTTTTAGTCTTATTGCTGCAGGGAAAACACTCAACATTGACAAACAGAATATGTTCCTGTTGCAGTGTGCTGATTTAAACTAATGAGATTTGAGTCTAATGGAGTATATAGTCACGGAACACTTTAGTCATTGCTTGTATTTCCCAGATTTCTTTGAGTGTGGATTCTCCTGATTCCAAAAACAATCAACTGGAGAAGAGGCTTGCAGTTGCCCTTTACTGGGATATTGAGCTTTTTTGTTTGTTTGTTTTATATATAGAAACAGGAAAACATGGAGTGGGCTTTGAGAAGAGTGAGTGAAATCATATGACCTCCAGGTATGTGAAATATATTACTTTAACTTATTGCCAACCAACAGATGTACTGCTCTTGTGTAACCCTGCAAATATTTGTTGGTTTCTAAAAGCACACTTAGATCAAGTGACACGAGTTAAAACTTTGCGTGAACTCTGAATTCTTCTACAAGTACAACCTCTTCTACTTTTTCCAGATTATCTGTGATACAGATAAAAACATCAACATTACATAATCATACAATGCTGCTCTTAAAACTGGATTTTACCACTATGTGGAAACTTCTGGACCCCTGGAGATCTGTGACCCCTGGGCAGATTCATCTTTGGTAACTCAGACTTGATTGTAAGCTGGGAACAGGGAATCTCTGCCATATTAGGCAGAGCAGTCAGTCTGCCCCAACTTACATTACTGTGTAGAAATATGTATATAATGTATAGAACTAAACTTTAAGAGTAATTATTCCAAAAACAATATATGTGGCTTGCTGAAACCACTTCTTTAAGCTCAAAGTAAAGCAGCACTCTTATGTCCTCTAAGGTCTACATGCCTCAGTGGATGTACCAACAGCACTTGATCATTTACACCTGGAACAAGGCTTATCAGTGACACTGCCATCTTTGGACCAACCCAGAGAATCAGAAATCACACTGTGAATACGACCCATCCTCTCACATATAATATCATTTTGTAGCTTTCTTACTTATTTCTTCCTCTTTCACCTCTCTCAAGCTGCTTCCACTCTTCAGATCTCTCTGATTTTTTTTATACAAATCTGTTTTTTTTATCACTATTATACCCCAAATCCCTGCTGCTCCCCTCAAGCCCCCTCTTCTCTTGTTTTTCTCTACCCAGGGTAACAACAAGCACCGTAGAGTTCTGAAAATATTCTTCTTCTTTCTTCCCTCCTCTCAGTCTCTCTTTCTTTTCTTGTCTGTATTTCTGTGTACACAGAGTTCCTTTCTCATTGCATTGCTAATGTGTTCAGCATGAGTCAATTGATCCAAATATGGACTGAATCTATAAAAGTGACCAAAACAACAAAATAAATGACTAAAATATAAAACCCAGTTACAGTTTTACTTCTTTTAGGAGCATTACTTTTTCCCCCAAACTAAACTATGTTGTAACCCTTTACCAAACTGTTGAGAAGAGACATTCATTTATGTCTCACTATAAATAATTATGATACAAAAAAAAAGTATTTAGAGTTCTGGATATGGAAATGTTAAAATAAATGACATGTCAGTGACATGCCATCTATGTAATGAAGTTCCAGTAAAAAAAAAAAAAACATGTGTTTTGTAGACTATGAGCTTCCATTGCTAGTCTTGCATCTTAGAATAGAACTTAACTGAACCAAATGCAAATGGTCATTTTTAATAGAATTAATCCCTCATACGGTTATTATAAAGGTGAGAACCTTAGCCATAAATCCAACTTAAGCTATTTTTGTAGCATGCTGTAAACACTTTAATTTCATGGACTTAAGTGTGACATTTTAACACTGGAGTCTGTGACGTTTGATTCACTCTTGAAACAGCCACAAGTGGTCATTGGAGGAATTAGTTTTTGGCACTTGAATAACACAGTATGCTGTACCACAAGAAAGACAAAACATCAGCGGCTCAAAATTTCCTCTATGAAATACTAAAAGGTGTTAAAGGATTAACCTGACCTGCACAGCAAAAGTTCCCAAAACAATGGAGCAGAAGATTGGGTTAGAAAATATGCCATCAAAAACATTTCTCTCTCCATGGATTTTGCGAGCATTGATCTCGTTGAAAAGCTGCATGAGGACAAAGGTGTTGAAGATAATGGTGTAGTGCTCAGAGGGCGGGGAGTGAAGCGGAGCATTACGACCACTGTCAATGTTGAACATTCGTTCGCCTGGAGAGCACAGAAAAAAAGAAGAAATAAAAGAACATTCAGACTTGGTCTTAGGGGTAAGATTGTAGACAGGTTTAGGTTAGGGCTAGCATGGCCAATTAATTCAGGATGTTACCATGCTGCCAAAAAACAATTTTAAGTACATAAAGTCACAAAGAAAGGTGCAGTTGAGTGTGTTATATTATTCTAAATTTTTTCTAAGGTTTTCTTCCATATTCCCCAACCCTACTTCTGAACTCGCTAGTCCTCTGTGCAACACAATATTTTACCTCAATGATATAACACACTGTTGGCATTAAAGAAATTGTCCTGCAAACATTGGAATCATATTTATTTGATAGATTCCAAACTGAGCATGTAAATGGGGAATTTTCTTCACACATAAAAGTTATAGAGTTCCACAGGGTTCTGTGCTGGGACTAATATTGTTTCACTTAGACAATATTATTAGAAAAAATTATAAATTTTCATTCTTTCTCCATGAAACCAGATGATACAAATCAGCTAGTAAAACTACAGGTATGTCTTAAAGCCCTAAATGCCTGAATTTACTTCCTTAGAAAAACTGAATGGCAATGGGCCTAGAAAGAAAGACCATGTATTAGCTTATGCAGTGGCTCCTTTTTAAATCCAGAATTGAATTTAAAATCCTTTTCCTCGTAAATTTTTTTTTAACTAGTCATACTTTAAAGAACTCATAGTACATTATTATCCAATCAAAGCACTCAGAATGCACGCTTACTTGTAGTTCCTAGAATTTTTAAAAGTACAAAGGAAGACAGAGCCTTTAGTTTAGGCTCCTGTGGAATCCAGTTTGGATGTGGAAGAAATACACTCTCTCTAATTTTCTGATGAGAAACTTGCCTTTTTGATAAAAAGTTATTGTTAGGTGACATGATAGGTGTCCTTTGTGTCTCTCTGTTCTCTTCCCTTTCCCCTCACCCTTAACTGGCCATGGTAAATGATCGCCCCACCCTGACCCTGGTTCTTCAAGAGGTTGCTTCCCGTTAAAAGGCAGTTTTTCCTTCCCATCAAATGTTTCCTAACAGGGGATCTTCAGACTGTTGCTATTTCTTTCTAATATTGTCGTACATATTAGCCTACAATACAAAGTGTTTTTAGGTGACTACTGTCGTATATTGGGAATATAGAAATAAAATGGAATTGAATTGATTAAGGTTAGCATAAAGGGAAGGAGAATACATTATACCCTTAAGTATCCTGAGCCTGTGTATCAACCAGTACTCAATCTGAGTATATAGCCTGTATGTGTGTTTATTTTTAAGTGTATTTCTGTACCTATGAACAGCAGGGTAAAGATGATGACCAGCTGGTACACTCCATGGCCCAGGATGTTCTTCATCATGGTCAGTGAAATGAGCGGGTTGTTCCGGCCATAAGGCTTTCGTAGCAACAGGGCCTCAGTGGGGGGCTCGGTAGCAAGGGCCAGAGAAGCAAACGTGTCCATGATCAGATTCACCCACAGCATCTGCACCGCCTTCAGGGGAGAGTCCTGCAGAGAGATTTGCAACCATGGGTTGGTATCACAAATCATGCATAAAGTTCTCCTGCAGTAATTTATTTCTTCTACAGTTGGAATTACTAATTATTTTATTAATTGACTATGTGTGTCTGTATGGTAAAAGTAATCCAAAAGTGACTGTAAGGTTGCTGCGGACAGACTGTCTGCAGTTAAATTAGTTTTGTATTTTCCATTTGTTTTTATTTAGTTTAACATTTTTATCTTCAGTTAATTTCAGAGTAGGTTTACTAATTTAACTTTTGTTTTTATATGTGTGTGTAGGTTCTCGGTCATTCTGTCATGAATCGCTGTGCGGTAGGCAGGAGTTGGACCCAAAATGCAGGCACTCAGGCACGAGGTTTAAACACAAAGAACTCAGCTTTATTTGCTGGCAGGTGTTAGGATGCCTGGGTCGTTGACCCAGGGTTTTTGAGTTTATTATATTATTTATAATTTCTAATCTTGGGTTTCTTTGTTAGAGTTCTCTTTTATGGTTTATGTCTCTGTGCATCCTTAGTTGCTGTCTCCCCTGTCTGCGATATCCCCGTGTCCAGTCAGTGTCTGTGTCTGTCCTGGTCCCACGTCTCTGTTCCCTCTGTTGCAGTGCCTGCGTGTTAGTCTGTGTCTTTAGTTCAGTCTGTGTTATGTTTCCTGTTTTATTTTGAAGGTCCATGTCTGATGTAAATGTATCTGGTTTTGCTTCCCCTTGTCTCGTTAGGCCTGATTTGCCCCAGCTGTGTTTCCCTCCTGTTACCCATTCCCTGATTGCTCCCTCTGTGTATTTAAGCCCTGTGTTTCACTGTGTCCGTGTCATGATCTACCCTCATTCATGCTGTGTGTTCTGCCTGCCCGCCCGGGCTATAGGTTGACTGACTGACTGACTGACTGACTGAGTAGTAGCCTGAATGGCTGGGTGTAGTGATGGCTGTGGTGGAAGAGAAGCAGCTGGTAGTGTGGATGATGGAGCTAAGGGCGACTGAGTGGCAGACCGAACTGATGACTGAAGCGATGGTAGAGGTGAAAATGGAGCTTGTGGTGGAGTTAATGATTGTGCTAGCGGGGACACAGGAGACGCAGCTAAGAGAGCTTCAGGAGGCTGAGCAGCTAAGAGAGCTTCAGGCTGCTGAGCAGATTCACATTACTATCCGTAGCACAAAACACAACCCCTGAATGAATAGTCCCACGGTTCGACACAGAAAAAGAGAGTTTGAGAGTGAGGAGAGAAAGTCAGGAGAGAATGGAACCAGCTAAGAAGAGGATGTCCTCCCCTGTTATGAACATTTTGATTTTATTTCTCCCAACAAGCTATGTAAATTCCTACAGAAGATGTATTTTCATAATACTGATGGTGCAATACAATTTATGTTAAGCTGTCTTTACTTTTGTACAAGGTGAAGTGTTTGCTATGTGCCAGGGAGCTGGGATATAACAACAACACCTCATCCATGCTTAAGCACTACAGAGCTTTGCATGAGAATAAGGGGAACACCGATTGTGGAGCAAGACCAGATGAGCCATCAAATGCCATGATAATATAGCATGCAGTAATGTTACTAAATGATATAACAATATTATACAGCTGTTATAAGTTACGTGTGTGATATTTATATTTGTGCTTTGTCTTTATTGTCTTTCCTCAGGAGAACAATCTCAAATAGATGAAGACCTGGTTACCATGGTGATTGAGGACTCCCAGCCATTTAGCATTGTGGAGGACAAAGGATTTAAAAGATTTGTTAAATCATTAAATCCTAGCTATGCTCTCCCCACTAAAAAGGCCATAAAAGCAGTGAAAATTTAGTTTTTACAGAATAAAATGTGGGCAGGACTGAGGCTCAAAGCCACAGTGTGTAGCTGTCCATACCTCAACGTTACAAAAGCACAACTACTGTCCACACCTCACAGTAAAGGATCGTTTCCATTTTAAGCATTTCCAAATAATCATTTTCCATACTGTCAGTATAAATATACACAGTATACTGCCACCACTACAATATACATGTTTTACACACTCCTTTTGTTGTTGACATTTACAGGCTGTGTGCAAAAGGCCACACTCTTCAAATTCATGCCAACTAATATTTTTACGTCCAGTAGGTGTCCTACTAGAGCAAATGAAGCTTCAAGACGCTTTGCGCTGGGGTGAACCAATTGGATGAAAAGCTTCAGTGCTTCATGAAGCTTCATCTGCTCATCTGCCCATCACTAGTTTAAACACAAAGAACTCAGCTTTATTTGCTGGCAGGAGAAAGTCATACAAAAGCAAACTAAACTGGAAACTCACAAACTAAACTCACAGTGAGACACAAGGAGATCCACACAGCATGAGGGATGACACGACACTGACTCAGAGAAACACAGGGTTTAAATACACTGGGAAGTAACGAGGTGAATGAGACACAGAGGGCACAGCTGGGAGAAATCAGGACTGACAAGACAAGCAAAGCAGGACACATTCACATAAGACACGGACCATCAAAGTAAAACAAGAAGTATGACACAGAGACGCGAACTTGACACGTTGGAGACAGCAACTAAGAAACACAGAGACATAAACCATAAGGCAGAGGACTCTAAGAACCAAAAGACACAGAGGGAAACTCAAACATGAAGACACAGACTTACACAGAACAGAGGGGACACAAAGAAACATGAAGGGCAAGGGATCGAAACTAGAAACCATAGAATAACTCACACAAGTACAATAATACAAAAATCACAAAGAACTAAACATGCTGGGTCAGGAGACCCAGGACCCTGACACATTCAGGTCATGGTAATCTAAGGAGCTTGGAAAAAAAGCCAAGTCACTAAAAGAAATGTCCTTGGAATCCCAAGTTAAGTTTCAGTTGTATCACTACAACTGAGGCAGAGGAGATGGTCAGAAAACAAGTACAGCAAGACAGCTCCTTAGAAAACAGAACCAGCTTCACCCCTGATCAGATGTGCACCTTGTTAGGCCTCTGGCTTACCACCACATATTTTAAACACAATGCAGGTTTCTGTAGAGGAAAACCTAGATGTGCCATGGGCACATTCTTTACATGGAGGAAGGGGAAAGTAAAACTCTTGGCTCTTATAAAGGGACAGCACCTAGCCACTGGTACAGACACCAACTAGGGATGAACAGAATGACAAACAGTGCTGGGGAGTAACACAATACATGTACCGGCGTTACGTATTTAAAATACAAAATATGAGTAACTGTAGTGCGTTACAGTTACCGTTTAAATAGGTGATAATTAGAATACAGTTACTTTGTTGAAATAAACGGTTTACACAGCAGTCTTTTCCTGTTTCATGTGTTAGGCTCTTAGGCTCCCTCTTTAATTTTGGATTCTTAAACACTTTGCCGGAAACCCAAAGAAAACATGCGAGAGGCTCTAGTGTAAGCATCCTGTTAATGTTGGTGGCGTCAGTTATAAATGTGTCACTTCAGTCTCTTTGATGTACTATTGCTGTGTGATTTCGTATTATTACTGAAGGCTACTCGCCACCAAGCTAACATTGTTAGTTGGCGTTAGCTAAGGTTAGTTCGCAGACTACAGACTGTTAGACTTGATGGACAGCATTAACAACCTGCTAGCTGCAAACAATCATGTGCAGTTCTGAAAGCAGACAAAAAGAAAACATATTACTGATGAAAAAGTTTTCTATACGAAATCACTGCAAGAAGTGCAACCTTACCTAGTGTTTCTTTACTGTTACTTATTATTCATATCTTTAACATGTTTCTTTCCACATGTTTCTTTTTCCATAGCCGACAGCACCTCTGTCACTGTGGACGGGTCACTGTCACATGTTGAAATGTAACTGATGCAGTTTTAGAACGGTCAAAAACAGCTGAATTTAATTCTTTCATCTAGATTTTAATAGTACAGAATTAGCCATTTTTAAATATGTTTCCACCTTGTTTCTAATGATATGATACAGTATGAAAGCATGTAATGTGAGATAAAATGATATATGATCTGATACTCCTTTGCAAACTGACCAGAACCATTGGTGTCCTACAATAGTCCACTCTCAGTGAAGTAGTGTGTGTGGCTGTCACCTCCAAGAACAGGAACTATTCTTTGAGAACTAGCCTTCTTTCTAGTTACAGCACCTCTTCCATTGTGTCTGCCTGCAATGGCAGATCTAGAAAATTGTACTTTACATTGGGTGGGGGCAAATCAGTCTAGGCAGGGTGGCACATACCTCTTAGTGAAGTATGTGGAAATCTGCCTGGTCTCCTCTGAGTTTAAGCCATGACTTGGGGACTGAAAGCAGCAGTTGCCCAGCTGACCGGAGGGAACTAGTGGTTACATAAGGCTTCAACAAATCTGACAAATAAATGGGTGCCAAACCATTTAAGGATTTAAAAAACAATAAAAGAACTTTAAAACGGATCCTAAATTTGATTGGAAGCCAATGTAGAGAGGCCAAAACCGGAGTGATGTGGTCGAACTTTCTTCTACCAATTAAAAATCAAGCATCAACATTAACAGCAGCATTTTGAACTAATTGTAAGACCAGCCCCTATTAAAATGGAATTACAGTAATCCAGGTGTGAAGTAATAAAGGCATGAATTACAGTTTCTTTTTTTTTTTTTTTTTTTCTTTTTTTTTTTTTTTTGCCTGTCCCATTTGGTTCTTTAGCCGTCAGAATTGTTGTCTGAAGACCAACAAGGATACCCAATGGATTTATTTTGCCAAATGGATCATCATGGCATTGCCGTATTGGTCCATTTGATCGACCTTTGTTTTTATTATTTATTTTATTTTATTTTCAGTTGTTACAGACGGGACAGACATGAGTGAGGGATAGGAAAGGGAGAAAGAAAGAGGAAGGAAAAGAAAAACAGAAGGGGAGAGGGACAGTGAGAAAGGGGGGGAAAAAAAATATCTCCGGGATCACCTGTTGAGAGAAAAAGAATAGAAAACAAGCAAAAAAAACAAAACAAAACAAAGCAACATACTATACACAACACCATCGCATTAATCTACCTAAGTGTAAACAGCAGTAAACACTAGATATTGAATGTTGTTGTGCAGCACGCAGGACAGACAGCGCACAATGTGCTTTGAAGTAGCAGCCAAGAAAGGTGTGATTTAAGTCTACAAACAGTGAACACCTGTGTGCACACCTGTGTGGATCGGCGCGCTTGTATTCAAATGGTTTCCCCATGTAATGGTCTGCAAGAGGATGTAGAGAGCCATAGCCCTGTCCCTCAGGGCATGAAGCAGGCATGGAGGAGATCCAGGCCCCAGACATCCAGAGGTCCCAGAGTGCAAGAGCCCAAGGAGGACCACCGGAGGGGCATCCGTGCCACCTTCATGGGAAGGGCTGAGGATACCCAGGCGAGGGGTCACCCAGTAGCCACCGGGCAGAAACTAGAGGGGGCTGCACCGGCGTGCCCGTCGGCTCCGCCGGCAGCCAGCTGTGCCAGAGTGAACCGAGCCGCAGGCACAGAGGCCGGAGGCCCGAGGGCCCTCCGCGCCCCGGAAGAGGCCTGACTGAGCAGCAGGCGCCAGGCCCCGCCAAGTAGCCACCAGGAGTGAGCTGGCACATGACCTGAGCGCCCAGCCCCGGACACCAAGAACCAACAATGCACCGACCCCTGAGGGCATCAGTCACCGGCAGGGAGTGTGGTGAGGGGAGATAGGCCTCCACACTTGGAGGGCCTGGGAGTTCCCAGAGAGGTGGAGTCTAAGACCCGACCTGACATATAGACACAGACAAACAGGCACACACAGACACAGACATGCATTCCCACCCTCATGCACACATAAACAAACACTCAGCACTCACCCAACGTAGGAATAAACGTAAATGGACATGTACACACAATCACACTCCCCAAACATACTCTATATGAATTACAGTTTCGAAGTTACATTTGGAGAGAAAGGGCTTGACTTTCGATAGACGTCTGAGGTGGTAGAATGCTGATTTTACCACCCCATTCACGTGGTCATCAAAGGTAAGTGCAGGATCGATCTTTACTCCAAGATTTATGTTTGAACTCTTCAAATGAGAGGTCAGAACAGCAAAATCAACATCTGGAGGGTTGGAAAATTGATTTGGGCCAAGTAAAATCGCTTCCGTTTTATGATCGTTAAAATAAAAAATAAAAAATTGCCATCCATGACTTAGGCAGTTAAGGAGAGGTTGAATTGGGAAGGTATCCGCATGACTAAAAGGTAAATAAAGCTGGCAGTCATCAGCATATAAATGAAATGACACATTATGTTTTCGGAAAATCACGCCAAGAGGGAGAAGATATAGCCAAAATAAAAGATGCCCAAGATGCCCTGCGGCACGTAGAGGGGCCACAGAGGATGAAGCCCCCAACATACCCCAACATAACACGAAAACCTTTGTTAGACAGGTATGATTAAAACCACAACAGTGCCAAGTCAGAAATTCCCACACAATGGTAAAGGTGGGAGATCAATAGATTGTGATCCACTGTGTCGAAGGCAGTGGTCATGTCCAATAAGACCAGCACTGCATATTTACCACGATCAGCAGCTACCAGAACATCATTGATAACTCTTACAAGGGCTGTCTCCGTGCTGTGAAAAGGCTTAAAACCGGATTGAAAAATTTCAGACAACTGGAAGTCATTCAAGTAGTCCATCAGCTGAGTATAAACAATCCTTTCCAAGATCTTACTTAGAAAAGGAGGCTTAGAGATAGGTCTAAAATTTGACAAGACTGAGGTATCTAAGCCAGGTTTCCTAAGCAAGGGATGTATAACTGCGTGCTTAAACTCACTAGGTACTTGACCAGACAAAAGAGTAGTGTTAATAATGTTCAGAATGTGAGGTCCAATAATACGAAGGGTCGGCAATAGAAGGAGTTGGAGGTCTCATGCTTTCAACCTTGTCCACAAAGAAATTAATAAACTTATTACACAAAGCCTCAGAGGACGGCACGGAAGCATAGCAAGTACAGAATTTATAGTGTTATACAGAACACAAGGGCTATGCCAGTTTTCTTCTGAGTGGCTGCTACTCAGAAGAAAAAACAAACAAAAAAGAAAAACAAAAGTAGGTGCACGGTGAAAACTAAATGTCTGAGATGACCTTTAGTACAAATGTACAAGTTACATCTGACCCAAAAGCTCAGACTGCTTTCAAACACTGTTTCAGAGCGTTTTTCTACTCTTGGCTACCAATCTCATTGTTTGCAACATTGGCCAAATTCAATATGAGCATCAAGATGCCTGGAAGCATGATAGTTCCTTCTTCATAATTAAAGATTGTTAAAGTTGTTCATAATACAGAAATACAAACATGTAGTTACTAGGGGTGGGCTTAAAAAAATCGATTTCCCCAAATCAAAACTATTTTAGTTTGAATAATGCGATATCGATTCATTAAATCCTGTATAAATGTATTTTGCCAGAAACACCAGAATCTCAGGTTAAAGCTGACAAAACTATTTCAACAACCATCAAACAGCTAAAACAGCAAATAAGAGCAGGTAAACAGATTCCGCAAAAAGATGTAAACACAAAGCACGGATCTCGTCATTCACCCGGTGACACATACGCGACACGCCATCGGGTGCCGAAAGTCGACATGTCACAGATTCTGAAACTGCAGGTTTTGTCACTCTCCCACCAAAATTCACTGAACCAGCAGCAAAAGAAGATCAAAACTACGCTTCATGTTTGAAAAACATTAACATGATTTCTCTCTTGCTTTTGCTGTTCTGCTTCCACCAAGATAAAAATCATACTTCCTGCACAGCTATGTGTAGACCAGTTTACCATCAAAAATCTGTTTTCTGCATTATTCGTTTGCTTATCAAACACCAGTCTACGTTGTGCACAGCACTGTTGCCCGCTAGTTGGAGGTCAAAAATGACCTCCAACTAGAAAGTCTAATTTCTGCTGTTCAATATCGAAAAGATTTTAGTTTTTACAAAATATGCCTAATTGCAAAATACTTACCGCTGCCTCTAATAAAACCCCTGCAAAAAGCCAGGCCAGGAAAATCTCCTTTATGTTTTTCTATGCTTTATCCTCAGTTACTTTGACACAATTTTGACTGTCTGAGTCAAAACTGAATCAAATCAAATCAGTTATAGAAATAGAAAATCAATACCCAGCCCTAATAGCCCTATTACATAACTGTACATTTCTAAGTTGATCATCGTTACTTGTCAAACATATAGAAATGTTTCCAAGTGTCAGGACATCACTGCTTATATAAGCTTGGTGTACAAATGCATAAAAAAGCATTGTGCATTACGTTTGCCCTAGCAGGTATAAGTGAGCGACATTTACAGAAGTGATATCTGTGTGTGTGTGTAGGAAGGCACATGTGTCAGCATATATGTGTATTCATCTGTCTGTCTACCTGGGTGATACAGGCCCCGGTGAAGGCCACGATGACAGCCACTACGTTGACTGTGAGCTGGAACTGCAGAAACTTGGAGATGCTATCGTAGACGTTTCTTCCCCACATCACCGCCTTGACAATGCTGCTGAAGTTGTCATCAGTCAGGATAATGTCAGACGCCTCTTTAGCCACGTCCGTCCCTGCGATACCCTGACAGAGATTGAGACAGAGTGAGGGGGAGTCAGAGACTCATGACATGATTCATGCAAGCATTCAAGCATCCAAATTACTTTGGAGTGCTACTGTCTCAATATCATGCTGTCCTGCCTCCAAGTGCTACCACTTGGCATGAGTAAGAGCTGTGGCCAAAATAAAATGTGCACTACTCAAAACACTTGTTATTACAAAGTACAATGGAAAATACTCTGTCCTTTACAGATTTATAATAGATGTATTTTATACATCTTGAATCATAAAAAGATTTACTTCAAAAATACAGAATAAGAGACTGATTACTACAAAAAATGTCATGACAGAAGCACATTAATCCCAAATAAACACTAATGGTGAACAGTATCTCAGGTTACCATGGCAAAGCCCACATCAGCCTTCTTCAAAGCTGGGCCGTCATTAGTTCCGTCTCCTGTTACTGCAACAACCTGCCTCTGTTCTACAACGCTGCTATCAATGATGCCTGGGTGCAAACACAAAGGAGGAAAAAAAACAGTTTTAATTGGCAGTGAATCGGTTTGTATATGAGTGTGTGTTTTGGTTTATGGACTCACCTTTAACCAAAGTGTGTTTATCAGTTGGTGAGGACCGAGCCAGCACGCGCAGTTTGGGCCAGATTTTATCGATACGCTCCTGTTCAATCTGTTAGTTTAAAACAAAGAAAAGCCATTAACTAGTCTCTGCTTTAACTACATGTCACTGTCGATTCAAAGCGTTAAACATGTTACAAAGGTGTGACTGACAGAAAAAAATAATAAGGAGAAGAAGCACTTGATTCTTATATACTGCCCTCCCTCATTCAGTGTAACCATCCTGCACCCTTGTATAATGATCACTTACACACAGCATTTTTAAGTGTACATTTAAATTCATACTGCATAGAAAACTAGAGCCACAGCACTAATCAACAGCCATCTATTCCATTAAGCATTCTGCTAAATTTAAAGCCTAAAGCTAAATAGGCGGGATAAAAGCATTGCCCATACAAATTTTGCCTTTTATTGTGTGCACTAACTACAGTGGATACAGCCATGCCAGAGGTAATCTGAACCTCTTTATATTGGTTGCAAACCCAAATAGCTTTCCTTTGATAATTTAACTGATTTTAGATGCCATCTTTGTGCAAGTGGACTATGAAAATAGAGTAGCTAATATTCTGTGTGCTGCATCCTGCATGCTCTGTCTAGGCATCTACCTCGCACAGTGTACTTCCTGTAATTAGAATGCATCTGACTCCTAGTGTGTTTCATTTTAGATTTGTGAATTATTTGTGATTTGTGAATAGTTTCTCCTCCTGTCATGGTCTGGCAGCCCTCGCCAGTCAACCTTCACCCGATGTGTCTGTGTATTGTGTTTTGTTTTGGTCTTGGCTCCCCTCTGGTCCTCTATTTCCCTGTTTGTGTGTATTTGTTTTTGGACGTGTGTGTGTTTCCGGAAGTCCAGTTGCGAACGTCTGCAGACCCTGAAGATTTCCTGCACTGAAGTCAGCCACACCTACTGCTCATCAGTTCTCGCCAGCTGCAGCTGCTTGTCATCGCGGGCAGCCTCCCTACTTAACTGTGTGGCTGAGCTTCAGTCGATGCTGGATTGTTGAGTTTAGTTGTCAGTATAGCCCCAGCTCAATAGTGAAAACTTTGTGTGTATATCTGTGTGTTGCTCGCTAGACTAATCGTTGCGTCTTGTCTTGCCAGGATTTG
The DNA here is from genome assembly GCF_056152115.1 of Neolamprologus brichardi. Classification (NCBI taxonomy): domain Eukaryota; kingdom Metazoa; phylum Chordata; class Actinopteri; order Cichliformes; family Cichlidae; genus Neolamprologus; species Neolamprologus brichardi. Next base: position 16,442,552 of record NC_142123.1, on the reverse strand, counting down.
GGATTGGAGCCCCTGTACAGAATGAAATTTGGAGTTTCCCGATACACGCCACAGACATGAACACTGTGTGGGATTTGGGAGAAATCGCCACGGGGGCCACAGTGCGGGGATTGTCACATTGTTATTCACCTTTGTTCACTGTAAATAAATTAACTGTCTTTCTTTTGGAAAAGTCCTGTGTTTGGGACGGATTCTTACCACAGATGTCACACCTCCCAAATGTCATAAATTGAATTTATTAGTTTTTTAGAAAATTGAGCCACCTATGACTTGCATATCAGTTTATCAGCATATTTTACATATTGACATTAAATAAATACAAGCTTATATATAATAAATGTAACCCGGATTAAAAAGATGCATAAATAGTAAAAGATAAGTAAAGTCTGAGAATATAAATACCAAAGAGTAAAATTCATTTGTTCAATTTCCTTGTAAACATGTTTGCATTGTTTAAAATAAGCTATCTTTCTTTTATTGGGAATTGCTTGTGAGAACTGTAATTTCCTACGGGGATATGGTCTGTGAAGGTAACACAGGCTGGAGAAGGAAAAAGAGAAAAAAAAAGACAATTCAAGGAGAGAGGGCGGGCTTACGTGAGTTACACTGAGCATCCGGAGAAGTTAGCTTGTTTGTATGTAATGTTAGTAAGTGTGTTTTGACTTTTCGTAAAGACAAGTCACAATGTCTATAAGCTAGTGACATTACACATAAAGTTTCAGCGTGAGTCTGCTGGACTGTGTGTTTTGTTTCTTGTGTCCGCGCACGCATTGAGTTAAAGTGAGGCTAACCCAGCCGTTCGCTAATAAGGACTACTGTAGACTGCCGTTTCACTAAAGTTGTGGAACGTAACAAGCTGCAGAGGATCGTTACTGAACTGGATAACAACGGACAGACCCCAGATAGTCACTCAGAGTACCTCTGGCAATGTGGGAAGCATCCTCATATACAATGTGGTTTACATTGTATATGAGGAGATTCTGTGTACAGCTGGTAAATTGCTGTGTGTTTTTTGCTTTGCCTGAATACTGAAACCTGCCATTTTATTATTTTATTGTTTTAATTGTTTGGTAAATTGAAGGAGGGTTGCAATGCTCTACTTTACATGGTGTATGACACGATTTACTGCACTGTAGACACTAGTGTTCATTTTCGCGTGTAGTACTACTGTTAAGGAATAAGCTTCATTGATCCCAGAAACAAAAGAGAAGTTAATTTAAAAATATTGTATGAGAGTACACTAGAAAAAGAACCCAAAGCCCATTTATTTAATGGTATTGAGTAAATGAGGGCTACATAAAATGGAGGCACCGCTGGGATGTTTTTGAGTTTCATAGAAGTATTAAAGGGGCAACATGCTAAAAAAAAAAAAAAAAGTTAACCTACAGTAGCTAGTTTACATTTCTTAGTATTTTTGGCTACAAAGAGTATGGCAGACCACACCAGGCTTGCTGCAGAGCTGAAGAGTTGGTGTCGGGGTGAAGGTTTGGGGGAAGCTAAAGCAGTCTTGGTTCTGGTTCCAGAAGAAGTGGAAATAGCCCAGATAGAAGGAACCTTGGAGACTATTAAGTGTCTAGGGCGAGTCCGGGTTACAGGGCGCTTGTTCCACACCCCCTTGAGCTGCCTAATGGTTCTCTGTGAATGCAAACAAAGTATACCTAAAGATAATGCACCCAAGGAAGTGCTGAACCAGCACAGTGGTGAGAAATGGCCGATAGTGACTCTTAATGAATGTGCAGCTCCTGACGATTTTGCTGTGAAGTTGAAGAGTCTCTTAGACACTGAGGGTAGGACTATGAAAGACATATACAAAGCATATACAATGCCTTGCTCCGCCGCAGCCCAGCTCTGATCCTTCCATAAACTCCACTGAGTCTGTCTTGCAAGCGGTTGGTGATTTTTTGGAGAAGGCACGTAAACCACAAGCTGAAGGTGGTTATTGGCATTTGAGGCTGTTTTCAGGGAACTTGTAGCTGGTATAGGGCTGTCCTATACCAGCTACAAGAAGGGGACCTAAGGCCAGTTGCATTTGCCAGCAGGAAGCTAAGTCAGGCTGAGAAGAGGTACCCCATACATCAGCTGGAGTTCCTGTCGTTAAAGTGGGCTGTGGTGGATCGCTTTCATGACTATCTGTATGGGGTGCACTTTACAGTGCGTACAGATAATAACCCATTGACTTATGTTCTGTCTACGGCAAAGCTCAATGCCGTGGACACAGATGGTTAGCTGCTTTGTCCACATATGACTTCGATGTCCAATACAGACCAGGCAAGCATAACATAGATGCAGACATCCTCTCCAGAAACTTTGACACTGACACTGAATGGGAGACTATACCAGAGGCAGCTGTTAAATCCATCTGCAAAAGAGTACGTGTGTCAGAAAGCCCAGAGTTACCCACCAGATGTGTCGACCAAACCGGGGCTTCCCCGGAATGAATCCCTGACATCTATGCATTTCCTCTTACGATGGAGTTACAGTCACTGGAACACGTCTCAAAAGCTGATCTCGCTAAGGCACAGAAAGAGGATCCAGTCATTGGTCCAGCGGTCAAAGCTGTCCAACAGAATGTATGGACAGGCAACAGTCCGGAGCTGTTGCTCCTAAAAAGAGAGAAAGATAAGCTGACTCTGCTGAGTGATGGTCTGCTCTACCGCATCACCAAACGTCACTCAGGGGAGGAGGTCCGTCAGCTAGTCCTGCCAAAGGTGTATCATGACGTTGTGTTGAGATCAGTACACAATGACTCAGGACACCTCGGCATAGAGGGAACTCTGGATTTACTCCATCGAAGGTTCTACTGGCCAAGAATGTTGCAAAACACTGCGCAACATATCAAAAGTTGTGGTGAATGCATAACACGCAAGACTCCTGCCCAGAGAGCCGCACCACTTCACCAGATCTCCAGCAGTGGACCTATGGATCTGGTGTGCATTGACTTTCTCTCAATGGAGACGGATTCCAAGGGCATAAGAAATGTCTTAGTGGTCACCGATCACTTCACACGCTATGCCCAGGCATTCCTGACCAAGAATCAGACACTCAAACAGTGGCCAAAAACTTAGTGGATAAGTTTTTTGTCCACTATGGTCTTCCGGCTCATATCCATTCAGACCAGGGGCGAGACTTTGAGAGTCTTCTGATCAAAGACTTGTTGAAGAACATGGGGATACAGAAGTCGCGCACTACTCCGTATCATCCGCAAGGAGACCCTCAGCCAGAGCGGTTCAATTGAACGCTGCTTTCAATGTTGGGTTCACTACAGAAGAACAAAAAGGGCTATGACAAGAGAGTTGGTTTCCAGTCTCTAGAAATAGGAGACAGAGTCCTATTGAAGAACTGGGGTCTCAAAGGGGGGTGGGGTGACTGTAGCTCAGGTGGTAGAGCAGGTCATCTACTGATCGGAAGGTTGGTGGTTCGATTCCTGGCTTCGCCTAGTCTGCATGCCAAATATCCTTGGGCAAGATACTAACCCCAAAATTGCTCTCCGATGCATCCATCGGAGTATGAATGTGTGTGAATGTTAGCTATAAAGCACTTAGAGAGATGTGCTTGTGCGAATGGGTGTGAATGGGTGAATGCACAAGTTGTGTAAAGCGCTTTGAGTGCTCAGATGAGTAGAAAAGCGCTATATAAGAACCAGTCCATTCAAAGGGAAGCACAAGTTGCAAACAAGATGGGGTCCAATACCTTACCAAGTTGTTGGAAAAATGCCCAATCTCCCTGTCTACCAACTAAAGAAGGAGAATAGAAGTGGTCGTCACATCCACAGAGATCACATCCTTCCTATTGGCCAACATGTAAAATTGCCAATCCCTGAAGTAGGCAATAACTGTTGTGACAGACAAAAACCAAAGGGCAAGAAACCAAAGCAGGCCACAGTTGTGTCTGACCCTCAGCTGTCACAGGATTCTGATTCGTCGTCAGAGAGTGAGTACTATGAGCCTCAGAGGCACTACAATACTCAAGAAAGAGTGAGAGAAGCACTAAGACAGGCTCTTAGATCTCAAGCAGTGCCACAAGAGGATTGTGCAAATGACCAGGACAAGGTCAGTGATGAAACTGCTTCTGATGAGCGCAGTGAAAATGAGGAACTGCAACTGGAGGATGGAGGCATTATTCAGGACAGAGAGACTGAGCAAGACCAAATGGTGGATATTAAGGAGGAGTATGACCAAAATGAAGAAGATGATGAAGATTCTGCCCCAGAACCTGATCTGGATCCCAGAACAGCCTGTTCTGTCTGCCAAAACTCAGAAACCAAATACACACCGTAATTTGTTGGGTGACACTCCTAAAATAAGGCCTAGGAGACAGATTAAACCAGTAGTTCGTTTAACCTATGATGAGCCAGGAAAAGCTAAAGATCAGCCTATCACTATTATACATAGAAGGGTTGTCATCACTATAGGCAAAGACTAAGAGCCATAGTATGTAAAAAGGGTCGTCCTAATTCCCAAGAAGTTCTTGTAGTTCCTTGGTAGTCTGTTGAGGACACCAGACATTTAGTGGGGGGAGGGTGTAACCCGGATTAAAAGGATGCATAAATAGTAAAAGATAAGTAAAGTCTGAGAATATAAATACCAAAGAGTAAAATTCATTTGTTCAATTTTCTTGTATATTAAAAAGATCAAAGTTCATGTAAAATGATTAAAAACATGTTTGCATTGTTTAAAATAAGTTATCTTTCTTTTATTGGGAATTGCTTGTGAGAACTGTAATTTCCTACGGGGATATGGTCTGTGAAGGTAACACAGGGTGGAGAAGGAAAAAGAGAAAAAAAAAGACAAAGCAAGGAGAGAGGGCAGGCATGTGTGAGTTACACTGAGCATCTGGAGAAGTTAGCTTGTTTTTATGTAATGTTAGTAAGTGTGTTTTGACTTTTCGGAAAGACAAGTCACAATGTTGTAACTTTATTGCAGTTTATTGTTTGATAACAGCATTTTGGTTATTTTGTAAGTGATTTAAGTGTTAGTCACATGTTTAGTGAGAGCTGTTAATTATAGATTTAATTTTCTTCTAAAGGGAAGCATTTAACAGGTATTTTCATTAGAAAACTGCGTTTCCCAGAATCCTCTGTGGTAGACGAAAGTAACTCTGGGTTTTTAGCTAGCAAAGAAAGTTTCGGGAAGCCATTATATGTTGCTCTGATGTCGAGAAGTTTATTTGTTGTACATTCCCCTTTTTGAAACCTTATATAAAGACTATCGTTTCTACAACGGATGTCCGATCCATTTTTTTGGCTAAGTGGATTTGCCACAACATTTTTTGGTGCCGAAACCCGGGAGAGATGAGCGAACAGGATTTACGCGGAGCTGCCGCCGAAGCTGCGGGAGTGGCGGATGACGAGCATCAGAGAGAAATGGAAAGAACAAAACGGAAACATGGGATGATAAGAGGTGCTACCACACGACTTGTACATCATATTGACTCCGAAATGGCTAAACCAGATCCGGACACTGACCATCTGAGCACATTACTGGAAATGCTGTCGGCAAAGGAGCTCAGCTTGTATGCCTTAGTGAAATAGAACGTAAAGCAGCTCTGGATGACCTGGAGATGGAGATCGAAAGCGCAGAGGAATATAAGGAGCGCATCATTCTGTCCAAGAGCCGTGCACGGCGCACAATTAAGAGAAATGAGGATTGCCGCGAATGAGCCGCGCATCAAAGGGTGAGTGACGCTAGCTCTGCTCATTCATTGGCACAGAGAGCATCGGTAAAGCTTCCTAAGCTGATTATTTACAAATATGATGGAGATGCCAGTTTGTGGCAGGAGTTTTGGAGTCAATATGAAGCTGTTATTCACCACAATGATGCACTATGCAAAAGAGAGAAGTTTACCTATTTGAAAACCTATCTCACTGGCCAAGCAGCAAAGGCAGTTGCAGGACTGATGTTGACAGATGAAAATTATGACAACGCAATTGAGTTACTGCAGAACCGATTTGGAAGAAAGGATGTAGTAATTAGTGCGCACATGTCAAAACTGCTGTTAACTCCTGTTAAAAAATCCTCTGATGTGCATGCTTTGAGGCAGCTGTATGATGAATGTGAAATTCAGATCAGAAGTTTAGAGTCATTGGGTGTAGTGTCAGAAAGCTATGGAAGCTTGTTATGCCCAATATTGCTAAAGATGATTCCAGATGATATAGCTCTTGAATACAGCCGTCAGAGAAATGGAGATGAAGAGTGGAAAGTGTCAGAAATGGTCACATTCCTACAGAAGGAGGTTCAGAGCAGGGAAAGAGCGCTGCAAATGACAAAGTCGTACAACCCACAGAAAACTGAAAATAAACTGTACAAGCCACCGTTCAGTGATGTGAGGTTTAAAAGGCCTAGCATACAATCTACTGCTGCGCTGTACACAGCCAGCCAGAAACAAAACACCTGTATATTCTGTGAGTGTGCCGATCACAAATCGGAAAACTGCCCAAATAATGACACGCTTCAAAGAAAGGACAAGTTAAAGAGAATGGGGAGATGTTTTGTGTGTTTGGGACAGAAACACATTGCAAGATTCTGTAAGACCAAGAATGTGTCCTGTGAGAAATGTGGACGGAGACATCACGTTGCTGTGTGCGGTGGTGAAAGGGTGGATGTACAGGCCCCATCCCAACCAGAAGAAGCAGTGGTCTCCTCCGTGCTCCCTCATTCAGTAAGAGTGAAACCAGGTGAACAAAACACTGTGTTGCTACAGACTGCAAAGGTGTGGATTGAAGGCCCGTCAGGCAGAAGGGTAGCTCGTTGCTTATTAGATGGAGGCAGCCAAAGAAGCTTCATACATGAAACGTTGGTGAAGAGCCTAAATTTACCAGTAATAAGGCAAGAGACATTGACACTGCACACATTTGGGTCCTCCTTTCCCACAAGATCACAGCGCGGCATAGTGAAGGTTATGCTACAAAATATCTGGGATCCTAGCCAGAGTATTGTAATAGAAGCTGTGGAGACCCCACAAGTGTGCTCTGCAATAATGAAGGTTCCTGGTGAACAGATCCAGCATGAGCTTAAGAAAAGAGGACTACAACTAGTTGACTTCCCAGGATCCAATGAGGAACCAGAGCTTGCTGTCCTCATAGGAGCTGACTACTATTGGCAGATCGTGACAGGAAGGGTGGAGAGACTTACAGAAACATTGGTGGCACTGGAGAGCACCTTCGGATGGTCTGTTCATGGTCCAGTCTCTGCATCAACTGTTACAGAGGCAACCTGCATGTTCATTCCGTGTGAGGAAGAGAAACTCCTCTCCAAGCAACTGAAAGCATTCTGGGAAATAGAGTCTCTGGGTATTACAAATGAGACAACAAAGAACCCAGAAGATGATGAGGCTCTGCAGATGTTTGAGAGAACGACTATGTTTAAAGAAGGACGATATCAGGTGGAGTTGCCATGGAAGCCAGAAAAGATAGAGCTCTCAGACAACTACAGAGTTGCCAAAAAACGGCTGGAAGGTCTGAGTAAAAGATTTAAGAAGGATGTCACACTCTTCAGCAGGTATAATCAAGTGGTGGAGGACTACTTGGACCAGAACATTGCAGAGGAAGTGACACCAAACCGCAGCACAGACTCTGTAATGTATTATATGCCTCACCATGCAGTGCTGAGAGAGGACAAAGCAACTACAAAATTAAGAGTGGTCTTTGATGCATCGTCCCATGAAGAAGGCTGTCTGTCGCTGAATGACTGCTTATTTACGGGGCCAAATTTGAATCCAGATCTGCTCAGTGTTCTCCTTAGATTTAGGGAACACGAAGTCGCCTTTCTGGCAGACATAAAACAAGCATTCCTGCAAATACGTCTTGCAGAAAGGGACAGAGATGCAGTCAGGTTCCTGTGGTTCTCAGGTGCACCGAATGGAGAAGTGAATGATCACCTGCACATTGAGGATGACGAGAGTGGTGTTTGGAGTCACACCAAGCCCGTTTTTGCTTGCAGCGACAATTCAACGACATCTAAAACAATATGAAACAAGCCAACCACAAGTGGTGAATACAATAAGGGAGTCACTTTACGTAGATGACTTCATTTCAAGTACACGCTCAGTGGAAGAGGCGTATCACATAACGACGAATGCCAAAGAAATACTGGCGGCTGCTGGTATGGAGCTTTGCAAATGGATGACAAACTCAGCTGAACTGAGGCAGAAATGGGAGAAGAGCTCCACAAACTACATAATGGCACCTGAGACGAATGGAGTAGCATTAAAGGTGCTTGGATTAGTGCGGAGGCCAGAGCCTGATGATTTCACCTTTGACCTTAGTTCACTAGTGAAGCTTCTAACAGAGAAGAAAGGAACCAAACGAAGCGTGCTGCAGTCCTCAGCACGAATTTATGACCCACTTGGGTTTCTGAACCCCTTCACCATTAGGGTCAAGTGCATGTTCCAAGCAATGTGGGAGAGGGGGCTCTCCTGGGATGAAGAATTGCCACCAGATCTGGCACAAGAATGGCAACAGTGGTGTTCAGAGCTTACTCAGTTACACCAGCTCGCCATACCAAGGTGGTACCAATATGCAACAAGAAAGCAAAGATGGCTTGGAATTACATGTGTTTTGTGATGCCAGTGAAAGGGCATACAGTGCTGTGGCCTATCTTCAAGGCAAAACACGAGAAGGAGAAACGACAATGAGCTTGGTCGCATCTAAAGCCAGGGTGGCTCCCCTAAAGAAAATGACGTTGCCACGTCTGGAACTCATGGGAGCTGTGATTGGGGCCAGATTGGCGAACAACTTGATCATCTCGCTGAAGATGGAGCAAGCACAAATAAAAATGTGGACTGACTCCATGATCACTTTGCAATGGATTTGCAGTTCGGCACAAAGGTGGAAACCGTTTGTTGCAAACCGAGTGACTGAGATCCAGACTCTTACGAGTCCATCTTCATGGTCACACATCCCAGGGAAGGCTAATCCCGCTGACCTGCCCACAAGAGGACAATAAGTGGAGGCCCTACTACAAAACCAGCTATGGTGGAATGGTCCCAGTTTTCTTGTATCAGAAGATCGGATACGTGAGTCTGAAGATGAAAACATTTCAGACGAAATAAATGTAGAACTTAAATCCAGTTATCAAATAGCCATGCTGTTTGCTGCTAATGACACTGTTATCTGTGAACCAATACTGAAGCTTGAGAGTTACAGCAAACTGAAGAGAGTGCTCAGAGAAGAGAGTGACAGCATGGATTAGGAGATTCATAGCTAATGCAAAAACAACGATGCAACCAAAGATGCAAGGTGAGCTGACAGCAAATGAGCTTCTTGATGCTGAGAAGTACTGGATTAAGGCTTCACAACATCACAGTTTTCACCAGGAGGTCCAGAGACTGAAGGTAGGAAAACCTATGATGAATGACAGTAAGATTCAGGAACTGAAACTATTCCTTGATGAAGATGAGCTGCTTAGTGTTGGAGGCAGGCTGCAGCAGTCGGACTTCACATTCAGAGAGCAGCATCCTTGGATTCTGCCAAACAAACACAGATTTTCAGAACTGCTGATAGAGGACTGTTACAAAAGGGTGATGCATTCAGGAGTAAGGGACACTCTTGTACAAATAAGAGAGAGATATTGGATCATCCGGGCCCAGCAGCTGGTTAAGAGCATTGTGACCAGATGCACTGTGTGTAAGAGGTTTAAGGCAAAGGCTGGGCATCAGCTAAATGCACCTTTGCCTAGGGACAGAATATCCAAGTCACCACCATTCGAAGTTGCAGGTGTGGATTTTGCTGGGCCGCTCTATGTGAAAACAGAGGATTCTGTGAAAAGATCCTACCTTGCCCTATTTACCTGTGCTGTGACACGAGCGGTCCATTTAGAGCTTGTGTCAGATCAGTCAACTGAGACATTTTTGCTAGCGTTGAAGAGATTCATTGCCAGGAGAGGGCTATGCAGAGTTATCTATTCTGACAATGCCAGAACATTTAAGAGAGCAGACCAAGATTTGAAGGAGCTGTGGAAGACAATTAAAGACCCACATTTGCTGGAGTTTTTCTCGGAAAGAGGAATTACTTGGAAGTTCATTGCAGAAAGAGCAGCCTGGTGGGGTGGATTCTGGGAACGTCTTGTCAGATCAGTGAAAATCTGCCTCAAGAAGGTGCTAGGTAGAGCTTCACTCCACTTTGAAGAAATGTGTACTGTGTTGGCGGAAGTCGAAGTGACTCTGAACTCTAGGCGTCTCACCTTTGTGCACAACGAGGTAAATGAACCGCAACCACTTACTCCAGCCCACTTTTTGGTGGGCAAACGACTGACATCTCTACCACCCAAGTCAATCCCGAAGGACAAACACCATCCAACACCTAAGAAAGAGGACATTACTCGGAGATGGAGATACCGGCATAAACTCATGACCAACTTCTGGAACACCTGGAGAAGGGACTATCTGTTGGAGCTGAAGTCAGCTCATTGCTGTGACGCTTCAAAGCCTACACCCCTAAAACTAGGGGATGTCGTGCTCATTGGGCATGACAACCTCCCCAGACAAGTGTGGAAACTTGGAAGAATTGAAGAAATGTTTCCTGGTCGAGACGGTCTCGTTAGATCTTGCTTAGTTCGCACGACAACAGGAACTCTGTTAAGAAGACCGATTCAGTTGTTGTATAACCTAGAGCTTTAGATGAGGGGGGGGGGGATGTTGTAACTTTATTGCAGTTTATTGTTTGATAACAGCATTTTGGTTATTTTGTAAGTGATTTAAGTGTTAGTCACATGTTTAGTGAGAGCTGTTAATTATAGATTTAATTTTCTTCTAAAGGGAAGCGTTTAACAGGTATTTTCATTAGAAAACTGCGTTTCCCAGAATCCTCTGTGGTAGACGAAAGTAACTCTGGGTTTTTAGCTAGCAAAGAAAGTTTCGGGAAGCCATTATATGTTGCTCTGATGTCGAGAAGTTTATTTGTTGTACATTCCCCTTTTTGAAGCCTTATATAAAGACTATCGTTTCTACAACTGATGTCCGATCCATTTTTTTGGCTAATTGGCTTCGCCACAACACACAATGTTGGTAAGCTAGTGACATTACACGTAAAGTTTCAGCGTGAGTCTGCTGGACTGTGTGTTTTGTATCTTGTGGCCAGGCACGCATTGAGATAAAGTGAGGCTAACCCAGCCGTTCGCTAATAAGGACTACTGTAGACTGCCGTTTCGTTAAAGTTGTGGAACGTAACAAGCTGCAGAGGATCGTTACCGAACTGGGTAACGACTCACGGACCCCAGATAGTCACTCAGAGTACCTCTGGCAACGTGGGAAGCTAAAACAGGTAGCTTGTGGAGCACGTGGAGATAACAGACCTTCCTCATCTTTGTGCTACTGCATTCAGAGCCAGTGCTTTTGGAGGAGCTGAAAACAGCCTGTTGCCTGGAATAATCTGGTGGGAGGTGCAAGTTTCACAAGGTACTGAGTTTACTTATTTATTTATTTATTTTTTGCTCGTTGAGTGAAGAACTTCCGGTTGGGAGATCTTTTGGATTTATACTGGAGCAATACAGGCCAGATTCACACTGCATTAGAGAAGTGAAACTAATGCAAATGTTCTGTAAACCTGCATTCTTTTTAATGACCAGCAGGCGGCGACTCCTATAATTGTAAAAGACCTCTCCAATTGTATCGAAGTCAGTGGCAAACTTGCACTTAGCTCTCAGTAAACATTTTCACTTCAACATGAAAATGATTTTATAAATTTAATTAACTAGCTCATATACAATAGCTAATAGCTTATTATTGACAAATCGTGGCTGGTGAGTGTGCAGTGTTATGCTCTCATGATGATTTCAAAAAGCAAAGTTGACAACATATGTGTGTGCTTCATTCTTGTTAAAAACAGGGTCAATAATTCAAAAATCTCTGTTTTAAGTGTCTTTAAAGGAAAGAGAAGCCCAGCTGTTTGACATGAAAGAGATGCAATTATTTTATAGTTTTAAAACAAATGTATTAGTGTGCATGGAATCCAGTTGACAAGGTATTCAACTAATTTGAGACCACCACTTACCTCTCCTTTCTCGTTCCTGATTCGTCGGTTAAAGTCTTTGCCCTCTAGACAGATAAAATCATCTCCGGGGTGGATGATGCCACATTTAGCAGCAATGGCCCTGGCTGTGTTAATGTTATCGCCAGTCACCATCCGCACTGTAATGCCTGCACGCTGACACTTACGGATGGCTTCAGGCACCTTGGAGGACAAGGACGTTTGTTCACAAAAAAATATAACAATATTATTTTTAACAGCACAGTCGCATTATGGCATGAACAAACCCAAAGAACCAATTCAAATTCCAACTATTCCAAAACACATGCTAGCTCTCAAATCCCATACTTCCATACTGACACTTGAAAAAGTGTATTCACTCAGTAAAGGACACCTAAATGCTAAGTGTTTGACGAGTGGCCAGATGGTGTACTCAGTTGCTGAGTGGACACATCTTGCCCTCGACTGTCACTGTCCTGAGTAATACAAAGCAGCAACCGAAGGACCACCAAACAATTTCCAGCCAGTGGAAGGAGCAGAAATCATCAGTACAATAATCATACTAATGCTAGCTTGCTACCTATATGGCTAACAGCACAATTTACTTAATACACAAGTATATATGTTGTGAACTATACAAAAATGAAAATGGATATAGCCAAATTACCTAAACTGAGGCAAACAAACACACTTCGTTGTATCCTACCTCAGGCCGTACAGGATCCTCTATCCCAACTACAGTGATGCAGGTCAACTCCGTTACTATCTCTGTCTCGTTGTCCCATTCTGGTTCCGGATTGGATGGAAGGTCACGGTATGCAATGCATATGGTCCTCAACCCCTCACATGCCATGGGCTCAATCACCTATTAATAATCATTATTGCAGCAATAATCAGGAAGATTAGACTACACTATATTGTCCTGTATATAACATTTAAATATGAATACACAGCTGGAAGGAAAAGACCTCAAGCTGCAGACAGCAGTAATGTAAAGATGAGGTGACTAAAGCTGCCACAGTGGAAACTGAACTACTGAGCTAGAACAAAATTGTGTAAGAAATTATTTTTCTCACGGCAGAAGTTGTTTATCAAAACGCAAATGTAGGCCAGTCAGGCAGTCTGTCAATTAACAATACTCAGCCTGCGCAGGCTTAGAACTATGTGGAACAAATACATGTGTTTTGCTGTTAAAAATTTTAGTTACATCAAAGCTGATCTGGTGAACACGTATAGCAGATTTAGAATGTAAGTCTACCAACGCTGGTCTTAACTCACATTCTGTTCTGTGATGCTTATGGTGTTTAGTGTGACTCCAAGTGTGACTTCTTATCTATAATGTGTGAATAATATTTTTACTAGTGGATATTTAAGGTACAATATGGGCAGACTGAGTCAGGAAAGCAGTGGCCTTACAGAGTTTTTATCTGGTTTCACAAAGTAACAGCCAAACGTAATGATGCTGCAATAGGCCTCTGTCTATCAGCAAAATACTGATACAAGAGATCCTTGAGGCAGCACCACTGGTGAAGCTTGTGCTTATCATGACAATTTCACAATGTAATAAGAGGTGTCGGCATCTCAAAGTTTGTCCTACACAATAGCATAGCTCCTCACTAACATTACGCATCTAACAAGATTATTAAACAAAAGAGGTACAGTATTCAACTCTGTACAACTCTGTATACTGTTTTATTTCACTTTCATAGCTTTCTCATATTTCTGTTTGCAGCTTTACCTGCTTGGCATAAAACAGCAGAAAGGCACAGTTAGAGACTGTGACGATTACTTTAAGTTTTGGCACTCAGCACTCAATCTGGGTTTTAGTTTCTGTTTAAGTCACCCCTCTGGATAGAATTTCTGTTTGATGTTTGTGGAAAACAAAAGAAAATCTATCATGTTTTGTGACATGTAAAATCTTCTAGTTTCTGAAAATGGAAAGTCTTGAAAATTACTGAGAAGGTAGCTAAAATCTATTAGGAGAAGGACTTTTAGAATGATACAATGAAGGAATCAGAAAGTCTTACCTGTTTTACCATCTCATCTCTGTCACGTGGGCGGAAACTGCGAGATTCTCCATTGGCATCGAGGATGTAGGAACACCTGGACAACAGATGAAGATTTTTGAGGAGGAAAAAGAGCAGTTTTTATTTTACAGATTAAAACCATTTAAACAATTACATTAAACACAGTGTGAGCTGTTGCTGTTATATTAGTTTACATAATCTCATGTAACACCAGACCACTTCCTCCTTTGCTCATCCTCCCCTATCACTCACTTCTTTAACATGATTTCAGATGCTCCTTTGCTGTAAAGCCGGAAGGAACCATCAGGCAGCTTGATCACCGTGCTCATGGATTTACGCACTGAGTTGAATGTATACACCTGAGAGAGAGGGGAGATGTGTGATACATAAGAGTACAATCAAAAATAGACTTTAATATCTCTGACTTAATGCCCCACGGGGTGTGCTGAAGGTGTACTTAAGGGTTTGAATCTTTATCAATGTGAGAAATCATGCTTGCTGCACTGTCAGCATGTCGACTCATCATAAAGTAGGGGAAATCAGCTATACCCTCATCATTTCATCACTGAAAAGCAATTGTGGTTTATGTAGCTATGAATAATGATGATTTGAGTCATCACTGTGATCTGCCAGCACCAAGGAAAACAACACGCTTGTTTGTCTCCCATCATTGTAGCGGAGAGAATGCTGTTGAACCCAATCGTCAAGAGAGTGTTTGAAAATCCTGTAAGATTTTACAGCAGAGGTGTCAAACTCAGATTTACCAAGTCTGATACCCCTTCTCATTTAGCAAGTTTAAAGATTGCACAATGAGAATCAAATCAAGGGCCAAATGTACAACATAGTTCAGTTCAATTCCATTTCAGTTATTCAGCAACAAATCACAATTAAGTATAATCCTTGCGACCTGCTTACATCCTCAAAAGTGCAACAGAATGCAGTTCTTGCTTTGTTTTGAGGACACTGAGTGTGATTAGCTCCCACTTGATTTTGTTTATTAAAGCATATTGTGAAAATGTATAATTTAATTCTCAGACTTTAAAAAACACAATATAAAGTCTGTTGATTCTTTCAGTTAGATGAGTTCATATACATAGTGACCTAACCTTCTGGCAAACTTTTACTAAAATGTTCTAAAAATAAAAATTTAACTGGTAAAAGTGAAATGTGCTGCATGAGTTCCTACCTTGTACAGTCGCTCCTCAGGGATCTGCTCTCTGATGGGGGCATAGTCCTGTTGTAGGTCTAATACAAATCCCAGCAGGCCACACTCTGTCTTGTTGCCCACCTGCTTTGCCAAACCCCCTTCCACATCAGGTGGCTGATGGAAAGTTAGTTGAGTTGTTTGATTGGAGAGCGAGAAATGATGGAGGGCAGAGAAAGTACAAAAATAAAAATGACATTAAAGAAAAGGAACAGGAAAAAGAAAACCCACAAGTCCAATTAATTAGTGACAACCAAGGACCGGTAAAGCATTATTAAACCAGAGAGCAACCTGCAACATAATGGCACCTCTGTCAATACATGACTCACTAAGATCTTGGAGGTGTAGGCGCTGTTGATTGCGATAGCATTGACTAACAGATTCAGTGTCCGGGGGTTGATTTGTCCAGGTTCTGGGATCACACGGTGGTGCACATCACCTGAAAACAAGAATATCACGTTAATCCACATTGGTAATAGATTTTTTCTGTGCTGCTATTGTGCCATCAAGCTGATAATGAGTCACCCATGACAGAAAGTTGTTTTGTCAAGACAGAAGACTGCTATGCTGCTAAAGCTTTTTTCCCCATTGTTTCCACTGGTGAGTTTTTGTAAGAGGAATGTATGTAGTACAGTTATGTGCCAATACATTACTGACGGCATTTCACAGAGGCACTGTTTTCATCATGCAGAGTGCTGCTGAGCCTGTCAGAACAGTTGTATAACGTATTCTGTGGCTCTGCAGGCGCTTTGTCAAGCCCTAGAAAATAACCCTGCCGATGTCATCACGTGACTACAAATTTATGACAGAAAGTAATTGTTACAAACTAGGACATTGTGTTTGAATGACATCGTTAGAAACTACTGAGTAAAAAGGATTCAGTATGTTTTGGAGCTTGACTCATAGCAAGAATTAAAAGTCAAAAGTTCATCTTAGCCTCTGCCAGTCACTGTTAACCAATCTTTTTGAAACACGTTTCTTAACTTTGTAAAAGTGAGAAGTCTGATTTTGAAAAAGAAACATGAAATATAAACAGCAACAAAAAAGAAGAGGTGGCTGTAACCAATTCATTGTGGATGTAGAGAGACAGTCAACAACTAGCATGTAATGTATTAATTAACAACGACAACTATTATTGTTGTAAAAGAGTTATATAAAGCTGCGCATCATCTGCAAAACAGTCAAAAGATCTAATATTTCTGGACACACTGAGCAGGCGCATGCATAAACAACAGTTCCATCTCCTTTATACCTTGAGGCAATGTTAAAAGGGATGTCATATATTTATTGTTTCAAATCATAGGTCAACGTTTCAATTAATGAGGTCAGTTTATAGAATCTTTCAATTTATTTATTTAACTAGAACTAGACTGTCACTAATTGCAATACTGAACTACACTACAGAATATTAGAATAGATGAAAGTTTGATTCATTCTAATATGAACTAAGGGAGAGGCCAGCCACCCTTCGGAGGAAGCTCATTTCTGCCGATTGTATCCGTGATCTCATTCTTTCAGTCACTACCCACAACTCTTCAGCATTCACAAATTTGTTCACCAATCTTCAGCATGGCATTTATGAATTATCACTTGTACTCACCGATGTAAGCCTGCACTACAGTCATGCGGTTCGTGGTGAGGGTGCCTGTCTTGTCAGAGCAGATGGCCGTAGCATTACCCATGGTCTCACACGCATCAAGGTGCCGTACAAGGTTGTTGTCTTTCATCATTTTCTATAAATGACATAGCAGTGTGTGAGGGGAGGACAGGAGGGAGGGTGGGATGGTGTGAATGAGGATAGATAGATAGATAGATAGATAGATAGATAGATAGATAGATAGATAGATAGATAGATAGATAGATAGATAGATAGATAGATAAGGATAAGGGAGGATATGGAGAAAATGTTAAATGTAGAATGAATGTATTAATAGTATACTCTACGACACCAAACCCTTTTTCTGAAACTAGATGGACACTTTCTTAAGGTTCTCAATTATATTCTTTTAGAAAACTGATTTAGACACACCTCCTCCCCATCTTACCTGCCACCAGTGTCTAGACTCCGGAGGGTCCTGTTCTAATTCCTAACACCACTGGGATTCTGTTCTGCTATCATGGGTCATCTGAGTCTAATTGCCAAATATGTTAATAGCATTCTGTATCTCAATAAATCACTTCACTTCTTACAAATGAGCTCTCTTCATTGAACTGGCACAGTGGGATTCTCATGGTCATTTCAGAGATCTTAATTATTTATTTATTTTCTTCATAAGGATTTCTGCTCTTTTATTAGGTTCCATTTTTAGTTTTCACATTTCCTGTGTTTTAAAGTATTCAGCAAAGAGTTTTTCACATTTCCTTTTATCACAACATGTAATTACCCCACTTTACCTTACATTTGACCTTGTATACGTGACTGTAAATGTCACTGGAACAACATGTGTACCACTTTGCAAGAGGAAAGAACAAAGATTGCAATGATAATTTAATGGATTAAAGACTGTGTGAAAGAACCACTGAAATCAGTGCAATATCACCCTTTTTGGGGACTTGCCTAGCCCTAGAGGGGGCCTCACAGATGCCAATCCTCAGTTTCCCTGGCCCTTCCTCTGCCCGACCCTCCAGTGATAAGAGTGGGCAGGTTCAGCCTGTCATTCTCTGTCCTCTTCGCTCTCCAGATAACCTCCAACATCTCCATCTATATTCAACCTTGAGGAAAAGGGGCTTGGGGCAGCGAAGAAAGGCTGGTTACAAGACTGAGTACGGTGGCCTCACACCAGAGAAGTCTCTCTTTCAATTTCTGAGGATTCAAGACTCTGCGCTAGCCTGCTCTCCTGCCTCAGGATGGCCGTTCAGCGTACCAGAGCTCCCGCTGCCTGGCCCGTCAGCCTTGTCGTTTACATGGGAACATACAGCACGGGACTGTTTGCCAGCCTGTGTCAGCCAAGCTGGGTTTTCCAAGACCATGCCTGTCATGAGTAAGACTGACGTGTGCCTTTTCTGAGTTGGCCAATCTAAAATTTGTGTTTCCTCTTCATCAGTCGGTCGATATGTCTGGGACCATGAAGTTTGTTTCTTTAATGAACATTAAGAACGTTGAGTCTTGTCTTCCTGAGCCAGCTAATAAACAAAGTGTGTTTTGTATTTCAGAAACGGTTAATAAGAAGAACATGTTTGATGCTTCTGTACTGGCCAAATTTAAAACAGTGTTTCCTTTTGCTAAGCTAGTAGACAAGATAAGTCCATATGGTCTTACAGAGTTGATCTTTTCAGAAAGTGATATTGTGTTTTGTCCAGCCTTTTTAAAGCCTGTTTCTGTGACTGAGCCACTCTCCCCAGAGACTGTTAAGGTTTCACAGCATGTCTCCCCAATAACTGATTCACAGCACGACTCCCTGGAGACCATTAGTGGTTTGGCTGAGCTGGCCTCCCCAGAAACTGTTGCCCTGCTGGGGGTTTCCTCAAAGACTGCTAAGAGCGCAACTATGCTAAGCAGCCTAAAAGACTGTTCTGCTTCCTAGCTTGGTTTTGTAGAGACTGCTGCTCCACCAAGGGCCACTCCAGAACCTAACCCTTCACCTTTCCCATCCCCCAGAGTGAGCGTAGCCAGGATCCACCCTGTCCCTGCATCTGTACCCACTCCCAGCTGTGGTTCCTTCTACTGGTCCCTGCTTCCCAGGGAAGCTAGTGCCCAGACAGGGCTCAGCATGTCACTACTCCTGTTCCAGTCCCCAGGATGAAGGTGGCTAAGTCTCTTTTAGCTGACTTTTTTTCCCATGACAGTCTCAGCGTGAAGCCAACGTGACCAGCTAAAGAAGTAGCAGTTCCTACATGTCCATGTGGTTAATCATTCATTAAAGCTGACAGGCGAATGTACCTTGACAGAGTAAGCCAGAGAGATTGTGACAGCGAGAGGTAAGCCTTCTGGGACAGCAACAACCAGCACAGTGACTCCAATAATGAAGAACTTGACAAAGTACTGGATGTAGACTGGAGTGCACTCTGGCAACCATGAGCGACCTGCAACACACAGCAAACTGCATATTAAACCTACACAACCTCTGTTGAAAGCCTAAGAAATATTCGACATGACAAGAAAACACTGTTGTGTTTAAAACAGTAATGAGCGATTGTATATGTTGGGAAGCTGCATAAACACAAACCTTCAACGACAAATGTGTTGATGACAAAGAACAGCACCAAAATGATGACAGTGATGGCTGACATCACCAAACCTGTAGGGAGAATAAGGAAGAGACAACTCATCAGAGTTGCTCAGTCAAGACTGCATTGCATTTTATGTTGGGCCTGTAGTGACACATGCCAAGAATAAAAACATGTCGTTCACATTCTTGTAGCAGTCAAGAACATCATCTTGCACACATGCCTGTCTCTGAACAGTAATACAGCATCTTTCTACCCAAGTTTTCACACTTTCACACTCAGACCTTAACACTATTCCCACAATTTGTTTTTCATACTGAGAAACCCATACATTGTTGCAACAAAAGCTCAGTAGGACATACAGCTGCAGATTCCACTTTGTGTGCTGATATTTTAGAGGACACTGAAACTATAAGGGCGTGAAATTCTGCCCGGTATAGGGATGAGTTGTGTACCTGCTTTGCCAATCTGAACAGCCAGTTTTGTGAGCTTTCCCTGCAACACACTCTTCTCTTTCTTTGGAACATTGGTCTTCTTCTTCTCTCTGTCCTCTACCTCTCCTCCTTCTGCACTCTTCAGAGGTTGCATCTCCATGGCAACTCCCCCATCCTGTTTTTTGGCTGAAAAACACACACAGCAAAAAGATTTGAAAACTGTAAATGTCTTCAGCACCTGACAATAAAACAAACTCACTCGACATGCAAACCAAATTCCAACCAAACACAAGCCTCTACCTTTGTTCTGATTGTTCTCCACTGCACCATCAGGTTGCTTTCCTGAGACAAAAGGAGG
The DNA here is from genome assembly GCF_056152115.1 of Neolamprologus brichardi. Taxonomy (NCBI): domain Eukaryota; kingdom Metazoa; phylum Chordata; class Actinopteri; order Cichliformes; family Cichlidae; genus Neolamprologus; species Neolamprologus brichardi. Next base: position 16,422,400 of record NC_142123.1, on the reverse strand, counting down.
CCAAGTTAGACAGGGCCATAAAGGTCAAAGAACAAGAACACAAAAAATAATAAAACAAATAGTGCATTTTTATTGTGACAACTTGCAGAAACAGAAAACACACAGAACAATACTAAAGGGAACAGTTCATACTTCATACACTGGGTTATACAAGAGAGTGAGAGACATTTTCAAAGGTATTATCCAAAGGTAATCCACATAATCTGATATCACCACAATGGTGTTCCTACAACATGACCAATGTTGCTCTGGTAGTCACCTCACACAAATGGTTTTGGCTTCATGGCATTGTTCCAATCAGTGTTTTCTCCATTAAAAAAAAAAACACAAAATAGCACTAGAAACAAAGATCATGCTTCCCTTATATAGGCTTCTCTTGACAAGCTTCCTGTAAAATATAAAATTGAATTGAATTTAAAACCATTTTCTTCACATACAAAGTCTTCAATAATAAGGTGCAGCCATATTTTAAAGACCTCATAGTACCACATTATACTAATAGAGCACTTTGCTTTCAGACTGCAGGTCTAATTACTGAAGGCACTCTTCTGTGGAACCAGCTCTTGGTTTGATATTGGGAGACAAACAGTTGACGATTAGATTTAAAACATTCCTTTTTGATAAATCTTATAGTTACGACCGCATCAGGTAACCTTGTAGCATTCCTTAGTTACAATGTAAAAGGCTGCTGGGAGATTTCTTGTGATACACTGAGCATTTCTTCTCCACTAACTTCTTTTCAAGCCCAGATGTTAATGTCCCTACTGCTGCATATCATTATTTTTTGTCTTCTCTCTTTCCAATAGATTGTATTTTGTCCTTGTTTCTCCATGCTCTCATTTTTTCTCATAGGGGATCTTCTGATTGTTAGTATTAATATTAATTCCGCTATATTAATATTGTGGAGTCATCACTATATAAAGTTTTGCTGTAGTGATTTTAGGATAAAAAAGGTGTGTGTGTGTGCGGGGGGGGGGGTTGTGACAGCTGCTCTCAAACCAGTGTGGGATAAAACCAAACAACTTAAAATTGGTTAAAAATTCCACAGCACTTGCCATAATCTTTGACTTGTTGTCTTGTTGTTGTCTCTTGAATGTTTACTATGTACTGATGAAAAAAATAAAAGTCCACTAAGTCTTAATATTTCGTTTCCCCACTCCTGCACACCCACCACAACAACATGAGTTGCAATAACAGTTCCAGAGTAACATCATTATGATACTGCAGGATGAACATCAACACGGTGATATCAGATACAAAGTGGCATCATACGGCACTGTCACTTTCACTGTGTACACTATGAGGTCAATTCATTGGTTGAGGAAAGGAGTGGGGCGGATAACTTTATGCTCACATACCATTGGTGACTGTGCTGTAACTGGCATCTGTAGTGATGAGCAACTCAGTACTCTCCTCTGTTAAATGTGTGACAAAGGAAGGTTTTTGTGGGAAGGGGCACATGAAGGATTTGGCAAAAAGGGAAAAACAAAAAACAGCAAATCTGTATAAAAAAACTCAAGAAGTGAATGTGGTTGTATGCACAGCTCTGCGTGCGTAATGCGTATTGCATAGAATGAAACCTCAATATAGGAGACAGATTAAAGAAGAAACGTAAACAGCCCCACAGCAAAATCCCACTGCATGAGGAAAAACTAACAAGTTCTGGCATTTGTAGAAGTCTTCTGAATAATGTATTAGTTCCAGTAAACGAGTGTCTGAATGATCCAGCCCACAGAGGCAGCTGCACTGAGCTGCAACACATCCCAGGATGCAACAAACACTTTGGGAACAGAACGAAAACAACAAGCTGTAAGAGTATTCTTTAATAAAATAAGTGTCATCAGGCTTTTTGTTGCTGTCTATTTCTGCATTCCAGGAACATGCGTTCTCCTTTTTCAAGACGTCAACAGTAGCAGACGCATTTCAATGCAGAAGTGAGAACTGCAGCAGTACTGTAGAGGCACAGAAGAGTGCACTAATAATGATATTAACCTTAAGTGCTTCTGAAAGTATTTGTAGCTTCTGCTGTCTGCAGCTCTGCTTTGACTGCATGGCTCCCATGGAACAAATATGAGCACAGACTAATGCTTTGTGCACTGACCAACCAACACTCTTCCCTGAAACTCTCCAGCTGCCTCACTCTCCCCTGCTCTTTTAATAATTGATTCAATCTGCAGCCTCAACCTCTCTCTCTCAGATTAAGGGTGGGGAGGAGAGACAGTGGAGGGCAATGCCAGAGAGAGGAAAGTGAAAGAGGGCACAGGAGCGGGGTAAACAAGAGAAACAGTGAAAGAATCGGAGAATGACGGACAGGCTGATAGAAGAAAGGGAAAATGAGAAAACAAGTGGGGAAAGAGAAAGGGAAACAGGTAGGGGAGAGAGAGATGACGAGGATGTGGGCTAAATTATCTATGAGGTTAAACTGGTGTGTTTCCTGTTGAAGCTCTTATCTGAAATTATTCAGGCATTCAGCTAACCCCATACACACACATCCCAGCACACGCATGTCACAATGTGTGAGCATGGATGGATTATGAAACAATAGCCCCCTGGGCACAGACATGTAACAGCAGCCCCCCCCCCCCCCCCCCCCACACACACACACACACACATAAGAGCAAGACCTCCCTATTGAAGCAGACACAAAAGAAGATGGCTGTGTTATTTGTATTTTCTTTACCATATTGTGTCTTATTTTTATGCTGGGTTTTATGTCTTTTGTGTTTGTTTTGCTTGTTTGATTATTTTGTTTTTGTTGGTGTGTGTCTCTTTGTAATCATCTTGGACATGTCCTTATAGATTTTTCTCATGAGCACAGTCTCATTTAGTTACAATTTCAATGTAATTTCATTTATATAGCATCAAATCACAACAACAGTTGCCTCGAGGCTCTTTGTATTAGTGAGTGTTTTAAGCTTACCACACTGTGAATTTTTATTTTTTGTTTTGTTTTTCTTTTCTTTTTTTTAAATTTCAGTTAAATAATGTTGTAGTATGTGTGTCAGATGCTAACCAAAAGATAGTAAAGAAAGGGCGACTAAACCAAAGATCACAGAGGTGATAAAAGAGAGAGCTTTATCTGCTTCATCTTTTTACATCCTCTACTGGTTTGAATATATCAACAACAATACTGCACGTATTAATAATAAAGATGAAAATATTTAAACCTATCATAAAGGTGAAACGCATCTTCAACAAAATTATCTTAATTATTGTCATTTATTGTCTCCACTGGGTCACTTACCTTTCTTCTCTTTCCCATCTTCCTCCACATCTCCAGCTCCCAGGAGAGTGAAGATGATGCCTGTCTGTGAGTTGACACCAACAGCTGTCACCAGCATCCTCCCCGAGCCCTCCATCACATGGGTACCTTTAATAGTTTAGATGAGTGCTACATGTAAAGTGTTGGTCTCAATAGTTACAGTAAAAAAAGACCTGGAGGAAAAAAATTAGTTAAGGCTAAAACCTAACCCTCAGGAGCAGGGTCACAAAAATACTGACATGTCTTTCATTGACTTGAATTGATGGCAAAAAACTCACAAGACTTGACTTGGTGACCCATAGTATTTATAAATTGAATATGTTTGTATAGTTTTGCAATCTGTTACTTTACCAGACAGTTATGAATAATAAATAACATCACGAGGATGTGCTTTATCTTCATAGCTGCATGCACACTTGTAGTTGCAACTGCTGGCGCAAGAGCAGCATGAAAAAAACTCAGACTGCACAAGCCAACTAAAAATTAGCCACTGGATGTTTCATTCTGTTTAAAAGCTACAGCTTGTTTCCGCCTTATGTTTGGTATCAGGCCGACAGGTACTTTACCAGAGCTTTTTCATTGGTTGCTGGAAAAAAAGTAGTGACACAGACAAACAACAACTCCCCCCAAAGGGCAATTGCTATACTAAAACTTTGATGATGTTTTTATTACAACATGTTGATGAGGGCCTGCTTTTATAACATGCTGATGTCTGACCTTTGACCTATGAACTTGAAGCATTACATACTATAATTGTGTATTGTATTACCTTTACCCATATGGTTGGAGCAGAAGTGGCTGAAATCTTTGGCTTCTATAAGCTGTAAAACTTAAGATTTAAGATATATTCATGCAGTGTGTAATTCTCCAAAAGTTTATGGTGTCATTGTGATGTCACAGGGTGTTGTACTGAAGAAAGAAAAAGTGTGTTGCATTGTTCTCTCCATAATATATCAAATGGTATATTGTGGAGGTAAGCATCAACGACACAGAGCTCTCAGTTCTCACTCCTTCTTTATTCGTCTCCAACATCAACTGAACATATCGCGCCACAAAACACAGGAACACACTTCCTCAACAGTGGGTGTGAGTGGAGCCCTCTAGTGGTCCGCCACACATGCCCCCCCCGAACACCCAGCAGAACTAGTCCAGGACCCGGCGCTTAAGTAAACGGCCGGAACGGCTGAACCGGGGGGGTGGGGAACTGACAGAGGGCAACCCAGCCCGGGAGAGAGGCTGGCACTGGCGGTCAGAAAAAGCTGCAGACGACTCGGACTCCGTTGATTTTGGGTCGCTCCTGGGGGAAAAAACAGAATCCATCAGCCCGGTGGCAGGTGGGCGGCCGCGGCGAGGGGCCTGGGCCGGGACCACCTGATCCTCCTGCATAACATGTGCAGGCTTAAGTCTGTCAACAGAGACAACCTCCTGCCGACCGCCAAAGTCCAAAATGAAATGTGCCTGACGAAAACGAAACGAGCAGAGTCCAACGAACTCGGAACAAAACTGTCAGGCAGGCAGTGGTGCACAGGACCAGGAACAGGAAATGAGTCTCTTGGGGGGCGAAAAGGCAACAAAGAGGTATCGAAACATGGGGGAGGGCTCTCAGGTAAGAATTCCCCGGGGACCCGTAGAGGCTGGCCGAGGACCAGTTCAGCCGGGGAAACCCCGAGGTCTTCTTTAACCGCGCTACGCAATCCCAGCAAAACCCACGGAAGACGGTCGACCCAGTCGCCACCTGTTAAGGAAGCCCGGAGCGTGGCCTTAAGTGACCGGTGAAACCGTTCGCACATCCCGTTAGCTTGCGGGTGGTATGCTGTGGTGCGGTGGACCTTGACCCCCAGGCCGTCAGCCATAGCAGACCAAAGCTCAGAAACAAACTGGGGGCCCCTGTCCGAGGTAATGTCAGCCGGGGGACCGAAACGTGAAACCCACGTTGACAAAAATGCCCTGGCCACCGTCACCGCTGTCGTGGACGCCAGGGGTACCGCCTCCGGCCACCTGGTCGTGCGGTCCACCACAGTCAAAAGGTGCGTGAAACCCTGTGACTGCGGTAAGGGACCAACCAGGTCCACATGAACGTGATCGAAACGCCTACCCGGGACACGGAAAGGTTCGAGGGGTGCCTGTGTGTGCCGGTGGATTTTCGAGCGTTGGCATGGGATACAAACCGCCGCCCATTCTTTCACCGTCTTGCGAAGGCCCGGCCAAACGAACCTGGCGCTGACCAGCTTGACTGAGGCCCGGACGCCGGGATGAGAGAGGGCATGCACCGAGTCAAAAACACGACGACGCCACGAAAGGGGAACCAGCGGGCGGGGACAGCCGGTGGAAACGTCGCAAAGAAGGTGCGGTCCGCCGTTCCACACCGGGGTGTCCTCCAGCACGAGGCCCGTTTTTGCTGACTGAAGGGCAAGGACGTCCGGGTCAGCACGTTGCTCAGCGGCCATGGCAGCGTAGTCGACGCCGACATACACCGGAGAAACCAGCACACGTGAGAGACAGTCAGCGACGTGGTTGGACTTACCAGCCACATGCTGAATGTCTGTGGTAAATTCTGAAATGGCCGCCAACTGGCGCTGCTGGCGTGCGCTCCATGGGTCAGAGACCTTGGACATTGCAAACGTCAAAGGTTTGTGGTCAACGTACGCAGTAAAGTTGCGACCCTCGAGGAAAAAACGAAAATGTCGTGTCGCGAGGTGCAGGGCCAGCAACTCCCTGTCAAAAACACTGTACTTGCGTTCAGCATCCCGGAGCGTACGACTGAAAAAGGCGAGCGGTTGCCAGAGACCTGAAACCCGCTGTTCCAACACCCCACCCACTGCCACGTCGGACGCATCGGTGGTCAACGCGATCTCCGCCGACGGAAACGGGTGGGCCAGCAGGGCGGCATCAGCCAGTGCAGACTTGGCTGCGGAAAATGCATGAACGCGTTCCGGCAGCCAGTCAACCGGATCTTTGGCTGTTTTACCTATTAAGGCAGCATAGAGTGGCTGTAGCAGGTGGGCAGCTCTGGGGAGAAAGCGGTTGTAAAAATTTATCATCCCCAAGAACTCCTGCAACGCTTTAACCGACGTGGGACGCGGAAAAGCCGAAACAGCCTGGACTCTGTCGGGCAACGGAACCACACCTTCAGCGGAAATGTGGTGCCCGAGGAAATCCAGAACAGGCAACCCAAACTGGCACTGCGCTGCCAAACGTTGGAAAACCTGGCGCAGATGGGACTCGTGCTGGCTCGCTGAGCAGCTGGCCACCAATATATCGTCCAGATAAACAAAAACGAACGGCAGCCCACGCAAAACGGAGTCCATCAGCCGCTGAAAGGTCTGGGCGGCACCTTTCAGGCCAAACGGCATGCGCAAAAACTCGAACAAGCCGAAGGGGGTAATGACAGCGGTTTTAGGAACGTCTTCGGCGCGCACGGGAACTTGGTGATACCCCCGCACCAAGTCAATTTTAGAAAAAATCGACGTTCCGGCGAGATTGGCAGAAAAATCCTGAATGTGGGGGATGGGGTAACGGTCATTCTCCGTGGCATTATTTAAACGGCGGAAATCTCCGCATGGACGCCACCGACCGTCCGATTTGGGCACCATGTGAAGCGGAGAGGCCCATGCACTGTTCGAACGCTGTACAATGCCAAGCCGCTCCATGGCTGCAAACTCTTCCCGAGCGACGGACAGTTTCGCGGGGTCGAGGCGGCGCGCGCGCGCGAACACCGGGGGCCCGACCGTGGGAATATAATGCTCAACCCCATGCTTCGTTACCGTGCTAGAGAAATTAGGGACAGACAGCAATGGAAACTCTAAAAGCAAACGCTGAAAAGCATCCCCGGAGGTCACTACATTTGCCCGAATCAGGGGCTCGGCGGCCCGAGTAAAACAGGGTAGCGAAGAAAACGAGAGAGCATCAATTAAACGTCTGTTAGCAACATCGACAAGCAGTCCATGAGCACACAGAAAATCAGCACCTAAAATAGGTACAGAGCTAGCGGCAACAACAAAGTTCCACTGGAAATCCCGGCCATGAAAACAAACAGTCACCAACCTTTCCCCAAACGTTTTGATGGGAGAGCCATTAGCTGCGATGAGCTGCGGCCCACAGTTCGCTGCTAGTCCGTTGGCAGCGGTAGGGGGAAGGAGGCTCTTCTGGGAGCCGGAGTCCACGAGAAAACGTCTCCCGGAGCGCGAGTCCTCTATGAAGAGCAGCCTTTCTGTATTGCCAGCGGTCGCGGCTGCTACGGCGCGCTGGCGGGTCCGTTTCCCTGGGCCGTGAAAGCGCAAGGCGGCAGGCAGCGACGCGCTCTGTCGCCAAAACGCTGATGGTAGAAACAGATGCTCTTTCTGCGGTGCCGGCGTGTAGCAACCCCTGCCGTCAGCAAGGGGGCGGATGCTCCGGGGGAGGCAGGTGGAGGCGTGGAAGGTGCCGCCGGCGAGTCCGTAGCCAGGGCGTGAACGTCGAAAGTGCGGCTAGCCAGGAGAATGCGATCCACTTCTTCAGCCAGGGAGCGATAATCCTTTGCAGGCAGAAGCGGGGAGTTTGCGAGGACAGCTCTCACGGCGGCCGGTAGTTGGCGGAGGAAGAGGTGGGCGAAGAGGAATCCACCGTCATCCGGCCCGAGCAACGATAGCATGTTCTCCATGAGCTCGAGCGCGGTACCGCCACCCAAGCCTGACAGGTTGAGGAGCTTTTCTGCTCGTTCAGCATCGGAGAGGGCATAGCGCCGAAGAAGCAGCTCTTTGAGGGCAGCGTATTTCCCTTGGGCGGGTGGGTCCCGGAGGAGCGTCATCGCGCGACGGGTGGCCAGCGGGTTGAGCGAGGCCACCACATGGTGATACTTTGTGTCGTCAGCGGAGATGCCGCGAAGGGCGAACTGAGCCTCCACGTGTACGAACCATGACGGGGGGTCATGGAGCCAAAAGTCCGGCAGTTTCAGCGCCACAGCGAACGTAGCTGCAACAGGAGGCGGAGGTCCAGCGGCCGCTGATGCATCCATAGCGGAGTCTGCGTTATCTGCGGCCCGTTGCATGCTCGAGTCAGGGGTCACCAATGTGAAGGTAAGCATCAACGACACAGAGCTCTCAGTTCTCACTCCTTCTTTATTCGTCTCCAACATCAACTGAACATATCGCGCCACAAAACACAGGAACACACTTCCTCAACAGTGGGTGTGAGTGGAGCCCTCTAGTGGTCCGCCACAATATTGGTTTAATTTTTTGACCTTTATTCAATGTTTAGCCAACCTAGGTACCAATGTCCCCCAAGGCATTGTGAAGTTGCGAAGTTTGAAGATGAATTACAAATAATTGTGGGTAATATGAAGTTTTTACTGATTTTGACATTTGGTGTTGGTGTTGACTTGACCCAATTTTCACCAAAATTAAATCAGCTCGAGCTGATATTGGTAGCTACCACCACACAAACTGTAATTAGAATGTTGATATCTTAATAACTGTGGACTCTAGACTGCTAACAAACAGACAAAAAAGTGAACAGAATAATCTCTCTGATCTCTCTTTCTGGTGGGAGAATTAAATATAATAAACAGTGAGCTAAGGGGCATTAAATACCCAGTACATTTAAGTATGTACTTAAAAATACCTGGGGGGAAAAACACTTGCCACTTTTTGAGCAAAAAAACAACAAACCTGAGAGCAGCATGGGGTCCTTATCCACAGATTTGCGTACATGGTCAGACTCTCCGGTAAGAGAGCTCTCATCTATCTTCAGATCATTTCCTTGGACCAAGATACCATCAGCTGGCAGTAGGTCACCTGAACATAGACATACACATATCAGTGTTTTACTCAGCTTGCTTGCATTATATATCCTCACTATTACTGCACAGCACCAATTAAATTCACTTGACTTTAACTGCTTTTTATGCCATTTCCCTCTCTCGCTGTCTCTTTTTTTCTCACTGCAGATAGTATCCCCATCAATGCATGCATGCAAATGGCGTGACATAAATTCTACAACAAACACAAGAAGGAACAATAAATGTATGGAATGGATGGTGTTCTTGATTATTTGTGTCTGCTCGTTTCAGTGGTCACTGTGGCTGGTAGCTTGACTAATGAAAAATGCCTTACCTAAAAAAAAAAAGCTTTTAAACTCTTTACTCTGTGGCAAGAAGTATAATCATTTAAAAAATAATTACTTTCTATCAATGAGAAGAGTGTCCAAAATTTGAGTGTACACGTGTGCATTCACTGTTGAGGTTTTGATTGCCATCTTCCCCTGGTTCTTTACCTGACATGCAAACCCATATTATAAATGAGTGGGGAAATGTCAGTGATATTTTTATGTTTTAGCATGACACAAATGATTAGCATCATCTAAAGGACATTTGTGATTCATAACTGAAATCAGTGTTATTCAATCATCCACAATCCAGGGTTGATTCTCTTTCCTTCTATGACCTTCACATTTTCTTTTAGACACTGCTGATTTGGAAAAAACAACATCCCACTCATTTTACAGGCTGTCATTCTGGATGCTTGAAGCTTTGCCTCGATTTCTCACTTCCAGTCCCAGCATCAACAGAGAGTATCAATAGCTAATGGTATCTTTGGTCCCAGTCATAGAGACTTAGAGACTTGTTTGGTGATTACCTGGCAAACACTGATCATTAGGGTAAAGTATTCCCCGCAAGTGGTTGCTGAAGGTTCCTTGCTGTCTCTATGATTTTAGCTGAACCACAGTCATGTAGGCCTACAGAATGATCAGTGGCTCCAAGCCATGAAAAGTGTGTTTCTGGGTGGTTGGTGGTTGTTTGCTGACACTAGGTAAATTGGTCACAAAAAGGTATATGGTGATTCACCATGGTCTCCTGGTGACCAAATTACATGGAGGTTAATGGTGCAGCAGCTTCTTTGTGACCAATTTGACCTAGCAATATAAGCAACTTCCAGCAACCAGCTGGTCGGAAAGGCACATTTTTCCCTAGTGATCAGAATTTGCCAGGACTGTCTCTAGGCATGTGTGACTGAGGCCTTACCTAAAAAAAAAAAACCCTAAACATATCTGAGTGCAAATACTGGTTAGCTAACCTGTTGAATTATTGTCATTATTGAACAAGCTAGCACAAGCATATGTATGACGTCAAATAGTATTGATTTTAGCCATAAGGAAATCATATAATGAGCTAAAGTGAAAATGGTGCCTAGCATTGGTTAATATTAAGTTAACTTAACACCATCTTATACAATATCTATCATATCTCAGTTGTTGTACAAGATACATAACACACAGTACATAAAACAGAGCATCGTGCATGTCTCATCACTGTTTTGGATGACAGTAGCAGACACATGAAGTCGACACAGGCAATAGTGTTGATGTGGTTCATTTATTGCTATGGGTGTCTATAATTGCAATGGTTTTCTGAGGTTACACAGAGCTCCCCTAACAGCATACATTACATCTGTGTTTTACTAAACTGAGGTAGGTTTTGTGAATTTTGTACGTCAGCTTTCATTCTTTATCAGATATGTTTGTGATTGACTCTTGTGATTAAGTTTTATTTTATCTGCAGTGTCCTTAGATCTAAATCTAAATTAATCAAAATACTTACAAAAATGAAACTGAACAAATCATTTAATTTGTTGGTATGTTGTTGGGTTTTTTGTATGGGAAGATCTTATAATGGATTCCTTACCATATTTGACCTGAGCCATGTCCCCCACCACCATGTCAGCCACAGGGATCTGGATGACGTTTCCTTTTCGCACAACAGTGAACTTCTGCTCTTGCTCAATTCGACTCTGTAGACCCCGGAACTGCTTCTCTTTGGACCAGTCGTTAAACGCTGTCACCAAGACAACACACACAACAGAAAGCAGGATGGCAGCGCCCTCAATCCAGCCAGCATCTGCCTCGCCTTCATCCTCTGCACCCGCCGACACATTCCCGCATGCTGAAGATGGAGCAATTGTTTAGAGTCAGATATTTTTTGAACATGCCTCAGAAAATCAATAGTTGTTTTCCCAAAAAATATCTAATTTCAAATGGGGAGGAAAATAACAGGGGAAAATATAATCAAATGGTCCACAAGAAAAACTGATATTAGGTAAATATTAAAACCTCATCATTGTTTCTGGTGAGTCACAGAGAGCAAAACAATATGGCTTAAGCTTAGAAGTGCAGAGGCTACTTTTGACTGCTATTTTCAGCATCATCTAATGACTACACATGGTCATTGCTCTTTTTAATTTGCATGTGTGGCTGGTTTAACACAGAGCCACAGTGTCCCATATCTGCATCCTCTGATGAGACCACTTCCTCTCTATCATGACTCTTCATTGTCACTGAATGGCTCACCAAATCAAACAGACCCAATTTGGTGAGCCATTTCACTTTCTGTCTCTTCAGTTTTGTCCATTGTGTGCTTGTATTTTTCTTCCTTATATAAAAAGATTCTTATTTTTTTCACTCCTCTCTGATTTCACCAAACAACAGGAAAATCAACAGCAACAAAGTATAATATTTTGCTAAACAGAACATCTAGAGGCAACATTTGAGAATGTTTTGATGAAAGTACTTGTACATCTAAATGAGATAATAAAACAGCATGCGAATTTGTCACAAGAATAACTTAAATCATCCTGGTCTGATCCTGGGGTCTCTGTATACATAGACAATTTGATGTTTAAAAGTCTCAATGCTGATGCCATTTTGGGCATCAGCATCTTGGTCTTAGTTGGCATTAGTTGGCTAAAAAAGTAAATATGATAATAAATGAGCAGTTAACTTTGGGTAAAAAGAAAATCAGGACTAAAAAAAAATGTAATCGCTCTTGCACCAGGCTCTAAATTATGTTTATTTCTTCTCTAAAGTCTGGTATTATAGGTAGCATAGGACTCTATAGGGACTGACTCGCTTTTAGATCCACCATTCAAAGAATTTTTCTAGCTTATACAGCAATTTTCAATAAGCTGTAGCTGACATCACTGAACAGCTGGCTGACTTTAGTGCTTTTATAAACACTTAATCTAATCCTTTCTTACTTATGTGAGGCCAAAAAATAAATTAGTTAGTGGGGATTGTTACTATATTTAGCATTTTGCTTTTTTGTAATATTTGAAAGTCTAGATTAAGTTTAACAGAAATAAAACACGTTCAAGTTACTGCTGCATTATAATATTTGCTAACGCTAATAAAATTTGAAAACAGATAAAACTAAAAATAAATAACTTTGCATTTTTCTCAGTCCTAGCAGTCCTAGTCCTAGCAATTCTTCTTAGCTTTGCTTTAATATACTTTATATATTGGTTTCAGAATTTGATTTGACCAAGTCTTCTCAACTCAAGTTCCACTTCCTTTTTTCCAACAGCATTTAGTTTTTCACTAGCAGATTGGATTTGCATGAATTTAGCTCTTCTTTATTAACTTTTGACTTCTCTTTTTCAATTGCCATCAACATGTAAATGCAAGCTGGACCACAGTGCTGAGCAAAATGGCTTGCTTCAACCCTCTCCCTTTGTATTCTTTTCCAGTGTTTGTGTGTTTTCTTCATATAACCTTAACTTCTCCTCTGTCTTGTTCCTCCTCTCTTATTCTACTGTATGTATACTGACAATGTCTTACTTTTACTTCTCTCTATCTCATTTTCATTTTTCATGTCCACCCTTTTCACCATTGCTGACAGACCTTTTGTCACACCCTCCCAAACCAGCAACCACACCCTTTGTCCACATCCTCACATTCAGTTTCTTTTCCAGGAGGCTGGTAGAAGGAGAGGCCAAGGGAGATGATGGCAGCGGCCTCCAAAATGATAAGTGTGACATCCTGTAAGGCCTCCCACACAAGTTCCAGGAACGTCTTGGCCTTTTTGGGGGGAATGAAGTTTTGGCCGAAGGTTTGGCCCCGACGTTCCAGGTCTGCCGGCTCCCCACTGAGACCTGATAAAGGCAGTGGGAGGATGAGGCACGTGAGGCAAGACTGAGACAGAAAATGCAATTTCGTAAAATAAATGCTTTAAGATTTACATAGCCAAGTGAAAAAACAAAACACATTTGCATGCACAGATGTGCAAGTTTCATTCCTAAGTGAAGATATATGTGGAGATAAACCAACAGTGTACATAGGGACAGTAAGACACTTGGAATGCGACATACATGCACAAAGCATCACCCACACTAAATTTCACAAAAGCCCTTTGCCCAGTAAAATAATCTCAAAGTCTTTAAAAAATGTAGCTAAACATGGCTCTATATTTCGTTTGAGGATTTTGTGGACAAGAGACTAGGCATTGAGTCTTGTTGTACTCTCTCTGGGAATTTTAATGGGTGGTAGGGGGTGTCACCTGAGTCCACCTGAAATCAGGAGGGCTGTTGTTGTCAAAAGTCTATCTACACTCATCATGTGCATGGATATCATGGTTAATTTGGGTGTTTAATGACTTCTTTGAACTGTTCCTTTTCCAGGGTGGAATGATTGTACACCACATGTCATTATGACTTTAAATAAGTTTGAATTTATTTGGGATTTTCTCCAATATAGACAGAGTCAAAAGCATACATACAGACTTAAATATATACATACACGTAAATCTTTTAAGACGTGCTGCTCAGTGTTCTACAATTTCTTTTAACTACACAAGGCAATGGCCTATTAACATGATCGTGTTTGACTGTAACTGTAACTATCATCCAGCACAAAAAGGATATGTTTGAAATAACTAATCAATATTCAGGGAGAAGGGAGAAGTCAGTGAACTCAGTAAAGATTTACACAGATTAGGAAGGTCTTTGACAACGTCTGAAAGAAGAAACAGATGAGATCTGGCACTATATTAATTGACTTGAATTGAATTGAACAGAACTGAATTGAGATACATTTACTTACAATGTAAAGAATAACCCAAGAACCATCAAGGCTCAAGCTTGCTATGAACTAGTAAACTAGTAACTACTGAAACATCTCTGACTGTCAGCAGTAAAGTGAATTTTGCACCGCTATGGACTGAGAGGGTGCCAACCAAGAAAAATTGGCACCTTCAAGCTCAACTGAAATTTGCAGTTGCCTTCTGGAGAAAAACAATTGAGCTACTTGGCCACAAGGATGAAATGCATGTTTAGAGGAGTAAAGGTGAGGCTTTCAGACCTAAGCACAATACCCGCTAGTGGTAGCCTCATGTTCTGAGGTTGTTAATAAATTAGATGGAATAATGGAGAACTACCTCCAAATTTTTCAACATTGCTTCAGATTAACAGTTAAATGGTTGAAATATGGACACAATTGGGTGGACAGACACAACAATGATCACAAACACACTGGTTTTTGAATGGATAACATTAAGCTAAGAATAATTAAGAACAATAAGCTAAGAATTGGCCTTCCTGAAACTACAACCTCAAACCTATAGAACGTTTGTGGATTATGCTGAAAAGCCAGATTCAGGAAATACAGCAAATTTAAATAAACCTGAAGAGATTGATCAACTATCCAAGAATTGTGCCAGCAGCTTGTTGATGGCTACCAAAAGTGTTAAGGTTCAACTTGCTTAGAGATATTTAAACAAATATTAATGGGAGCTCTATGTATTTTTGATCCTGTGTGAATTAGAGAAAATCCTAAATAAATTTACATTTAAAATTGTGCAGCCAGTTCTTTAAAAAGTAATTAAAGCTGTATGCTGTACAGCCATTCCACCCTGTAATCAAAGGCTCAAATTTACCATGACATTTATGCCCATGATGAGTGTACGCAAACTACTGACTACAACCATCCATCTATGAAGGTAATACATCTCCATACTCACCCTCCTCTCCCCTCCCTAAATGATTCCGTTTCCATAGTGACTAGGACATCAGGACCAGGGCTTCCTGTCTCTAAGAGGTTTCTGCCCAGCAACAGGTGATGTCATTTCTCCTGCATTTTAGGTTTGAAGCAGAATCATTTTTTTCTTTTGTGATTGGCCGCGGGGGATAGGAAATGGCAATTTGTATGCTACTGTGGTTGGCTGAGCTCAATGACTTGTGTGCGTGCATGCATGTGTGTGTTTTGAGACATCCTGCTCCAGCGCGCTTGCAGGAGAGGAGTCATATGTAGCTCCCAGCATTGCTGAAGAGTTGTGTGGCAACAGGAGAGAGAGAGAGAGAGAGAGAGAGAGAGAGAAAACAGGTGACCTTATGCTGAGTAATTGTATCCTCCTTTTATTAGTCCCACCTCTTCATTCTCTTCCATAGCCTCTCTACTCCTCCTCCTCTCTCTTTCTCCCTCACTCAATCTCCCCTTGATGTGTCCTTGACAATGCAGCAAGCTGTTCTAGCTTTTCCTCCTCAACCACATCACACACACACAGAGTTTATCTTATGCCCCCTTTCTCATCATTTCTTCTCCCATTCCATGTCTTCAGTCTTGGTATAATGGTCACACACTGCAGTGTTCTAGTATCCATACACTGTGCGTAAGTAAGAGAGAGAGAGAGAGTGCTTCCATGCTGATCGGTGGATCATGTTACAGATGATGTTCAGCATTAACTGCATCATAATGTATACTTGTGTGGTGTGTTTTCCCTGGTGTGTCTGTTCAACACTGTATATACCCATAGTCTCCAATCTGATCTGTCAATACACATTCCAGCTCTATGTTCGCCGTGATTGTAATCATAGAGAGCATAAGAAGCAGCTTTTGTTGGTGTGTCAGATCTGGAGCAGAAAATATTTCACGGAAATTATCAGCCACAAGTTTTTAAGCAGATCATTACAAGGTCTGCTTAAGAAAGATAGGAGCATCTTTCTTCATGTGTGTTTGCACTTTGGCTGCTTTGAGATGACACCATATGTGATTTGTGAAAGCGAGCACAGTGCAAGAGAAGATGGTCAAAGTGTGTGGAGATCACCATTTGTGTGTGTGTGTGTTTGTGTGTTGTTTGCCAACTGTGCTTTGTAGGGACATCTGCAGATACATGACACCGTGTCAGAGAGGGAGAGAGTGACCGTGTGTGTATTTATGTGTGTGTTTTTGCATTAGGTTTGTTGGGACTTGCTGCACTGACTCCTGCCCAGCTCACAGTATCAAATTAGCAACACTCAACACAGACTTACTGTAGCTCAACACCCACCACCCCTCTCATGTTTTTTCAATCTCTCTTCCCTGTCTCTCATTCTTACACACACATCTCACAGATTTTACTTACACTTGAGTACACACACACACACACACACTCTCTCTCTCTCTCTAACTTCTTGCTCTATTCACCTCTCTCTGTTCATCACCATCTCACTCTTCTTTCACTCTCTCTTGCTGACTTCCCAAGCCAACTTCTCTCTGCCGTTGTGTTGCTAGGTTACAAACTAGTTGAAGGAGTGGGCGTAGTGTGGTACCACACCCCTGGTAGAATACACAAGTGTGCGCATCTACACATTCAAAAATATTAAAGACACAAATATCCAAAATCTAGTTTGGCAAATTCATTATAACTTGATCTTTGGGAATCATGTGTGTCAGAAAAAGAGACTGCATGAAAAATTTACAGCACTGCAGAAGAAATTCGTTGCTTAATCAGTTAGTTGTATGAAAAGATCAGCTGACTTGTTTAGTGTTTCTCACACACACACTTTGCATGTTCTTTTTTTATCCGAGACAAGATGTAATCAACATAGTTTGGAATAATACACAAACTTTTATTTTGAATAAACTGGTTACCAGCTAACATAAGGTCTGTGTTGTAGCCAATTTGAACGTCCACCATTTGAAATGCAGCTGGCGATGGCAATTGTTCTGCTATATTGGATTTGGATTTCTGCTGCAAGTTGGAAGGTCAGTCTAACCAGAACCTGAACCAGCTGGAGAGCCAGCGATGCTGTGTTGTAGCTCACTGAGTCTGCAGAACGAAAAGAGGAATACTGTTGCCAGTGGCAGTGCAAGACTATAAAGATGAAATGAGAAGAACTCATAAGACAAACACCTGATTATTGTTATAATAATATTGTTATTATTATTTTTGTTATTATCATGCGATCGTGGCTCAAGAGTTGGGAGTTCGCCTTGTAATCGGAAGGTTGCCGGTTCGAACCCCGGCTTGGACAGTCTCGGCCGTTGTGTCCTTGGGCAAGACACTTCACCCGTTGCCTACTGGTGGTGGTCAGAGGGCCCGGTGGCGCCAGTGTCCGGCAGCCCCGCCTCTGTCAGTGCGCCCCAGGGTGGCTGTGGCTACAATGTAACTTGCCATCACCAGTGTGTGTGTGAATGGGTAGATGACTGTATGTGTAAAGCACTTTGGGGTCCTTAGGGACTAGTAAAGCGCTATACAAATAAAGGCCATTTACCATTATTATCATGTTACAATATATTGGTAGCATTATGAATTAATTTAAGAAAGCGTGGGTGCGCCTTTCACTCATGCACAGGAACACACATACAAATGCAATACAATTTAATTCTGGGGGAAACACTTATTTATTAAGTTAAAGTTTGTCTCCTGGCATTGTCGATCTCCTTTTGTCTGCTAGAGTCTTTCTGAATAAGCAGCTGAATCAGTTTAAACACCTGAGAGGGGCAGGGAGGGCTAGCTGGTTAGCAGAACTATCAATATAACTGTGACAAAATTAATTCCTAGTTAATGTTTTTTCCTAAGTTAATCACAGATCAGCTGTTCACTATAGTGTATAAAAAGATAAAAGCTCAAAATACACTTGAGCCAGACATCATTCTACCTGGGCAACCCTACCAAAGTGTGATAAACGCTGACATTACATATTTAAAGGTTTCATACTCTGCCATGAATTATACGTGTGTAAAAGTAAACCTCCGTGTCCCTGAATAGGGGCAAATCTTTGAATATGCAATTTGGTTCAGTTCCATCTCCACCAACACCTACACCATTCACTCAAGCCTAGCTCCCCGCCTCCTCACAGACTGCAAGCTGTAATAATTCATCCATAATGTTCTACTCAGAAACCAGAGGAGGAGCAAACTGAACAGGTATCAGAACGGCCATGAATTTTATGTGAACTACAATGTTATAAATGTAACAACAGTTACCAAGCATTACAAAGCATTACCAATTGATGCATTAATGTACTCACATTACATTTTTCTGTGACACAATAATGATGCCAGTATGTCACATGGTCACATAATGTAGAATTATCAGCTTCATATATTAAAAGAAAAACAGAAGAAAATCAACTATTTTTATCTGTATTTACATAACATACTTCTTTTGAGTGGAGATATGCACATTCCTTCAAATTTGTTACCTAAAAAGACAATAATGAGATAGTTATACGTGCTGTTATTGGGATACATATGTGGAACAATGGGATATCAACTGGCTATTACAAGACAGTGTATCTCAGGCCATGTTGCAGAATAAGGCTATATAAGTAGCAGCGGAACAAATTACCTTCTACAGTGACCAAACAGAAAAATAATGTCATTTTTACTACTTAGCATTACATCTATTTATTTTTTTTTTTTTTTTTTTTGCATTGCAACCGAACTACAGTACTGCACAGTATTAATATTGGGCAGTGGGCACACCTCAGGTTTGAGGGGTGTGTTGGCTGCTAATCTCCAGGGCAAACTAATGACTTCAACCTAACAATGACAACTTACCACATCCCTGTGGGTTGTGAACAAAAATGGCCATTGTGCACATCAATTAACTTTCACTATTGTGTCATGATAAGCGACAGTTTATTACACACTGAGAAGAAGGACTGATGTCCAAATTTAAAGCCTTGTTTTCCTGTTACTATGATGTTGATCAATGTGAGCAATTTGTCTAATGCTCAGCTTGTGTACAACTGTAAAGAAGACAAAGCAAAAGAGGAGTAATGTTGTTGGTGTAGCTAGGTCGAACTGAGACGGCATAAACAGGTAGTAAACCACAAAACACTTGGTTGCCATTGTCTATTTATATCTTTTTCTGGACCTCACTAGTTAACAACATTAAACATGACTGATACCCTTGTCTATCACAAAATGGCAGGAGTTTGTGCCTCTGTAACGGCCTAATCTCACACGGTGCCCACCATGCCTCCAATAGCAGTTAGTCTGAGACTGGAGGCATGGTGGCTAATGTTAGTGGTTTAACTAACATTAAATATAACAAAAAGGTGAGATATCTGACAACAATGATGAACTTCACCTCCATCAACCGCCAAGTTCTCCCAAGATATTAACATGATTTGAGATATTATTTCCACATACTGAATAAAACATTCAGGTCATTTTGCAATTTTTAGTCATTATACATGCCAGAAAGGAGGAGCAGACCAAGGATCTGATCATTGACTAATGGCTTGCAATTGGGAAGTTGTTAACCAATGAGCAAGCAGCTTCACAGTCAGAGCCGCCATATTTGGTTTCAAAACACAAAGCTGTTGTTGCCAAAAAACACTCATCTTAACGCTTCAGAACAAGTGCTCACAAACCTATAGATGGCATTTCTCTGTTCTCTGTGCCTTAATTCTGTGCTCCTCTGTCATTCTACCTTTCAGACTCTCATTCATGCCACCTGCCTCCCTATCTACATCTCATCATCTCTCCAGTCACTAGTATCAAGGCCCCAGGAGGTCCTGTCCTGCTTCCTACCATTGTTGGACTCCACTCTGCTGCGTAGCTTTATCACATTCTAATTATCAAATAGTTTATTACCCAAACTCATTGTTCCTTTAAAAAATAGTTTTCAGTTGTTTCAAAACATCCTATTTATTCATTGTTTAAGTCTACAAATAATCAAACATTGGCGATAACTAATCTCCAATATACACCAATCCAACTTTTTCCAGTTCTGTACTGATGATATTGGCACTTTGGCTTCAGGTATCTGCTGATACTAAATACTGAAATCATACCACAAATAAATTAATAAGCCTAATTTATCACTGTTCTCATTAGTCGCTTTTTTTATGATAAGCAACAGACTCATTTAACATCTCTTTGTAAATTAGCAGTTTAAAACCTAATATAGAATGCAGAAAAAATCACAAAAAATCTAAATAAATTTGTCCCAATTTCAGCCTCTACTTATCTCAGTTTGAGAGTTTTTAGTGTGCAGCTCTTCACATCTAAGAAAAGTAAAACAAAGACAATGCTAACTGAGTTGACAAAAGAGAGAAAGGAAAACACTGTTGGTGCTTTTCATTTGTGTCAATGCACTTTGCAGTTCATTCAAAACTACTTTAAACATGCAAAAACAAGCTGTAAGCCTAGCAGGTGTGAAAGACCTGCAAACTTGAAAAATGGGCAGTTAAAAAAAGCAAATGAATTCAAAGACAAAAAAACATAACAAAACATTTATCAAATTTGAAAGGCTCAAAAGAAATGACAAGCACATCCGTGGCCAGGTGAGGCCAGAACCCTGAGACTCAATGACACATTAAGCAGATAAAAGAAGTGTTGTACTTGCATTAGCTGTTTAATTAAACTCTCAATAAGAAGTCCAAAGAGATCTAAAAAGAGGCCTTTATTATGCTGACAAACCAAAATAAACCTGTCAATCTAATGGGTTCTCAAAAATAACAGTAAACAGGCTAAACAGTTAATACTTTTGTTAAGCCTCTTGAACTAAAACGGAAAATTTGTAAATAATAATAATAATAATAATAATAATAATAATAATAATAACAACAACAACAACAACAATATAAGAACAGATATAAGTTAAAGTACTTCTTATCTTGATGGCCTGAATGTATTACTTTAGTGAGTGAGGGTTTATAACCGTCCTGCAATCAACCCTAACTTCATGAATGTTGTGATGTTCAGTATTTACACAAACCACCAACATGAGTAATACAGAGAGGTATATTAAGGCTAACTTCACTGATGTGAATAAGACAGGAAAAACACTAAGCAAACACAGGTATAGCTGAACAGCTTCAACACCTGCGAGACAACATTTGGGCATCATAATAACTTTGAAAAGGATTTATTAAAGGTTTATTTTATTAGCATGTCCTGGTAACTGGCAGCCTATGAAAATGATTATTTTTCCTTTTGCCTCCTTGACTGTTAACAGTTGAGAGACAAACATAACAGACTTGCACCTAAACCACCAGACACCCTTGCAGGTATACTGTCAGAGATTGTAGTTCATCCACTTATTGATTTACTCTATCAGCTTCCCATTCACCCATCCAATATAATCCCATCATCCATTCACCAATCAGACCATCCGCCCATATTCTCTTTACACGCACCTCAACCAGAAGCTGCCTTCCAAGGTCAGGATTACAACTGCAGGAAAATGGAGGCACCAGCACTTAATTCAGAATTCATCTAACATGTGTTGCACTCATTTGTGTATTGATATTGCGCACAACAATAAACATCATTAGCAGTTTTAGTGTATGTTTGTAGCTTGTTAAAATAAAAGGTGGCTTTGTTCTAAAATGACTGGTGACCACACCTAATCTGTTTCTGTTGGCCAAATGATGCCAAATGATGATGAGACAGAATCCCCACCAGTGATGGGAATAACGTTGATGGAGTGATGGGAATAACGTTGATGTGATGGGGAAAAAAGTAACGCCGTTACTTGTAACGGCGTTACTTTTTTCAGTAACGAGTAATCTAACTAATTACTATTTCTATCGTTACAACAGCGTTACCGTTACTAACAAGAAAATGCGGTGCGGTCGCGTTACTATTTTTCAACAAACAGACGGTTGAAGCTGTCTTCAGCTTACCTCACCTTATATCAGTTGCATGGAAGTAGCTGTCTATGTAAGTAATCTGGGCGCTACAACTTTAAGCAGCTGCGCGCGGTCCCGCGGACGGCAATCACTTTCTGCCCGACGATCACTTTTTTGCACAACACCTGGAGCTCAGGGGGGCAAAACAATCGCATGAGTGCTGCTGTTTGACTGAGGAAGAATAAAGTAGTCGTGGTAAGCCAATCACATGACCCGTTCAAGATGACAAAGCAACAAGGTCATATATACCAGTTTTTAAATTGTGTTGATAGGCCACGTAAAACCAGAGTCATGATAAACAATATATACGAGTGTTTTTTTCCTGAATAATTTCGTCACGTTTACTGTTTAAGGACATCACTAGCAAGCACTCTCTGCATATGCCCAAAAAAAAACAAAAACAGCCCTTTTGTGTTGGTGGAAAAATACACCATGTCAACCAATAAAAAAATAATATGGCAACATGACATTTGGTTGTTTAGGAAGAGGGGGAGAATTTAGGAGTGACCACGAGAGAGAGAGAAAGAAAGACAGCAGAAAAAGAGAGAGAGAGTTTTGAGATGTGAGAGATTTGTGATGTTTAGAGTGTGTTTGGAGTGTGTAGTTAATGTGTTGTCCTGTGTAGTTAGCGTGTAGTGTTGTGGATAGTTTTGTGTTGTGTGTCAGAACAATGAGGCGACTACGGTCTCCAGATAAAAAAACAGGATGAGTGACACACCTGCTGCTATCAGACCTGCAGGTATCAGGCTTGTGATATTCTCCTTTACAGTGGACAGAAATTATTTTTTTGGGAGTGGCACAAATAATTTATGTAGCATCCTATTGAATGCAGAACACCTGATTGTTATGTAAATAGTTTGAAATGGTTATTAAAAAAATGGGGTAAAAGGTAAATGGCTGCAAATAACTTTGTTGTGCATGTGATTTTAAAATTGACAATTTATATTTACATTTAAAGTTATGAAATATGATTCATTAAACATGTTTGTGGTTGTTACAGTAAAAAAATATAACTTTTTTCTACTCGGATTTTATGTTTTTTGTCTGATTTTAGATCAATTGTGTTAATACAGTATGTCAAAATGAAAACATAACTGTAAATTCAGACACGCGAGGTTGTGCTGAGACGGATGATACCAAACAAGGCAAAGTAAATCATTTTTAAAGGTGAAATGTAGAGGTAAAATCAAAAGTGGTTAAAATGGCCAATTATACCCTGGACCCCACAGGGTTAAACTTTTTTTTTATAATGCAATAGTTATTTTTAAAGTAATTAATTACTTTTAGAATCTTGTAACTCAGTTACTAACTCAGTGACTTTTTTGAAGAAGTAACTAGTAACTATAATTAATTACTTTTTCAAAGTAACTTGCCCAACACTGATCCCCACTGATGTGCTGGTGCCTGTGTTTGACTCCAATCAAGAGTACAATCTCATTCATCCTCCATCTTCTGCTCTATAAATTCATCCAACCAGCAACCAGCTACTCATCCACTGTACCATTCCTCCACCAGCCCATTCATCCATATAGGCACGTCTTCTTTTGTTATCAATTCTTCCCACTGAACCATTTCTACACCCATGTCTGCTCACCATCAGTGGTATTGGACTGTAGTCGCCGGCAGAGACCCTCTGTGTCTCCATAGCTGTCCTGTATCTTCTGTAGGGCCTCAGCCCCTCGGAGCTCCATCAGCTCCCTGAGCTCCTTCACTGTGACCCCAAAGTCTCCCCCTGCATGGCTGCCATCTGCCCTTCCTCCTCCTCCACCCCCACCTCGTGTCCCTTTGGGGTAAAACTCCACAGCGCTGTTTGCCATTTCACCCATTGTGGCTGTTGTTGACATGTCAGTAAAAGGTTTTGTGTGTGTGTGATTTTCTTTCTCTCCGTTGTCTACTCAGGCCCCCTTTGGTTTGGATTCTGGAGGGTTGTTCATGTGCTCAACAATCCTGTTTCTGACTAAATGTTTTATTCAAAAATGATTTTATATCAGGGTAATATGTATTTTTTTCACTTTAATGTCTTGGCAATAGTCTCTCACTGCTCCTTTAAATCTCCATAACTGAAGAAGGCTGAAGAGGAGGATGAGGGGGTGAAGGACAGCGAGCAGGGCCACTTCAGAAGCGTGACATCTGAATGAATCCAGTTTTCTCTTCTGTCGTCTCCTCTGCGACTCAACTCTTTCCTTGTTTCTGTCCCCCTCCCTCCAGAGTCACGGCCAGTCCATGGACAGATGCAGGTACGGTCAGGTGGACCAGCTGTTGGGCTACTGATGGGGATGAAGGGATGATGAATGGATGGAGAGAGGGGCGATCAAGGCAAATAAGAGACAGGATGTGGAGCCAGTTCAGAGGTAGCTACACCAGGACCTAAGAGAGAGAGAGAGAGAGAGAGAGAGAGAGAGAGAGAGAGAGAGAAATTACCAGCCTGTTCTACCAGTCTCAGTCATTAAGATTACATCAAATCCTTTCTCGGGGCAAGTCGGCAGAGTCAGATGCAAAACTGGTGCTTTCTATGCAATAGTTAAAAATGAAAGCATTAATCTTAACATAAATAAATGTACAAAGAGGAAAAAGTCATAATAAAACCCTGAAACACACAAACCAAAGATCATCACCCATATAGTCATTAACTTTTTGGCAACTTAGGAGTAGCAAGCAAGGTCAAAACACAACATTATATTTATTATATTAAACAGTGTCTTACTTTGACAGCCAGCTCACAGTGAACAGCATTAGCAGTAAGTTCATTTTCAGAATTTTTAGTTTTGTCCCCAGACATTGAGAAGAGTAACTAAAGTCTCTTAAGCTGCTAAATGCACAACAGTTTTTTGTTACAATTTTTCTTTTTCAATGATGAGAGCAATGAGAGTAAATCCAAGAAGCAGTAGAGATAAAGCAGAAACAAGACAAGAAACTAAAAAATTTATTGTATTCTATAAAAATCTTAAGTTACCCTTTCTTTCTTTATATTTTGCTTCCAAGGAACTTTCACGTCATTTTTCAAAGTGGTCTATTCTTTCCCTTTTCGTTGTTGTTAAACACTTATGAATCAATCAAGCATAAAAACACAGCTAACTCAAGGATTCAAGCAGTGCTGTCTTTACATGTCACAGACAACTTAGCAGAGACAATTGCAAATTGTATCTTTGGGCACTTTGTTACTAGCAGCCTGTGAACATAATTTGTTCTCATTTCTTTAGTTAAATCAACAAAAAAGAAATAAGAGAAATAATACAAGCAAGCACTTGGTGACAGTGGGACGGAAAAGCTCCCTTTTTACAGGAAGAAACCTCAGGGAGGGTCAGCCATCTGCCACAACTGGTTGGGAGTGAGGGGAGGAAGACAAAAGACACCCTGTGGTAGAGAGCCAGAGAATAATAGTAATTAATGATTAAATGTAAAGTTGTGTATAAACATATATAGAGTGAAAAGCAGGATTAAAAAGAAACACTCAGAGCATCATGTGACAATCCCAGCAGCCCAAGCTTATTGCAGCGTGACTAAGGGAGGATTCAGGGTCACCTGATCCTACCATAATTATATGCTTTAGCAAAAAGGATAGTTTTAAGCCAAATCTTTAAAGCAGAGAGGGTGCCTATCTCCCAAATTTAACCTGGGAGCTGTTCCCACAAAAAAGTTTCAAGTGTCTGCGTTGCAAAAGCAACACAACATCTTACTCAACATTCTGAAAACTCTCCCATTCTGCAATAACATGCATGCACAAAGGTCAAGGAAGACAACAGAAATTGTCCGACATCACCTCAGACATCCATAAAAAGGAGTCTGTACAGATCATAGCATTTAGCTCGCAAAGATGAACGGCCTTCCTGCCTTCTGCAATTGTTATTGTGAACAATTTTAATTTTACTCATATCCATCATGCAGGCACAATGAATGGAGTGAGATTTTAAATTTTGCTTTAAGGACATCTGTATCTAAGGATACGCTTAGGTCAGACACATTATGTATCTGCAATAAATAGAAGTGTAGCACAACTTAAAACTTAAAGAATTCTATGTTGATTTAATTTAGTGTTAATTTATAATTTCTAGGGATGCACCAATACCGATACTGGTATCGGGTATCGGGGCCGATACTGTAAAATGTGTGTGTACTCATACTCGTAAAAGTTAACCGATACCATGAACCAATACCAACTTATTTCATTAATCAGAGGGTGGCTTGTCATTTCTGTTGTAGTTTTTTAGATTGATCACTAGGGGGACATCCCGCGCTAAACGGGCACAGGGTTAGGCGAGTGAGCCTGGCGGCTCCAGATAAAAAAGAGAAACTGGAGGCTGCTGTAGCTAGGCTAAACAAAATGTCAGCAGTGTGGACCGGAACAGCCAACTTTAACTCAGGTTTTGGAAAAGCGATGAAAAATGTCAAGAGAAAATCCACAGGCAGTTAAAATAACAGAGGCTCTGACTCATTTTATCGCTCTGGATGACCAGCCAATGCCGGTCATGGAAAGCATAGGATTGCACCGTCTTCTCAGCATACTCGAGCCGCGATATGAAATTGGACACTCTGCAATAATTTAAAAGTTTATTTTATTCTCAAACCTAATTTGTATTTATTTTATTCCAAACATCCATCCATTCGCTTCCGCTTATCCTTTTTCAGGGTCGCGGGGGGCGCTGGAGCCTATCCCAGCTGTCATAGGGCGAGAGGCAGGGTACACCCTTGACAGGTCGCCAGTCTGTCGCAGGGCAAACACATAGGGACAGACAACCATTCACACTCACATTCACACCTAGTGACAATTTGGATTATCCAATTAACCTATCCCCACAAGCTGCATGTCTTTGGACGGTGGGAGGAAGCCGGAGTACCCGGAGGGAACCCACGCAAACACGGGGAGAACATGCAAACTCCACACAGAAAGACCCCGGCCTGATGTTGGAATTGAACTCAGGACCTTCTTGCTGTGCGGCAACAGTGCTAACCACCGTGCCACCGTGCTGCCCTTTATTCCAAACAGAAGTGTTTATTTATTATTCTGAAAGCTCGAGACAGTGCCCAATAGTTCAGTGATATTTTGTTAAATTACAATGTGGAGACTCCGCAATAATTTAACAGAAGTGCTTATTTTTCACTTGAAATTATTTTTGTGGTCATTTTTATTAAGATTTTATTTTTTATCGGCAGAGAATAAAATAAAACCTGTCTTCCAATTCATTGCATTTGTGTGTGTGTGTGTGGTAGAAGTATCGGTTTTTGTACTCAGTATCGGCAAGTACTCAGATCCAAGTATCGGTATCATATCGGTTTGAAAAAATTGGTATCGTTGCATCCCTAATAATTTCTATTTCTAATCTAAGAGATACACTGAATTAATTGGGTAAATAAGAAGGAGGATTTTATGTTGATGCAAAGATTTGTACAATAGTAAGAAAGCAGAACAAAATGGATGTAAAAGCAGTGTTATGTTTACATAAAAATACAATACACAAGTATTTTGTCACTAAAATCAATAAGAATACTTGTCTGTGAAGGTTCTCAGTCATCCAGGTCATCGTAGTCAAAGGAGCTTGCAAAGAAAAGCGTCTGGACTTCTTTAAGTTACTTGAATACTTGAATAGAAAAATACTGATCTCAAAATTCTGGATTATCATGACTATAATTATGTAGCCCTAAAAAAATACAATAACATACAAATAAATACAATGCAATACAACGAGGATATTCCATGAACTTAAAACTTTAACTTTGCAAGAATTGTTGAAAACTGAAAGGTTTAAGTTCAAAAATATTTTCTGAGATTAAAGTTACATTGGCATTTTGTGCATCTGCAACGGATTATTCAAACAAATTATAGTCTACTTGACACAATATGTAAATACCTACGACTAAAGTCTATAATAGACATTAAAGAAACACTGACATAAACTGGGTCTAGTCAAAAAAGAGCCAAAAAACCCTAAAACAACAAAACACTAATTTAAACTGATTTAAAGAAACAGGAACTGAAACACAACAAGCAGATATAGCCTGACACATAGCTGGTTACATTCTCTTTACTGAATCCATGGATATCGGTCATAATATATGATTAAAAGACTCCAGGGTTGTTGTCTCTGCAAGCTCCATGAGTCTTTGTCTTTTTCCCATTTGTAGCTTTTGCTTATATCAACTAAGAATTACAAACTTGAACATACTCATACTGGATCATTAAAACGCAATATTTGCCTTGCTGACCTTTTTGTCAATAAACACCACGAGAATACCTAAACCTACACTCTACTGTACAGCTGGGTGATACACAGATAAAAATAATTATCATGCGAAAACCTTCCTATGTAAGTATACCAAACATAATCAAAGTCAACAGAGATCATTCCAGCCACACTTTGACAGACAACACAAAAGGCCAATGACAATGAGAATAGTGCTGCCCATAACAAATAATATGATTGGAATAGTTAACGTCATGTCAACTTAAGTTGGCACACACAACGCAGAACGTAGGAGGAGGAGCCAGGAGCATCACGGGAGCTAATGTTTGGGCTGCTACACACCAGTAAATTAGGAATGCCGACGAGATAAAAGACAAGATGACATCTGAAAATATTAACAAAAACTTGAGTGACAGCGTTACCGAACATGACACCCCAACGGACACGGCTTCGAGGCTCAAACGCAAGGACGGTGTTGAAAAGAAGGATTCAAGGAATTTGGGAGTATGGAGGTATTTTGGATATTTAAAGTATGGCAAAGAAACACAGCAGCATGCAGACAAATGCAGGTAACACCACAACATTATCTCAGTAGCCACAGTCAGACATGTCAGACTTAAGCAGCTAAATAAAGAGACTGACCCTGACTACAAACGTGGCCGTAAACATTTCTCGCTTTTCTAGCTACATCCGAGCAACTGTGTTTGCCACATCAGACTGATGTTGGCATGACTTGCACACCAAATCATACATAAGCCTCACTGCTCACTTCATTGAGACTGTACAACACTTCCCTTGGACCATAAGCGATCACAATTGAGTGAATGTGTCCATTTTATTTCTGTTCTCGTTAGTACAAATTCAAGAAATGTTTTCAAATGTGAACGAAGGATCATCAGTTCTAAACAGTTTATTTCTATACATAATTACTACTTTATTTCTTTGGAACTGATCAAAATATTTCAGTTTCTTTGTGTTTTTCTGTACAGTGGTCCCTCGCTTCACCTTTCGTGGCCTCGCAGTTTTGCGGATTTTCTTTTATATTTTTTGGAGCAATTTTACATGCTATTTTTTGACAGCGCATTGTGTTTTGCGTCCTGATTGCCTGTAGACTAGGGCTGGGCGATATGGCCTAAAATTCATATCGTGATATAATTTGAAGCATGTGCGGTAACGATATATATCACGATATATTCTTTTCTTCTGTATAACGTATTTTCCACACTATAAGGCACACTTAAAATCCTTTAATTTTCTCAAAAATCGAGAGTGTGCCTTATGTATGAATTCTGGTTGTGCTTACTGACCTCGAACCGATTTTGGTGTGCAGAAATCTGTTAAAAATGTTTTAGTACAACTTTGGTAAGCTGCACTGCTTGATGGATTGTCAGAGCATTACGGCTGCCGTAGTGAGGAGCTTCGCGGAGTAATCTGGGTCCAAAACTCCGTCCTGTTCAGGTCCCAAAGTCAAACGAACACTAAGAGTTAAAAACGGTCTAAATCATTTCATCTTTAATAAAATCATCAGCATTGCTGCTTTATCAGGTGTAACAATTAAGTTTAACATCCATGCATCCATGAAAACAGAATTTATTAAATTTAACGGAGTTAGAAGTTAACAGGAAGTTAGCTCGCTAGTTTACACCTAAACATTTCATATCATGTTCTGACTGAAAGATTTTTGAAACTAATTAAAACGTACAGCTCTGCTACCACTTCCAACATAAATGAAGACAGAAAACTAAACAGCAGTGGCGTTTGCAGGGTTACTGAAGTTGGACTACCTGGTATATAATATTGTGCTACGTGATTGCTAGCGACACAGCTATGTTAGCATAACATTAGCACAGTGAAGCTGGAGGATGAATGCCAACTTTTTTTCCACTCAATAAAAGTTAACGTGAGGGATTCTGGTGGTCAGGGACAAATGCAATCGTATAGCAGGATGCTATACACGGCCAAACTTCAGTCAGGAGAACAACTGAGATTATTCATCCACAATACGAGGTTAGTTATTAATATACTGCAACAACATGGGAATAGAACAGCTGCGAGAGAATTCAACATTAATGAATCAATGTTACGGAAGTGGAGGAAGCGCAGTTTTTGGCTTTCCCCAAGTGCTTCATCTCTTTGCTATGACTGTCGCCCGCCATAATTTGCAGATGATAATGGTTTTAGCCGCTGCGATGCTTTCGACCAAAACAGGTGCAGCTGGATGACATCATCAACATGCGCTATCGCGATAGAGCGATATAGTCAAAATCTCTATCGTTGGCCAAATTTATATTATTTTCTATCGTATATCGTTTATATCGCCCACCCCTACGGTAGACCATTGTCAATCAATCTCGTGCCGTGTCTCCTCTACAGTACAGAATGCGTTCACCTTGTCAAATTTACATTAATCTTCGATCGCTAGCAGTGTGACTCTGAAGTGCTGTACTGTATGTCTGTAAGTTTTCTCCCCAACAAACACAACAATGTCGTGTTTTGCACCGTCAAAGGCAACCGCGGGTGCCTTGGTTTCATTCTATAATACTGGAGTTATTTTTCTACGAAGGTTTGAACTTTGAGTGTTTAAACAAGTGAGAAAAGCGTGAAAATGCTCATGCCTGTCTGAGAAAAGTGTATAATGTGTGTAATGAGGAGTTTTACAGCCTATAATTGTAAAAAATAAAGTTGGCTACTTCGCGGATTTCACCTATTGCGAGTTATTTTTAGAACCTAACTCCCGTGATAAACGAGGGACCACTGTAACACTTAAAGGTTTTGCTTTAGTTTGCTATTTATACCCTTGTTATTAATTTAAAATACAGTTGTTGCAGTACATTTATAATGTTCAGCTTCTGACAGAAATAATATTTAAACCATAATTGACCTTATATTTTCACATCTCACTTAAAATTAAAAAGGAAGAGAAAAAGTCATCCTTGTATTTTATATCATGACATATCAATATGAAAATAGTTAGATTGTTTTCCATATCTCCCAGCCCTACTCTGGTGCTTTGTTGCTCAGTACTTCTCTGTCCTGTCCATGTTACTGAGCCACAAGCTGTGGGACAGAGAGCTTTTTATCAAAGATGTAAAATATTGGTCCCAAATTCAGAGCTCTTTCCTCCCTTTCCTTAAAGTGGGTCTGAGAGGGTCTGCTCATTTCAAACTTAATATGCTTAATCTCTACTGTTTACTGCGTGTGTACCCTTTCATGCTTCACAGTTCAGAGTAATCTTACACTAATCATTTATGAAGCTCCTCAGCTGATGCTCATCTAAAATAATCTGTTTTCAGTCCCCTACCGCTCCCTTTCAGATAACTTTCTTCTGATTGGCTGCCCCTCACAAAGTTTTATAAAGTCATGTGAATAAGGCTTATATGCATACCACCAGACCTACTCTCACTGACATCACACAGAGTCAAACAGAAAACAAAAGACTGTGTCAAAGTACGTGAGTGAAGCAGTCTGAATCCTGAGCTTTTCACTCAGACCGATTACTTACATACGATAACCACATTAATTGAAAGACTGGCTATGTTTTACAGTATCATGCACCTTTGGAACAGTATATAGGGAACAGAAATATGGGTAAAGCAGAATAGACCCATTTAAAAACAGAGCACTGCAGTTTGTTATTGCTTAAAGAGGACTAAACTGATGTTTTACAGAGAACTATTTACAACTGTGGGTCAAAATGCGAATGTGTGCAAACGTGGGAGAGCATGTCACCCAATGTAACACTGTGCCTAAATAGCAATATAGTATAGTGTTTTTTTTCTACAGCCATCCATTCTCTAACTTCTTTACTTTACAAAGGAGGACTTCACACAAAGTATGTGTGAGACGTTATTCTTTAATTCTACCACTCAATAAAATAGTTTTGTATTTACAGCGCTGCACTGTTTTAGCCCTACTATCCCCGGGAATCTTGTCCTGCATCATACATGGGGGTCACCATATGGTTATAGGGCAGCCACATGTCCTACTGTAGAGCCCCTTGATGTAGTTGGGAGGTCTGTGATTATTAATGTCGTGGGAACACACTGAATTTGCAAGTAATTTTAGCTGGTTTGGTTTTACTTCAGATGGAATTTTCTAATCCTATCCCCCCGGTTCGCTGGGGCTATTACATTAAAAAAGGGAAAAAAAATTGAAAAAAAAAACTGAAAACGCCACTGGTGGGGAAACTAGATATATTCTTTTTCCTGCTTTGGATATTTTTATATTTTTGTGGGACTTCTAAACAGTAAGCTAGCCTGTCATACTCCGATAGTATTAATTTAGACCAGTTGAATACACTACATCTGGAATTTCCTGAAGTGAGCTCCTCATCTTAATCTATTGAAAAACAATTTCCTAATCACTGACAAAAACATGTTAACCTATCTCTGGGACAAATTTCATTAAAATAAATCTGACACCAACAACGCTCAGCATCGCCTAGGACGGCAGCACATTCCTTTCTCTTTCCACTGCACCAACACTAACGAAGCTTCATCCTGCATGAGCAAATAGCACCGCCTTTAACTATTCTCAGCATCACACATGACACATCAGATTATTTTTCCCTATAAGAGTATTTTACATGTGGACGAGCAGAAAAACCCCCAAAGTGAAACTGATTATTAATTCCTTTTCTCCTCCCTCCTCTCCACTCTTCAGTCTCTGCCTCTTGCATCTTCTCCCTCCCCTTTTTCTTCTCTTCCCTGTCATGCTTCTATCCTGACTGAGAGTGTTAGTTTATGACTGAGTCACCCTCCTTTGCCTTTGAAGCTTCTTCTTGCTTTATATCTATCTTTCTGCTCCATCTATATGGTTTTACCACCTTTTTGTGTTCTTCCATTCTGTGTCTTGTGGTGTCTCATTGCTTGTTATTATTTTTACCTATTTTTACCTCCGCCCCAATCCCAACACCCTGTTCTTGCTGCTCTCCCCGTCTACCTGCTTCCTGCTACTGCAATCATTTATTTACTCAGCCAGTCGCACATTTTCTTATCCAGCCTGATGTCTTACTCACTGATTCCGTCTGATTTTGTAACGGTCACGCAACAAACACTTCTGTTCATCGTCCAAACTACTGCACCCAACTCTGAATGTGGCCTTCTGCTTGACTCAGCTTTGATGTGTGCAACACATAAGTGCATGTAAGGCTGCATTACATACATAGCAAAAAAAGAGAAGCACTTTGTTTTGTCATGCATTTCTAACTCTTATGCACACAAACCTTTAGGCACAGGATGCAAGCATCACAAATGGACAGTAAGCACACAAAGACACAAACCCTCATGCCCAGAGACATCAATTATATGATCTGTCATGACGCACACAAATGTGTCATACACAACAACGCTTTCAAAATAAGAGAGTCAGCGAAGGGGGTAGGGGTGTCCTGTCCTGACTGAAAATGTGTCTGAACATGAAAAGAGTCAAACAAAAGGTCACCACAATTGTCAGCAGCCTGCCCATTTATACTGAATGCTGGACCTGCTTGTCCACACACTATCCCATAGAGGGTTGAAGCAATTTGATTTTTTTTAAAAAGAGAAAGTGTCCGCTCTGTTCCCTCTGATGTTTTCTCTTCATTGCAGCAGCAAGGAGGTTGAGAAGTGTGCAGAAGACACAGGAGAGAAGATCCTCATGGGATTTGAATTCGGGCCAGGAGGTCCATGTATGCTTTCTGACTTTGTGTGTGTGTGTGAGTATGTGTGTGGTGGATAGAGGCAAACCAGGCTCCACAGACTTGAGCATGTGTAACTGAATAAGTTTGTGTGCAGCAGTGTGTTCACGTTTCTAAATCTTGTGCACACTGTTGTCATCTGGGGTGAGATTGTCCACATTCCGTGTATGTGAGCGTGTCAGTATTCCCTATAGCTCGCTGCAGTCCACCTGTGCACCTGCAGTCCTACTTTCCGACAGGCCCTCTGGTGGGGCCTTTGTATCTGGGCAGCTGCCTGCCTGGCTTGGTGCCAGTCACACTTCTGTTATTCCCCAGTGGGAATAGCACACTTAGAATTTAACACAGTCAGAGGCTGAAGCCATTAAAGGTGGGCCGCCAACAGGGCTTAGAATCCACATTACGGTAGAGCCCATTAAAGAAACAGGATAATGATGAGGGGGGTGGGGATGGAGAACGTTTGAGAAAGACAACAAAATGTGGGCATAAATTTGGGGAAAGAAAGAATGAAAGAAAATGGCCTGGTGATAACTAGTTAATGGGTACTATCGTGTATCCATCTGTTTCCATCACATCCAGCACTGATATACTGGTATCCCATGTCCTTCCCACATGAGCGCATATACATCTCCACCCACCCAAAGCTAAAGTCACATTCACACACATTACTAATTCTTGGTGCACCTGGAGCTGCCTCATGCAACAGTGTATTTCCCATTCAAAACGACCTTTCCTGGTCACCTTCACACTTACTCAAGCTTCATCTCTCGGCTCATCTTCAACACATACAGCAACAAGAGGAGGTTATGAATAAAGTCGAGACACTTACACGGCAGGCCCGCTAAAAGGCAAGGAGAGACAGAGTGAAGCCAGTGGTGCGCCACTAGCTTACCCGATGTCCCTCCGCAAGGTTACTGGCCCGGCCACCGCCGGCCCACTCTGCCTAACTCACACCCACGCGACGCCGGGCGACATGTGAAGGTCCCTTGGGCCACGGATCATTACCGGATCAAAATGAAACCCCCCGCAGTTGGCGCTGCAGGTGTGATGCGCCGTAACCGAGACAAACAACGCAACTGATCCCAAATAGCCCTTACATGCCTGCTGCATACAGCGCCCGGGAAAGGCAAGAGACAGGCGCGAGAACAGCGCGTGCTGCTCGGTGATAATGTGGGACTGTAGCCCTTCATCAACTGACACGGGACACGGATGAGTGGATGGATGGAAGGATGAATATATATGTAGATTTACACACGCGTGCGCACGCACATCGGCGCGTAGACGCGCGTACACGCAGGCACACACTTCCTTATAATGTCATAGCGCTGCTCGCCAGGTTATTATGGTATGCTCTACTGTATAGGCTTTATTATAGCTGTGTAAGGCCTGCGATGACAAATGCCACATCAGGCCATGTTGCATATTCTGTAAGCCCGTAAAAACCTCCCGACATGCGAGTAATGAATCACAGCGAAAGCAGCACATCTTCCCCATTAAAAAGGCGCTCGGGTGCCCGGGGTAAATAACAGTCACGCACGCGAGCACGCACGGACTCATCGACTCACCGTCCAGGCCGAGCTCAAGGACATCAGCATCAGCGCGCGGGTGGGGAGGCAGAATCCCGGTTAATCTGCGTGTGCGTGGAGTGGAGAATGTCCCAAACCGGATGAGAAGACACGGGGACAGGGAATGCGGCAGCTCCCGTTGCCTGGAGTCCGAAGGAGTGAAGGGATGAAAGTCGACGGCCGTGCGGGTAAATATTCCGCTCCGCGCGGTCACCTGACGGTTGGTCGGCGGAGTTCTGCGGCGGTTGGAGAGAGAGAGAGAGAGAGAGAGAGAGAGGTAATGCGCCGGTTGAGGGTTTAAACACCTCCGTTGTGGGGAGGGGGCGTCCGTGTGCCTGGACGAGGATAGCTACTCCCTGCTGTGAAAGCAGCTAATTTAACCAAATTCGGCGAACTGTGAAGGGCAGTGGGAGAAAAAGGAAAGAAAACAAACGTGTGAGGAGAAGCTCATGCGACATCTTTGCAGGATGAGGAGGAGATTGAGCTGCTACCAGAGCTCGCGCGCACAGGAGCTCAGTCTCAGCATCCGTTAGAGGGGGTTGAGGGATGCTCTGTACGTCACCCCCACCTACTCGCCTGCGTCATGACGACACCAGACACACCGCAACGAACGTTTTTCCTCTAGAGCAGTCTCTGTTATCAGTTGGCATCTAAAGCCATCTTTTAAAAAATCCCAGCACGGGCACGCATTGATCTCAACATTACCTTTTAAAAATAAAGCTTCCAGTCGTTCACTTATAGACCTATAGCCACAAACTAACCATTCTAATCCACTTCACCACTGTTCAGGTCCTTAATTGGGCTTAAATTGAGTTCTCCAAGTTACCAAAATAGGCAGCCATTTTGGTAATTTGGAGAACTCATTTTATGCCAAATCAACTAACGGCAAATCTTATAACAACGGAAAACATCAAAACTCTTATTCTGCAAACAGCAAAATGTGTAATCCAGCACATTTAAACAAAATGGCAATTAGTACTACATTTAAAGAACACGTGGATCAGATCCTGTCCATTTAAATTCACTACAATCTTTACATGTCTGGCATTTGAGTTACGAACACTTTATACAGAAAGAACACCAACATTTTAAATGTTAAATGTTTACATAAATGGTGTGGTGTTTGTGGTGATATGTTATTTTGCCAAATGTGTGCATTATGATGTGCCTTCACTAGCTGGGACCACATCGTCATTTAGAGTTTCAGGTAGATAATGGTTAAGCAAGAATTAAGGCTGCAGTTTAGGGACAATCTCAGCTTCTGGGCCAGACATAGCTTCATGTGTTAATGAAAGGTAAATGAGTTTTAAAAAGGGAGGGAGGATGTGCCATAAAAACAAGTAAAAACAACAAACAGCTTGTCTTTCAGGAGGTAGGTGGTCATATACAGACAGACAACTGGAAGGGGTGTGTATAAGGTGTTGGCCCACTCCTGAAATTCAGATAAATTGTTTCCAATTATGAGCTGCATTATAGCCAAACATCTCCACTTTTGTCTTGTCCATCCAAAGGACATTATT
This sequence comes from Neolamprologus brichardi, assembly GCF_056152115.1. NCBI lineage: Eukaryota > Metazoa > Chordata > Actinopteri > Cichliformes > Cichlidae > Neolamprologus > Neolamprologus brichardi. The sequence continues at coordinate 16,385,550 of NC_142123.1, read as the reverse complement.
CCAGAAGTCTTGTGACTTCTTCACATGCAGTTTTGCACCTCTAAGCCATGCTGCCATGTTCTTTTTAGAGAGGAGGCTTTCTTCTGGCAACCCTTCCAAACAAGCCAGACTGGTTCAGATTTTTTGTTATTGTACTTTCATGAACTTTAACATTTAACATGCTAACTGAGACATGTGGAATCTGAGATATAGCACTTGGGTCTTTCTGTTTTTGGGTATTTTTTTTTCTCTCTGAGCCAAGGGCGTAGATTTGGTTTTGGCATTGGTGGGGACAGATGAGTCAACCACGGAACCCTGCCCTGTTTCTTTTTTTTTCCTTTTTGTTTTTGCTTCTTGATTTAAAAAAAAGGAGAAATATACTTGCCTACATATGCTATTCTACCTGCATTTAAACCATTTAAAATTACAATTCATAGTTTTGTATGTGAATTATATAATGTTAAATTACTATTAAACAAATGACTGACTAAGTATTTTATACTTTAGTTTACTTCAGCCATATTCCATATAAATCAGATATCATACAAAAATAAAAATAGCTTCAAATACAGTCATGACAATAAAAGAATATGACTTTAAGGACTTAACAACATTACTTCAGTTATAGTACACCAACATCTCTGACACATTAGCACTAAGGGAACACTGAATGACCTGGTGGGTTTTGTCCATAAAACTACTCATCTAAGATTACCACAAAGTAACAGATCTCTTAGCAAAATTATGCAACATTTTAGGCACTATTGCTCCTATCAAATCAGTGAGCTGGGATGTTTTACTCTAAACATGAACTACTGTTACAGCAACAGACATGGACTACTGGTGTCCCACACAACAACTCAATGTCCACTATGTGAAGGAGCCAAACACATGCCTTCTCCTCTCATTAACTGAGATAAACTGCTGGCATATTTGTTTTACATCTATACTGTCCTGCTCAGGCCCTCCAAGGTTTGGAGGCCTATCTCCCCCCACCACTTCCCCTGCCGGGGGCGGACTCCCTCAGACATTGGTGCGTTGGTGGTTCTTTGTGTCCGGGGGTGGGCGTCCGGGTGCACACCGGCTCACTCCTTGGCGGCTGCTTATCGGGGCCTGGAGCCTGGGGCTCGCTTGGGCTACTTCGGAGGTGGGGTGCCCCCGGCCTCTCGGCCTGGGGCTCGGTCACTCAGGCACAGCTGGCTGCCGGCGGAGCTCACGGGCACGTCGCTGCAACCCCCCCTGGCTTCTGCTCCGTGGCTGCTGGGTGACCCCTCATCTGGGACTCTCCTCAGCTCTTTCTGGGACAGTGGCACGGCTGCCCCTCTGTTGGTCTTCCTTGGTCTCTTGTGTTCTGGGGGCCTCAGGATGTCTGGAGTTTTGATCTCCTCCATACCTGCTTCATGCCCTGGAGGACGGGGCAGTGGCCCCCCACACCCTCTAGCAGATCATTACATGAGGGAACCTTTTAAGAAAACAAGCGCGTCCATGCTCACAGGTGTACACACGGGTGATCACACACACAAACTACACCCTTTTTGGCTCCTACCTCAATGCACACTGTGCTGTCGATCTTACGTGCTGCACAATAATGTCTAATATTTAGTATTTACTGTCATATTCCCATATATCATTGTGATGTTGTTTATTGTATTACTCTCGTTTTCTTCTGCTTGTTTTCTTTTTTCTTTCTCAACAGGTGATCCAGGTGATCGATACATGTATTTTTTTTCTTTTTTCTTTTTTTTTTTTTTTTTGCTTATTCTGTTTTTTGCCCTTCTCCCCCGTCCCTCTTCTCAACTGTTTTTCTTTCCCTCTTTCTTTCTCCCTTTTCTTTCCCCCAGTCAAGTCTGTCCCGTATTCAGCAAGTGAAAATAAAATAAAGAATAAAAGGTGAATCAAATGGACCATTACGGCAAAGCTGGGATGGTCAATTTGGTAAAGAAAATCCGTTGGGCATCTTTCTTCGCCTTTAGACAATAATTCTGATGGCAAAAGAGCCAAACGGGACAGGCAGAAAAAAAAAAAAAAAAAACAAAACAAAACATCTATACTGTCCAGTCTCTCCTGGTGGACATGGCAACACGCAGTGTTGGGAAGGTTACTTTTAAAATGTATTCCATTACAGAATACAGAATACATGCCCCAAAATGTATTCTGTAACGTATTCCATTACGTTACTCAATGAGAGTAACGTATTCTGAATACTTTGGATTACTTAATATATTATCATGCTGTTTACAACTACATGAATGTACTATTGCTGTGATTTATTACTGTTACTGAAGGTCCGCGGCTCCAAACCGTAGTAAAGGGACCTCTGGCTAATACGTGTTGGGCTAGCCGAAAACTAGCTTTACTTTGTTGTCTGGGTCAACTTTGCTAGCAGAGACAGAGAGAGGGTTGAAAGGCTGCTCCAACGGAACTTATTGTTTCGGAGGAAAACACGAACACGGTGTACAGTCGAGTCTTAATAGCTTACTTACAACTGGGCTCGTCAGGCACTCTTCTTGGCTGCAGTGGTTATTATTATATTTACATGCTTCCAGCTCCCGTTTTTGCTCGATGACAGCTCATACTTTTCCTTTTTCTCCCTCCCTCGCTCACAGACACATAACGTGTATGGCAGTCCATTCTCCCTGCAGCACGGACTACACTGCCTGTGATGCTACATTCTTTAGAGCTATACCTGTAGCATTCTGCCTATTAGCTTAGCACAGCAACAACAAAAAGGCCTCTCTCACCCAGGAAACAGGCAGAGAGAGAGCGTCACCCTGTATCCATGGCAACCGTAACGCTACCGCCTGGAGCAACAGAACGTAGCTGTCAAACAAAACCCAAACAGTCCTGACCCGCCACAATATGAAACAGGGAAGTACCGCCGTGTAATCCATTTATTTCAACAAAGTAACTGTATTCTAAATACCACCTTTTTAAACGGTAACTGTAACGGAATACAGTTACTCATATTTTGTATTTTAAATACGTAACGGCGGTACATGTATTCCGTTACTCCCCAACACTGGCAACACGTTATTCATGGTTACATACAATTTTAGACTGATGTGGGCCAAACTCTAAAACGATGTGTCGGGAGTTTGCTGTTCTCCCAGGTTCAGATATTTGAAGTTTGCACAGCTACATTCTCGCCTGAAAAAATTGTAAAAGTTTATTTTGCAACCCAGACAGAGTAATAAGAGGGGCACTGAAATTCGGGATTGTCCGAGAAAAAACGGAAGGGTTGGCATGTATTGCCTTGCATAGCCTGTAACGTTATTATGATGGACAGATTATATGAGTGAACTTGACTTTAAGTGACTTACATGTTTCTTTGAAAAATACTTTCTTATATCCAGGTTCTTCCTCTTTGCTGCCATCCTCCTCTCCTCCCCGCAGCGCAGGCTTGCCGCTGCTAAAACTAAACAGAGCTCCCTGAAAGGCACAGCCAATCACATCGGCCATATTTGTCACATGATATAGGACTCCAGTAGAGAACGTAATTTAACTCTTTCTGCACCGCTGGGTGAATGAGACGTTGACAGATCGCTTTTTTAAAATTTCTATCGGTGTTGTTTTTCTTTACTCGAAGAGCTCAAATTATTGGTGGGGACAATTCAATAATCGCTGGATATTGGTGGGGACACGTCCCTTCCGTCCATGCCAAATCTACGCCCTTGCTCTGAGCATTGCATAGTCTGACAGGACAGCCAGTCCTGCGAAGATTGTGATATTGTTTTAACACACACCAGAATGCTCCATACCACCAAACTATGGAGGACCACAAGAGCCACGCGCATCGAAATAAAAAATCCTGTGCTTAATTAATGAATTGTAGAATAAAATCTGCATTTGTAAATTCATTTTTGAATTCCAATTTAATAAACTGATTTTTAAAATGCTTTCTAAGTCTTCATTTCAAAAAACATTTTCGAATTGCACTTTAATAAACTTCATTTCAAAAACCTTTTTCGAATTGCACTTTAATAAACTTCATTTCAAAAACCTTTTTTGAATTGCACTTTAATAAACTGCATTTCAAAAATCTTTTTTGAATTGCACTTTAATAAACTGCATTTCAAAATCCATTTCCCTTTCCTGTTCGCTCAGGAATTAACATGTGGATTAGCAGTTGGATTAACAACTTCATTTTAAAAACCCTGCTGCTATTCAAATTAGCCACGCCGTGGGATGTAAGGAGCTCTCTGATTGGTTGGTCAGACAGCGTCTGCCAGCCTGGATTTTTCTAGCGCATAGCTTCGCCCTGCTAAGAAGCCTGTGTGCTTGTACAAAGGCCGTTCGGCCTCGGGATTTACACTCGGCTCGACACGGATATGTGAAGAATGAAGGGACCCTGCAGCGAAACGGTGAGCCCAACCTCTGACTGAGTGCCTGTTTACAAAGTCTGACCACCAGTAAAGGTAACGTGCTAACGTGGCTAACGCTAGCATCACCGCATGTAGCCTCGTTATTTTAAGGACATCTTAGCTTATGAAAGTTCTACGTCGCAGCTGTACGAGCTAGCTACGTGTTTTGTAAGCTGCTGTGCTCTTCACAAATAAAGCTGGAAGCAGCTCAGACTATTAGAACCAGCACTGAGGCCTGTTACATTTATATAGTGTTAGAGCAACGGCTGCAGCCTACAGCCTTTAAACTAGCGATTAAAATACTGGCAGTAAACTCGTCAGTCCAGATGTTACCACATTACTTTGTGATACTTGTGAGTTAAAACAACTGAGACAGGCTGATTAAAATAACAGCTTTCAGTTCTCTCATTCAGCATATAAAGACTCGAGATCACACTACTGATTTCAGTTCATTTAATATGTGAGTGCACAGATTCATTCTCAACTGGACATAAACGATGATCAAAGATTGTATATATGATGAATTCATCAAATCCCAGCCTGTAACACAGTGCGCTGAATCTTAGCGTTGAATGTCCAGTATATTCTAATCAGTGCAATCTAAGCATTCACTGAACCTACAGTATCTACACCTGTGTGGCAAATGTGTGGTAAAGCTACAGATAATGAAATTTAATTATTAATACAATATACATCATGAGAAACGAAAGCTGAAATTAATTCAGTTTAGTACTTTTCTCTGTATGCTCTGTGATTATAAAGGCCTTAAATTCTGTGATATATACTGTAAATGATTTTCACAGAGGTCTTAAAGTACTTAAATCACTGCTGATAGTCTGGTTGTTTATATTTTCACATTTTTGTGTCTGTAGGGCTGTTTGATGGCAATTTGGACTCCTCTGGGAGATGAGGACACACCCACACCTGTTCCATACTGCAGCCATTGATGGTGTTACAGCTCTGAGTCAGCTTTGGGCCATCAGACGCACACACTGGAAAACCAGCACCGGGACTTCATGCAGGAGAGACGGCCTCTCCTGCAAGTGCAATTCGAAAAAGATTTTTGAAATGAAGTTTATTAAAGTGCAATTCAAAAATGTTTTTTGAAATGAAGTTTATTAAAGTGCAATTCAAAAATATTTTTTGAAATGAAGACTTAGAAAGCATTTTAAAAATCAGTTTATTAAAATGGAATTCAAAAATTAATTTACAAATGCAGATTTTACTCTACAATTCATTAATTAAGCACAAGATTTTTTATTTCGATGCGCGTGGCTCTTGTGGTCCTCCATAGAAAACTGCCACAACTTCTTTTATAGAGGTGTTCACACTTGCTCCTTGAGTGCTCGATTAGCAGCACCTGGATAGTAATTACCTTCTTAATTCCTGGCAGCACTAATGGTATACTTACCTTTCACAGGACTGCATAGAGTCTCGTTAACACTTGTTTTGTTGTTTATCATATTGCTGTAGTAGCTCTGTTCCAGTCTTACTAACCAACATTTGATTGTATGGAAGTCTGTGAGGAAACAACACATTTTAATGACCTTGTATTGCCCCCTAAGTAAACAGTGTCCTGATGACTTTATGTTCTCTATAATGCCACACAATGTTTCAGGTAGGCCTGCTTTGTTGTAGAAAAGTTACTATTACCAGCATGCAGAGTCATTTGGTTTCTTAGTTGCTCTTTGTTTCTAATTTCAAAACACCAAGAAGGCAAAAGCTAAATTCTCAACTTAAAGCTCCAAAACGAGACTTCACTAAAGAACAGCTGATGAAATGATGGATAACTTCATTGTGTATAGTTTACAGTCATAGATTTTTTTTGTTTGTTTTTTGCTTAAGTGTGTAAAATCTTTAAACCTCTGCCATTTATTTAAATAAAGTTGTGAGCTTTGTTACAACTGCCAATCTGAAAACTGACCGAAAAGACAAACACTATGCATCTTTGTTGTCACTGTTTTAATCTTAGTTTAGTACCAAACGATTGAAAAAATGGCACAGAAAATTTTCAGCAAGTTGTAATTATGTTTGATTGTGGACAGACCTACTGCCTCCATAAAAATGCATTAGAACATTTGGCTACTTTGTAGCAATACAACAGCTGTACTGTAATACAAAATTCCCTGTAAGGTGGCAGAGGGAACAAAATGGTGTCTGGGGAGAGCCAGAAATATGTCTTATTCTAATGTCTCACACATTCATCTTTAAGTTCACCTTTAAAGGTAAAGGAAATGTTAGGCAGTTGGCCAAACCGCTGAAAACCGCATAAGACCTACCTAGTACCATCTGAGGTCCTCCACCTGTACCACCCCTGCAGTACAGGATATTAATAAATATACTATGTTACTCTCCAACTTTAAACTTTAATACTTTAAAGCTAACATGCAGACAGTAGCTGTGCTTAACTGTGCTTGCATGCTTAAGCAATTTGTTTGAGCACCATTTGTATCCAGTTAATTAAAGCCCTTCCTGTTCTGTTTGCAGTGTGTGGTTCTGGGAAATCTCCTCTGGGGCACAGGAGAAGTTGAGTTTATATTTCTGGAAGCAGCAGCAATTCTTATGACACGAATGGAAAAGGATGCCCTGTTATGTGGAGTGAGATCAACTGAAGAGACAAAGTGTTCTTTTCATGCAAACTCTATGAAGTCAAGTGCAAAAACAATGCTTTTCAGAGTCTGCACATACAAGCCCTGTAGATAGTGGCCTCCATACATTGGGAAGTTGGTCCACAGCTCATGTGTCTGGGTGAGAGGGACCAGAGTTAATCCCACTTTAGAAGCTGGGGGCTGTTCTTCTGTTCTCTGCAACTCCACAAAGCTCAGGAACTGTCCACTGTGCTGAAAGCTTGCATATCCTGGCGTTGAAGAACAGAGAGTCATATGTTCACTTCATGTAATCTCCAGCCAACACACACACATACACCAGTCACCCAGACCCACACCACCCTCCCCCATCCACATGCATGGCTATTGTCAAAGCTGTTGTACAGCATTATACAGCACGCCAGTGTGAGGAGAAAGAGGAGAAATGTATTTATAGATGAATCAAATGAATTTATTAATAGATATCCTCTACACTGCAGGGAGATGGACCACAGACTGTCCATGCAGACACACACACACACACACTGGCACGGCATGCACACACATCTTGATGAAAGCTTTGGTGCTGATTTTATAGTTTCGTCTTGTTATCTTTAACTCAAGTAAAGTCTTACGTCTTTATTTGAGGTTCACATTTGTGTTGTTATCTCAATCACAGCTGAGAGTGATTTGCATTCCACATGATGAATGAGAGATAGTATATCTGGATTTCAGGAGCGGGTGCTCTGTCCATATATGACTCCCCTGTACTACAAGCTGTTTGTTCTTGTTTTAGTGCCCCACCCTCCCTCTGTCCCTTTTTCAATTCATTTACCTCTCATTAGTACATGAGGATCTGCCCTGCCTGGGAGCCGGCGCCAGTCCCCTCTGAGCCCTTCCCCAAACTGCAGCCTCAATTCATGCACACACCATCTGCCATTATCTACTCGAAACACTGCCAAACCTAAACGTGGATGTGGTCCCAGGTAGTGAATTGTAATTCCTTTGCTGATTGTTTTAATCTAGCACCAGCCTCAGGTCAAAATTTTATCCTCTCAAATTCTGTACCTTACTGATAATTATCAACATGCTGGAGACATACTTATGATTACAAGTTACAAACAAGCTCCTGCTTCCATTTAAGTTTCATTTGAGTTTAATTAAATTTCCAAAAAATTGAGAAGCTGTAAAAATATATATTGCAGAAAAGGCAGTGCAAAGTCACATAGTGGAGCTACTGAAGTCTCCGAGGAACAAGACACAAAATTCTGATATGACGCCTCCTATTAAACAAACCTTTGTCATTTGTCATGATGTGGCAGGTAATTGAGGGGATCCAGTGAGTGAAATATGTTCATCTGCTTAAAAAAAAAACAAAAAAAACGCATCTCAGCAGTAGATATTGTAGTTAACTCTTGCATTAAAAAAATAATTCAAAACAACAACAACAACATATTTTCTAGTCAGACTGAAAAGACGACTCAGGATATGATATCATCTGATGGATGATACAAATCTTTTTTTTTGTAAATATATACTTTCCCACCTCGTACCAAATTTGAATATTATTCTTGACAACTGGATCACCAGCGTGCGTTTACAGGTTTTTCATATTAGCATATCTGCTCAAAGCACGGCTACATCCAAGTAAAGCTTCCAAGCTGCTGGCATGCCTAGAGACTCTTGGCCTTGAGTCTTAACTCTTAATAAATTATAACTGGAGATGTTTTTTCAGAACACTTTGTTTTTGTTACATAACATCTATTTTTACAAAGAAATGCTTCACATTTGAACAGTTTCTTTATAATTATATTCCCAGTAAGAAAGGCTGTGTCTCATAAGGCCTTGACAGACCTTCAGCTGACAGTACGATGGCTTTTTCTGTCTGCTGACCAATCCATCTTTTCATTATCTCTCTGTTTACATGAACGATGAATCATGCAAACTGCTCTTTTTGCTCCTCCCCTAAATACTAAGACCAGGCGCACACCCGCACGCACACACACTGACAGACAAACTTGCTCTCTTCAATCTATTGTCTGTGCATTAGGCATTTAGTGTGTTTAGAAGCACTTGGTTGATCTCTAATAGGTCTGAAGCTGAAGGCTGCAGGGCTTTTATCAGGTCAAGGACACTCAGCTCCTAGACTGCAGGCTTGATACAGCTTCAACATCCCAAACTGTCATTTTGATATAAACACTTGTGCACATGGAGATGCACATGAACACAGCTGGTTGTGTGAGTGTGACCTTCTGACTTGCCCTCAAGCCCAGAGTAAAGGCTGAAGTGATGTGTAAGCAGATCAGAAGTCAACAGAGGAGAGGGGAGGCCATCCGAGCAGGCTGGAGAGTGCTGAAGTGTGATACAAAGATAAACTCTCCAATCCTCCACTCGTCATTTTACCTTCGTCTTTGCCTCCTTCTTCTCCTCACCTACCAACCTTACTTCCACTCCTCTCACATCCATCTATGTTGCTCTCCTTTCTCCCTACTCCTCTGCTCCTTCCCATCTGATGGTTAATTTATGGAGCCTGCCTGAACGTGCACCTTCTCCATTATTAATACAACATTAGGGAGACAGAGGGAGGAGGAGAGCAGAAGGGAGGAGAAGCAGAGAAAAAATGTGGGAGATGCAGGGACACAGGACAGACGGTGAAAAGAAAAGCAGTGGAAGAAAGCTGAGGATTTGGGCAGAGGGATAAGTACGGAGATGGACAGGAACAGAGAGAGAAGAAAAACAGAGACAAGGAAGACAGGAAAGGAGCAACTGAGGAGAGAAGCAGACAGATTTTTCCCAGTACATACACAAGGGGGGGGAAAAAGCTGGAGATAAACGAGAGTGACAGATGAGAAGGGAGAAAATGTGTCAAGAAGAGGAATGCTACATGACACGTGATGCTGTTGGGATGCATGCAATGTATCCTGCCCCGTGAAGAGAGGCAGAATGCACGAAGAGGATGAGGATGAGGGGGGAGGCAGAGACTCAGATGTGTCACAAATGATCATGTGACTATCTTCAACCTGGACAAACACACACGTACAGGCAGACCTGATTTTTTTTGCAAGCTAAATTCAGGAAAGTAAGGTGCTCATCTGCTAAATATATCACATCTAAGAAGCTTTGAACAGAAGGAAGAAAAAAAAAGACTTTAATAGTATCCACAATTTCAGTTTTCTCCTCGCACACAGCAGCAATGACAACATACAGAATGTAAGAATGGATATATTCCATATTCATCTTATCATCAGTATATCTTCAAGAGATGATCACAACCAGCAGTGTGGCAGACATCCAAGCACAGTGCCAAACAAGAAGGAAGAAAACATACATTTCACCATATTGATTTATCTCAGTTTAGTGTTTTTCTGTAGTGTAGGTTCACAACAACAATCTTCTTATGGTGCTTTCTATTGGGGCGACCATGGTTCAGGGTGTTGGGAAGCTCATCTTGTAACAGGAAGGTTGCCGGTTCGATCCTCAGCTCTGTCTGTCTTGGTCATTGTGTCCTTGGGCAAGACACTCCACCTACTGGTAATGGGCCGCTGGCACGATATGGCAGCCTCGCTTCTGTCAGTCTGCCCCAGGGCAGCTGTGGCTACAACTGTAGCTTGCCTCCACCAGTGTGTGAATGAATATTAGTGCATGGGTGAATGAGACATGTTATATAAGAACCAGTACATTCAACAATGGATTCAGGAATACCTTGAGTAAGAATAGGATCCACAAGTTTTTCATTTATTTTGGATTTCCTCTAATCCGTACAGGATAAAAGTATACATATATACCCAGGAAAATATCTCGCTAATTGTCAAATGTCCCCTGAGAAGTTGCACATTGACCAGATGCTTCCGGTAGCCATCAACAAGCCTCTAGTATTTGCTGGATATTTGATACAATTTTTCAGTAGGGTTGAAAACGGGGCTTTGGGAAGGCCATTCCAGCAAGTTAATATTATCCTGCTTTATCCAGTCCAAAACCAGTTTTGGTGTGTGTTTGGAATCACTGTTGAAACACTAAGTTGAATTCAAGTTTCAACTGTCTAGCCATTGATTTGAGGTAAAGGTATTAAAGATGTACAGATGAGGATTACAGAATTTGTAGCCCTCTATGAAAATTTATTGGTAGTTAAATATTTTCCAAGTCCTGTTAAACAGAGCAGGGAATTTTTGACATAGCTTTCCCAAACATTGTAGTTTTATTTCGGATACTTTGATTATTTTTACTCTGCTTACTGAAACAAAATATTACACAAAACCCCCAAACTACCAGCGCAAAAATTATTAGCCCCCTGACGCTAATGGTTAACTTTATATGAGTTTGCTAAATAACAACCTGCAGTCATTTGTTGCAGTAATAAAATGCATCCGAATATTAACAGAGAGAACTCCAATCATTAGGTGATGCATTTTGAACAAGAACTTGGTGATACTGGGTAAGTAAAACTACACTTTAACAGGAAGATAGGTACAGCAGAACCAGCATCAGAGAGGGAAAAGCAGTGTGCCTAAAAAAAAGTTGGATGGTGAAGAAAAGACAAGAATATGAGGACCGAGGACCAAAGAAAAGTGACTTCACAAACAGTGTTGACATATTTTCTTTTATTTATTATTAACTTTGTTTACTGGTATTTGTTGCCATAAAAACAACTGAACACCTGTTCAAGTCACATTTAGTGACACAATGCAGTGAATCAAGCATTTTTGAAATGTAAGAAATTACATTTAAGACTTGAGGACTTATTTATATACCAAACAGAATGAAATTTAATCCCTGCTTCATGATCAAACCTTCTAAAGAATCGAGACATCACTAAAACCCAGTAGGGATTTACAGAGAGCAAAAATTGCTTTAATTTTTTTTCCAGTACTTCCCAGCAGTCTTAGATAAAACAAAGCATTTCAGTTGTGAGTCGAGATGGTTATATTTAGTATTGATGGAGATTTTTCAGTCCTTAACCCTAAAATGAGTAATAGGTTTGCCATTAACTTCTGCATTCTCACTCTTGATAATTTAAAAAGACAAAACAAACAAACAAACAAAAAGCCGCTCTTAATTGGACCTATTCTGCTCATTTCCAGCTCAGTAGTATTATTATTATTTGACTAAAGGAATTTCATATGCCCTTACAAGAAATAAGTGGAAGTGGATTTAAAAAATATATACTTCTGCCAGGTTTCTCATCATTGTAGAAGTTAATCAAATGAATTTAATTATTGCCAATGTATGCCATATTAGATTATGCTGAAATGTTATTTTGTATGTTATGTTGTTTTGTCACAAAACGCATCAGACTCTGCAAAATGTAGTGATGTTCCAGGGAAAATAGCAGCTGCATTGTTGTGGCTAATGTGAATCTTACTAAATGAAACATGCTATGTAACCATAAAAAGCACTAAGAAGGGAATAATATACCTGTTATGGACATCACTGTAACATCATTATCTTCATTTTGTTTATTTTGTCAAAAAACAACACAAAAATTTCTTAGTCTGTTTCTCAGTATTTCCCTTTATTGTCTCTCACTCTCAGTCCCAAACAAATTGGTTACAAATTTAGTTCCTTTTTATAGTTTCCTTAAAAAGATCTTATTTTCATTTCCAACACCATATTTTCATTTTTGGGTGACACAATGTTAACTTTAAATGATTAAACTTTAAAAGTTCAACAACATCTTTTCCATTCAAAGTATTTCCTTTAAATGAGCTTGAAAAAATATACGTAAAACTTGGGAATAAAGAACCATTTAAAAATCTCTTAACACTGTTTTATCTATTTATTTGACATCCATGAACTTAAGGTAGGCTCAGTCTTATAATCATACTGTAAGTGAATGAGGTCAGCTCTCCCCTGGTATATAGATATGTTAGTTTCTCGCCATGCTGGAAGTGGGAAATATACTCCCTCGTCTCCCCGTCTACAGAGCTGCACTTACTCAGCTTGCTCATGTCTGTGCATTTTGCAATAAGCATTTTAGTTGCTCTATAGCACTATACCCGACTCCACTTGCTGGTTTAACATCTTTCCTGGTGGAAAGCCATTGTAACACAATGTATTTCTGACAGAATATAGGGAAAATGAGTCCCAAATATTTGTATTATTATCAGAAAGAGCCCCCTTTAAATTACAAACAGTTTCTAATCATAATATGTAAACATTATTATACATGGAGAAAATGCATGAATATGTAAAGATTTGCTAGACCTGAAACAGACTTGCAAGTTGTTTAGCATATGATGCCTCTCGCCCTAAAGTGGCTGGGATAGCCTCCAGGCCTCCTGTGACCCTGAACTGAACAAGTAGTTAATAAAATGAATGGATTAATGGAAATTACACTGCTGCCAGATATTCCTCTATAATACTTCATCCAACCAATGCATTTGCATGTGAATACTATGCATCGTAAAAATACAAGATATTTATGGTATCCAGTATGTAGCATCCATTGTCCTTGAAAATATGCAGGTTTATTCTGCAAGGTACTAATCAAGCCTATAATCTCAAAGAAAAAACAAACAAACAAAAAAACTGTGCTGTACTACCCTAGTCCAGAAAGATCTAAGAGTAGTCACCATTTAGCATTTGTAGTAAAAATGTGTGATGTGTGGAATATGAAGAGATCGGTGGTACTGAGAGTCGGCATGTTTTTGAAGCGCTCAGGATGTATTATGCAGTGCAAGGCCGACAAATAACAGATCAGAAATGAAAGAAATGTCTCCCCACACTGGAAGAAATCAGTAGTGCAGGCATGTTTTTTTTAACTCACAGAATAACTGGGTTAAAGACACAAAGTGCTCTTCTACCTTAGACACACCTGAACACAAGCGCTTTGAGTGCTCAGTTGTAGCAGAGCACTATATAAGTACAGTTTTACACTACAATGTGCACCATAACACACATTCAGCTTTGTACTGCACAGTCAAGTGGCAAAACAGAGATGTGATGGTCTTGTAGGTGTGTTGTTCAGATACACTTGGCCTCCATATCGTAGAGCTGAAGAAGGTCTGCGATCACAGCATCGATATCTGCTTTCATCACGTCGTCACACAGCACCTACACACATACACACACACACAGACCTCAATAAACAGCAGACATCAAAAGGTCGACACACCATTTTTAAAAAACATGTTTTTTTGTCCTCTTGCCTTGAGGACCAAAGCAGAAAGACAGAAAAAAACTGGGTTTGCTCCATTTCCATTTGAATACTGCAACTTAGAAAAAAAATCTAATCTGGTCAGGTTAGTGTTACTTTGGTTTAAGTGCACAGTGGCACAAACAGTATGTTTGACACTAACCATGATAAAACTAAAATCATGGAGTGCCTATGCAAGATCTGTACTGTTTCTCCACCTCACAGTGCCGTTATAGACAAATCTAAATGCAGCTCACACACTTAAGCCAGGAGCTCACGTTCCACATCCTGCAGGCTCCTTCAAAGAATAATTCCAATTTGTGTCAACCAGCTTTTCATTGACATAGCTATTGTCTCCTGCAGACACTTGAGGAAATGAGGACATGCTGAACAGAGAGTTATCCACAGGTAAACAAGTCTCTCTCATGTGGACCAATATACAACAGGAGTTTCAAACAAAGGGTTTCATTCAGCAAACTGAGCCTTTGAAAACTATGAAAATTATAGTGAAGTCATTAATTTTTAAACAAAAGGTACTTGTATTCTTGTTCTTCTGGTGTCTGCATAACTATGCTAGAGTGAAACGTATGGAAAGTGAAAATTCAAGAAAATATCCAGATATTAACAAGTTGTTTGAATAATAAAGTTGGATATTATTATTGTTGTTGTTCATCATTTAGTTTAAAAAAAAAACAAAAAAACAACTCAGCATGCAAAGGTTTTGTGCTTCTTGGTAAACACTTGCCAAGAATGCAGGCAGACCGCATGTTATAAAACGGCCAAACCTCTCACATGTCTGGAAATGCAACCTGGGCCAGTCAGACAATGAAATCTGCTGGCTGACAGGCCCAGAAAGGCTTTTCCATCTTTAACTTGTGTAGCATGCTGTAAGATCGATCCACGAGTTTCTTATAAACATATAAAGTAGAGTTTAGTCAGAAGTTTAGACATTTATGAATGTGCTATACATAAGTATTTATCCATTTGTGTCATTATAAATCACAAAAGTTCAAAAGGTTTTAATTTTTCAAGTTAAAAAATGATAGAATATAGACAAAAATACATGTAATAAATGAACTGTGAATTGTGGCGTATTAATTCAGAATTTGGAAATGTTCTCAGGCATTCCATACCACTCAATAAAAGAAGAAAATTATCTCTGATATAGAGGAGTAGGACATCATGTAACTTTGTCTGGGGCTTGTGGTTTCAATGTAAAAAAAAAAAAAAAAAAGTGGCTGATGTGAGGTTTTCTTCTCCAGTCAAGCTCAAACTGTTCTGGATGTGAAAGAGTGCTGTGGCGCAACATCAGCATACAACCCTGACCACCTGGATGAGGCAGTAAACACCACTTTGGTACTGCAGATTATTCCTTAATTTTTGAAGCTACAGCAGCTCTATAAAAGATCTATTTACTTTTCGACTGCTATCAACTTCAGCACATAAACTAACGCTTCAATTAACTGAACACAGATGCTTTAACTGACATTTTAAATGCAGTGTCGGGGTGGCTGAAGCTCAGGAGGCAGAGAAGGTCATTTGCTAATCGGAAGGTTAGCGGTTTGATCCCTGGCTGCTCCAGTCTGCATGCCAAATATCCTTGGGCAAGATACTAACCCCTAAGTTACTCTCTGATGTATCCATCAGAGTCTGAATGTGTGTGAATGTTAGATATAAAGCACTTACATAGAAAAAGCATAGATAAAAGTGCTTGTGTGGATGGGTGAATGTTATGTTGTGTAAAGCACTTTGAGTGCTCAGGTCGATTAGAAAAGAGCTCTATAAGAACCCGGTCCATTTACCATTTACCAGTTGGTGGTTTCACACAGTTACCATTACTGGCTGCATATGAGCTCATCAGTCAGCTGCTTTCAAATAACACATCAAGAGTGAAGAGTAGGCTTTAACTAAAGACACATGGCAGATGCTGCCTCTCTCTAAGCCTGGTTCTACTGGAGGTTTCTTCCTCTTAAAAGGGAGTTTTTCCTTTCCACTTTTCTCTGTATTATTGTAGGGTCTTTACCTTAGAGTACAGCTGTTGTTGTGATCTGGCACTATGTGAATAAAATGGAATTGAACTGATATCTATAACTATGGTCATTGTAAACATACAGACTGTCACTTCAAGTATTTTCAGCCATGATATTTCACTTGCTTTCATTGCCATTCTTCAGCTACTCATCCTTATTCATAGAGTTAAATGTTTCTTGTTGCTGCTAACATGTTGACACTGGACACTTAACGGCTGTCACTTCCTACACACAAACGAGTACCAGAGGTTTGCACACTAAAATACTTTAAGTATCTTTAGTGCTTAGAAGTTAACTGAAACTTTAATCACACTTACAGTTTACATTCTTCCCTGAGATTTCAGTTGCTTTCACTGGAACACTTTGACTGATATCCCACTTGCTTCCATCTCTTACTCTTTGACATTTGCTGTCACATATCT
Organism: Neolamprologus brichardi; assembly: GCF_056152115.1. NCBI lineage: Eukaryota > Metazoa > Chordata > Actinopteri > Cichliformes > Cichlidae > Neolamprologus > Neolamprologus brichardi. Next base: position 16,369,041 of record NC_142123.1, on the reverse strand, counting down.
GCCATTTCAGTTGCTTTCATTGGTGACACATCAGTTGATAAATCGCACCAACCAAATGGGACTAAAACCTTTTTCAAAATCTGACACTGCAACTGGTATACCAACTTGTGTTGTTTTGACGAACTGTGACCTTGGACGTAATGCTGAGCTTGTCATTGGATGTAATTTGTTAGCTTTTTTTCTAATTTTTAATTAATTTTCTCTATTATTAAATTTATATTAGATTCAATCTGCCTCCCTGTAGTTTCATGTTGGCATCCAGGCATAAAACTGACACTCGTGATACACAGTGTAAATGCCTGTGCCTCTGCCCTCACTAAAATTAAAGTGCCATGTGAGCAGCTACTCTGATCCGACATCATCATCTCAAAATGAGGGAAAAACAGAAGGAAAGTGAAGGAGGGTTTCTGTTCTGTTTAAACTGGAGCTTAATGGAAAAGTAGAGATGTCAGTTCATCGTCATCAAAATTTCCTGTGTTGATTTCAGAGCTAAATGAAGGAGGAAATAACTTTCATCTTCTGGGTTTATCAGCTAACACCTGCTAGCCTCTAACTTCCTATAAGATGATGTCACATTTTCCTCTTGAAGTAATAAATCCACCTACAGTGCACAGATTCTTTCTCTCACTTGAGCACGGACACACGCACTTTGGATTAGCCCTCTCTCTCCAGAGAGAATAGGAACACTATTCAGCACGTACCTGCCACCACTCTCTCTCCCCAGCAGGCAGTTCCACTCCATAGCTGTTTAGAGCCAGGTACAGCATTGCTATGGCGATGTGTTGGGGTCTGTGGCGGATGACCATGGCTCCATGGTAACAGTCTCTAAGCAGCGCCCAGGAAGTTTCAGCTACAGGAGTTCGAGACCAAGCATGGCGGTTCACAAGTGACTTGACAGACAGCAGGTAGTGGAGCAAATACTGAAGATGAAAGACAGCAGACAAATTTAAACTTCAGAGATCAGGCACTACTACACTTACTATTTTATTAAATGCAAGGGTCATGTAAGTAAAACTAAAAGCATTCAAGCCAACAGAAAACACTTGTTTGTCCCAGAGATCACAGAGATCGTAAACACAAGCACATTTGCATCAGAAAATCAGGCAGTAACACAGACCAAAAAGGAGGTTTAGCACCAAATAAGGAGGGAACAGGGATCCGTGCACGTGCCCTCACAACTACCTTGTGGGGGTGTTCGAAGGAGACTTGGAAGTTGAGCTGTCGGAGGATGAGGAGCTCACACTGCACCACGCTGTCCCTCAGGTCCCAGAACTCCTTGTCACATTCTAAAGGAGTACTGCCACTGTTGAAATACCTGAAAGGGTGGAGGAGGGGGAGGAGAGCATTTAAGGTGACAGCTCCAAAAACTGAATGGTTAAACTGCCTGGTAAAGAATTTGTTATTTAATGTATCCACTTCCATAAAAGTGTGATGTGAAATGTAAAATAAAACAGGATTCAAAGTTGCCTGCTCATCCAGCTGAGCTAAACTGGTGCCCGCCAACATGTTTTTAAAGCACTGGGACAAGAGCCTGGAAGGGTTGTGCATTTTTTTTTTTTTTTAAAGGATGTCCATTTATAGCATGCTTATGTACTTCAGTTTAAGAGCAATATGTGCTGTGTGTGTAGATGATATTTCCTCAGAAAAATTAGTGCCAAACTACATAATACATATGTTCCATGTGCAGAGTGGAGTTCGGGTTTTTTTAAGGCACAGGGAAAATTTCAGTGAATGCAAATATTGAAACAATCAAAAGCTTCAGAATAAGCCAGTAGGTGGAGGAGTGGGACTGGCAACTTTTAACTTGGCTTAATTTTTTAACAGAAATACTTTTATTATTATTCATGTTGATTTTATTTTCACTTTTTAATATGTCTACTCTTAAGTTAATGTGTTTTCTCCATGCATTTTCTCACACATGAGTGGGTTGGAGCCTGTCCAAAGATACTTTAAGAAAATCAGGGTACCAAGTGCAGATCCCGGAAAATTAACATGCTTTTGGACTTTGTTTTATGTCTTATTTAAATGTATGTTTATGACTGGAGACTGAGTATATTCTGGTTTTGCACTTGTTGATGGGACAGAGTCTTATCTAAAAATATTACCTTGGGCTTTACAAGCCTTCCTGGTCAAGGCTATTTTGTTTTTACTCTTGTGATGTTTTTCAGACCAAACCATTTATTCAAGAAAAGCAGACTACTCATTAAAAATTATTTATTAAATGTTTGGGGCTTTTTAATGTCCCTCTCATAACAAAAAGAGTTCAGAAAGACAAAACACAACCTTTTTGTTCTCAAGCAAAGTCAAATATCTAAGAGGCTCAGTTAGCAAGAAATTGTTTTTCTCTCAGCAGTGAGGTTAAAATGTCAATTATACACTCCACCTTATAAATTATTACCTGTGGCTTACATTGATGATATCACGGGTCCTGATGTGCTGCTCCTCCACTTTACCAGCCAGGTACACACAGCTCATGGCCACTAGGTAGGGTTCATAGGCATGGATACTGACCCTCTCAAAGAAACGATGATAGAGCACACATGCTGTAGCCATGGGCACCGAGCGCATGCAGAGTTTCACTCCTGAATAACAGAGGAGGGGGTACGATGTAGGTCTTTAAGGGCACACTAATGTTTTATCATCTTTAGCTGACTGATTCACACCTATTTTCACCTGCTGTAATCCTGAAATGCAGTTTAAGTTCACATTACTATTCGTTTGAAATCCCATTAAATCAACAAATCAAAAACCAGGAAAGAATACATAATACTGGACACATGTTTCAAAAACCTTAAACCTTGACTTTCTTAAAGAGAACCTGCTCATTTCCAACTCAATATTTTTTTTCTTGAATTCTCGTAAAGAAGCTCTATATGATTTAAAATTTCAAATAGTCCTTATTTAGATTTTACTAGGTCTCAGCACAGCGTTCATACGCTGTGTGAAACAGACTGTCTTCCCCCTTTAAGCTTCAGAGCAATGGGAGATGACTATTATAGGGAACTCCGATATCTCTCACTGTCATCAGACAGGGTGCAGAGCAAAATTTTTTTGGCTCATTCTTTGACACTATGGTGATGTTCAATATGAACATCTACCACTGGAGCAATGTATTTGAAAGAAAATAAAGACGAGCATAAAATGTGTTCTTTAATTTATCATTACACCAAAATAAGCAATCACTTGCCTTATGTCAAAAACTAAATGTCAATGGGAGCTGCTTAATCACGGGTGTGATCACATGTGTCAGAAAGTGAGGACCATTTCAGGAAAAAGGCTGATTAGTCTTTCCAAATTTCTGGCACCATATATCTAATTTTTATAGATGCCCATTTCCACTTGGTAGAAAAAAAACATGATATAAATAAAAACAAAAAAAACAAAACAATACAATAATGCATACTTTAACCATCTAGATCTAGATCGTAGGGCAGTAAAGGTTAGTCAAAATCTATGTTTTCACTGAGTAAGTACATAGACAAAGTATTGTCCTATAACAAAACCTCTTTTTTTCCAGGGTTAGACAAAATACAAAAGATGAACATAGACAGTGTTAGCACTTTGCCCGCTGCCTCGTTGTTTATTTGAGACAGAACTGGCTATATTTAGACCGGAAGATGCAGCGCTGAGCTCAAACAGAAAATAGGAAAACAAAAATTATTATGGTTTTTTGGTGTGCTGTATATTCTTAGCAAACCATAGTATTTATTAGATATAATATACATACAGATATAACAATAAAATTTTAAAATAGAATCAAGATGAGCACCTCTGTACAGTTGTAATGAAGGGAGAGATTAACTATAGAGACCAAACCAGCAATGCATGGTAAATGCATTGCTGAATTCAGGCATTTGAACATGGGAGTCTAATGTTCAAAACACTCTAAGCTCAATGAAGTGGGTAAGAGGGGAGGTGTTGTCAGGAGGGGGGGGGGGGGGGGGGATTTGAGACAAGAGCAAGAGTGAAAGGTAAAGTTTACAAGAAGCTAGTGAGACCTGCTATGATGTAAGGTTTGGAGATGGTGGGACTGAAAGAAAGATAGGATGCGGAGCTTCAAGTGGCAGAACTGAAGATGTTAAGATATTTACTAGGGTCCACCACGATGGACTCACTTAAATGTTTAAAGTGTGTGTCTTTTAACTTGACACAGGGTTATTAACTTCTCATTAGTGATCATGATTGACTATAATTTGTAGTTAATCTTGATCAGCATAAAAAGGATTTCTTTGACAGCAATAACTGGACTGTATTCAGAACAAAGGGAAAGTACTACAACGTCAGTGAAGCTCTGTGACGCAGAAGTGAACATTTACACAAGCTGGGAATGTCTCTTGGAGATATTTATGAATAACTGTGCTTTCAATATAATCAGTTCAGACAATTGTGCATAAGTAAAAGTTATTCAGATGTCACCACTTCGCCAAGTCTGGAGGAAAACCCAAATGAGACAAAATTGGTTACGATGTTTGCAAATAACCCAGGAACCAACAAGGCTCAAGCCAACGATGAAACTTTCAAGCTCAGCTGAAATTTAATGCTGCTCACATGGTTGCCTCTTTAGGCATTTGACTTTAGGCATTTAGCTTTTTGGACAAAATAACAAGAGATCGTTTTAAGGAGTAAAGGTGGAGCTTTCAAACCTAAGAACATTGTACCATCTTGCCAAGCATGGTGGTGGAAGTATCATGCTCTGGGGCCGTTTGTGGTGGTACGAGTTGTACAGGTACATTGCACAAAATAGACAGCATTATGAAGAAGGAGGACTACCTCCAAATTCTTCAACTTCAGCACACCTTAAGGGCTAGCTGGCTAGCTGAAACTTTGATAATAACTGAGTGTTCCAACAGAACAGCATCTCAAAACACATGAAACCAATTAATAAAAATGAACAACAACCCACTTTTTTTTTTTTTTTTTACTTTTGATACAACTGATGACGTAAATCAGCTGATACATTAATCTGAATTCATTATACTTTTTTTTTTTTTTAAATCAAAGACTTTACTTTTCATTCCTGGCAGGTAAGACTTGATAAGTTTACTTTATAGCCCTGAAAACTTGCTCTTCAAACCCTCTCTCACACTCACACACAGACCACCCCTGGTTTACCTGTCTCCATGATGAAACGACAAACGCGAAAGTGTTTCGTGTCACGGCTCGGGTCAGCCTCTATATCCCCACCAGAGTCTCTCCTTCCAGCAACGCGCAGAGATGCGGTCGAGTAAGCAGATGGTCCCTCCATGTCTAGTGGAGTACAAGCAGGGGTAACCAACAATAGAAAAAAAGCACAGACTGTCTACAAGAGTCAACAAGATGATAATTGAAGGCTGTGAGTTTCATTGTAAACTTTTAACTTACCCATCCAAAGTGCAAATTCTACGTGATATATTTAGTCCTACTTTTTGAAAAACAAACACAAGATCTGCTTGTTAGTTACATATCTTAATCAACTTGTCTTCTCAGTTGCCGCTAGTAATACCCGGAAGAAAAATAGTTGGACTTCCGGTTAATATATATATATATATTTATTTATTTATTTATTTAAGTGCGTAAGAAAGAAATATGCTTTATGCAACACTCTGTGCAATCCCGTCTGCAGGAAAATAATAACATAATTAAACGCAAGCATCCGCACATGATGTGTTTTGACATACGAAATCATTTCTACCTCATAACTTCCGTTTAGATCTTTCAAAATAAAAGCCCCTGAAGGCGGAACAGATCACATTTAGGCCAATAAAACAACTTGTAAATTAATCATTACAAACACGGAATCAGATAGTACTGATAAAACATGTATGAACAACAACAAAAAAACACAAACAAAAAATAAATAAACTGTACAAACTGATTCATATGAGGGTTTTTTCAGGTTTGTAACTCTTTTCAAATAAGCTGTTGTAGGGAGAAGTCTGTTTATCTACATTGCTAAGCAACGAGTCAACAATTAAACAGATTAGGAGACCGTAATTTACAGATCCAGCAATGTCTTCCAGCTATTCGGCAAACCAGGTAATCTAAATAACAATGCCAATAAAAACTCTAAACATTACCCATTTTACTTCTCTGTTTATGCGTTTTAAAACTTCTATTCACAGTATGACGGCGCCTTTAAACCGCACAGGCTGCAGAACTGGTGTGAGACTAAGCACTTCAAAGAGGTATAGGAAGTTTTCAACTCTTGATCATTTCCATTTCGTGTTAGATTCAAATAAATTCGTGCAAAAATAGATTTGTACAAAGATTTTATCTCCCTCTATGTGTGGGTATTTGCAGAGACCTAGTGCACAGGTGGGCCGTACCACCTTCATTGCTGATGATAGAGGACACCTGCTCCCAGGAGTGGGGAAGGTGAGATCACATCTTTCTTGTTTCCCCTCTTCACTGGAAGTGACGTTTTTCACTGTGAATATATGACTTCACTCCCTTACTGCGTGTGTGTTGCTACAGAGAGGCCTTGCATGGCCTGACTTTAAAGGCACCTGGGATCTACCTGCTCGCATCCCAGGAGAGCGAATCAACCCTACCGCCCGCTCTGTGGAGGGCCTCAACAGGCTCAAATCATGGGGACTGTACCCAAAGAACGCTGACATGTCTCAGCCACACAGAGGCAGCAAAAGCACAAATAGGCAGAAGGAAACTGGCGAGCAGGTTAGAGCCACACAAACACAACAGCCTGGTGTGGTGTTGAGTGTATACTAACAATTTTTCCATCTAGACTGATGTTTTCACAAACTCTGTGCTGTTTTCACAGTGTTTGTCAGTCATGTGACTTACCCAAAAAAAAGTTGCCGAGTACTGCTTCATCTTTCCAAGTAAACGGTAATGTTTGAGCTGAATCTTCAGACTGCCTGAGCAGGTTTCAGCGAAGACTATCTTTATTTTTAACTACATGCTTTGGTACAAACATTACTGATTCACTATGATGAGTACAGAGAAAGCATATTGCTGTGAATGCTTTCATCAGCAACTACACTCATGTGAAAGAGACAATTTTCATAGGATTCTATGATATTCTATGATATATTCATTGTTCAGTAGCTTAACAAACGACCACAAAAAGAACATTCCTCTGAAAACAGTCAGGTAAAAAGACTGGATGGAAAATGAGTGAAAAAGAAACCAATATCTAAAGTAAAAGTTTAAAAAATATTCAGAAAGCCTGGAACACTATTTCTCAAGACCACTTTAAAAATTGCAAGAAAATCTGGCTCCAGGAAACAAAATATAAAGAAATGAGCAGTGAAGACTTGTTATTGTTATGGTTGGAAAATTGTAGGTACATATTACTTTCCACAAGTCAAGGTCAAGGTCAAGGTAACTTTATTTATGCCTATAGGCAAGGTAAATTTGCTTTACAGAAAAATTATAGCACAAGTTTACATATTTGTGGTGCATTAACAATCACATTTTACAGGATATCTGACTGAGTCAGATTTTTGTTCAGATGTTACATCATATCCTTAAAAATGTATTTAGTGTGTCATCAAATGGAAAAACTTTCTAGATGCTCCTAATATCTTCTGTATCTAAAGACACTGTTCAGATTATGTCTTTAAAGCTAAAGGGAGGCCATGCTTATCTTTGAAAGACCATAACTATACCACTCCAAATAATATCTTCTTGGAGAGGAGGAATATACAAATAGGTTGTAAGTAACCGGAGCTACTGTCTTGTTTCCATATGGTGAGAGGATGGAAATTAGCTGGCTTCAGGTCGCCTCAGGGCGTTGACATTTAAAGGTCTCTCTGGTCACTCTGGACCAAAACAGAATAGGAAGAGGACCAAAGAAAAACAATAAGGAACCCAAGAGTCCAGAAAACAAAGGGGTAGTTCTGAGGGTCTGCCTGGTAAGACAAATGAGCCATAGGGACCGGCTGTAAGGCAGAGAGAGTGCTTTGGAGGGCCGACCCCGGTGGAGAGGACCTTTTAGAAACTTGACTGGGGGCTCACTTGGGACGGACAAAGGCAGAGGCAATCTAACACCCATGAGGAGTTTTATTATTATTTTTTTTAGATAATTTTGGTTCCGTTTTTCAAAGAAACATGTTGCGTCATCATTTTGTTTCACATTTTTCATTTACTTATTTATTATCTTCTGTCCCTTGAAGTGGATATCAGGTTTTATTTGATCGCAGAATAATGATGATGGGTGAGCGAGGCAGAGAGGGTTTTCCTTAGAACTGGAGTCATACTTAGAGCAGTCAGCAGATTAGGGCTGCAACTAACAATTATTTTGATAGTCAACTAATCTGCCTAATTTTTCTTCTATTAGTCGATTAGTCAACTATTATTTCAGCAACTCTTATGTCTGCTTCCTGTGGGCAGACCTCATGTTCTGGCTTTAGTGCCTCACCTGCTCAAGTCTGCCTACCCGTGAAATTCACCCTGTTATCTCATGACCCAGAAAACATATGAATTTGAAAAAAATCAGATGTATTTTTAACATAAGACCGTCAGAATAAAAATGAAATAAATGAAAATATTAGGTAACACAAATTTAAGTGCAAGTAGTATTTAAACAAAATTAATGTGCAAACAGGAAACTAAAATGGCTTCTGTCCACAAGTTCGAATAAAGTTTCAAATTAATTTAAAAAGATTTTATTTTCGAGTTTAGAGATGGTTCAGTTCATTAATTTCCGATTGCAGTGAACATGCTCTGGAATGAGGCTTGCTCTTATCTTTGAGATGATGTTCCCAGCTGTTGATAACTATGCTAAAGATGCTCTCTATCATGACTTCAGCCATTTGAAAGGTGCATGAGCTTCTCAAATGGGGATATGAAACGTTAACAATAAAATTCTGTGTCAACAAATTTTATATATTCGACGACAGCGATTATGGCGACGAATCCTTGCAGCCCTACAGCAGATAATGTGGAGGCATGCCAGACAATAGAGCAAGAAGGTGAAAGTTCACACAGAGGACATACCAGCTTTTGGGGAACCCGAGAAAGGGAAAAATGACAACAGGCAAAGCTATTATGGATAAGAAGTATTGTGTAAGCTGGGGCTTTGAAATTGTGGCATTTGGTTTCTCAGTTTCCATGCAGGACACTAGCCTGTGTTGCAGCCTTGTTGCATTATGTTTAAGTGGCTTTAAGAGGCGGAATAAAGCCCTGACTTTCCACAGGGCTTTATTCTTTTCCTGTTTATCAGTTACAAGGCAATATAACTTCTAACTATTAAATAATAACTATTATAACTTGGAAAGACTAAATTCTGATCCTAGGTTATCTGAGCCATTCAGTAACCACAGATATGCTGAAGAATGTTTTGCTCCAGAATGTTTCATATATTCAACTGAATATCATGGTTTGGGGTTGATGACACCAGCAACCTTTGAATCTATAATTTCATTCATTATTGTTTGGATTTAGAGAAGTGGGCTTTGAGGTCTCCAGTTTAGTCATAAATAACTTTAGGCTTAATTGTGAACTTACTCTTCCCTTTGTCTCATCTCTGGGTTTCATCCTTTAGTACCTTCCATGTTAAGGCTATCATGTTTCTGTTGCTTTTGTCAGGCTTGTGTGTCTTAATCCTGTGTGCTTATCTTTCCTGTTTTATTTTGATAGTCCCTTGTCTTGTGTGCTAAATGTTCCGTTTTGCTTCCTCTGTCTCAATGTGTCTAATTTGTCCCTGTTGTTTTTCCCAGCCCTCCCCTACTCATCCTCCTGTGTATATATTGCGTATGTGTTGTGTCAGTCTCCCTTTGTTTATCTGTTCAGTTTCCCTCAGTGTTATCTAGCCCCTTGTACCTCTGAGTATTTTCCCAGTTTAGGTTGTGTAATCCAAGGTTTTTAGTTTCTTTTGTATTTTCATGCTCAGTTTTTGTTCTTGGAAGTTCAATCTAATAAACCACCCACTTTTATTTAAGATGATCTTGTCTCCAAGTGTCTGCACATCACATTTGGTTTCCACAAACCTTTGACACTGAAAGGGTTCTTATTCCCCCTTCTAGATATAATAATGGCTAAAAGCTTCAGAGTCCTACATTAAACAGTTCTTAATATTACAGATGGTACATCTGTCACACTGTCCCTGCTCAGGCTCTTCAAAAGCTGATATGTCTTCCTCTTAGCTTTCAACTTCTTGCTCTGATATCTGGCCTTCCTCCACCTCATCATACCCTGACAGCAATGAGACTGATTCCGCTTCCACAGTTCTGAATAAAATCCTTTGGGCCTCTTTCTGCTCTCTGCTTCCTGAAGTATGAGAATTGGTTCAAAGCCAGTAGGGCACTGAATAAAAGTGTTGTTTTGGAAGGGTAAAATTACTTTACATTCCTGAAATCCTACTTAATCCCAGTCCCTGTCAGAACTGTTGCTGCAGCTTTCTGAATCAACTGGGAGCTTTTTTTCAGGGAGCCTTTATGGCAGTCTGCTGAATTACTTTGAGTTGTCAAGCCTGAAAGTAATAACTTCAGGAATCTTTTCAGCATCTCTTTGAAACAGGATGTTTCTAACTTTGGAGTTATTGTGCAAATGAAGGGCCAGCCTTATATATTTGATATGCACATCAGTAACTAAAGCTGACTAATTGCTTGCAACCTATTGGGACTTTTCATTGAAATATATTTGTAATAGGGGGATATCGGTCTGGCTCCAAGATGAATTTGATTAAACTAGTATATCCAACATCAGTCAAAAGAGCATGTGCCCAGACCTTAGTTCAGCTAAGACTAGTCCCCCCCCTTCCTACTCTTGTGCACATAGTAAGTGGTAGTAAAGACTTTTAATGCTACAGTCACACTTCCGTCCGTGGCTCATGGTCACTGACATTAGCAAATGTCAGCAAGTTAAGAATGTAAAAATGTTAAAAAGTATTCCTTTATATTGGGGTTACTGATTAGATGTGCTTACTTTATGACAGTTTTCTGTGTGTGGCACACAGTTTTTGGCATTTGACATTATCTGGTGACTACAGCTGCGCTATAACAGTTACAGTAGGAACACTGTGCCAAGAATGAAGGCAGTTCTGTGGATGACCTCAGCCCTGCTAGTGTGTAAGCCAAGTCTATGAAAACTTCTAAATCAATATTAGTACTGAGAGGGAGTAAAAAGAAGAAGAATTAAAAAGCACAAGTTGTCTACCGGGACTAGTTCTTAAAGAAAAGCAAACAGTTATAAACTGAATTCCTTTAGCTTATTTGTTTCTTGCAGTGTACGGTGTATCCATATAAATGGCCCACCCTGTATTTCATGTTTTTAGTAGTGATTTTATAAGACCACAAGCAAGTTGTGCAGCAAACATAGTAGTCAGCTGGAGGTATGTTAATTTAATATATTTGACATTTAAAAAAAGTATATTTATGCAGTGCAATGTAATTTATATTATATTGCCTGCTACAGGACAGGCTGCACATGTGAATTTGTCACTGTTTTTTCCTCCTCCTTTTTTTGGCATTTTCCTCCCAAGTTGGTTTTAGAGTACGGTCACATTTTAAAACTGATTTTTTTTATTTTGGGTTTGCTTTTATGTCTACTGGACATGCAATATTGGTCAGGCAATGCGCAATCCCTGAGCTGAGAGATTAGGCCTTGCATAGGTGCTCACTGTGAGTGGAGTTGCTGTGCTTAAGATTGTAGTGCTACCAATCTTTGAACTTAATCTGTTCGCTCAGAAACTTGAGTTTCTCTCTGAGTCCTCACCTTCTGCTGCATTTTAACCAGGTGCATGATGATAATGATAATTCATTTCTTCATTAACTTCATTCATTAAGTTGCAAAGATGTGAGAATTCATTTGCAGAATTCTACAATTTTCATGAAACATTGGTTTGCTTAATTATTTTTGTACTTAACATTACTGCTTTAATATAGCACTTTTCAGGACCCCTCAAAGCGCTTTACAATACCACTATTCATTCACTCTCACATTCACACACTGGTGGAGGCAAGCTATAGTTGTAGCCACAGCTGCCCTGGGGCAGACTGACAGAAGCGAGGCTGCCATATCGCGCCATCGGCCCTTCTGGCCAACACCAGTAGGCGGTAGGTGAAGTGTCTTGCCCAAGGACACAACGACCGAGACTGTCCGAGCCGGGGCTCGAACCTTCCGATTACAAGACGAACACACAACTCTTGAGCCACGATTGCCCGATGTATAACGCTTTCACAGTTATTCAGCTCTCAGAGACAGCGATTACGTCACAGATTTATTATCAGCTCAGAATCAAATCTATAGACTCCATCTCTGTAATTCTGTAGACATTAATGCTGTCAGTTAGTTTTCTTACACTGCGAACATTTACTGTACGTTACAAACTATGTGGTAATTGGTCACATTGATCTTTTTCAACTAACGCATGTGTTTAAATCAGGTTGAACAAGAAACTCAGAGTTGATCAATTTGTTTTTAAACTCAGAGTTTGAATCTGCTTCCTGGAACAGGGCCCTGACATTATAAAGAATGCAGAATTTTTAAAGCACTTTGTTTTCAATCATTTAACAGCAGTACCATTAAAAAGTATAGTGAATTTTAATGTTTCAGCTTCTGTTTCAATCCTTTTCAGACCAGTTTGAAAGTACTGCAGGATGATGCCACCCAGTCTGCTGCAGCTGAAGCCCGACCAGCTTCTCAGAATTGGTCCACTACTGGGAGTGACAGAACTGCCAACCAGAACTGGGCAGGCTCACAGGCAGCAACAGAACAAGCTACAGGAAATGACAGGCTGCCTAGCCATTGCTCTGCAGCTGAAAATAATTTAGCTTTGAATCAGGCTGCTGTGGAGAAAAACCATATCAGGCCTGATACTGGTGAGGGGAGACAAACAAGAAATATGTCAGCAAAAGCAGTCAGCCAGCCATCACAAGCATCCATCGAGCAGAGACAGAGAAACATACAGCAAGACCTGTGAACAGTCCTTTATTTCTCAGTGCATCGGAAAATGACAGAAACCTAGAAAAATAAATACACCTGAACAATAGTAGAGTTGACCAGTTGTAATGAATCCATTTTCAGCATGTGAATTATGGAAAGGAAAAAAATGGTAATACAAGGAAATGTTATTGGTGTTGCCTCAAATTTTACTGATTGCACTCAAACTGCCCACTATATCAGCCCTTCACTTCTCCTGTGCCTTTTACCTCTAATCTGAAATTTTTTTGTCAAGTTTGCCAATCAAGAATCTCTTATTGTTCCGTCAGCTGACCAGTGTAATGAGTTCCAGCATTACTGAATGATGGAGAAGAATAAAATGCATTGTTCTCTCACACACGCTGTTGGTTAGTGATAGGTTCAGCAGCATTTTGCCGCTTTAGTTTGTCACATTTGTAAAGCTTTGTATACACTGGGCTCTGTTTTATAAAGCTAAACATTGGAAAATTGTAAGCAGTCCATTTTCGTCTCCCACTATATCAAACCATGAACGGCTGAAGTCAGAGTTTTTGGCAAATACTGTGGTGTTTGTCCTCTTTCTTTGTTAATCCAGACTGTATTAATTTGGAATCTGTGGGTGCTCCCAGAAGATGGGGTATGTGTTCATTTATTACATGAAATGGATTGATTGGATACTTCATAATTCAATCCAGAAGCAGGGCATGTGACCATGAAAGGAAAATTGGCAGTGCCAAAAAAAAAAAAAAAAGGCAAGAGGGGCATTCTCACAGAATATTTTTAATCTACTTTTTACACTATAAACCTTAATTACTGCCCTACAAAGAAGTAGATGCAGAAATTTAGTTTTTAGCCAAATTAAAGTGAAATTAATCTCACTGATTATTATCTGTTATATATTCTAAAAGTGGAACAGATTTGTCTAATTAGCTGAATGAATGCAGGTTTCAGTGGAAAGACATACCTTTGTGTCTTCAGTGCATATCTTTGTTGGGCTGTGTTAAAAACATGCTGTTCAACAGGTGGCTAATGGATGGACACTTTCTCTCAGAGAGAAAGAGCTACTTTTGTCTGCTCTGTTATTCACAACAGGTTGCCACAGTGGCTAACTCTGCATGCAGAAAAGGTAAAAGGACTAGTTCTTATGTAGCATTTATCTACTCGAGCACTTTATACAAGATGTCTCATTCACCCAATTATACATCAGTGTTCAAGCGCTTTCTATGTAACATTCACACACACTCACAATCAGATGAATACATCAGGATTCAGTATCTTACCCAAGGATACTTTGGCATGCTTTTATCAGCCCAGTTTAATGCAAAAGAGTGTAAACTGGTCTGAAGCAAGTTAGATGTGCAATAAAAATTTAATCTAGTCAAGGGATCCATCCATCCTCTTAACTGTTTATCAGATTTAGATTTGGGCATGGGAGCCTGAAGCCAAGAGTCACCTGAGCTGGTTACCAGTCCATCACAAGACCAACAGAAAAATGGTCGATGACTCATGCTCACATTCACACCTGCAGAAAATTTACAACCAAAAGTTAACCTAACGTGCATGTCTTTGGACTGTAGGAGGAAGCTACGGTGCCCAAAGAGAACCTACACAGACACAAGGAGAACATGTATACTCCAAATAAAACTTTCAGTTGGCACATTTGAACCCAGACTTTTAATCGTGTGAGCCAACAGAAAGAACCCAGTGTACTGCTTTTGTGATATTGAAAACTCAACATACCTTGTTAACCCATTACCCTTTATAGTGCACCCCCCGGAATTAAATAAAAACATATGTACTTATTGGAAAAAGGAGCTGAGGTATTTAAGAAAGCAAAAATTCCTATTAAAAAAAAGAAAAGAAAGAAAGACAGAAAGATCAGACTGCAAATGGGACCCGGCGTCTTTTATCCCCTCTGTGTAGTTGTTGTAACATGTGACAGACGTACACTATTTATAGATCTGGCCTGAGGTTTGAATCAGGCTGCTGGTGCGAAAGGCCATAGCAGGCCTGATACTGGTGAGGGGAGACAAACAATTGACTGTAGGTTTCAACCTACAATCAATAGGTTTCATAATAAGCACATGGGTTTTCTCTCGTCTTCATTTTAAAACAATGAGTTAATGATGAGTGCAGTTTCACACACAATGCAATTACCCAAATGCATTAACAATACATACATACATACAACACATGGAGTTGGTTGTCTGCTTATAGCTCTTTGATTCTGTGAAGAGACAACATGTCATCACAAAGTTTGGTCAAACTTGCTTCAAAGTGACAATTTGCTTAGAGCACTTAGTTGATGTATGATAAATAAAACATTTTAACAAGGCACACAAGTCCCAAGTTCAGTTTGTCAGATTTTGATCAAAATTGTTTTTAAATCGGCCAGGAAGAACTAACATGTACGTCTATTGATGAGGTACAGTCAGCTTTGTGGTGATTCTGATTTTCGTAATGATCAACCAGTCCTTCTGAGTAGCTGTGACCTTTATCTTCAGACACGAAGAGGCTGAGCTGTACTTTTTATCCATCTCCTGCATTTTAAACTTTCCATTCTCAAATGCTCCCACGGACTCAAATTCTGTACAACTCTTCTCTTTGTCTGTGGCCACCACATTGTGACCCATCTCCACCTCACCTGACTCCAGAATGTCTTTGCCTCCTGACCCTGTTTCTACAAATATCCCTGTCACCACAGTAGGTTCAGTAAACACTACAGTCAGGTAATTTCCTTTTTCTGGGGTGCGGCCCCAGAAGAATCCTTCGCCAGCATCCCAGGCCAGCTTGGGGAAGTGCTTCTGATAGGTGGACATGTCAGAGTAAACTTCAGCTGATGGATTGGTATAGACATCCTCCTCAAAATCCTTGTCTTTCAGCTTATTGTATGTGCCTTGAAATGAGGAGAAAGTTCCCATGTGTTGAAACAGCGAGGGTTTGAAAAGGATGGTCTCCTTTTGAGTCATCACCTCTCGGAAGTGAGTCATCAGCCAGTCACAGGGCATTTCCTGGTAAAAGATGAAGAGGAAGCGAGCCAGAAGAGGAAGATGGGCTGATTTGTAGAGTTTACCAATATAGCCGAGGGCAGAGAATTCCAACGTTGCCCAGGTGAACTTCTTTCCTTCTTGCTCCTCAACTCGCTTTTTAATGGTTGTGAGGAAGTTTTTTGCAGAGAACACATCATCCTCTAGCTGGAGGTAATACCGTCCAAGACCTGCACAGTAGTGGATCAGGAAGGAATAATCCAGGTTCTGCTTGGAGCGGAACGTTACCCTCTCTGGAGCATCGTTGAAATTCCTCTTCAGACCTACAGAGAACCAGACAGATTTGTATCAGAGGAAAAAAAACCCCATTCAAACTGTATGTGAATGAATATGTACACTAGGGGTGATCGCATGTGAGCTGCACCTGTAATCGGAGGGTACCAGTCCTGGGGAACATGGATGACCAAAAGGTGGCCTTGTTCCAACTCAGAGGCAAAAGCCGATTTGATCTCCTTCACAGTGTCGACTCTCCAGCTGACGTCGAAATATGCTAGCAGCACTACCACCACCATGGAGGAGTGCTCCTCAGGAGACGACTGGGAGAAGATGGATTTCAATGTGGGGACCAGATAGCTGCCTTTCTTCCTCTTTACTGAGGATAATCCAACAGATAAATACTCTGAAGCCGAAAGAAAAAGGAAAAAAGTGAAGGGTTTTATGCCATTTCAAATCTAAAGCTGAGGCTAAAAAATATTTCTGATAACAATTATTAAATATTGTGGCATGAAATTCAGCATGGCAACACCTTCAGACTGTGAGTGAATAAAAGTAAAACAAAAAAAGGAGAATTATCATTGAAATAAAAGCAATAAATGCGTGACATAAATACCAAAATAATACAAAATAAGTCTGTGAAGGTTCTCAATCATCCAGGTCATCGTAGTCAAAGGAGCTTGCAAAGAAAAGCGTCTGGATTTCTTTAAGTTGCTTGAAGACATTTCACCTCTCATCTGAGAAGCTTCTTCAGTTCTAAGGTCAAATGGTGGGGAGTCCCAGATTTAAACCTAGTGGGAGTATCCCCCCACAGAGGGACAAAAGGACCCCCTGATGATCCTCTAATTGCCTGAGCCAAGGTTTGAAACTGGGTGTGGGTCCCAATCAGCCAAGGTTTCAGGTGAGCTCATTGTGAAACCTGGCCCCACCTTATCAAGGCGTCTGGGGAGGGAACTCAAAACTGGATTATAGATGGCAGACAGTTGGTGTCGTAAACCACCGCCTCTGTTCAAAGATCTTTGAACAGAGGTGTTTTAAATCTGGGACTCCCCACCATTTGACCTTAGAACTGAAGAAGCTTCTCGGATGAGAGGTGAAACGTCTTCAAGCAACTTAAAGAAGTCCAGACGCTTTTCTTTGCAAGCTCCTTTGAATACATAATAAGGCACCTCTGCTCATACAAATAGGAATATGCAAGTGACAGTGAAAAAACGCATTCCATAGTTTCCATAAGTTAGGGAACAACACCAGAAAGTGCTGTCATTATTTCTATACGTGACTTTTTGCAATTTCTTTTTTTTTACAGTTTGAAAAGGCAGCAGAAGCCTTATTATAATAATGAGAACAAAGTGTGGAGACTCACTCTGTTGAGTAGGCAGCACTCCAGCAAGCAGCTGATAGGACACATTGAAACTCAGATAATCTGCCTGATCAATCCAGGACTCCAAACTAACCGGCCTGTCTGCTTGCCATGTTAACTCATTAAGAACTATTTCAGGTGACCTTGCAAAGACCTGCAAAACAACAAAAACAAAAACAAACCGAAAAGACAAAAACATGATTATTGTCTGATTAGAATATACACGTTGATGAGTGAGACAATGCACTACCTTTGTTACTTTGCAAAGCAAGATGAGAGCAAGTGCAGTTACAGGAATGGTGACTTATACAAGTCTACCTCCAAGTAAGTAAGGTGTACAGTTTGAAAAATAACTCAAATATTCTATGTGTAGGTGTGTTCTTACAGCCAGGAGGAAGTCCGAATGGTTAATGAAGTATAATCCCCCAATGACAAGCAGCACTGCCACAACAATATTCTTCTTCTTCGAATGAATCCGCATTTCCTATCACAAACACATACGTGATATTCCATCCATTATGCTGGTGTGTGACGCAGTACAACTGTAAATAATTCAGCCAATAGTTAATGATTCAGAAGGCTTGGACACAGGTTACACGGAACTGAGTGTGTTGTTGTAACTTAGAGTCTCATATATACACTTTGTATGTATCAGATACAGTTTACTGAACACTGTTGCTCTGCTGTAAATAACCCTGTGCCTTAAGCTGCAAAAGCCCTTTAACATATTCTATAGAGATGCACATTGAGAACCACTTACAGTTCAGGACAAGAAACAAAATTGTCCCATTCAGTACATTTCTCATTTTATCTCATCTTTTACCAGTGCTGGAACTTGGTGAAAGTTTTCTGTGGGGGGTATGTGAAACAGTGATGACACAGAGTGCTGACTGACCCTGACAAATTTTCTTTCTAATGTTAATGTTTTTTAAGATATTAATTGTCAGTGGTCTAGTTCTACTTGATCACAGTAAAAACACAGTTCAGTTTGGCTACAGGTATTTAGTACTAGAATGTGGCACAAAAGGATGAACACCACTCCTCCAGCAGATAAGTGTTGATTTGGCATTTTGGTGATGGTGAAGGAAACAGCTGTTAAACACTGTAAGAAATCCCATTTGGGTTGAGATCCGGTGACTGAAGGCCACAGCATAAAGCCCTTTATTTTTTCAGTCAACCCACTCAGTGAAATGTGACTATAACTAATTGTTTTAGCTACAGACAATTTATTTGTACTGATGTATTTAAATGCAAAAACCTCATTTCAAACACAAGCCCGCTGAGCAATCTGTTAAAGTTTGAGACAAACTCATGTGGCATGCTCAGCCTTTGTGGTACTGTATCCTAACTACCCAAATCTACTCGAGCAGAAAAATCTGCAGCAACTGTTTATTATTTATTCAGCTTCCCCCCTTTAATTTGTCCCTTGTCTGAATATTTCCTACAGCCATTACAGTGCAGTCTCCCTCAGACGGAGTTTCTGCCAGTGTCGACTGTTACTGTAACCTTTTTTCTTCTTGTTTGGTTACATTGTTTCCGAGTTCTAAACGGAGGAAAGGGCAGAGAGGTTACAGGGAAGCAGTAACTAAACACTGTAGATGATAAGCCTGAGGTTTATAGCCAGGCTGCCCTAGTCTTGTTTTTTTTAAACGCACTGAGAAGTAAGGACAAGTAAGGAGATATGAAAAGCGTTGCGTAGTCTCATGTCAGACTAATCCTTAGAGCCAGGCTAGAGGACAAGCTTTACTTAGATTTTTAAAATGCCTTTGTTTTGTCAACGAGTACAGGGTCACTTCATAGAAGATACCAATTATAGCCGAGGCCACCTCATCTATAATTAGTATGCGGTCTTCTCTTTGATTTTTGCAATGTAACGCTCGCTGAAACAAACGCTTCCCGAACAGAACGACGAAACCGCAGTTACCCAAACAATGACAGAGTATAGAGAGCTGTCCGTGTGTTTTAACTTAAACAGCTCTAATAATTTGAAGGTAACGCAAGAAAACTAGCCAGTCTTATGGGACGTTTTCAGATAGTGTCTACAAACAAGTGACTACCGTAGAAGATATTTCAAGTTAAGAAATCCGGAAGATTCTTTTCTTGCTACCGTCTCTGCGCGATCAGGCTTTTAAAAAGCCATATCAATAGGGTTTAGCAATTATTTCCAACCGTCGCTCATAACACAAACACAGCCGAAAAGTCTTGTACCATGTATGAACCCACAGCTACGTAAATGAGAAGAGTCCAAATAAAGAGTTAGCAGAAGGTACAGTACATGAGCTAAACCAGGCATCCATCCATCCAGTCACTGAAAACAAAAAGCAGCTGCTGTGAGTCGGAACATAAACGATAAAGCTAATAAACTTGTGCCTGACCGGTATCTCCACTCACCTCCCTCCGCCGGTTGTCCTCAGCTCGATAGATAACAGTCAGTGAACGAGTTGCAGTCACGGCGTGGTAATACTTACAGTACAACGCACCGAAAGTCAGAAAAGGCACTCACGGAAATGAAAAATGATTCACCCCTTGGAACCCATGCATATAAACCAGTACTGCCGCATTCTGCACTCGTATTTCCACCTATAGTCCCCGACGCTCAACAGGCGACCTCAAGTAGCAGAGGCTGTACGCCAGCCAGGTGTGGCGTCACGGTCGGACGACAGCCAACCGCTTACGTACAAAGGCGGCCACATTCTTTGGAACTACACCAGGAAATTAAAGCAAACGCCCTGAGCTATTGTTAACACAAAAGCAAGACAGATACACAGGTTTCCTTTATTTTATAAGTTCTTGGTCATTTTTAAATTATTTTCTATTTCTCTTGCATTTGCTCATCAGTCAACTAACATTTTAAAAATCATATCAAACACAATCTAGCATCAAATAAACTACAATAATAAAGCAGCACACCGTGGGTAGGTAAGATAACATCATCACTGTGTGTGTTTGTAGGTAAACAGTATTTATCAGCTGCTTTTGGTGCATTGGGACTGATCCACAATAGTGGCCATAAGGCCAAACATAGCCTGAACTGGGCTTTAAAAAAATCCTCTGAGTTTACCATACAACCTTTTGGTAGTTTTCTCTTAAAAAGGGGGTAGTAACTGTCCGTTGCTTGTACTTTCCTGTTTTATTAGAATAACAATGCTTCATAAAGTTGGACCAGTTTTGAATGTGTTTACTCCTTCAACATGCTGTTAGGCCCAGGCGGTGTGACAAATAAATGAATTTGGAAAGATGTAGATCAAAGGGGAAAAGTCTATTTTTAATCTTTCTTTGAGGACAGTGTGTTCAGTACAGTGATAAGGATTGTGAGAAACTGTCTCAGAGCATCATCATCTTTTGGTTGCTGATTGAGAATCACTTTTATTCCCTCCTCCTCTTCCTGTCCGTCTTCGCTCACCCTCAGCCTGTCAGCTGTTGCATCCATTTCCTTTCTCACCAGTTGGTCTTCTTTACCCTCTGCTCCAGCTCCACTGTCAGCTGTGCCTTTTTTTACTCCTGCTTTCTGATTGGCTTCTCCAGTACATAGCAGCTCCCCCAGTATGAGCGTAGTGTTGGGTGCGTCCATGGAGTGGGAGCGCTGGGTGTGTGTGTACAGGTAGACCCTCCAGGGCAGCATATGCTGTGGCGTGAACGCCAGCGTCTGGATATTGACCAGCTGCATGGCAGCTTGGAGGCTTTGGGGAGAACAGTGAAGTACTGCTGGACACCGGACACATTCTTCTATCCACGCACAGTCAACCTCCTCTATTTTCTCAGCACCTTGTCACAACAAAACAAGAAGTCACAACGATAGCTTTTAAATGTGGAGAAACACTGTAAAAACTGTGGGTAAAAGACCTGCAACTGACAAATAGAGTCTATCTCATCTCATCATCATCTCATCTAAATGTCAAATGTTCATGAAACAAGAGAAATCATAAATTTTAAAATTATTTTATTTTCTAAATCTATGTGCTGGAGACCTTATTACTCACTCAGAGTCAAGAAAGAAAAAAAGAAGAAGCTGTCTGACTCTGACATTTAAAGCCATCTGAAGCCGGAGGTTTTCTCTCACACACAATACTTGTGGTGAGGTCACTGCAGATGATCACCATATGATAAAAAGGTAAATGGATAATAATAAATGATAACCATTATTATTACAAGTTCATCATTGCTCATGCTGTAATGTGCAAACAGTATTTAACTATAATTTTCAATAATGGTTTAAATATCCTGGCTATTTTCTCAAGAAACTAATTGTCATCTAAATGTACAGAAAACAAACAAACCACATTCATATTTGAAAGCTGTATCAATAAATTCATTCTTCTTACATGAGTAAAACAAGCATTTTCCATCATGAATCTATGCACTCATTATTCATACCTTTTTTTGCAGTTTTTATCCACTTTAAAGTTAATTGTGTTGTGTTTAGTGCTGACGTGGGACAGTTTCCCAATTTCATTGTACCATCATGCCAAGTATGACTGTGCAATGACAATAAAGAGTTATGATCTTTCATGTTATTCGATAACCCATACTGATGAACCAGAACGTTTTTGTTTGGTATAATTAGGTACAGTTAGGTATAATTAAGTGCTTTTACAGCCAAAAGTTTCAGTTTTGTTGTCTTATTTCCCTTTTAACTGAGGGCAGTGTTCTCATGGGAATATCTTAACTATCTGAGCTACAATACATCCTGACACATTCTAACATGCAGTGTAGGTTTCAGACCT
This sequence comes from Neolamprologus brichardi, assembly GCF_056152115.1. Taxonomy (NCBI): domain Eukaryota; kingdom Metazoa; phylum Chordata; class Actinopteri; order Cichliformes; family Cichlidae; genus Neolamprologus; species Neolamprologus brichardi. Next base: position 16,346,857 of record NC_142123.1, on the reverse strand, counting down.
TTATATATACACAGTTGTGAGCCTTTCAAACATCAATTTGCCACAGCTTGACACTAATCAAATCTAAAGTATATCAGATTTGTAATTGAGTATATACACATTACTTTGGCGGAATTGGTATATTCCACTGATGGAGATTTCACACTCTTGTTAAAGATTTTTAGGAGGCCTACATGCTCCTTTTAACCACATTTGCTATCGAATAAAGGGGAAGCTTTAGCTATGAATCTCTGACTTTAGTTTTCAATATAACCTTCCATTTCATTACCGCGTTCAGTATGCAAAGCCTGTCGCTGCAGCCACAGGTGCTCAAAGTCCTCTGGGCTGACAGCTGGGGAGAGGGACAAACTGAGAGGGGCTGCGATGCTGGAAGCCAGGACATTAGTGGAGGAGTCTGAACACCGCATGGCATTGTCTGATTCTAGAGAGGACATACAGAGACAAAGTGAGAGGAAGAAGGGGAGGATGAGGTTAAAAAACAACCAAACAAAAAACAACAGGGCTTTCTGAGAGAAAGGAGTGGGAAGGTTTTAAGTATTCTAGTAACACAACATTCTCAGACTCTCTCTCTCTCTCACACACACACACACACACCACAATAAAGCATTTGCAATAACTGGCAATCACTCATTCACATCACTGTGGGGGAATTTTGGCCACTCCTTTTTGTAGGATTGTTTTAATTCCACCACCCTGCAGGGTTTTCCAGCATGAACAGCATGTTTAAGGTTATGCCAAAGCATCTCAATAGGATTAAAATCTAGACTTTGACTAGGTCTCTCCAAATCCTTCATTGTTTGTGTTTTTTTGTAGGGGTTTTTAGAGCCATTCAGGAGGTGCTCAAGTGCACTTGGGTTATGCAGGTTTTGGGATAAGTGGGTTACGTGCATATACGAATTTCTGGACTTTTGGCTTGCTTCCTGGACCACTTCAGGGCTTCATGGTTCCATCAGTTATAACTTCATTAAAAAAAAACAAAAAACAAAAGGTATAACACGTCATCCAAGTCTCATTAGCCTACAGAATATTTTCCCCAAAGCTAAAAAAATAAATAAATAAATTGTTTGTTTGGTTTTTTTTAAAAAAAAAAGCAGCTCATCATACAACAATAACGACAGGTGAGGGTTTTCTCTGTATGCGTTGTATTATTGTAGGGTGTAGCTAAGCCTTACTGATCTTGGATGAAGACCCCGTGCTGTAAGTGTAAAAGGGTCAAGGCGATGAGGGAAAGTAACAAAAAGTGTCCGGGTCGGAAAAAGGAGACAAGGAGGCAAAAGAGACGGACAAGCCGCTATCACCATTTAAGGAAACAAACAAAACTCAAGCATTGGTCAATAAATTAAAAAGTAAGTCCAAAAAAAAATAAAAATAAAAAGAGCAGCTCCCTAGCTGCAACCGAGCAGCTCCCTAGCTGCAACCGAGCAGCTCCCTAGCTGCAACCGAGCAGCTCCCTAGCTGCAACCGAGCAGCTCCCTAGCTGCAACCGAGCAGCTCCCTAGCTGCAACCGAGCAGCTCCCTAGCTGCAACCGAGCAGCTCCCTAGCTGCAACCGAGCAGCTCCCTAGCTGCAACCGAGCAGCTCCCTAGCTGCAACCGAGCAGCTCCCTAGCTGCAACCGAGCAGCTCCCTAGCTGCAACCGAGCAGCTCCCTAGCTGCAACCACACAAATGGCACTCCGGCCCAGAGCGCACCTTTATCTGGGCTTAAATACTTTTAATTACTGATGTGAGTCAGCTGTGTAAAAGAGAAAGGTGGCGCCTCAGGCAAAAGAGATTGTAAGACACGCCCACACAGGGACCTTCAAGAGGAGGCCCTGCTAGGGCCGTAACAGTTGCTTATGAGTATTATCTGATTGATGGAACATTCTGTCTAATATTGTGGGGTCTTTACCTAATATTGTTGTGAACTGGTGCAAAAAGGAACAAAATGGAATTGAAACATGAATCTGAAGTGTCACAGCAAAGTTTTACACTAAATATGTGGGAAAGAGGTGCAACCTACAGTATGGAACACATCTCTAATACACTGCTCCAATTTTGTAATACCACTATAATTTTCAATTTTGGTTTAAGAACAAGACTTGAAATTGCTGCCGTTCCTTTCATGCAGGACACATAAATTTTCCATTAGGTGAGGACATTTCCTTCTAGCAGAAAAACTGCGAAAATATCAGCAACTGAACCCAAATGACAATGTGTTGTTAAATAACCTTGATAACCTCCTGCAGACAGATTAGTCATGTTGTGTTTTGTGAGGCAGTGAAAGCAGAGTGCATGGCAACACTGCGCTGCAATGCAGTGCTCCATTAGAAACGTGCATACACATAACTTTTTGGTGACAGTATAAAAACTGTGAAAGTTAAATATGAATGTTTAAAGTAAATTAAGTTAACAGATAAAGATGGTGTCATGGACTCTTTAATATTTAGTGCAGTTTTTAGGTTTTATTTGTTGTCCTTCCTACTTACAGACATGTTAGACTACCTACCCCACAACTAATAACCATCATGACTTATGAGCATCTCCAAAGTGAGATCTGTGTGGCTTTACACTCATGTATAGCACTTACTTGTTTAAATACTCAAAGTGATCAGTTACCCCAGCATAGAAAGAGGATTTGTCATGGGAAATAATGTGTACTGTTTTGGTCAACAATACAGGCAGAAATAGGTCCAGCTCTCAACTCAAGGGAAATGCTGCGGTGGGGCAATAAGATAGCTATGCATAAACAAACGCCCACAAAGCTCAATAAACTGATGCAACATGGTTAAGTAATACGAGAGACTAATACAAATAACACAGAAAATGATTATTATAAAGGTTATTACTGGTAAAAGGCAATTCCAGAAGCTAGTGAGTCTACTTAGTTTTTCACAAGACTTTATGCGACTGTACTAATTTGTCTAGTGGGCTTTGAGCCAGTGTGAGGTAGCATAATGTAAGCAGCATCAGCAGACTATTTAAGTTTCTATTTAATACTTTATTTCTGGCATCTCCATTCTACCATAAAACCAACCAACCAACCTGGTAGGCAAAAATTCCACTTGCTTTATACAGGACTTTACACACACCTGAACCTCGTTAGTCTCTACCACTGGAAAAAAATAGGTCAGACCAAACAATGCAATTCTAAACAAAGAACAGGAATATGATCATGCATGAAATTGACAAACTCATTTACTCAGCTAAATGGTCTGAGAAGTAAAACACTGCATACAATACAACTCAAAGGCTACTTTAAAGAAAATAAATAATACTATACAAAATGAAAAGCCCTTCACTTGGTTACACCCAGTGATGCAATCAATGACCTCATGACCCTATATAAACAGGAAGTACTGGGGCGGCCCTTCCCACACACCTGGGCTGTATCCCAATTCAGGGTCTGCAGCCTTAAAGGCCGCATTTTAAGGCCAATTACGTCACAGCGACACGACAAAGGCTGTCCCAATTCAAAGGCTGCTCGAAATGCGGCCCTCAAATGCGTCCTTCATTTCACTGAATTTTAAGGATGTGGCAGTGTAGACTTTGTGGCCCAACATATCCCAGAATGCATAGCACGGCGGTGGGTGTGGATAATTTTGTTGGGAAAAAAAGGCGGAAGAGGGGCGCCCGAAGAGTAAACTTTTAAAAGTAAGTACTGAATATTATGTTACTTATTTATGTGCAAATGTTTAATAACGAAGAACATTAAAACATTACTGTTGGCCACATGTCGGCAACGTTATGTGAAATTAGCGATGTTTGTAGTAACTTGGTTTTAAACCCTTTACTTTAAAATATATGCCGTTCAATAGTTGATGTTAATCTTACAGAGAATGTGATGATTTTATGGATATTTAAAGTAAGCACTGAGACAAATTTAGTAATGCCAACATATTAAAAGAACAATATTTGTCTCTCATATATATAAAACAGTTATATATACAGTGTCAAAGAAACCTGTCTTTGAGTGAAGATTTAAGGTGACAGGAAATATAAATAATATAAATAAATGCAGCTTGAATTTTTACTGAAGCTCAGTATTTGAAACAGAGTTCATTCACTGCTGTAATAACTAATAATGATTGAAATTATAACTTTAATATTGGCCATATTATATTTACATTACCAAAGTGAGATGACTTTAGTCTCATGAACAACATTAGCTAATTGTTATTTACTAGCTAATCTTAAATGACTGTTCAGTACACAAGTGAAGCCCAATAATCATGATTTCACTGTCCCGTGGTCTCAGCCTCAGATACTTATCAAATCAAAGCTCATGTAGAAACAAACAAACAAATGAACAAAAGATTTTGTCCTTCATTTCTGTCAAACAAAGCTGTATGAAACGTTTCCAGCTGTTAGTGTCATGGTTGCTAGGCAACCTGGGCAGCGCGACTGAGGCTAGACCGTCCCATTTCACAAGCCTCTCACTTCCGGCCTTAGCGGTCTTTGAGTACACGGCCCTTGTGGACCGTTAAGACTGCGTACTTTAAGGTTGCAGACCCTGAATTGGGATACAGCCCTGGTTTAGATATAGTACCTGAATAAATGGACAAATGTGGTAAGTATAACCAAAGTAACATAAAGAAACATAATTTACTGGACATTTGCCTGTGAACAGAAGAAAATTCAAATGACCTGATGGTTAGTAGTATTTGCTTTAAAAAAACATATGGATTGATATAATGAATGTAACTACTGCTACCACAAACAAACCCGGGATAGTGTGTTAAGCAAAGTTACACCAGCAATGTCTAAAATAAAGCATTATGGTTGACTGTATAATAACAAGGAAATAAATTATCCATATGGTTAAGGGACAAGTGGTAAATGAGTTCATGCCTAATCACTTTGTCACATCCAGTGATGCTATTTCATTATTTATTATGAGACATTAAGTCACAGTTACTAGATAAAGCCTCTCTCTATTTTTTTTTTTAAACCTTTAGTACATCACATACAATGCTTTTATGTATACTTGCACTCTTCAATATAAATACAACACTGCTGCTGTGTCGTAAAATCTTTTTATGATGCTTTTGTCATTGAGTTGTTGTGGACTTTGCTTTGAAAAGCACACTTCATTCAGGAAAAAATAAAAATAAAATAACATTTAAAAAAAAAAGAAGAAAAATATAAAGACAGGAGATGCCAACACTATACAGTTGGCCATAAAGTGAATTAGCTAAGCCAACAAACACCCAAGAATTTCACTCAAAGTTAGCCTGCACAGCAAAATTTACCAAACAAAAGCAACGTGTGTGTGTGTGTGTGTGTGTGTGTGTGCATCTAGATATAAAACTAAGTTAAACCCTCTGAATGAAAGAGCTTATGATCATACAGAGTCACTAACCTTGACTCATGCAATAAGTAAAGCTATACTCCCACACCCAGTGACTATGGCTATGAGCTCGACTTTCCTGTGATCAAAATGTGAACTTAGACGGATATATGTGTGCTTTGATTGTGGTTGATTGGGCTCACAAGCTTGTCGTGGTCTTTGAATGTTTCCCTTGTTAGTGAGAGAATATTCTTCTATTGGTTTAGTGCACCTCTTCCCCAACTATGACATCAGATGGCTTCAAACTGTTCCTCACTCTGCCCTCACATTTTTACATATTAAATGCCATGGAACAGCATAAGGAGGAATGTCCTAAACTTTGACAGTAAAACATTAAACCCACATAATCACACTAAGCACAGGCGTGGAAAATCCTGTCAGATTTGTTTAGAGAAAATTTTAATTAGAACAATTTAAAAGAAAGAGAGTGAAGAATCGTAAATGGAAAGTTGTGTGGTTGAGAATCTGCAGGTGGCCATACAGAATCCAAGGCTTCTGTAAAAGTAAGATTTATTTTCCAGCAGTGGGGAGAAGAATGTTTTAGCCACAACATGTAAAAACACTGCCCCACAGTAAAACAAACATATGGGAGTTTGAAAGACATCATCCAGAACAACATTCCTGACAAGCCAGAAACCAACCAACCTTCAAGAACTACACCATCGCTCATTTGGACAAAGTATTAGCCCCCGACTCATTTCAAACATTTAATTAGGCAGAAACTCATCCTGTTGCTAAAAAGTGTCACAGGTGACTAATTTAAAAGTATAGAATATCCGAACAGTGTATGCTCTGCTTTATTGGCTTTCCTCCAACATCAACTTCAGGTAGTGGGCATGCTGAAAGGTTGATACGACTCCTTTTACCCTCAAAAGGGAGTTCTTGTTGCTCCGCAAAGATAACACAAGCAAACAATTCACATCTACTTTGTTTTTGTAACCCCACCCTGCAGAGTCCAGACACTAGCAGTGTGCTTCTGTGAATGGAATACCTGTCAGCTGGATAGGAACAAATCTTTATACCGATTTAAAATATCCACAGTCCTGGTGGATGAATCTTAAGGACCTAATGATGGTAATTCTTCAGGACTAAAATGTTAAGTTTTACAGAGCTTAGCCTTGTTTATTTGAGGGTTGTCCCAAATGTCCAACAGTGACAAGATGATTTGGAAATATCTGCTTGGAAGCAAGTCAGGTTTGCTAAACGATTTATGTTGTGTACACGGAAGCCTTTGCATCTTCTACAACCCTCACTGCTTCACCTGAGTGAAGTAATCGTGTCCTTTACTATGTAGATCTAAAGCAGGCACACAGCCACACAAACACCAAACAAACAGAACTGAATTTAAAAATGTAGACGATCTATTAAGTGTAAAAGAAAGAAAATGTAAGACAATTAAAACATTTCAGAGTCATTATTATGCCTCAGAAAAAGTTCATAAAAGAAACCCAACTTCATTATAAGCTGTTAGCATTTTTAAATCCTATTTTCTATGCAAGAGGTGACACAGTAAACTCAACTGAAGGGAATATTTGAACAGAACGAATTTGTATAAGTAAATTCTTTGGTTTAAATATATGCTGGTCTCTGTCAGCGAGTCTTCCTGATGGTGAATTAGCATGAACATTATAAGGAAGTAATTTTAATAGTTTGTTTTTAAGACTCCATTGGATTTTTATTTTAGAACAGGCATTTTGTTTAAATGTGAAAAACATTTGCGCTGTGCACAGCACAGCCAAGGCTTGCCACTGACTATTTAGTCAGTGGCAAGCCTTCAAAATTCAGCCAATCAGATTTTCAAAGCAGAAGGATTTCTGTGTCATGACTCACCTGAATGAACCTCCTCAATGTGACTACAGCTCAGTGTGTCTGATAGGTCGGCATTTGGCTTGGGGCTATAGGTCACGTGTTCGGGGCTTCCCCTGCTGTTTGACTCGGCCTCTACAGCACCCTGGCTCAGAGGCTCCAACGTGTTAAAGCAGCGTGCCCACTGGCTGACAGGCTTGGCGGGACGCCCAATCAGAACACCCAGAGAGGGATCTGACCTCCGACCTTGAAGGACCTCGCGTGTCTTTTCTATCCCACAATGAAGCAGGCGATAGTAGAGAAGAGCCTGATCACGCACGCACATGTCTGTCTCCTCCTCTGGAAAACACAAGGGCATCAAAAATGATCTATTTTATTATGAGATCATAATAAAATAGATCATTTTTGATGTCTGTATACACATATGTGCACACACATAAACACAAACCTATGCAGTAGTGCAGCAGTCTTCCCAGCATGTCTTGTGTCTCAGCAGGCCGACACAGGAAAAGTCTCATGGTGGCTGTCAGCAGCTCCATCTTGATTCCCAGAGAAGCCTCGCTTCTCACTCTATCGATGAGCACTTCCAAAGTGTAGGGGGCACTGGAAATTCGCTCCCCATACACACCCAGCAACCAGAGCAAAGCCTGCCTGCCCTAGTGAAGGAGGCAGTGGAATATTTAGATCTAAATCTAGTCAACAGAAGTGGGTTCACTGTCGTCCAATATAACTACCAAGAAATGCTTGGTAGTATAATTACCCAGTGCCAAGCTTGTTTTTATCTCCTCAAAAGTCAGTTCTACTCCAAAGTACAGTTCTGAAATATATCTGCATTTCTACTTCATGCATTTATTACACCCCCAACTCCAAACGAATGCGTACAGTCATTATAATGGGGGAAACTATACAGAAAAAAGTTCTTGTACTGGGCTGCTGTAGAATACTGCCAAGTTTGCCATTATAAACTTGGCAGTTTATGATAGTCGCCATAGGTGACTATCTCACTTCATTTGCCACCCCTTGATATTTCAGCGGTCTAAAACAAAGTTTCAAGGATTTTTTTCTATACATCAGTGTGAATAAGAGAGCAGCCGAAAGCAGCGCAGTGAGAGCAGATATTTTCAATCTGATTATCTCAGCTACATGGTTCTGGCATTAAGCACATGGGACAGGTAATGAAAAGAAAAGCAGGTTTTCAGGGGGAAGGAGAGGTAAAATAGCTTGTTTCAGACAAATGAATTTAGTGCCCTGCTAACAAGGATTAGTTTTAACTGTGAATCATATACAACTACCAGAAACCAGAGTTGCAGAATAACAATAGGAACTCATTAGGATATATCTACTTTAATGGGGGAAACTTAGCATGAAAAGAAACCTGGCATCAATTCAAATACTTTGGAGGCAATCACTGACCAGAATATCACGTAATTTGTTCCCATTTCTTCACTTTAAACTATGCTTCATAAATTGTGTTTAAAGATAAGATAGCTTGATTAGCATAAAATTATATGAAACAAAGAAGTTGTTGGCCTAAAAACTAGCTACAACAGATGAACAGTATCTGAATGTCAAGACATACGTAGAAGTGCAGCAGATCTGACCAGACATAGGACCTGAGAGATGCATCTGGGCTTTTGACTGATCCATTAATTGTTGATTCATTCAGAAAGTCCTTTATAAGGAAAGTAAAGAGGAAGAAAAGGCTGAAGAACAAACTGCACAATAATGAGACTGACAATCAGTGGCAACAGGTCTTATTGTGGCTGCTCCATAACCAACAGCCGTGGCAGGCTAAACGTGGGTACTGAAGACGCGCATCAGTAAACAAATAAAATGCACTTCTGAGCTGTTTGTTCTACTTATTTAACCATTACACTGTCCAAACCACAAGTCAGTACATGGGATCCAAAAAAACCCAAATGCACAGACTCCACAAACAAATACAACTGTTGCACCAATTATTACACCAAACTGCAGCAACAAATTGTGTATCAAACTGCAGTCGACTGAAAGTTTCACCTTATGCTCACCCTACCTTTCTGCTAATCAAACAATATGTGAGGTGAACAGGTGGGTGCAACCACCATTGTTGCCTAATACGCACCCCATGAGTCACGCCCCACAACTGTGCACCAAAACACGTGCTTTCGCATTCTAAACCAACGCACTTGTGACCCAAAAGGAAAAACTCACACACGGCAAGTGAAATTTGAAATGTATGATTGAAATCATTTTCAAAATGCGCAGAGAAGATTAGGAGAGAGATACAACAGTGAGAGTCTACAGCTGTAAAGCACAATGGAGGTTTGTGACTACATTTGAGCCAACGATGTTGGAAATCTTGTCAGAACCGATGGACTTATGAAGACAGAACATTACCGTCAGATTTAGAGCCATCGTGTAATAGCATCTGATTGGCAACAGATTCATTTTTCGGCACGACAGTGATCCCAAACACAATGCCAGTGCAGCAAAAAACATACCTGAATAGAAAAACACGTCTGGGTCTCCCCAGAGCCCAGACCTTAACATTACTGAAGTAGAGAACAGCCAACATCAAAGAAGAGCTTTAAATGTTCTTAAAGAAGCCTGGAGAACTATTCCTGAAGACTCATGTTGAAGAATAAAGCTGATTACACGAAATATTGACTTTCAGGCTCCTTAGAATTGTACAAACCCCGTTTTTACCTTATTTACTATATTTCTGTGTTTGTTTGCACGTTTCAATAAAGCGCTGAAGCTAGTTCGCTGTTTTCTACCAAAATATGAAAGGACTAAGAGTGGCTCATGAACTTTGCACAGTGCTCTATACCCCATATAAGAGGAAACAGAAAATGAAATAAATTATTAATGGATGCTTTGGATTATGTTCACCAACTTGACCATAACTGAAATATATCGTTACAACAGACGGAAATAACCTTGCAAAATTATGAAAGTAAATTTAAATTTCAGCATATAAAATAAAATACCATGATAATGCCCTGTAGAATAAAAAAAGTTTCTGTTAAGTATATTTCTGATAATACTTTTGCCAATTTGTATTTTCAAAACAGGACATCTACAGCACATACTCATTTATGGCATGATATTGTTTTTTCTTGCACTCAGTATATAGGTATGGCAGGATCTAACCTGGATATCCTGCAGTGTTTCCTCGCAGCCTTCCAGTGCAAGGCACACAGTGTCGCTACACTGGGGACACACCCAGACCAGGTCACGCATTGTCTGCACCACCGCTGAGAAGGGCAGCAGGAGAGTAGAGAGACAAAAAGTGTGGTGAAAGAGTAAAAAAACAGCTCTGACAGCATGAAGCTGTTTGTGTGTATACTGTACTGTATGTGGGAGGTTGTGGAACTGATGTTTTTACCAGAAGTGATATGATCCTGTTTGAGTCCAAGCAGCCCAGTGAGGATTTGTAGACATCTGTCGCTGTAGCTGCGTCCAATACGACCTGCATACAATAAAGGCAAACACAGGGCGTTAGAGTGACTGATCAAACACATTGAGCATGTTCTACACAGAAAATGCAGCACGCTATGTATTCTTATCCTTAATAAAAGGGATGTGTTGTTTTTTTGCTTATCATTATTTACTTATTGTCAGACAAATGGGTTAACATTTTGCATTTCAGGAAGGTTGAAAACAAATGAATGTAGAAACTCCATTTGGAAAGAGTGTGTCTACTGGTGTGTAAGATTAACATTAACATCAGCAATTTAAATTTGAAATGAAAAGCAGTTACATTTAGAGAAAAAAATCCTTTAATTTGTAGTTCATAACACAATAGGTCTGGGTAGTGGAACCACAGAGCTGGAATGGTCTTGGTCCCAAACTTTGGTGCTTATAGCGAGATAAAATGTTTTCTATTCAATTGTTTCAATTTCAACATATACTTCACACATACAGGTTCGGGAACACAGCAAAAACATGAAGTACATGAATGAACATGAATAAATATAAACCAGCCTTCATTTAATACAGTATGAACAGAGTAAGACAAAACATTTGAATATCAGGATGTGTTACTAAATCCACGTTATTTACAATCTAGTGCTCCTAATCACTACACCCTCATTAATACAGCAGTCTCTACCTGAAAAAAAAAAACTACAACAGTACACACAACAGAGCCTGAGTGTCAAATTACATAATACTGGCACACAGCAGCATGTGTGAACATGTTTACCTATTGCTGAGATTGCAGCCTGGGCAGTGTCAGTGTTGACATCAGTGCAGTATCCTTTCAGCTCATCCAGTATCATTGCTACGTTCTCGTCATTCACCAGCTCTACCAGCACCTGCAACACACAGCAGCTGAAGCTATAGTACTGTCAAAGGATCGCCTCCAGCTGCTAACACTCGGTACTAACTGTGGACTTGTGAAAAGCTAAAAATCCAACTCTTGGGGCTTGCTCTAAGATTAAGCTAATCCTTTTGGATATTAACATGTCCAAAGTTAGGAGTATGGCATGGACTTTCACTATGAAGCTTCAAAATGCAGTCCCAAAAACTAAAGGCTAACATCAAAGTGGCTATGGCCATCTTTTATTTACTGTCTATGCCAAAGTATATACATGAAAGCAGTGTCATGGAGCATCCTGACCAAAAGGAGGAAATACAAACTTATCAAAGCACCTGAAAGATGTTTCCACATCTGTACAAAGAATTCATGCTAAGGGGGTTTCAGGTGCTTGTTAAACTTGGCAGCTGTGAACCAGTTGGGATCAAACTCCACCCCTCCAGCTATCTGTTACAAAAGGTTTAATTACTTTGTCGGGGTGTGGAGTTAGCTCACAGTTTGGGTAAAATGGAGATGGACAGATTAGCATTGTACCGTTGACAAGGTGAGCATTGTATAATGGTACTGAGGAGGCAAATGACCCAGAAGGTAAACCTCTCAACCACGTCTACATTGAAAATCTCACCTATGAATATGAGCACTAATTAGTGATAAAAATGTTGAGTTTGAATAGGAACTCAAATACAGTTGTTCCTCATTAGGTTTGTAACTGCCTGAGGAACTGAGATAAGCAGAAAACTAGAGGGAGCTTGTAGATGGGGGTGCTCTGAAAAGAGTCCGTTGAGGCTGTTTGAGCATCCTGGGTGCCTTCAATTGGAGTTTTTTCAGGCATAACCAACTGGGATAAGATGCAGAACATGTAGAGACTCAGCATCTCACTTGTCAGGATCTCCCAGGAAGAGATGGTAAGTGGCTCTTATATAGCCATTTATGTAACTTGCCTCATTCACACAAACACTGTTTGCTATCAAAAGTGCATTTTACCGATGGATGCATCAAAACCTGGGGTTAGGATCTCACCCAGGGACGTTTGGGTAAGAGCTGGAGCTGCCAGGGATCAAACCTCCCATCTTCTGATTAATAGATGCCCCACTTTACCTCCTGAGCTACAGCCACCCAGGATGGAAAATGATCCTGTGTAAAGGAAATTCTAACTACCCTGTTTAGCCAGCTGCAATCTGACTCTGTGCACAACAAATGGATGAATGAATGGATAATGGAAATAGTGGAGTGGAGTGAACGTCTGCCATCATGCTGCAAGATCAGTTGACCACTAAGTGAAACTGAGAGAATCTATTCAAGCAGGACTTACTGAGGCAACCTCAGGGTTAACTTTCAGTGTTCTGCAGCATCTATAATGTCTGGAGTCTGCATTTATTTAATCTCATGTTTTTCTAAGACATAAAGTTTCCTTTTCCTTTGTAAAAAGCAAGAAGTTGGTCCACCAACACAAAATTATGTTCTATGTTTACTGGTTAGTTTTACAAAATAAGTATTAGGACTTTGGATTATTACAGCTAAAGTTTTCTTGTTTCAAAAAGCATATCATCATATAAACACAAAAACTGAAGATGAAAAATTCAAAGGATAAGCAAAACTGGCATCACCTGCATCTTCCTTTCTTTGATGTAGGCAGGCTCAGCATAGCCACAGAAGAAACGCTTGTAGTGTGTCCCCAGCAGGCCAGGGACAGAGCGCAGCAACAACTGCAAGCAGACAGACATATCTTTTTTTCTCAGCATGACATGTACACATGAATCCATCTGAACGTAAAAGTAATGAAAAAATGAATCAGATGCGGTGAATCTGAACTGTTGCTGCTCCCTCTGGGGACTAAAAAAGACACACATCCACATGCCAATGATTCAGTAAGTGATTAAGCTTTTCCACAAAGACAGAGTTATCCAGTCAGATGTCATATTAATTTGTACAATTTCTTACACTTTAACTTAATACCGAAAATTTAGTATTTTGGTCTAGACAACCCAAAATGTGATGTCCACACCAGGTCCTAGGAGGTTTCCTCAAAGTAGCCACTACTTGCAATTTACCTAATAATTTTTAATAATTTTCCAAGCAGCTTCTGACTGCCTTCTGGAATAAGGAATAAGGAATATCTTACATTATTGAATTTAATTCTGTTATATTTATGCAGTGCCAATTTACAACAATTTGTACCAATGTGAATAGGGTCATTCTGGTCTCTGGTCTGATGACAAGTCTCTTTGTGATAAGGTGAACTGATTTGAATGTGTGGTTCCCACTATGGAGCTATCAGGGTTTCTAGTGACAATGTTGAGGGAAACACTTTAACCAGCAGGGCACTGTTTGTTTTCCAGCATGACCAAAAGCCAGTGTGGGGAGTAACGAATACATACAATACCATTACGTATTTAAAATACAAAATATGAGTAACTGTATTCCTTTACAGTTACCATTTTAAAAGGTGGTATTCAGAATACAGTTACTTTGTTGAAAATAATGGATTGCACGGCGGTATTTTGCTGTTTCATAAGGCTATGAACTCTATATTTTTGGTGTCCATGCCGGTGGAAACCCAAACAAAACACGCATTAAGAGGCTCTCATGTCTCTATCTCAATGTCATCTCTATTTGCGGCCCGCATAATGGCGTGAAGAAATATTTAAAAAAAATATTCACAAAAATGATTTAATAAGAAGGCAAGAGGCAGAGTGTTACAGGCATAGCCCTAAAGAATGTAGCCTCATGGGCAGTGTAGTCCGTGCTGCAGGGAGAATTGACTGTCATACCTGTTATGTGTCTGTGAGTGCCAGGGAGGGAGAAAAAGGAGAGTTGAAAAGTAAGAGATGTCACCGACCAGAAACGGGAGATGGAAGCATGTAAATATATATATATATATATATATATATATATATATATATATATATACATACACAAAGTTGACACAGACGGCAAAGCTAGTTTTCGGCTACGAGCCCGACACAGAACTCAACGTATTAGTCAGAGGTCTCTTTACAGTTTTATGCCTTTACGGTTCGGATCTGTTTTATATTCACGTGGAATAGTTTTCTATACAACATCGCTGCAAAAAGTGCAGCCTTACCTAATGTCCATCCTACTGTTACTCATTTTATATTAAGATTTAAAAATCTAGTTGGCATTGGTATGGTGAATAACCTTCAGTAAAAGTAATAAATCACAGCAATAGTACATTCATGTAGTTGTAAAAGCATGATAATATATTAAGTAATCCAAAGTATTCAGAATACGTTACTCTCATCGAGTAATGTAACGGAATATGTTACAAAATACATTTTCTTCCCAACACTGCCAAAAGCACACCTCCAGCCTCCTGTGAGGGCTGGTTGTCATTCTGAGCTTTTCAGAATGACAACCTCATGAGGCTGGCGGAGAAAATGAAGCTGTTATTGAAGCAAGTTCTGGCTGCACAGTCCACTCACATGTTTAAATTAGTTGCACTGACCTGTATGTGGCAGACGGCAGCAAACCTCATCTCTCTGGACCCACTCCCACAGGCTGCAAGCAGGGGTCCACTGACTCGTTCCAGGGCCGCCAGACTGATGGCGGGCAGGTTGGAGGAGACGCTCAGGAAGAGGCTAAGGGTGGCAGCCATGACAGGGGGGTGGGGGCTTACAAGGAATGAGTCCAGCAGGGACAGGATGTCAAAGAGCTCGTCTTCTGACTGGGGCCTGTAGCGCTGAAGAACTCTCAGCACCTCACACTGACCCCAAATGTCACACTCCTTAAGCCTAGGAGGAAAGACAGACTTTTTTTTCTAACCGTGTCTTTATTTATTGTGAACATAGCACTGTACAAATCCACTAAGCCAGTTGTTCCCAAACTTTTTTTGCTGGGCCCCCCTTTGTTTTATATAAAAATGTTTGCGCCAAGTCTTGTTTGTTTGTTTTTTTCCCTTTTCACACCGCGCCCCCCCTGCAATGGCTCTGCGCCCCCCACACTTTGGGAAGGTCTGAACTAAGCGTAACAAAACAAGTAGCTAAACTTACATAAACTACAAACTACACATACTGCCTTTATCCACATAACACCATAAAGGAAAGGGAAAAAAACAAAACAAAAACAGGAAGGACAGACAGACTGTAATATGTGAGCCACAGCTGCTCAGCTCAAACATGAGTATTACTTTTCAGCCAAAACACAGGATCAGTTTGAAACTGATAATGTGATGTGCATTCATCATAGTTTACGAACTCATTTTGCCACTGAGAAATCAGTTTCAAATACAGTTTCTATGTTAGGACAAAATATAATCTTGATGTTAGGTGATGGAATAAAATGTGATTTTATAAGCGTGATTATTTAGGGTCAGTTCCTGGGCAAGTTCTTACATCTCACCAGTGCCAGTAGTGGAAATTTGCTGTCACTGACAAAAATGAATAAAACATAAAATAGCACATACGGCTGAGGAAAGTCACCTGGACGTTGCCAGCGTTATGCTATGCTACAATAGTTAAACATGCAGGGAAATATATTTATGTGCACATCTGCTCTTCCTGTCTATAATGCTGGTTTAGACAGAAGTCTAACAGGAAGCTATTTGGCTCTGCTGATATGATTAGCTATCTGTAGAAGGCTGGATGATAGCCACACACACAGACAGTCCTGCAGATTAAGGCTCTCATTAGACGAAAAATGAATTCAATTCCAGTAAGAAGACAGAATGCCTTTTTTCCATTAACTGAGTAGATGAAGAGGAGAATGTAAAAACATTAGAAACAAATTAATGGCTTTCTTCAACCCTCTCCTTCTTTACCCCCCCCCCCCCCCCCCTCTTTTTTTTTTAACTTCTTCCTGTGATGGGATTCTTTTTCTTCTGGTGAAATTTCACAGTTTTCTAGATGTGTCACCATCCACCACTTCAGCTACCTACTTTGCCTAAAGGTAAAACAGTAGGGTACTCCCCTAAAAACATCACATTGAAATTAATCAAAGACCTAATGCAGTTCAGCACTAACAGTAAAATAAACTGCATGCCAGAGCATCCTTATTTTGACAGATTTCATGTATCCACATTTCATCTGATGTTTTAACTGTGGACCAACCTGTTGAGCAGGTGGTGGGTAATGGGTTTGTTAATAGCGACACCACCCTCCTCCTTCAGGATCTCCTCCAAAGCTCGGAGGCAATTCACCATCACCACGGGGTCCGGGTCCCTCAGGAGGCTGTAAAGTTCATTCACCACTGCTGCATCTGGAAAGAATCACAAACAAGAGGTTTCTGTACATGACGCTGATGTATCAGCAAGTGAAACACACCTGCTGATACATCAATAGTGATGGGATTGACTTTCTTCTTTCTTGCAAGAGAAGAAGAGAACTGTGTTAACAGGATAAAAAAAATCCCCACCTATCTCAGAGCTAGGTTGGAGGTTGTGCAATTTGGCCCAGCCGAGTACAGCCACACGTCGTACGCAGGCTGCTCTGTCTCTCAGTCCTGCTGTTAGAGGCTGCTCCACATACTCCACCAGGCTGGGTAACCTGGCACACAGACACATTCAAAACCAGTCATGAGTGGATGTGGCAGCTTACACTGAGGTACCTGTATACAGCAGTTCACCTGAGGTTGGTCATGTTCCTGAGGGCTAGACTGCGAACCATTGGGTTTGGATCCTGGCAGTCCTTCCTCAGAGTGTTGATGACCAGCAGGGACAACTCCGGGTTTAAAGTGGCGTAGGAACACAGGAAGACATAAACCAATTTCTTTTGGACTACATCTACTGTGGCACAGGCTTTCACCATCTCACTGAACAGGCCAGACACATCTACCCCTTGTGACATAGTCCTGAAATGGAAGGGGGAGTAGAAGGGGGACAGATAAACAAGAAGAAAGACAAAAGCGGGAATGAATAAGGAGGGGACAGTCAGAGTTGAAATAGAGAAAGAAAGATTAAAGGAAAATGAAAAATGGGGAAAGAGAACAAAGAAAGAGACACATGGAACAAGAGGAAATGATAGGACACAGGAAAACCTTTTAACATCACATTTAACAAACATTTCATTAAGATATTCTTCTTACTAACAAAACTTTGTCAGTGCCCAGATATTTCAAAAACATGTGAATGCAGAGAAGAATATTTCTGCAGGCTTCTTGAAAGAGATCCAAAGCTCTCCTTTGGAAGCTGGTTGTCTTTTGTTCTGCTCTCTATCAAGATGATCCCCCACTGCTTCAATAATATTCACGTCTGGGCTCTAGGGAAGCAAGTGCTCCATTGTGTGTTTTTCTCTATAGGTTTGTTTTTACTGCATTGGTACTCTGTTTGGAATCTTTGCCGTGCTGACAAACAAATCCACTGCCAATCAGATGCTTTCCAGATGGTATTGCACAGTAGATTAAATCTGACAGTACTTTTCTGTCTTCATAATTCCATCAGTTCTGGCATGCTCCCCAACACACTGGCTGAAATGCAACCCCAAACCACGACAGAGCCTCCACCATGTTTTCAGATACCATTCAACTGCGGTAGACAGTATTTCTTAAGCCTGCCACTTCTGCTTTTGTCCTCGGTTTCTTTAGGGACAGCCTGCACACCACTTTGAGATAGCTTTAGGCTAATAGTTTTAACCTCATTAGAGCAAAAATACTATTTCATGTCTTTAAAACTCTATTACTGTTGGCATTTCTGTAAATTTAACAAACAAATTGGAACAAATTATGTATTTTTGCAACAGGCTGCTAGTAAAAAAGAGCCTAAAGAATACAAAGAATACAAAGCACAAACTAGGTCTTTGCTACTAAGTTGTCTGTTATGTGTAGACACAATGATTTATCCCTTCAGTTAGGCATCTTTTTATGCTTTAATGCTTCCTTCATAAGTTAGTGATAAGAAATATATATAATATAAAACAAACAACAAACATCCCTCTGAAAACAGTGAGGTACACGGACTGGACTGGAAATGAGTAAAGAGGAAGTTGAGGTCTAAAAAAACAAGTCAGAAAGCCTTGTGAAATATTGTTTAAAAAACATACAAGAAAGTCTGGGTGCCTGAAAGCAAAATATAAAGAAATGAGGGGTGGCTCAAGCCTTTGCACAGTACTGTATATCTTCATATAGTGACCTAATTTTCTTTTTAATGTTGCCCAGTGTTTAATATCAACATTCATTATTGGAACAGAATAAGTCCACTTTAAACCTTCAGCTTACGTCTTTCCTTGAAATGATCTACTGCTTCGTAGTGAAAACAGCATGATAAACCCCCAGTCAGCAGTGATGTTAGTGCTATGTCACTGGTCCTGGTTGGTCTTAAGCCATTGAAACAAAGGGGAGTATTAGTCAAAACAACAGAGTGTTACTACTGAGGGGTACGATTGGTACCTAGGGGCTGTATAATGCTTATATGTTCACTTTCCTTTCCAATATTATTTATATAAAAGGCGAATGGAACTTTGGGGTCTTAACAATGAAGCCAATGTAAAAAAGAGCCCTGTTTTCCTGGGTCCATCTCCTGACAGCCTTCCATTTTGATGTTTCTCGTGTATTTTTCATGATCCTTAAATTGTATTTGAATAACTAGAATCCATACTTTTAGTTTTATGTGTTTGTTTAATGTTGCCTAACTTTCCAGATTGTTTATGATATGTAGTCTACACCAGTGTTTCACAAAGTGATTACAGTTTTAACGCATCTGTTAACACAAGGGATGTTGAATTAAGTAGCTTGCTGTTTTTTTCTGTTGTTTCAACACTTCAGCTCTCTTTCCTTCAAAGACACAGCAAAGAGCGAGACTTTAAAAACACACAAAAATGAATCATAGTGAATCGAGCCACATGTGGGACTGTTCAATTGGGCGTAAAATGAATTTCATCAATCTGAGCTTCCACAATAAATAAGCAAAAATGTTAACAATGCTGACAACAATTTGCAACCATTTTCACTGTGATTATCTCATTTTCTTCTTATTCACAGTTAGATGCTTATGACTCGTTGTCAGCAGTTGGAAGAATGTACTGAGACAAGTGTGCAAGACTGTATCTCAATTTGTTAAACATCATTACTGAGAATGTTTGTTCACATAGCTTCTTCTGAGCATTTCTCCTCATGTGTGGAAAGTTTCAAAGATGAGTAACTGGGCTGCCTTGTGGACAACAAACACTCTTAAAATCCTCATCATGAAATGACTAAGTGTTTTTTGCAATTTTGTGAGAATATCGACAAAGCTCCTGGTTGTGTACAGCTTGGTAAAAAGTCCTTGCTGCTTTTGCAGATGTCTGTTCTTGTTCTGCATCAGTCAAGTTCTTAAACCATCATCCTTAACCATAACCATAGCAACCTGCTCTCCATCAGCTAAGCACACAGCATTACCTCTGATTTTAATAAATAACTTCTGAATAGAATACTGAATAGAAGTCAATGTCTAATAAAAGACTGCCAAACTCGTATTTCTCATAAACATGGAATCCAGCACATTTACAATGAAGCTGATTTCCTTGTGCACACATATCCACGTAAATCTACAACAATAGCAGTCATCTTCAGAACCAACAAAGCTGTATTGTAATTTCCCAGAAAAATGATGTCACTCTTTCATATTTCCAGTTAGCTGCTAGCTAACACCTGCTTTTTCAGTGACAATTAACTTAAATTGCATGGGGAATGGGTTGGGGTGGTAAGCAGGTTCCCAAAAGCAAATTTGTGCCCGGCCCCGTTTGACAGATGAATGCGACCTTGTAGGCAAACCGCAGCGCCTGGGGGCTGAGCAGAGGGATGAAATGAGTACCTGATCACTTTGAGGATGGTGTTCCTGTACCGCAGCGGGTCTGACTGGACGTTGGGGTTGGACAGAGCTCTCCTCAGCTCCCTCACCGTCTCCTCCCCGCCCAGATAAGGCATGGTGGCTAAGAGACACAAAAAACATCATTCTGCTTGTCAGTAACAAGCAGGTCCAACTGCACCTCTGGCTAGTGTTTTGATAACACAGCCGGTGACCCAGCGTTCAGCCGGTGAGATAAAACGCAAAGCTTTTATATGACACAGCAACCCAGTAACACACGAACTTGTTCATTTTAAAAGCGTTACCGTTTAGCACTTTGAAGGACGAAGTTCATCCGTAACAACACAACAAAAATGACTAGAATAATTATTCCCTCTACACATCCGCATTTCTTCTTCAGTGTTGTTTTTCTCGTTTTAATCCCACGCTGCTCTCTGCTGGCTGGCGTGAGTATAGCACGACAAAGGCAATACACCCTATCTGATACTTTGTTTATATTTCGGTGGAAAATGTTGCACTTTACTCCATTTACTCCATCTGCCAGTGGTTGTTAGTAGTGTGTATATGGAACGCCAGGACTGCCATAATGAATTAATTAAATACACCATTAAATAATTAATTAAATGTGGCAATAATTAATTAAAATCGGAAATAATTAATTACATAAATATTTATGACACATGTAATTAATTAATTATTGCCACATTTAATTAATTATTTAATGGTGTATTTAATTAATTCATTATGGCAGTCCTGGCGTTCCATAGTCTGGGACCATACAGTCCTTTTCTACTCTTGGCTGATAATCAGACTTTTTATAACATAAGAATAAACTCAAATAATTATGACAAGACTGCTATAATCAAAAGAAAATTTTTTTTTTAATCATGCACATGAATGTTGGTCCATATGCAAATGTGGAAAGTCAGAAGCTAGAAGAGTAGCAGCAAGAGTTCAGTTCCTTTACATTAAACATTAAATTGTAGTTTTCCTATTGAAACTGATATATCCCATGATGATGATGCTCAAAGTTGGTTATGGAAAAAATAGGGAAAACAATACAATTTTGACTCAATATTGTTACATTTTGCTTTAAATTGATTTGGTTGAAATTACAGAAAACTTGTAATGCGTCTCTTCAGTCCAGAACATTACATCTGGTTTTATCCTGCACTGATGTTTATGCAGGAAATGGTGGCACAAATAAGGTGATTTAAAAATAACCAAAATTCAACCTACTCCTGTGAACTTATTCTTGTATTGTCCAGGGAGGGACTCACTGATTTCAATGGAAATCCCTCAGACAGCATCAGGTTTACATGCAAACATGCATGGATCAGCTATCTTTACACAGATCACTTTGGTAACCCAGTGTAAATCAGGCCGTATGCCGCTATAACTTTCTGCCATTGCAGCCATTTGAAGATGACAAAATCCAGAATTTAACTGAAAAACTGTTAGCAGTGCATTTGCATATATTCATCCACCCAGTAGATCAATACTACTCTATTTACTCCAGGTAGGTAGGTCTCAGTGGATGTTTTTTTTTGTCTTCCAGAACAAGATCATGCTAAATGAGGCACATGCGTAGTGATGGATGTGTGTCAGTCCCACAAAGTAAAATGGGTCAACGGTCTCAATGTCAAAATGCTGGAGTAGCTATTAATCTAGAAATGAATATGATGTGAGATTAACATTTGTGAACTTGGACGTTGTCTGAATGTCCAAGTCAACACCAGTGATGGAGGAGCTGTCTGAGCAGCTTAATATTACAAATATACTAGGAAGCAGGATGACTGATACTAACAACACGGCAGTACAGTCCTGACACGACTGGTGTATGCTTGTATTAAACATGACCAAAGGTTCAAATAATGAACTCATTGTATGTACTAATCCCTGTGAGGCAAAATATCAGGCTTCAGACTGCTCCAAACCCCTTCAATGTTATTCTTAGCACTTTTCAGTGAAGATTTCTTGGTGTAAAAATAAAAATGTGCCTTCACACTACAGTTGCATAAGACCCAAACAGCACTTTGGTCTAAATTGATGATGGGTTTATTTGATTGTGAAAAGCAAGAAATTTACAAACAGACAGCACTAGACCTCCAGCACTGAAAGTCCAAACCCTGATCCAGAGACAAACATCCACTCTGCCCGGCCCTGCTGGTTGGGGTTTGAAAGGCAGAGCTTCATTAACAAGGAAGGGCGGACTTTGTGCTTGGGCGGTCAGTCGACTGTTGACCCAGGTGGACAATCTGAACACGGCCCAACAGGTCCCAAAGGAAGCTGCTCAAACCTTCCTCTGGATGGCGTGGGCAGAGCCAGGTTCTAGGAGTGATACATCATTTCTTTTCCACAGTAAACCGTCACCAAATTAACACATTTAATGTTAGCCATACATCCTAAAATAAATCACCCTAATCCAACCATAACACACACACACACACACACACACACACACACACACACACACACACACACAGTTCTCATTATTTGCTACTTTGGGCAAGTATGATTCAGTATTTTTCTTTTTTATAGAACTGAAACTCATTTTCCAGAAGCTGTTTATGATTTTGATAAATCATATAAAACAAGTTTTCTATATGAAAGGCAACAGGGAAAAATAATGCTGAGAGAGGCAGTACAGCATTGTGCCCTGAAGTTACAACATGAAACATGAGAAGTACACCATGTTTAGCAGCTCCTTCTAAAGCTGGACATGTATGCAGCCTGTGGTCCATTTCCTCTCTCAGTGGATCACATGACACTGGGTTTTGGTCTGTGCACTGTCAACTTTTTGACAGAAAAGGTAGATGGGATGAACAACAATTAATACACACATAGACACACTCATTCTCTCTTGCACACACACACCAGAACAGTGTCAGAGGGTGACAGTGTCTATGACACATTGGGGCTTGGGTCAGGGCTGGTGGAGCTGTTTTCCTGATTTGCTGCCTGGCTTCCTCGGGGTGGAACCTCGATAATGCGGGGTTTGTCAATGATGCGAGCATGGCGGTCGCCTTTCTCCACAATACCAATAATCCACGCTCCACCCACCGCCCCCTGACCCCCTGCTCCGGAGCTGAGGTTTTTCATCTCTGAGCAGAACTTGGCTGCCTGCTCTCTGGGCAGACACACCAGTAGCCCACCTGGAGAAGAGGGAGGGAGAAGGGATGTGAGTTCCTAGCTTTAAATACTGCATTTATTCAAATTTAACCACATGTTTAATGTCACTGGTCGTACCGGAAGTCTCAGCTGAAGTGCCCTGAAGCAGGTTAAACAGGTTTCCGCAGGCTTTACTGATGGCAGCCATCTTGGCTATGATTGGAAGGTTATGGATAACAAAGGCCACCTCGTTTTGCTGCTGTCTTGCCAGGTTGTTGGCGTGACCCAACAAGCCGAAACCAGTCACGTCTGTGGCAGCGTGGGCCTGGTACTTGTGCATTAGACCCGCCGCTGGAGGCAAAATGTGAATGAGCCAGAGTAGAACCACAAGAAAGAAAAGGGAAAATAAATTAATCAATAACAGCTGATATAAAGTCTGCTAACTGTAATTTAGTTAAATAGTTAACTAATAATACATTTGCATGATCACTAATGACTGCAGATCTTAACCAAAGTAGTGTACCTGTGCGGTTAAGGGTTGCCATGGAAAACATAGCTTCCTGATAGGCCTCTATAACTTCCTCTTTGGTGACAACCAGCTTGATCTTGTTCCACTTTTCAGGCTGGTAAAACAAAAACAGCAACAAGAAAATTAATCTTCAAAGCAGTGCTTTTATACATTTCTACATGCACAATAACCCACACATGGCAGCTGTGAACCTTTTCAGGAAGGAGAACTGTTAGCAAACAAAACATTATTTTGTTACACGGACACAAACCCTGTCAGCAGTCTTGGGCGTTTCATCAAAGAACTGGAGCAATTTTATCTCATGTGACCAGTAATTAACCAATACATATTGTCTTTCTTGTAAACATTTTTCCAAATGTGTCGGCATGCAATTCTCACCAGATATTGTCAACCAAGTGCCAATTAATATCATGGTGTGGGGCTGTTTTCAGCATACGGCACTAGCACACTACATATAACACTGAAGGAAGGACAAATAGAAAAATGTACTGAGACATTCATGATAAAAGTCTGCTGCCATCTACCAGGATGATGAGGATGAAACGAGGGTGATGTTTCAGCAAGACAATGATCTCAAACACACAGCCAAGGAAACTCTCAATTGGTTTCCTGTGGCAACATTACACTTAATATTTCTGTGAACACAGTTGAATGGCTAACCTGATCGATCCACAGATAAGCATTTACAGCCACCCGAGTGCCCAGAGGTTTGGTCAGCACCAAAACGTCACCTGGTACAGCCCCATCAGGCCTGGAAAATAAAACAAAACGTAAACGTAAAACATGCAAATCTTTGCATTTTGTGAGTCACAACTTTTCATAATGCGTTATTCATAAAACCTCTTTGTTTCTTTGTCTTCACAGGCATCTCTGCTAACAAGGCACTGGCAGAACTTTTATTGTTCATCAGAATTTTATTGCTGATGAGCAATAAAAGTTAGTCACACCCAGAATATTGCAGCTGTAAGAGATAAGAATGCAGAGCGTCCCACAACACAGAGTTGACTTGTGTAATCCCCCATGTTTCACAGCTGCTCAAACACAACCAGTATTTGAGTGAACACCCTCACTCTTGTTGGACTACTTGGACTACAGTAGTCCTTGTTTTACACTGAAGTACCACTGAGTTGAAGGCCACCCTATCTAGAACTAAGTAGAGACCTGGCTTAGCTATGTCAGGAGTTGAACTAAATGTAGATATAAGACTCTCAAGAAAAGCCTGATATTGATATATGTTTCAGGTACTCACATAATGAACTCATTAGGCTGGCAGACGACCGATGCTACTCCTCCCACAATGATCCAGGGATTTATCACAGTCTGTCCACCTGTCACTGAAGTTCCTCCCTCTTCTGCTGCGTCACGAAAGCCTCGAATCATCAGCGGCATCACCCGCTCACGGTCCTGTTTCACACATGCATAAACACATGACCATAAACTATCAACGAAGCGCTTATGCTAGCTTTAATCAATGTTCATTTGTTTATGAAAATTACAAGGACACAAATCTGTTGACAACCCCCACTTCATAATCACATCAGAGACTGACTCAACACAGCACACAAAATCCTACCTTTTCATTCATCTTCTGGCTGACACTCAGCAGCATCAGCATGTTGTCACACTCTGTGATGCCCATGGCATAGAGGTCGCTGAGGACATTAGCGCATGCTATCCTGCCCTGTAAGACAAACGGAGAGAGAGTAACAGTCATGTGACTGTTAGCTTTACAAAGCTCCCATAGATAGGTGGCACTCAAAGACAGAAATCTTCACCAAAAACTTCCAATGGCATAACTAATGAACAGAAGGAGCTGGAAGCTTTATCACAGTATCACAGTCTAATTGCCTGTGATGTGTTTTTTTTAAAAAAAATCTTGATATTATAGTCTGCAGTACTGTTTTGGACAAAATAAGTAATAATTTAATATGTGCATTTGATGTTTTGGTTTTATGGGCTAAAATCTGCTATTATACTGCTATAATACTGTAAAAAAGAAAAAAAAGATGTCACTTTAAACAAAGATGCCTAATTATCAGCAAGTTATCCTGTTACGTTGTTTGCATAGCTTTCCCTCCTTGCCCATGTACTGTGTAGTAATGCTTAGTGGAGGGAAATGCATGCTAGTAAACTCACCATCATGTATGGATCTTCCACCAGAGGGTAAAAGAAATCTGTGGTCTGGACAAGTGACAGTCCTCCATGTCTCAGAGGAATGACAGCGGAGTCCATCCCTATGCCTGTAAACACACCACAAGGATGAGGACAAGACAAGCACGCAGCACAGCCAACAAATGTTGACTTATTTTGTGTTACTACTACTTTTTATTTTTGGTAGTCCGTATTTAACTGCAGTTAAACAAATTTAGTAGTCTAGTTATTACGGGACTGTTACACGGAATTGCCTGACACTGTCTGAACTTTACATGAATTTGTTTTAATCTTTGGGGGTTACTCAGTGTAACTTCGTATATTGCTGTTACACGGAGTTAGAAAGTGTGCAAGTCAGTTACAACAGGAACATTGGACTATCTGCACGAACTTCGCACTCAGAGCATCCGAGACATTTCTGCTGACTCATACTAACCGTGTGGTAATTTGATAACTCGCAAAACATGTGTCCTATACTTGCCTGGTTAGTTAACTATTACATGTATTAATTATTAATTATTTAGCTAAGCTAAAGCACTATTCAAGCTAAAGCTAAGCACTATATGGGTAGCTTTAGCTATCAATATAGTGTGTGTGTGTGTGTGTGTGTGTGTGTGTGTGTGTGTGTGTGTGTGTATTTGAATCTTAAAGTGTTTTCCGCCCATTGCTTTCTGTCAAATAAGCTGCCATTAATAAACACAAGCTAGCTAGGTTAGCAACAGTTGCATTAGCTAACTGACGTTAACTTGGGTTTTAGAGTATAATGGCTAGCTCTACTAACTTAGAATTTGTCCTTTACCTAGTCGTGGGCCAGGTAGCTGTTGGCCGAACTCCGAAGCTTGGTCTCCGGCCCTCCCTGTCCCGTCGGCCCGGTCCGGCTCCAGTCCCGCCAGGAGTTTGAGCAGAGCCTCCTGCGGGACTTTGCAGCCTCATCCCTTCAGTTCCGAAAAGCTTGTGAGGCGGAACCCGCGCTCCAGTCCGTGCTCCTCGGGTTTGAACGGTTTGTATCCTGGGGGAAAACATCCCTCAGTGCCCACAGCCTCCACTGTGGGAGGCGGGGAAGTTGAGCCTGACATGCTTGTGGCCCTCTTCTCCCACACAATACCAGCTGCGTAGTATAACACCGGTGAACACAGGCGCACGGATGAATGGAGCGTGTGTCTGGCGAGTGGTACGTGAAACGGAAGACATTGGAAAAGTTAAACGGCATAAATGGAACTTCCTGGTGTTATTTTCACCATAAAATCGTTTGCGATTCAGCAGGTCTACCAGCATTCAAAATGTTTTTAAAAATTCCAAATACTACATTTGTCGCATAACTTGGGGATTTGATTTATTGTTACTACTATACCAGAAAAAAGGGGGTGGGAAGCAACAAATTGAATGAGATCTAGAGGAAACGCTTTATTTTGTAGGTGATGACTATACTTCCGGCTTCTCCCTGTGTTTCGCAGTCAAGCAATAGGACCACAGACTGATTAGAATATTATTCTCTGCTCTTGCTGCCGGGTACACTTTTTTTTAAATGGTGCAATTTGGATGTATTAATTTAGAAATTGAACTGCTCGGTGACAGTGAAATTGTAACAGCGAAAAATATATTGTCACTATGCCAAGGTTTTGGCATAGTGACAAAATGGTCGTAAACCAAGGGTGTCAAACTCAATTGCACAGGGGGCCAAAACTCAAGGCACACTTTAGGTCGTGGGCCAAACAAGATAAACATTTATTGAACACACTAAAACAATGTTTTTTAAACATAAATATGAATAAAAACAGACAGGAATATTATTACAGATTAAATAAACTTAAAAAAAAATAAACTTTAACTTTAAATATTTTGCTCTTCATAAAAATATATCCTGTCAATATAATCTGAATCAGGTGCAGTTCAGCAAAGTCCACTGACTTGGTTCAGCATTACTTGGCAACAGGGAAAGTGAGGCAGGTTGCACTGGTGCATTTGTGACAGCTTCACTTGAAATGCCTTCACCGCATCATACATGCCATGTCCATGAACTGACAGATTTCCTTGCTGAGCTCAAAAACTCTATTGAGAATTTTTATCCCAACTCAGCCAACGGACCTCTGTATGATAAGTAATGCCGGCAAACTCTGAATCTATTTCCCACATAAAAGACTGAAATTGACGGTGATTTAGACTTTTAGCTCAGATAAAATTTATGGTTTGTGTTGCATTTAGGGGGCTATATAAATAATTTACATTTACTGAATATGTACTTACTAAGTAACACTGTTCAAAAGTTGAATAAAGGAACAAATAAATGTTTACCTTTTTTAAAAAAAAATTACAACCACTTTGTAAAACATCACATCAGTTACAATGTAGTATCCATGTCGTTTATAGTTTACAAATGACAAAATGTTCACATAAAATCATGACAGCATTTAAATAATATCACCCACTACTAGCATTCTGTAATTTACTGTCTCTTTTTAAAACGTATCACTATACAGCACAAGACTTTTAAGAGTATTTAACAAGAGCATTTTCCCCTAGTTTTACTACCACCCTGGGGCACATGTTCACCAAAACGCAGCAAACCTTTGCCATCTTATCCAGGAGGGTCACCTTTTCACCCACACATGGAAGATGTAATCTGATTGGCATGGTGGTATGCAGCATGTAGTTTGAAGCAAAGATTTCGTAGTGCCCCATGTGTTGGAAACCAGTTAGGATTTGTTTCATCCATTTCATAGGCTGGTTTGCCTGCAATAATGCCAAATAATTAGCAACTCTATAAATAGAAGGTAGTTCTGCAAAATCACTCATTATGATGTTTGTTCTAATTTGCTATGACCTCAGAGCGCATTGAAAATAAAATTAATAGGCTATAAAGAGTAATATGAACTTATTTAGAACACACCAACAGATATCTGGGTGTTGCATCTTCAAAAAATAAAAATACAATAACTGAGACTTACAATGAAGTATCATTGCAACTGGTTTACTGAACCTTTCTTTCAGGGCATGTAGAGAACATCAGCATCCTTTTTCTACTGCCTCCTACAGGACACACTCTTCTTCCACTTCCTTACAACATTAATGTAACACAGAACCAATACTGCCTCTCCTGGCATTAAAATTGTAACAACACACTCATTCTGTTTCTTTCAGATGAATAACAGGAACTTAGGATGTAGGTATCTATGAATAATAACTATTATGCATACTCATATATTTATATAACCAACTAATTTCTTGCGATACCACACTGGGGATGGTAGAGAACTGGATATCAGCTCGTCTCACAGCTGCTATGCAGGCTAGACGCCTTCTTTTGGTAACATCCGATACATAAGCTCCCTCATGATGCTTCCAGGTGAAGAAAAAATGAAAAGAGAGCCCATTTTCAAGCTTATTTCCTTGCTGGTTGTGCAATCTAACATCACAACCGACCATGAGCCTATTTCCAAAAAAATGGAGTGTGTTCATTAATTACTATATTGTATATATTGTCAAAAATTAAAGTGAACATAGCAGTTGTTGTATCTTGTTTACTGTATCACTGTAAGATAATTTCAAAGTCAAGTTAACGGCACATAGTGAGATATTGTGTAATGTGAAATACTGTAAGCAAATGAACAAACAACCTAATTCTTGCTAAACCTTTGACTGTTTTGTTTGAATCCAACTGTTTTTTGCAGATGTACATAAGACATGTTGTTACTTTTATTATTATCATTATTATTATTATCATTATTGCACTAAATACATTTTAAATAAAAGATACTTTGATATACATTCTACCGTAAGGTTGGAAATGTATTTTCTTCACCCTAAAATATCTTTTGAAATGTATTTCAGTTTGAAAAAAATATATTTTCAATTTCAAAAATATATTTCTTTGAGCATCACAAATACAACATATATTTACCATATATTTGAAATATATTTTACGGTGGCCCCTAGAGACAAAGCACGTACAAACTCCAAAACACTTGCAAACTCCAAAACACTTGCAAACTCTAAAACACTTGCAAACTCTAAAACACATGCAAACTCCAAAACACATGCAAACCCCAAAGCACATGCAAATTCCAAAACACAACGGAAGTGCTCCAGGACGCTAGGGGCAGTGTTGAGCTTTTGTTACCTAGTAACTACACAAGCCAGGATGTACCAATGACCGGATTTGGGGTCTGCAGCCTTAAAGGCCGCATTTTAAGGCCGATTACATCACAGCGACACGACGAAGGCTGTCCCAATTCAAAGGCTGCTCGAAATGCGGCCCTCAAATGCGTCCTTAATTTCCCTGAATTTTAAGGATGGGTCGGTGTAGCCTTCATGGCCCAACATATCCCAGATTTCATAGCGCGGCTGTGGTGTGGATAATTTTGCCGAAAAAAACGGCGGAAGCGGAGCCGCCGAAGAGTAAACTTTCAGAAGTAAGTACTGAATATTATGTCACTTATTTATGCGCAAATGTTTTTTTATAATGAAGAACATTAAAACATTACTGTTGGCCACATGTCAGGAAAGTTATGTGACATTAGTGATGTTTGTACTAACTTGGTTTTAAAGCCTTTACTCCAAAATATACGCCGTTCAATAGCTGACTTTAATCTTACAGAGAATGTGATGATTTTATGGATAGTTAAAGTCAGTCATATATCCACAAACACAACAAGCTGAAAGTCAGGATGCTGCTCGGTTTGCAGTCCTGAATATCACGGCACAAGCAGGATTCACTGCACTGTTAATGTTAGCTATGTTATATTGCTGCCTCTGTTCGGTGGTGTCGAGCCAAACGGATTTTAACGTGTGTTTGAACGAGCTGACGGTTCACTCGTTAAGCTGAAAGAAAGGTGCTTTAATCACAGGAGTCACACATGTGTCCACTGTACCATCTGGGAACTCTTCTTGTTTCGCAATAACACAGTCCTCCTTCTTTTGTGCTGTTTTGTAGCAGTGTATACACCTGAGACTGTCACCTATGTGTCTGTCCTGCACTCTCTCTCTTTTTCTTTCTCTCTGATTGTGTAATAAAAGTATCAACATGTATTTATAAGTTACACATGTGTTTGAATCCTGCAGCTTATCACACATTTGATTTCCATGTGTGACAACTGCAAGTGTCCAGAGTGAGGACAGACTGAGGGACTCACTGCTGCACATCATCTGTGAGGCTTTGCACCCCTGATGATCCACCAGGACTCAGCAGTGTGTGAGGAAGAGGAGGAGGAAGAGCCAGCAGCAGCTGACAGATGGAGAGAATAGACAGACTGTTCCCTGTTTGTGAAGGACTGCTAGGAAAGTTTAACATAACTAATTGTCTGTCCTGAATCAGTCTTATTAGATAATGTTCAAATAATTTGATCATTCCAGTGTTTTCAGTGTGGGAGAAAGTACTCAAGGCCTTCAAGTTACACACTATGAAAGGAAGAAACAAGTTTAATATTCAGAAACCTAAAGTATGTATCAGCAGCTAAATGGACCTAAAAATAAATGTTTGTTTCAGTTCTATGAAGCTTTGAGTATTTTGGATTAGTAGCAGTGCTGTGTTTGTTGCATCATATTGCTGTAATTGTTTATATGCTTTATATATTCTGAGGTAAGTTGATCTATAGTGTTACATCATATTCTATAATGACGCTATGTGTTTGTATACTTTCTGCCCAGTTTGACCCATTTAGCAGAAGTCAGCCTGTTTAAGGCTCTGATATCTATTCTGTATGACTTAAAGCAGTTATGACATGGTCTGATTTTCTCACCCAATAAAGGAATATTCAATATATCAGTCTACTCTTCATTTTATCAGAAACAGTTATCACAGCTCATATAATTTCTTTTTACACACGTATGTAAGCAATGAGCCAAATTTAGTAATGCCAACATACTGAAGGAACAACATTTCTCTCTTATATATGATACACCTATATATGCACTGTCAAAGATACTTGTCTTTGAGGGAAGATGTAAGGTGATAAGACCTATAAATAACTGCAACTTGAATCTGTACTGAGGCTCAGTATTTGACACAGAGTTCATGTTCACTGCTGTAATAGCTAATAATGATTAATATAATAACTATAATATTGGCCATATTATATTTACATTACCAAAGTGATAAATGGTAAATGGCCTGTATTTGTATAGCGCTTTTACTAGTCCCGCCTAGGGACCCCAAAGCGCTTTTACACGTCCAGTCATCCACCCATTCACTCTCACATTCACACACTGGTGGAGGCAAGCTACAGTTGTAGCCACAGCTGCCCTGGGGCAGACTGACAGAAGCGAGGCTGCCATATCGCGCCATCGGCCCTTCTGGCCAACACCAGTAGGCGGTAGGTGAAGTGTCTTGCCCAAGGACACAACGACCGAGACTGTCCGAGCCGGGGCTCGAACCGGCAACCTTCCGATTATAAGGCGAACTCCCAACTCTTGAGCCACGATCGCCCTTGTGTGATATGACTTTAGTCTCATGAACAACATTAGCTAATTGTTATTTACTAACTAATCTTAAATGACTGTTCAGTACAGAAATGAAGCCCAAAAATCATGTTTTACTGTCCTGTGGTCTCAACCTCAGATACTTATCAAATCACACAAAGCTCTTGTAGAAACAAACAAACAAATGAACAAAATATGTTTTCCTTCATTTCTGTCAAACAAAGTTGTATGACACGTTTCAAGCGGTTAGTATCATGGTTGCTAGGCAACCTGGGAAGCGCGACAGAGACTAGACCGTCCCATACAGACAAACTTGCCGTTTATTTTGCAAATCGAGCTCAACACTGCCCCTAGCGTCCTGGAGCACTTCCGTTGTGTTTTGGAATTTGCATGTGCTTTGGGGTTTGCATGTGTTTTGGAGTTTGCAAGTGTTTTGGAGTTTGCAAGTGTTTTGGAGTTTGCAAGTGTTTTGGAGTTTGCAAGTGTTTTGGAGTTTGCAAGTGTTTTGGAGTTTGTACGTGCTTTGTCTCTAGGGGCCACCGTAATATTTTGGCCAGGAAAATTTTTTTTTTTTTTTTTACCGTATTAAATTCCTTAACTACAGCCACATTAGCTCCACTAATAAGACACACGGGTTTACCAGCAATGTCTGTAAACATATATTCAGTCACCCACTGGCGCTGAAAGGCTCTGCTTTCAGAATCAACTTTTCTCTCCACCATTGTGAGCGGCTAGCTTCGCAATAACAGAAGTTTGACTTGATTGACACGGGAATGTTCCCAGTTAGCCTAGCGTTCAGCAAGGAGGCTGTAGCGCTGCATTATGGGATCTGTAGTTTGTATATTATTAGCGCCTCATATCGCCGGGCCATGCATAACAATAATAGTATATCTATATAAAATGATCTCTCGGGCCGGATATAAATGTACGCCGGGCCGGATGTGGCCCGCGGGCCTTGACTTTGACACATGTGTTGTAAACGGTTTCTTCATAGTTGCGAGAAAGCATTTACGATGACGCAAAACAAAGGCAAGGTGAGTCTAACGTGTGAAGCAATGGTGTGACTATGCCGAAATTGTGTCGAGGTTAAGAAACAATCAGAGCGGTTTCCACAGTGACATCTCATAATGCTGTTTTGTGAAAAAAAAAAAAATACACAAACTCTGCACAATTACAATTAAGGCCAATTATTACACCAGACTATCAATAACTTCGATCAGCACGTGTTTTGGGGAAATACCCGTACAAACAAGGAAGAAAAAACACCGAGGCTGTTCCCACATTGAGTGTTCGCTGTGTAACAGTTGCTATTGTAATGTAGTGTATCACCACATAGTGGCGCCTCCTGTCTCATGACTGGTGTGTCACCCCCTTTTTTGTTCTTCTTCGCACTCCTCCTGTAATGGATGCTCCCGTGTGTACGCGGACTAGTGTGCTCTTTAGTAATGTGTGGTAGAGGTAGCACTTTTATTTTTGATATTGTAAATAAATGAGTACTTTTTGGAAAGTCAGAAGCTGTTGCTCATTCGCTATCCACCTGCACACCTCCGCGGCTGGCTTCATCTCCACTGCACGTTACAACTGGCGCCCGAACTTTTTCCCCTTGGACTTCAGACGATTTTTGTATCCCGCCGAGGATTCTTCTCTTCTACCACGTGAACTGTCTCGGAAATCCCCCCACTTTTGCGGACGCTCGGACGTTTTCCCCAGCCATGGCCGCAGCCTCAGCTCAGGTGGGACCTGACTAATTTCTGGATACCGCGGTGTGCCGCTGCTCCGCTTGGGAGAAAGAAAAAGAAGGAGCTGACTCCCCGCGATTTCAACGATATTTACAGGCGTGGAAGACCACCGACCCATCGCTTGACACTCTCGCCTGCCGAGGGAGAGTACTCCGTGAGTGACTGTACGGTCCGTCGGACCGCCAACTCAGTGCTGTTGGACCGTTACGACATCGGCGGCGCTAAAGCTAAGGCTAATGCTGCAGTGACTTTGACTCAGTGTTTATTCAGAGGGACGTGTTGTTTTGTGTGAAGCATCAGAGTGTGCATGGACGCTCTCGGTCTGACTGATATATGCGCTTAGGTACTGTGTGTGAACGCTCTTTTCACTTCGCCATAACTTTTGTGGGAGCAAGTTGTTTCCACACTTTTAAAATGGCGCCCCACGCAGACACGAGGAGTGAGGAGGATGGCTGCGACCCGGATGCTGAGGCGCCTGGCCTGACAAGGTACATCATCCCTCACTCTACACCTCTTTGCCTCAACCTTGAAGTTGTAAACTTGGAAGGGGAGGTCGAGAAGCCACGAGTTTGCTTACAGGCTTCGCTGGAGCTGCAGAAGAGCCTGCTGAAGTGTCTGGATCATGGAGCTACGGGAGAGCCGGGAGAGCGGCCATCTCCCCAACGAACCCCGCCGGTTCCCCGTAATGACCGCTGGTTGGACGGGTACCAGGTGGACTAACCGTTATCATATGGACGAACTTGAGGTTGACTGAGGGTTGGTTTCATGCAAGATGTATGTGATGTAATTATTCTGTTCGTAAGGGATGATTACTTGTTCTGTTCCACTAAACCCTCGTCACCACAGCCCGTGGGAGGCTTTTGGTTTGGTTTTCTGTTGTACTGATTTAAGCAACGGGATGTGTTGTATTTTTGACTGTTTTTCCCTTGTCTAGGACAACCTCAAGAGGATGAGTAGCCAGTAACACTGACTGTTCTGTATTGTTTGCTTGAATCACTAATTTTGTTTATTGATTGTGTTGATTGTATTGACTGTACCGATGCTGTATAACAATTCCTCCACAGCCTGCTTACTACCTAAAGTAGCTATGTATAGTGAAAGGGGGTAGCGGGAGGAGGGTTACCTGTGTACGGCTGAGGACAGCCTTTTTCTCACCAGGCTTGATCTGAAGTGAAATGTTTTGGTTAAACCTCTTTGATGCTGTCTTGTTGCATTGCTATTTTGAGTCATGATATGTAGATGTTTCTGTTTGCTCTACTTAATCCAGTTTTATGGCTCTTTATTGCGTTAAGGTTCATTCTTGGCGTTTACTTTTAAAAAAAAGAAAAAAAAAGTGAAAAACTAAGAAAACTGATTTTCCACTGTACATATTCGTCTTTTCTTCACCAATTTCATTTTTAAATGGTCTTTTGCACTGTGTGTGTGCACCAATCTTAGCTGTAACCTCTATGTATAGGGTACTGTTAGGTGTGGTGTGTGCTTTTTCAGCTGTGTACGGCTGAGGACAGCCTTTTTCTCACCAGGGGGGACTATGTAACAGTTGCTATTGTAATGTAGTGTATCACCACATAGTGGCGCCTCCTGTCTCATGACTGGTGTGTCACCCCCTTTTTTGTTCTTCTTCGCACTCCTCCTGTAATGGATGCTCCCGTGTGTACGCGGACTAGTGTGCTCTTTAGTAATGTGTGGTAGAGGTAGCACTTTTATTTTTGATATTGTAAATAAATGAGTACTTTTTGGAAAGTCAGAAGCTGTTGCTCATTCGCTATCCACCTGCACACCTCCGCGGCTGGCTTCATCTCCACCGCACGTTACAGCTGACGGTAGTGTCCTTCAGAAAATTTTCAACAATACCATTTTCTCTCTGTTGACCTTCTTGAAGCTGTTTCAGTTGCTTAGTGATTGTTATGAAACACACAATAAATCCAGCTATAAAATAAAATATATTGAGAATGGACCGATATGTTTATTGTGACAAGTGTTTAGCTGTTTTGGGGCTCAGTGAGCTTTATTTTTAGCTAGCCTTGCCAACAGCCTGGGAAAACACCCTTAAAAAATCGGAATCCTTGCGCCTGACCTGCCTTGAAACAGCAGGTGAGCCACCTGTCAAAACTGAGTTGAAACGCACCAAAACCCTTACTTATGTCACATGACATACGTGTTTGAACCCCACTCTGGAGCAGTGTTTCTAAACGAAACATCAATTCCATATCTATATAAAAACATATAAAGTCAAATGCATAACTGATTTATTTTGTAAATCTCCAACAGTTTGATGTATTTTTTCCACAAATGTTTCTATACTTAGTTAAAATCCACACAAACTGTGAAGAAATCTTACATTCAGATAGATAAATAGGTGCAACAAGTAAAGCTAAGAGAGAAGATGGGTCACAAAAGGGCTGTTGGGTTAAGGACTGGGTTTAGCATGAGGTGCAGTCAGTCATGTACACAGGCACAGAACACAGAGAATGGTTACTTTTTTCCTCCAACAAGAGTAAATCCATCTCTAATACATCATAATACATGTTCTGAGGTAATGCAGACAGCTACGTTTACAACCATAACATGTCTGACTTTTTTTTTTAAGCTCAATATGTTATTCACATGATCGTGTGTTTTCTTCTCTGGATTGTCACTCCTTTTTTTTCTTCTAAACTTATCATCACCTTAGGTCTAATAATTACTGATCTTTTGGACTGATGCAATTACAAGTATACACATTTACTTCACAGCATGTAGTGTG
Organism: Neolamprologus brichardi; assembly: GCF_056152115.1. NCBI lineage: Eukaryota > Metazoa > Chordata > Actinopteri > Cichliformes > Cichlidae > Neolamprologus > Neolamprologus brichardi. The sequence goes on along the minus strand of NC_142123.1, from coordinate 16,309,996 downwards.
CTCCTCTGTCATCACTACAGCATTAAAACAAAGAAGCAAGGAAATGGGGGATACAGGATCATGTGAATCTAATCACTGAATCTAAAAAATACTGATGAAAATGTGCATCAAAGTGCTGTCTCAGAGGAAAGTAAGCATAGGAAAAGGTAAGAGGGGAAACATAAGAACAGAAATGATTATAATGATTGTAGAAAGGGAAAAACTACAGCAGAGACTGGATCCACACTAGAGCTACAGGGAAATATCATGCTGATTTTCTTGCTTTTCTTTCACTTGTTCAAACTGTCATAAGATTGCCTTGGCATGAACTGTCTCGATTCCAGCATACTGAACTGTTCAACAGAAAGATCCAGAATTTGTGTTCAGGTTTGTGGATGTGTGTTTGTTTGAGAGAGAGAAAGCGAGAGTAAGGTGCAACTATTCAAACATGTTTTTCCAGCGGGCACCCAGAAATGGGAGAAGACACACTAAATCTAAACAGACTATACATACTGCATATCTATGTATGTTGTTGTCATGGTGCGCAGGGCAATGCTTATGTTACTGTATACAGTCCATTACATGTATCTGCAGTGTGTCCATATCTGGAGCCAGGTACTGGCACTTAGGACAACATAAATCCGGCAGCTCCTCAGTTCCGACTGGACCTTGATCACCGACTGGTCCCAATCCCGGAGTACGGAATGAGGGAGCAGGGGGCACCGTGTTGAAAGGGGGGAACACACCTAAGGCCGAGAGAAAGAAAACCTTTAAAAGAGAAACCACGTTTTACATTTCCTCAGTATATGGTGGTGGTAAAAGGTAGATTTACTCAAGTACGTATACACTGATCTTGACTTGAAAAACTAGACTGTCTATTGTTATCAACAGGACGATTTTAATTCAGTATAGTTCTGTTGTTTCTCTGGTAATAATAATAATAATAATAATAATAATAATAATGGATTGTATTTATACAGCACTTTTCGGGGCCCTCAAAGCGCTTTACAATTCCACTATTCATTCACTCTCACATTCACACACTGGTGGAGGCAAGCTACAGTTGTAGCCACAGCTGCCCTGGGGCAGACTGACAGAAGCGAGGCTGCCATATCGCGCCATCAGCCCCTCTGGCCATCACCAGTAGGCGGTAGGGTAAAGTGTCTTGCCCAAGGACACAACGACCGAGACTGTCCGAGCCAGGGCTCGACCGGCAACCTTCCAATTACAAGACGAACTGCCAACTCTTGAGCCACGATCGCCCTGGTAAGTACTCCACGTGTCAGCAGCAGTGCACCAGTGTCCAGAAGGAAGGCTACCATAACATGAAGGAATTTAACAACAAGAGCTGAGCGGTATTTTGTACTTGCTGCTTCATCACCTTTTCTATACCTGTGAATAAACCGCAAACAGCTGTCAAGTTAGTACAATGCTTTCCATGTCATCTCTCTCCCTCTCTCATTATGTTCTGACTAATTAAATCAATACTTGTTGGGAAGAGGCTTTTGCACTGACAGTAATATAGCCAGTTGTAATCAGCTCCATTAATCAAGTTGACACATGCAAGCAGGTACTCAGCCAGTAGCAGTATGCAGTAAAGACTTTCACACGATTTTGAATTAAGGCTACATCCACACTTATGGATGGATCCATGAATCGTTTTCAAACAAAAATGCATCGTTTTCTCTCCGTTTTGGCCTCCCGTCCACACTGAGACGGCATTTTCCCCGAAGGAAAACAGCGTTTTCAAAACGCTCTCGAAAACGCATACATTTGAAGATGGTGCTTTCGCGTCGCAGTGTGGACAGCAAAAACTGAGACTTTTAAAAACAATGACACATGTTAGTCATATGATGCAGTCATGTGACCAATTAAACAAAGACAGCGGAGGGCATTATACAGCAGTTGTTTTGTTTGCTCTCAATTTTGACAGCCCTAAAAAAGATGAAGATCAGTTTGTACATGCTCCCGATAGGTTTTCTTCAAATTCTTTAATTCTCACTTGCTTTTGCAACTTTGTACTTTTGTGTTACTCACAGCACAACTCAACCTCATTGTTAGTCCATTTAAAAAAACTTGGTGCTTTTCCTTGACATTTTGCTGCGACGTTTCAAAGAGCCGGAAACTAAATAAACGGCAGACAGAAATGAGGCAGGCCAAATCCTCTTGCATTTCACGCATGCGCAGTACTGGACCGTAAGCGTTTTAGGCCGCTTCAATGTGGACGCACAACTCTGTGAAAACAACTGAAAACGCTAGTGTGGACGCGGAGCACTTTCAGATGAAAACGCCGTTTTCAAATCTATCCGGGCCAGTGTGGACGTAGCCTAAGAAAAGCAAAACAGTTAATAGCAAAAATAGTTTTTAAATTCTTACTGTTTTTAACTTGTATTATGTTTTTTACTTGTATTGCTATGTATTAGGGCTGCACAATTAATCGTTAGAAAATTGCGATCTCAATTCATACTTATGTGCGATCTCATTTCGAAATGACAACGATTTAAAAAAAAAAAAGATGACGATTGTACCGCATTTTGATCCGGGACATAAGCTGCATGAAAACAAGCGCTCACTCTTCCTGCTCAACAAATGACAAGGGCGGAGGCTTATACCACGTGATACAGAAGTCAGCTGGCAGGGAAAAAACAACGGAGAGCACGTGAGAGATGACGAAGCTGTAAAGGCCAAGAAAGTGACAGGAGAGAATCTGTCCCGGTCAACCACCCAAACATCAATATCGGGAACCTTATACAGCGCCTCCCCATACCCGTCGAACTCCAGCAGGCACAAAGAAATTACGAAGGCTATCACTTATCACCTGACCAAAGATATGGCTCCCATCAATACTGTTCAAAACGAGGGACTTAGGAAAATGATCAACATCCTAGATAAACGCTACACAGTGCCGTTTTAAAAATGTTGCACTACCTGCTCTATACACGCAGTGTCGAGCAACGGTGGAGACGGAATTACAAGCAGTACAACATTTTGCGGCAACGACAAAATGTGAGACATTTATTGTTTTTATGTTTATTTGTTGTTTTTATGTTCAGTCTCAACTGCTACGAAGTTGATGTGCAGTTAATAAGTGCAATAAATATTTATATTGGAAAAGAAAATCGTGAGAGAATCGTGATCTCAATTCTAAGCAAAAAAATCGTGATTCTCATTTTATGCAAAATCGTGCAGCCCTACTATGTATCACTTTTATTTATCTTTTTAGTTTCAAATAGATGTATGGCACTTTGTTTGAAACGCTTTATAAATAAAGTTATTATTATTATAATTACTATTAAAAGTACACTGTAAGAATAACATCCATAAATACCTGTGCTAATATTGAGGCAAAAAAGTAGGATCGCTAATTTGAAAAGTATTTTTTTTCTCACTGTTGCATTTATTTACAACATATACGTAGTTAGATCCAAATGGTTTTGGACAATGACACATTTTTAGCCATTTATCCTCTGTACACCACCACAGTGGATTTAAATCAAATAATCAAGATGCAATTGAAGTGCAGACCTAAAAAAAAGTATTACAATACATGTTTAGGATTTACAAACATTTTTTTTACATAATCCTCCATTTTAAGAGGCTCAAAATTAGTTGGACAATTGACTGACAAGCATTTCATGGCCAGCAAAATGAGTTCTGAAGTGTATAATAATTTACACTCTGCTTTAATTCAGCCTAATGCAACAAAACTGATCAGATAACGTTTCAATGTACAAATGGAGAATGACCCAAACCATACTGGAAAAGCAACCCGAACGTTTCTGAAGGCAAAGAAATGGGATATATTCTTCAATGGTTAAGTCAGTGACCTGATTTCAAACTAATAGCACATGCTCTTTAGTGACTGCATAAAAGGAAACTGACTGTGGTCAAGCAAAACTAGACATTCAACAGACATTGTCATAAGATACAGGCACTTCCAAAGAGCGTTACTATTTCTTTGAATCTTATGAACAAAACATTGAATCTACTAATGAATAAAATAATTGTTAAAAACTTTAACAAATTAATAGTTTTTAATTGCAGCACTATATGTGAATAAATTAAAAAAGAAAATAAATTCCAAAAAACACACAGCATGAAATTTTCTCAATTTCAGTAGTGAAAGTAGAGCTTCATGAAAATAAAACTATCATGATTCTGTACCTTGTGGGGGGGGGATGAGTGTGGGCCGTGCAGAGAAGTCATCCAGGTGTCTCATCTTCATTTGTTCCATACGTGCACTGAAACAGAAGGGAGCATTGAAAAGTTCTATGTTAAATCTCATCTTATTAACTGTACATGCAGATGAAACACACATGATGAAGCATAAACACATCCACATACCCAAACTGATGGCACAAATAATTATTATAATTTGCAATGTCTTGGTTTTTGTTTTTTTTGGTTTTTACCGTGCGGTAGCTTCCTGTTTAAGCCTCTCATTCTCAGCCAAGGCCTGATTCAGCTGCTCCTGCAGCTCCTCCTTTTTCTGGTTTAACTTCTCTCTGGCTTCTCGCTCAGCAAGAAAATCTGCCTTGTAGATCTCAGCCTGGGTGAGAGAGACATGTGAGGTCATTTTTCATGCAGTAATTTGGGTTCATTTCAATAAACTGGCATTACATACATGTTAAAATGTCGGCGTGGCTGATACAGACTGAAGTTCAAATATGTGCTGTCATCATTATAAGAATACTGAGGTTCTCTCTACTCTTTCCAGGGCAGCTGCTGAAGTCACCTTAGTTTGTGGTGGTTTGAAACAATTATTAGCACTTTAGATTTTCCAGAGTGATTCAAAGGACTCCTATGAGAGGAAAGAATCTGAGGGACCAGTTCACCTTGGCTGGGATAGTGTGGAGGGCACTCAGGGGAGAGCATCTGGTGGCCAGGCCTATCGAACCTATGTGTTACACTACACAGCATTCCTGGAAATGTCTATACCAGGTCTATGTAGGGGTTAGGAAAGTCCATCCATTAGTCGAATTTAGGATTCAGAGGGAACAATGTGGTTTTAGTTCTGGTTGTGGAATGCTGAACGAGCCCCTTACCCTCTCACAGATATTCAAGTGTGCATTTATTCTACATGTACTTTGTGCATGTGGAGAGGGCATTTTTCCATTGAAAGATACGGAAGAAGGTCATTTGGTCCCTGTGCACCCGCAGTGAGAGTTTCATCCACATTTCAGGCAATGAGCTGAACACAATCCCAGCAGAGTTGGTCTCCACCAGGACTGTCCTCAACACCATTTATATTCATAATTTTTATGGACAGAATTTCTAGACAAGAGCTAAGTTGCACCGGTGGCTCTCAAACAGTCTTTGTGTCAGATTCAAGATGCTGCGATTAGCATTTGGGCATTTTTGCTCCACATTGATTACATCACACTTGGGTCGTGACAATGAGATTCACTATACCACTATTGTGGACTAAAGAAATCATATCTCTAATATCTCCCCATTTATAGAAAATTTCAAAAAGTAATGCAATCATTTTTTATTTATTTAAAGTTACAGTGTAAAAAAATCACACCACTAGAAGTCAGTAGACTGCAAATTGAGTTCTATGCATAAACTTAGCTACATTGGCCGCTGTTCATCTGTAGACTGTCAGTCCGCTGTTTACTTCAACTGTCAATATGTGTCCATAGTCACTGTCATCTACCAGACCTGTCAAGTGACCACTTTATAAGTCAGGAAGTACATCAGCTCAACAGCTAAGAAGGAATACCTGTGCAGTAAGGACAGGAATTGTTTCCAGGGAGCCTTTCTGTTGCTCCACCTCTTCCTTCAGTTTATCAATCAGGTCCTGCTTCAGGGCCAGCGCTCGCTCAGCCTCCTCCAGTCGGCTGCACAGATCTCCACCCTGGAATGCATACACACAGATTCATGTTTGGACTTGACCCCCAAGGTATTCCAAAACTAATGAGTGTAAAACCTTTTTTAATTTAATGTTTGTTTGTTTGGGTGTGTATTTTTACCTCATTCTTCAGTTTAGAATCATAGTCTCTAAAGAGACATGTGTATGCATGCTGTAGCTGTGTCAGTTTTTTCCTGAGGAAATAAAGTGCAATATATTGGTAAACGTTCAATAAACCAAAAGGAGGAATGACCAAAGAGACTGTTAACAACACAGAGCTATTACCAATCAGTTTGTCTGGCTAGTGATCTATCACAGTTCACAGGTATTGCCCATAAAATCACAAATATGACTTTGACCACAATTTGGGTTAAAACCCATTAGGTTATCATTGTGTATAATTACCAGTGTAATGCATCAATAATGTAATATAGAACCACTTTTTTGCACAAAAGATTAAATAGTAAAGTAATTATTCAGGGTCATCACAAGCTAGTATACCCTTAAGTCCTAAGCTCGGATAAAATGGGAGGCTTGTGTCAGGAAGGGCATCCGATGTAAGAACTGTGCCAAATCAAACATACATATCCGTTCACTCTGGTGGCCCCTTGTTAAATAAGGGAGCAGTTAAAAGCTTCTACATTTTTTTAATGCATGTTCCACCACTCAAATAAATCTTTCTAAATAGCACAACAGTGCAGAAACATATGAATCATGTTGGCTTCTTCTATCTGTTCGCATCTTGGACTCACTTCTCCTCAGTGACAACATGTCTCTCTGACTTCAGGGCCTGCTCCAGGCTCTGGGTTTGCAGCAGCAGCTTGTCCATGGCTACATGATGCTGTTTCTTCTGCTGTTCAAGCTCCCGCTCTGCCACCTGCAGGGCCTTTATTTTACTGCTTAATCTGCACACAAGCAAAAAAAACAACAACAAAAAACACATGAGCACACCTAAAGGGTGAACTAAGACATAATTCTGTGTATGGATCTATTGCAGGTGATGTAACAACTTACTTGTCTTCCAGGAGTACGCGTTCATGCTCACTTTTGTCCAACCAGCTCTGTCTTTCCTGTAGTTCTCCTAGCAGGGAAGTTGCCTGAGCTTTCAGGGCCTCGCAGTCCTTGGCAAGCTACAAAAACACAAACAAGCTTTTTTGCACTCCGCTTGCTAGAATTAAAAGTATAGGAGGTAGAAGATTTTTTTATGCTGTCAGAGTAAAAATGACAGCTAGTCACATGTGATACCTGGGCACAGTCCTTGTCCTTCTGTTTGAGCAGAGCTTCAGTTCTGTCCCTCTGAGCTGAGCTCTTCTGCAGGTAATCAAGCTTCTCCTCCAGCTCCCGATACCTACAAAATAAAAATCACTTGTAACAGGCAGTGACCGTGACAAATATTGAAAAATAAATAAATAAATATAGGAATGCCCTTTTTAAATGACTGTCTAATACAAACAGACAGCATGTATATACAATATACTGCATATCATTATATATTAGACTCAAAGAGCTAATCTTTTCTATAAAAGCACAATTTGAAAGACCAGTTAATTTGACATAAAAATAAATTAATTTAAAGTAGTTAGAAAATCTGAATATTGTACTTGTACATTACTGGATTAAACATTTATAGGATGTCTTTTAATAACTTTTGGAAATCATGAATGAGATAAAATACTAGATGACACTGGACAAATCATTGCTGTTGTTTTACAACATTATTGTGTTATTGGTCTGTGAGCTGAAGTTTGGCAGCTCTAATAAAATAAATGAAATAAATACAAATACATTTCCTAAAACAAACAAACAAAGAAAACAGGCTTTTTTCAGAATAAGAGACACGCAGGTAGACCTCCTGCAGTGATGGAGAAGACAGCAGAGCAGGAAGCAGACGTGCAAACAGTGAGAAAGACAAAGCCACACAGAACTGCGGGCTCACCTGCCCTGTGTGGCCTGAAGTTGCTCTGTGAGCTTAGCCAGGCTAGAGCTGGGAAAAGGGAACAGAAAGAGAGGAAGGAGAAGGAAGACAGCATCTCAAACGTGAGGCTTTTGTTGTTTTAAGCAATCAAAAAGCATGCTGGTGTCATTTTCCAAAAGAGAGCAATTCTCTGCAGATATTCTGTATCATTAAACAGAACTGTGTTAAAGGTTTAGCAGAAAGTAAAGTTAGTGCTGTTAGTTTCCAACAGTGCGCTTAAGTGAAAATGCTTCATACCAGTCGGACGAGTGCTGTGCCTCAGAGCGCTGCTGGACAACCTCCTCAGTAACATTGTTCGTCTGTAAAATAGTCATACAAGTTTTTCCACATCACAGATGACAAAACAGATTGTGTTTATCATCACGTGATCTCTTTTGTCATTTGCAAGCAGTGAAAGGTCACATCTACCAGTGACACGCAAAATGCAACAGAGGAAAACAAGCCATTACTTTGTGAGGAGATTTCTTCTGATAACAATTTATCATTTTTTAAATCTTCTTTATTCATGTTTTCAAATGTTATTATTAACTGTAGTGCTAATTGCTATTTAACATTTATGCAAAGAACAACACACAAGGAGGCTGAAAGCCACCAGGTGGAACTGAGACATGAATCTTCAACGTAACCTAAACAGTGTTGTTTAGGAAAGCTACTCAAAATTATTTTATTATTTTTGATGTGATTAGTTTTTATTTACCATGAATCTGATTTGTCTGACTACCAATCCAAAACCTGAAACACCTCAATCATATTTCAAATATGATTACATGCAGCAGCATCCGTGAGCGAAATGATAGAGTTCAGCACATGTAGCTACACGGTATAGTAACATTACCGATAAATCATTGCTAATATTTGATATTTATATTATTAATTAATATTTTTACCGATTTTACTTATTATTGTATTTGTGATTTCATATTAACTTTTACCTTAACATGCCAGCTAACTGCTATATTATCTACAGTAGCATCTGGGTGTTACGTTCAAGGCCAAGTGGCAGTTCATGCTATACAAATCTGGAAAGTTATGTGACAAAAACAGAACATTCACACATTGTTTTGCTAGTAAATGTTCCCTTTACACCTTCCAGGATCATCTACATTGCTACCTTACCATAGTGACTCATCTGAAAGACTTTTATGTGCCTGGATATCAACGTTACCTGTGCCTGGGCCAGTTTACCCCGGAGCTGGTCTATGCAGTGAAGCATTCGCTCCTTCTCTTTCTCTCCCTCGTCCCTCTGCTTCTCTAGCTCCTCATTTTTCCTTCTCAGCTCTCGCATCCCTTCCTCCAGTTTCTCTTTGTGGCTCTTCAGCAGCTGCAGGAACTCGTTTGCACCTTCCACAGGCTCCAGAGAAAAAAATGGAAGTGGCATAGAGATGGGTTAAATAGATGAACATACAGAGAAGAATGAGGAAAAATGGATCGTGTTCGTTGTGGGCTTCAGCACTGAAACTACACCGAAACATCCAACACCATGTGGCTAAGGAGAAAATGAGAGGTTGTGATTGGGATAAACTGTGTTTTCAAAATTTTATTTGAGTGTTGTCGAAAAAACCCCACGTTTGACCTCAAAATTTATGCTGCTGAATGTAAAACACAGTCCAACACACTTCAGTTGCTGCCAATGTCATTTTAGTCACATTTTCTATTAGTTACAATTTTTGACCTCAGCCATTGTTTGTAGATTAGGTGAGGAAAGCTCAAACTGGAAGTGTGAGGCCTGCAGGTGCAGCGTTAGAGATCTGACTGGTAGAATTAGGATGGGAGTGACCGGGCTCACCTGGCTATTGTCATTGCCCATTATATCTCCCAGTTCATCTGAAAATGATATGGGGGGAGAGGATTGTGCATAACTCAATGAGCTATGCACACTTGTGTTATCCTAGACACACAGACACACTGATTAGATGAAAAATATGAGCAGAAAAAAAAAACAGAGTTTGACTGACCATGACAGCACATGAACATGAGCCACAAACACACACACAAACATCTTACCAGGCTGCGAGGCAGTGATGTCTGTGTGCATTGCTCTGTATCTTCGACTCTCTTCTTTTCTCGCTGATCTAGAGTCTGAGAGACATAATGGAAAAGATTAAAAGTCCATTTCTCACCTTTCCCATGATATATATGGAGGCTCATATTAAACAGGATTAAAAAATTAAAAAAAGAAGAAGACCTGTTTCAGACCTTTTTTAAAATCTTTGCTCTGTATGTTGTCATATGAGCAGATATCCCTAATATGGTCATCTCTGGCTATTATACAAAAAAACCCACCCACCTATTACCCAAGCATTTCGTTACTGAGGAACAGCCAATCAAAAGAAAGCTAGCTTAAAGGGGGGGGATGAGCTAAAACAGTTTGTTTCTGTACTGAGGGGCCACACAAAAACCCGTGTGAGTAAGGATTGCCTTATATACATCTACAGGACACACAGATTTGGTGCATGTCTGCTTGCCTTTGTAAATTTGAAAGTAGGTAAATGGAAACATAACTAATAATTATCAATTTCCAGCTAGCCAACCTGTGGTCCGTCCACTGGTCCATTCCTGGCTGGCCGTAGCTGCGGGTTTTCAGTCTGGCTGGAGCTGCAGCAGTGATTAGACGAGGTGTTGGAGGAGCCAGGTCCGTTCACCATGCTCTGTAAGGAGTGGTTCTCCTGGGCCAGCCTCTCCACCAGGGACCTTGCTTCTTGGAAGCGACAGCTGAGAAACTCTCGTTCCTCTTTTGTCCTTCGTTGCCATCCCTCCATCTCCTCACAGCGCTGACGCAAGGCCAGGTTGCTCCGCCGCAGGGCCTCTGTGGGAACAGAATGAGGTGGTAAAAGGAGATGGGGGAGACTAATATATACTAAATACAGTCATGTGAAAAATAATCATTTCACAGGCTCTGCAAAGTCCTGTAAAAGACAAATCTGTGAAACTGTGATTCAGTAGCTTGCAGAAATACCTGTACCTGACTATCAGTCTCTCACACGATTGTGGAGGATATTTCACTGATTCCTCTTTGCTCCACTTCACTTAGTTGTACACTTGTCATTTCAGGCAGGCTGATGTCTGGACTTTGGGCCACTGCAACACTTTGATTCTTCTGGGGTTTTTTAGTGTAGATTTGGTGATGTGGTTGAGATCACTGTCCCATTGTTGCATGACCCCACTTTACGCTAAGCTTTAGCTGTCAGATAGAGAGCCTCAGCTTTGAATCTATAATACTTTCACCAAATGTGCCACTGTGCATTATAACCAAATACAATCTCCACTTTGCTCTCATCTATCCAAAGACATTGTTTCAGAGTTCCTGTGATTTGTTCAGAGGCAACTTTGCAAAGCTAAGCTATGCTCCCATCTTTTTTTTAGCGAGAGGAAGTTTTCTCCTGGGAACCATTCCAGTACAGCCATACTCCTTTAGTCCTTTTCTAATTGTCAGTCCATGAATTTAAACATGCTAATTGAAGCCGGTGGAGTCTGAGAAGTAGCCTTCAGGGTTTTTGTAATCTCCCTTTGCATTGCATGCACTGACCTTGGGGTAAATTTGATAGGACATCCACTCCTGTGTTAACATGCACCTGAAAACCAGCAACCTTAATTTTTTTTTTGAAATGGTCACACCTGCTGTAAGGGTGTACTTTCTGTATAAAGGTGTGTGAAAAGTATGCTTTTCACACGACTGCGTGTTAATGATATTACTGAGTAACTGAATTAGTTTGCTGATGGTTTCCTTGAATTAATGTTAATAAATATAATTTGCTTAACTGAAACACTGTTCCACTGACACATAAAATCTAATTATACTTTTACAAACTCTTGCTCAGTTCTTGGAAATGCACTCAGATATGACTTTTATTTTTGTGACACCCTTTCCTAACTGAGCTGTAGCTGATGTCAACATGAGCATAGAGTTTAAATAATGACACAGACTCAGTTTGCTGACTCTTTCTTCGCCTTCCTGTTGCGCTACTGTGTCTATTAGTCATGTTTACCATTATACAAATGTTGACAAAATAAATGTTCAACTTTATTTGCAGTAAAAACATTTCTCAGTTGAATTAATTTACATAAGCTGCAGCATATAAAGGTTAACGCCAACTAATGCTAGTTAACTTCAGATAGAGTTTGCTGTATAACTGAATATAGAAATCTTCCTCTTTACACTCTATAAACTCAACAGTGAATGACTGAAAATACTTTGTTTAAATGTTCCTTTGAAACAGTAATGTGTACTCAGTAAACACACCACATTACTTACATTAATAAAGTATTTTTTGTGCACTTATCTTGAGAGAGAACGCATACTGAGCATACCATACTACATACTGGACACAGTTAAAGTGCTGTGACTCACAAGGTGTGTAAAGTAAAGTAAAGTAAAATTTTACTTATATAGCACCTTTCAAGATAAAAATCTCAAAGTGCTTCACATAAGCTAAAACATAAAAATAAAAATCAACCAAAAGCAGGTTTAAAAAGATGAGTTTTTAGCTGTTTTTTTAAAAGCGGCCACTGAGTCCACAGATCTCAGGCTCAAAGGGAGAGAGTTCCACAGTCTGGGGGCCACAGTTACAAAAGCTCTGTCGCCTTTTGTTTTCAGCCTCATATGTTGGACAACCAGCAAGCCCTGATCACATGACCTCAGGGACCTGCTGGGAATGTATGGATGTAAAAGTTCACTTATATATATGTTGGTGCTTGTCCATGCAGAGCCCTGAAAGTCAAGGTCAAAACCTTAAAGTGGATTCTGAATTTAAGAGGGAGCCAGTGCAGCTGAATCAGCAGGGGTGTGGTATGGGAGTACTTGGAGGACTTGGTCAGAAGCTTTGCAGCAGCGTTCTGAACAACTTGCAGATGCTCCAAAGAGGCTTTACATAAACAAGTAAACAAAGAATTACAATAATCCAGACGAGATGAAACAAATGCATGAATGACAATTTCTAATTCGGAGCGCGATACAATGGGACTCAGCTTAGCAATGTTTCTCAAGTGATAAAAACAGGAGCGGACCAGATTTTACATGGGCATCCAAAGTCAGAGCTGAGTCAATAGTAACACCAAGGTTCCTGATAGACGGTTTGGCAAATGTAGCAAGTGGACCCAAGTTTTCCATAACACTAGGAACAATTTTTTTAGGAGCATAAACAAGGACTTCAGTCTTCTCCTCATTTAGTTGAAAAAAAGTTTCCAGCCATCCAACCTCTAATGGAGTCTATGCACCTATGCAAAATCTGTAGCTTGGAAACATCTTGGGGCTTAAAGGAGATATATAACTTAATATCATCTGCATAGCAGTGAAACGAAATGTCCTTAAAAGTGCTCAATAAGTGCTGAAGAGGAAGTAAATACAACAAAAACAATAAAGGCCCCAAAACAGAACCTTGTGGCACACCATAGGTAAGAAAAGTAGAAGAGGAACTGTACTTAGAGGTAGCCACAGAAAAGGATCGTTCATGCAAATAAGATTCAAACCAGTCCAAAGCAGCCCCTGATATACCCACCCAGTGTCTCAGCCTATCTAGCAGAATATGATGGTCCACAGTATCAAAGGCGGAGGTCAGGTCCAACATCAACAAAACGGAGCATTCTCCTGCATCACATCTCATCAAAATGTCTTTGGAGACACTAAGAAGTGTAGTTTCAGTAGAGTGAGATATACGAAAGCCAGATTGGAATTTATCCAGAATGCTCTATTAATCTAAAACAGCTATAAGCTGCTTAGCCACAACCTTTTCTAAAATCTTAGCAATGAACGGTAATTTTGAAATTGGTCTGTAGCGTCAAGCTTAGGTTCTTTTTAAACAGTGGGTGAATAACAGCATTCTTACAATAAACAGGGACCTGACCGGAAATCAGTGAGGTATTGATAATTGTAAGCACAGTGACCAATAGACTGAAAGACATTTTTAAACAAAGATCCATGTAAAATATCAAGAGAGCAGGAGGATGCTCTCATTGAATCAACGCCTCCATGTTTCTGCTGATCTAGCTTATGTTTTTCTGTCTGTATTTGTGGTGTAGGTAAAGGGGGATCCTGCTGCTTTGTGAGGCATCTGTTGTAGTCAAAACACTTGCAAACAGGTGTGAAGAATTGTTCAACTTCATTGCATGCATCATTAGGTCTCGTTAAATGCTTACTAATTTGTAAATGTGAATAAAGGAATTTGTATCTTAAGTAACATGTGCTTGCAAACTGAGACCTGGAATTGAGTATACAAGTGTGTAAATGACCTGTAGTTAGAGACAAGCGTTCCCACAGATATTTACATCTACAGCGGCACAAGTATATCTGTATAACTCATGAACTTTCTATTTTTCAGCCATTAATATCTCCGTACACATCTGTAGATTTCATTACACTAGGAAATCTGAAAATAGATTGAGGTTTTTACAAATGTACAAATCGGACGTCTTTTCCTGTTAAATGATAGTTCTGCCTCACCAACATCATCAGATACTTGCTCATAGGGGATTGTCTGCTCTTTGGGGTTTTCCCTCTATTATGCTGTAGGGTCTTCACCTTACCATATAAATGTGACTAACACCAGAGACATTGTAAGAATGAGATGTGACACTTTAAGAGCAAAGATGCTGATAGAAACAGAACTTCTAGGGGGAAAAAGCTTTTTAAAACTTCATCCTGGAGCAAAGTCTGTAACCTTTGAAAGTATTTGTTATCTCTGCATACAGTTTGTATATCCCAGTGACCACTGAATTCAAGAGTTAATGTAGATAAATGCTTTAAAATAATGAACCATGCAAATATGCTTCTAAAATGGCTTTTAAATGACAAGATTTGTTTCTTTCTTTCTTTCTTTCTTTCTTTCTTTCTTCTTCTTCTTCTTTCTGCGTCTGCTGTTTGAGCTCATCACTCAGTGCAGCGATATTCTTTTAAGAGACCTTTTTTTCATCTGAACATGCTTACCTCTAAGCTGCTGGTTGTCACTCAACAATCTGGTCACCACTTCATTGGCTGCAAGCTCTGGTGGGACCCTGAGGGTCCCTCCACTCTCTTCTCCGGACATCTCCCATTGCATGGGGCCATCGGGTTGTGGCTGCACCATCACTGCAGAAACACATCAACATTACATCACATATACACACATTTCTTGTTTAACTAAACCGTTATTAATGTTGAACATCAATATGCCGATGACCTCCCCGGCATTCTTCATCACATGACACATGGCAGACCAGGCCTCAGCGCCCTTTAGGCGGCCCAGGCTGTAAACTTTCATTTTCACTTTAATACAACGTCTAAATCCAAGTCCAGCTTGTGTGTGAAATGGGTATCTGACCTGATGATAGACTTCATGAGTCAAAGATAAAATGTAAGTGATTTTTGAGCTCACGTACAGGAATGGAGGAAAACATTACGTCATCCGCATTACCGAGGCAATGGACTCGACACAAATGTAGATTAATTAAAGTACAAACGCCAGTCGTCAATTTTAGCCAAAAGCACCAGATCGCCCCAGCTGTGTTATAGGTAACGTTATAAACATCTTATTTTCTCCCCAACTAAACAAACAGGGTCAAACATGACTCCCGTACTAATTCTAAGCCCATCTGGCAGGTAATGTAGCAGTATTACTATGTGAAACTTCACTTACCCAATCTTCTTTTTCACTCCAGTCGCGTAGAGTATCAGACAACACAGCTGTCAGTCACATACAAACTGTTAGTAAGGGTATTTAACGCAATTAAACCAGCGTCAGGGAGCTGGCGCTAAACAGCTAGCGACTTAGCTAATGAGCTAGCTAGGATAACAAACCAAAAAGACAACAAAGTAAACTTAGGCACGTGTTGACTGACATTAAACTAAAACTACATTAACGAGCTGTCTGTCTTCAGAAAGATATTGTACCTGGTTTGTAATATTATTCCAACGGACTGAACGTGTTTGACATGGGCTGAGCTATCTGTTAAAGCTGAAGCGAGTGTTGTTAGCGCAGGAAATGAGAGAGAAAATTTCACCCTGAGTTGAGTCTCTCAGGCTAACCCCTAAGTCTTGCTAGTTTGAAACGTTTCACATCCCATTATTTATTAGAATTAATAGAATATCTTCTGAAACTCAATTCAAATGGTGACCCATTTTAACTGAAACGGATTGCCCATTATATCTAAAACATTAACATAAACTGGGCTGTTAACTAAAACATAAATGTGGTTTATTTTACAAAATGTCAGCATTTTATCTGACAGGAACCATCATGACATGGAGTAATTTAGAGTAATTCATTATCCTTTTTATAATTGATTTATTGGCTTGCATGCTAAAATTGAATGTGTCAGGTCAGTCACGCAGTTTTCTGTGTCAATCTCGCAATGAGGTGCTGCTCTGCACCACCTAAGTCTCAGACCAATAAAATCAACCAACTCAAGTGTTAAATGTACTGTACTGTTGTGGCACCAGCCTGCAATCACTATCACTCACTGGCTTAAAGCTTTAAAAGAGCTAACATGCTCATAGCTTAAATGACCAGTTTTACAGACTTTGCTGATTTCATGCCTAAATTACACAGATACACAGCTAAGTGACAAAACAGTGGCATATATACAAATATTAACTTTCAATATTGATACCATTAGTACTAGCGGACAATACTTCGGTGACTAAAGCTGGTTAGATATTTTGGGTATATACTGAAATTTGTTATAATCAAACTATTAATATCTTTCTAAAACATACGACGTTGTCACCTTGAGGGACTATAAAAAGGAAACAGAACTCACTTGTATCAAGTCAATAAAAAGGCCTAAAACAAAATACTAAACAGAAGAAAGAAGAAGAGACATAACAATTTAACATAAACCAGTGACTCTCCAAAAGTTGATTCTGTTCATCTGGACGTAGCGTATTCTGGGAGAAACGTTTCGTCACTCATCCAAGTGACTTCTTCAGTCTCAGCTGACTGCAGGATTCCCCAATCTTATAAACAGTACATTTGCATAATGACTGTAACCAGCCCACTGAAGGAACAATGGGCTGTGAGGTCAGTTCCTTAATCATAATTATGCAAATTCTCATGACCATTGATCAACAACCACTGACCAAAACCCACTGATCAAAGACCACTGATCAACGGCCATGAGTACCATTCACAGAGAGTTGGGGAATGGCTGCAATCACAGCATTGTAAGATGGCGAAAGATGTACCCTTAGGCCCCCTCCTCGATTCAGAGATGGTCTTTCCCTTTTCACGTAAATGGCCTCCTTGACTCCATGCTCAAACCAGCGTTCTTCCCTGTCCAGGATGTGTACATCCTCATCCTTGAAAGAGTGTCCACTAGCCTGTAGGTGTAAATAGACTGCAGAGTCCTGGCCTGACGAGGTAGCTCTTCTATGTTGTGCCATCTGCTTCGCCAGAGGTTGTTTGGTTTCCCCGATGTATAAATCCTGGCACTTAACAGCATACACTATGTTACTCTGTTTGTGTCGGGGGACCTGATCCTTGGGGTGGACCAATTTTTGGCGCAGCGTGTTTTGGGGTTTAAAAGTCACAGAGACCCGGTGTTTCGAAAAAATGCGTCTCAACTGTTCCGATACTCCTGACACATATGGGATCACTACAGGTTTTCGCTTGGGCAGCGGTTGTCCTTCTCTCCTGGATTGGCTGGAGCTTTCTTTAGGTGCATTTCCAGCTTTGACAAAAGTCCAGCTGGGATAACCACATTTACTCAGGGCCTTTTTGATGTGCTGTTCTTCTGCCTCCCTGGCCGCTGTGTCAGTGGGGATGGTGTTCGCTCTGTGTTGTAGCGTCCTGATGACACCCAGTTTGTGCTCCAGTGGATGATGAGAGTCAAACCTTAGATACTGATCCGTATGTGTAGGTTTACGGTACACGTCAGCTTTTAGATGTCCCCCATTACTGATGAAAATCTCACAGTCTAAGAAGGCTAACCTGCCACTTTTCATATCCTCCCTGGGGAATTTGATGTGTCGGTCCACCGAGTTAATGTGATCCGTGAAATGTAGTACGTCCTGAGATTTGATTTTCACCCAGGTGTCATCCACATATCTGAACCAATGGCTTGGTGGTGTTCCAGGGTAGGATAGCAAAGCCCTCTTTTCCACTTCTTCCATGTACAAATTGGCCACGATGGGTAAAACTGGGGAGCCCATAGCACACCCATGTTTCTGCCTGTAGAACTGACCCTTGTATGTGAAGTAGGTGGAATGAAGACACAGTTCCAAAAGCAAACACACTTGGTCGATGCTGAGAGTAGTCCTGTTGCTGAGGTTGGTGTCATCCTGTAATCTCTTACGGACTACCTCCAACGCTTCCGTGACTGGGATGCAAGTGAAGAGAGATGTAACGTCGTACGAGACCATGGTTTCATCTGCCTCCATAATGACATCTCTCACCTTCTCAACAAAATCCAGGGTGTTCTGGATGTGGTGTTCAGAGCTGCCCACCAGTGGGTTGAGGATCAAAGCCAGAAACTTGGAGATGTTATAGGTGACAAAATTGATCATGCAGACAATCGGTCTTAAAGGTGCACCCTGTTTATGTATTTTTGGTAAACCATACAGACTTGGTGTAGATTCCCCTGGGTATAGCCTGTGGTATGAGGTCTGGTCAATAGCCTTGTCTTGTTCTAACTGCTTCAGACAGTCTATCACCCTCTTCCTGTAGCCACTTTCTGGGTCTCGTTTCAGGGGCTCATAAGTATTTTCATCACTGAGTAGTGACAAAATCTTCTCATGATAGTCTTTCTGGTTTAGCAATACTGTGCACCTACCCTTGTCTGCCGGAAGGATGATAATGTTGTTGTCATCACTAAGTGATGTGAGTGCCTTCCTCTCCTCCATGGTGATGTTGGATGCTGGAGGCTTTGCATTGCTGAGACAGGCCGAAACTTTCGTCCGTAGTTGCTCTGCTTCCACTTCTGCAATATTGTTGTTATGAATTGCTGTTTCTGTGGCTGTAGTCAGTTCCACTAGTGGGATTTGTCTCAGTGTGACAGCAAAATTCAACCCTTTAGCAAAGATGTTTTTCTCTGTTTGGGTGAGCTGTCTGTCAGACAAATTCTTCACCCACTTGTCCACATCCTCCGTGTCGCATCCTTGTCTCTTTTGGCCACTGAGGACACTCTCCGTATTTTGCGGTGGTTTCCGACGTACAACAAGTAAGTCAAACTTCCTTTGTTGCCTGGTCTTAGACTTCTTGTGCTGAGCTAGACGAGCCTTCTCAGTAAAGTCAAACACCTTTATAACAGTATTCTCATCTAAAAGACCGAAAGTTGAGGCACACAACGACATGTCCCGCTGGTAAAATTTCTGGGCTGCCTTTCCTCATAACAGCCATCCCTCAAGATTTTCTCCATTTAAAGCAATGCATTATCAGGCATTGTAACATCTAGTCCTTTTACTAAAAAACTGGTTTCAACTGCATCTGAATAATCCAACAATTCCAAGATGAGGCTTCGGTCACTACTAATATGTTTTTCTTTTTCATAATACAGTGGGTTTCTGTTAGGATTTAGGATTAGGATTTTTAGATCTATTTATTGAATTTATTAAAAAGGTCTGTGCACTAAAATATAAAACTTATTCACGGGGTGAATCGTGGACGAGCGTGGAAGAAAGTCGTGCCTGAGAGGTTAAACTCAGGGCACCTCCTTACACTAGGAAATCCCCTTCCTTTTTTCGCCGAGAGAGAAACGTCAGGTAGCCGCAGCGGCTTTACAACTTCCTGTGCTGATGCGCCCAAGTGAAAGAGGCCACAAGATGCTGTCTTTCCCGGCTGCTGGAGTTATTTTATTACTAGCTTGGATTTATCCAAGTGACAGCCTTTATTTTCACATAGGGGAGACGGAGAAAAAATGTTTCATTGAAGAAATTCCGGATGAGACCATGGTTATTGGTAAGGACTATTCGCTTGTTAGCATAACCTAGCTAACTAACAGTACACGCTAACAGCTGGCTGCAGAAGAGATGCTGCGTTGGAAATGACAACGGGGACCACACGAAGACTTCTTCACGGTGTTCACACCGGTTAAAAGTGTTTAAGCAGCAAACTGTCAAGTTTTGGCCTACTAAAGAGGCAATCGGTTTGTCTCTTTATACTTAAAAAATATGTTAACGTGAGTTTCTAATCTTAGTTAGCTAAACAGTATTTTACACCTGAAGCTAGCATAGTTGGAGTTGTACGTGGTAAAACTGGACGGGTTAACATACGTATAAATAATATAAATATATATATATAAACAACCCATATTAGTGTCAAGTATTGCCGAAATAGTATTGTAAATATTTGTGCCAGCCTTGAATTCATAATTTGTCCACATCTAGAAGGTTTAGCTTTACCTTCACTCGGATGAATGCATTGGCACTGCTCCCCGCAGATCTATTTGTGGCAAGTAACCTTCACAGTACACTTGATTCGGTACATTTTAAGCATATGGATCTTTACTGTAGTTTTATGGTGTAATAGATTTAAATGACACGCTTTCACCAAGACTTTTTTATTTAAAAATTGTCCAAACTCAATTTCTTTTTCACACTGGGTAACAATATTCATATTACTAGAAATCTGAGCAGATTTCTGAGCATGATGGTGATGCACCTAATATATGACAGTATTTTTTTTTAAACCAATTTTAGGAACAGTATCCACAAAATTGTACTTACCTTACAGGGCTTTTATATGTGTCACATGTTTGCATTTTATGTATTTATGCATTTTTAGGATGTGTGTAAGGGTTCAGCTGCACTCAGAATGCTAAAACATTCTTAAATTGATTTCAGAAATGAGTTTTTTTTTAATGCTGCTTTAATTAGGTGTAAAAAAAAAACCAAAAAGAAAAAAAGGTGACTCTATGATGCTACACTCCATTAACTCTACTGAGTGTTTTGGCCCTTACAGTTTAATATTTTGGTCTTGCTCTCAACGCTCTGCCAGCAGTGATTTTACTAACTGCAGCAGTGGTGTTTTGACTTTAGCTACATTTACTAGCTTGTGAATTTTGTGTTTAAAAACAATTTTTTGCCTGACATGAACAGAAATATGCATATTGTCAGGATGTAGAGCTGCATTTTTAAGATCTTAAGCTGACTCCGCTATTTTTATGAATGCTTTTTAGAACGTCAGAAAACTGAATTCCAGCATTTCCAAAAGTGAAATCTGCCTTTATACCCAAACATGCATAAATGTTAAAGGCTGTTAAAAGTACAGATCCACTGAGAACTGTTGTATATTTACGCTTTAATGCATCAAATATTTGAAATAAAAAAATAAAAATAAACTATGTTTACTTACTTACATTTTGCTTTTTATGCTTTACCATTCAACGTGTTTTTATGTCCTGACCCTGTACATCTTGCGTAAATACCCTTGTTCAGTGTTATGATAGTATTTCCAACAGTATGTTTAATATAAACACACTTTACTGGCTGTGTTAGCAGTGCAGAAGTGAATGATTACATGATCCATTGATGGTATGTTTGCTTGTTTTGTTTTGTTTTGTTTTTTTTATTTAAAAGGAAAGTACAGGACTCAACTGTGGGACAAACAAACCGGCTCCTTCCTTCCATCCACCCCTGGTCTTGGGATGCATGTGGAGATCAAGGATCCAGACACAAAGGTAAATACATGAGAGGTAATTTTCCATGAAGTGAAATTATTCTCAAATGAATGCTCTATGTTCCACAAGTGTAAACTAAGATTTGCAAAATGGTACAATTTGTATTTTTGAGTAGTCAA
Organism: Neolamprologus brichardi; assembly: GCF_056152115.1. NCBI lineage: Eukaryota > Metazoa > Chordata > Actinopteri > Cichliformes > Cichlidae > Neolamprologus > Neolamprologus brichardi. The sequence continues at coordinate 16,288,485 of NC_142123.1, read as the reverse complement.
AAATGTGTGCTCAAATCTAAATCCAAAGCAATTTGAAAACACAAAAGACAATTTTACAAAATACACATATGAAAACTTGAATAAACGCTAATCATTGACACACAGATTTTTAAGTTCAGCTATCTAAATTGATCATTTTTGCTTTCATAAACCTTACATATGTTTGTTAGTCATTAAGCTAAGATGAATGCTATTGTGCTGTGTTCTGAGACTGGTAAGGTGATTCAGATGTAGTTATCCCACATTACCTGAATTATATCTGTATTTCGATTATACAGAAGAATAGTTATCTTGTACTAACTTAAGAGGATGAGCCAGAGGGATGGCTTATCGTGCTGTTCTCCAATCCGCAGAGGCATACTGATTGGCTGTTTTTGTAGCGGAAGAGCATCCACCAGGAAGCAGCAGCATATTTGAACCATATATTAACCTTCATATATTGCTATATAGGATCTGTAAGTGAAGGGTGACAGGTTTTTTTTGTTTATTTAGAAAACAAAAATGTCTGTGTTGTTTGAAGTAATGCAGAAATCCACAAGATTACCAGATCTTCCAGTTTTTTAAGAGGACTTGAACGCTGCTTACGTTTGTGGATCTGTTCTAAGCTGACACTGTGAAAAGAGTCCCAAACCCCTCTGTGCATCTCTGAATTGATCTGTGGAGGAAGCCTTTTGAAAGCAAAAATCATAAAATTTATGTAGCTGAACTTAAAAATGTGCATAAATGATGAGTATTTATTCAGGTTTGGATATTTGCATTTGCAAAAGAGTTTTACCTTCATTCAAAAAGCTTTGTACACCTGTATGGATTGGAGCCTGCAGTTGTGAGTACGAACACACATTTGTAAATCTTAGTTTACCCTTCTTGGTTATAACATACACTTTTGCAACCCTTTTGATACCAATTTAGCTCCATAGTTTTCTAATACACATGGAACATATAAGTTAAATCTAAGCATTTGCTGCTTACACATTCCCCAGATCATCCTTTCGCGTCAGTATGGATCGGATGGACGGTTCACATTTACTTCCCATACACCTGGAGAGCATCAGATCTGTTTGCATTCAAACTCTACCAAGATGGCTCTGTTTGCAGGTGGAAAACTGGTATGTACAGAAGTGCACCTCTGACTTTTTGAACTGCCAGACTGCTTTCAATTTAAAATAATTATCATTTGTTTAACAATAACTGAGTAATGTTAAGCAGTGTATAAATGTTTAAACTGTACATTAAATGAGTGGTTTAAAAAATAAACGACCTAAAAGTAGTTGATAAATCATTAAAAAAAGAAAAAGAAGTGTGATGTTAGTCAAGTTTAGTGTATAAATGGTTATAATGGGTAGAGATTGTTTATATTTGACCAATTTCAGTTGGTAAGTTTGAAATTGCTAGCTAAAATAGTTAAAAAAGGAGCTGAATACCTGCAGATAATTAAATTTAAATGATTAAATTAAGTGATTTAAAAAAAATTAGTTGATGAATTAGGTTTTTAAAGTAATGGTAAAACCCTAGCTACATAAGGGTAAGTTTATAACAGATAAATAATCCTTGTAATACAAAGTTGACCAGATTTCTTAAATGAAAACTCTGTCACCCTTTCTGAAGTATTTGACCTTCACACCAGTGTTAGATAACACATTTACTTGTGTCTAAAAACTTAAATTTCTCAGTAGTCTGAGATTGAAGGTGAGTTAACCCTAGACGCAACGAAACAACAACAACAGTGGCAGCCTACCTTAATGCTGTTTGATCAGCAGCGAAAATGTAGAGTCAAGTCACTAGAAACACAGTGCTACCTTAGATAAATTCAAAGTATTGTCTCTTTTTGTATTTTTGCATTACCTATTTATTATCATACATCTTAGACTTATGTTAATATATTTTTTGGGCACATCAGTGAGCTTAAAAATAGTTTTCACTGATATTGTTTGTTTGTTTTAATCTTTATATATAAAAAAGCCTCTTAACTTTGTCTGGTCTGGCACTAGTCTGCACTTCACCTCAGACTGAAGTAGCAAACAATATGCCAGTATCCAGAGAACATAATGTATGTGCTGTAAAATAACACCAATAAATATGGGTGTGTTGAGCTATGCTGGAAATGACCTAAGCCCATTCTGATTCTTTTGTTTGAGCCTCTTGGAAGGTTTTTCCACCAGATTAGCTGAGGTTCTTAAACCAGTACAGTTCAATATTCTTGGGACCTTGGTGCTAGCATTTCAACTATGCTTTGAGTGAAAACATCATAATCAAGGATACATTAGCACCAAAGAATCCCACTGATGTCATCGTTCTTCTTCTGTGGAAGGAGAACCTGCTACTTTTTGCTTCCAGACAGGAGTGAAATTTTAAGGTCTAAAAAAAATTATTTCATAAGGACAGTGTGCAGCTGTAGTCACCATTTCCCAAATAAAACTTAAGGTTTTAGTTAGTACATCAATTTAGCTTATTCTAAGGAAGTTCTTGATCTGAATTTGACTGAAAAGCATGTAAATCTGAAGTGTCTGTTACTGCAGAGAGTGCATCTGGACATTCAAGTGGGAGAACATACCAACAACTATCCTGAAATTGCAGCTAAGGACAAACTCACCGAGCTGCAGCTACGAGTCCGACAGCTGCTGGACCAAGTCGAACAGATCCAGAAGGAGCAAAACTACCAGAGGGTGAGTTAAAAAACCCCAAAAAAACCAAAACAGTTCTGTTTCATGGCAGAAGCATTGGAGTTGAAGCCACTGCAGTGACTTGAATATGCTGGTTGTCTTCTGCAGTATCGTGAGGAGCGCTTTCGCATGACGAGTGAGAGCACCAACCAGCGTGTTCTCTGGTGGTCCATTGCTCAGACGGTCATCCTCATTGTCACTGGTATTTGGCAGATGAAGCACTTGAAGAGCTTCTTTGAGGCCAAGAAACTGGTGTAACGTGAGTGTGAACAGAATCAGTGAGTGTGAAATGACACGAGCAGACAGACTTTGCTCACCCAAATAAAAAGGTGTAGGAGGAGACACTTGGTCCTAATATTAGCCATAAATGGTACGCGCAAATCTGCAGATACAATTTTGTGTCCCGGGTAATGTGGCTTTTTCCTTTCCTTTTAGTTTTTCCACAGTAACTCAAAACGGTTTGTTGTGTAATCCTGACAACACTGGACGTGTCACCTTTCTATCTTAAAGTGCAGGAAAAAGCATTTTTGTGATTGTATATGAAGAAAAATGAGAATGCTGAAGTTGTTACAAGTATTTAATTTTGGTCATTGTTAGCGTTACACATAGTTTCACACAGGTTTTGTAACTTTTAACCATAGGATTTCAGCTGTACTCATCAGGTACATACATTTCTGCATATACTATAATGCCTTTGGTTCCTTTTGCGCCCATTTCAGTGCTTGAGTCCCAGTTAGTTTTTATAAGCAGCATAATAAATAGTTTATAATTATTCCAGAACTGTGTTAAATACGCACATACAGGTATTCAATGATTAACTCACGATACTTTGCCCACAATAGCAATGACATCATGATTCTGTGATATACATTAGGTTGATTTATTCAATGCATTGAGTTTCTATAGCTATATTTAGCTATATATAATATTAATATTTATTTAACCTATTGAATATTTTAGAGCTACAGCTTTGATATTGTTTCAGGTGCTTTACAGAAGCTATACCAATATTAAACCACTCGTCGAGATAGGCTTACAGTTATATTATAAACCTTTTATATGCTGCTTGTTTGTGTGATGTTAAAGTGTTACCATCCATCTTTCTACAGACTATGTATTGTTTGTAGTATACCAGATCTATCTGTAGAGCCAGTTTATGATATTAACAACAGGAATGTGTGTATAGATACTGGCTGCCCTTTTCTAATGCCTTTTACAAGGATTTATTACTACAAGAGCCTCTACACTTATCATTCCTGACACTAGATTGTGTTTCAACAAAACTTATTTATTGAACAATTGTGACTTTTTTTTTTTTTTTTTTGCTGGGCTAGAGCCAAGTTGACTGTCAAACATTAGCAGGACAGCATTTTAAGATTTCTGATCATTTCTTAAATGTAGAGTTTAGATCCAATTTCAGATCCATAGACATCATATGCACTGAAGCCTTTTCAGAAATGTTAAATTGCCACTCTGGAAATATTCTGTTTTTTTACTGTGGTCTGGGTGCCTGTTTCACATGCTTAATAAAAAAATAATTAAAAAAAAAAACTTTGGCTGAACTCTTTTTTTGTTGTTGTTGTTATTTGCGCCACTTTGTCCTAAGGAGAAGGAATACACAGCAAATGGATCATCGTTTCAACAATAAAATTTATTGCTTGGCTTCGGCTTCCCTGTGAGCCAGATTCCAAACCAAACAATGCTGAAATGCCTCGGTAGGACAGTAACCACACATTAAATCACAAACTGACCTTTTTTCTCCCCATGTTGACAGAAAAAAACAAAAACAAAAGACACACACAGATCTTGTGATACCGGTAAATAAACCACTGCTACACCATCAGAGCTGCAGTGTGAAAACCTTTGCATAGGTTAACCCTCACACTCACCTCCAACAAAGCACCACAGCACGGACACGAGACTGCTACACAGAAACACTTCCTCGGTTTACGCTCAGGTTTATTAATATCAAGAATAGAGTTTTGTCACCTTTGGCACACCAAACAGAACAATATCAAACACACAATACAATGTGTCATTATAAAGGGATAAATGATTTATTTGTTAAATCAGGTCTTTGTTTCATATGTTCAACAAAAGTGGTACACTGTGCTGTGTAGAGGTCCTGATCTGTGGGAGACACATTTCAGCACCGTCATGTGTTTGAGTGGAAAAGTAGAAAATATCACACACCATCACAAGAATCCAAAGAAACCTCACGCAAAAACACTGAAGTCGTTGTGTTTTCAGTAGTTTGTCTTGTATCCAGTTATCTTGACTAAAAGGTTTTCCATGAGGAGCAAGTCAGGGCACTAAAAGTTAATAACACTTGTTAAACAACGTTAAAAAGGTTTTCTAGCTCTGTGCCAAATGCCACTTTAATGCTTAAACTGCAACAAGGGCACACAAAAAGTTAGGATTAGGCAAATACAATTTACAATTAATGCAGGATTCCTCAATCCTAGCTCCACAAGGCTGTGTGGAAAAGATCTGCTTCACCGCTCTGTTCGTTCTGCATGTGAAGAGCAGAGCTCTTTTGTTTTTTGTTTTGCTTTTTTAATTAAAGGTATTTCAAAGAAGGAGAGGCTCTTTCTTAGCGTTCAGACACGGTGAGGTGCTGCATCTTCTTGGCGGCATCTTCTGACACCATCTTAGATGTTTTCTCGGGACTGGGAACTGGACTGGGACCGGGACTGGGATTAGGAGTGTTCAATGCACTGTTGGGATACTCCCTGTTGCCGAATATGATACTACCCACTCGCACATTGGTGGAACCCACCTCAATCTTTACATGGAAGCAAAGAAAACAAAAACAACAGTTAAAAAGGAAGAAAATGGGATGTGCAGATTCAAATCAAATATCAGCAACAATGCTGAGGAGTCTCCAAGGACAAATGTTTGTGCAGACTGTCAGATTTTCACGAAGACTCCACTGATCTTTTCTGCAGTGCCAGTACAATGTTGACATTTTTTCAAAGTTCAACTTTTAGGAAATGCAATGTATGTGCTGATGTGGGGTTTGACACAGACATTCATGACCTACAGAGGATCATTGACTTTAATCAAAGTGCATGCTCTGAAGCAAAAGAAATTTGATTTCAGAATTTGGACACTCAAAGTTTTTTAAATTGCTGTTACCAGCTTCCATACAGGAGGGACACTCACCGCATGTTCAAAATCGGTGGACATACCCATACTCAGCTCTACGTCCTCCGTAGGCAGCTTCAGACTGTCACACACCTCCTGTCTCCGACTCAGCAGCATCTGTGCAGGTGTATTGTTAGGATTACAGACTGACACTAATATTAATAATGTTTTTCATTTTTCTTGGTCCACACAAAAATGACCACAGGTATATGTAGCCGTTCTGTAATTGTTTCGTACCTGGAAGTCTGGGTTGGGCCCCAGAGTGAGTTCATAGCCGTAGCGCCCAATGGTCATGAGTCCTAAGAAGTGCAGGGCGGGACACTGTGTCACTATGTGCTTCACCGTGTTGACCGTGTCCTCTGGTGGCAAGCCATGTTTGCCTAAGACAAACATTTGACGCATTGTTCACGTAACAGCAGCAGTGTTGGTGATCAGATCGTCACACCCAAGAAGCACTCACTCTGTTCTCCGCTGGTGTTGACCTGAACCATGACCTTTAACCTCTGTGTGCTGGCTCCTCTGATGCGCTGCCACGAGCTGTTGACCCTGTCAGCCAGTTTTGCAGAGTCTATTGTCTCCACAAGGAAGAGATTCTGGACTCCTGCAAAAATGAGGATAAAAGGGTATCATGCTGCTATAGCTTTAATTTGGTACAGTCATGGTAAAGAGAAAGTACACCCAACAAGCATCATGGCCCTTCCCACACTGCTTCTCAAAGATCACTGCTGATTGTCTTCCCTGTGTTAACACACACCCGAATGGTCCAAATGATCACACTGACAAAACGTCTGCCTTTATAGTCACGCTTGTAACGATTAGAAGTACCTGACTGTTCTCTCTTTAATTACTATGGTAGCAGTAAGAGTGTACTTTTTTCAAACACTGTTTTGTTAAAACAGATAATGACACAGTGTAATATGACGTGTTGTTGTTCATCTGAGGTTCTATCTACCTAATTTTCAGACCTGCTAACGACAAGATGTTTTTAGTTTTTTTTTTTAGGTTTACATAAAACCTTAGAATAACCACAAATCACTCTGAGCGTTTCGCAGGTCTGTGACCTCTACGAGAGAGCTGATGGTCACTCACCCAAAAGTTTGTTGACGTTATTCTTCTGTAGATGGCCGATAAAATGCCACTTGATTTCTGGACACAATTCTAAAATCTGGATGAAGGGAAAAGAAACACGGTCAAGGTCTGCGGTGGGGGAGGAGCAATCCAATCTTCTAAAATATGTGAACCTACCAGAGGATCTGAAGCTTTGTCAACAAGTTCATTAACCTAGGGAGAAATGAAGGGCAACGTCAATCATCTGTATTACTGTCCACCTTCATTCTCCTCACAGGTCATGCAGAGACGCTGGCAGTGTTCCACACTCACATAATTTTCCCCAAAGTTCCGCTGCCCTTGCTTGTAGGCCTCTACAACCATCTCTGGGGGTTTTGTCTTGCTGACAGCTACAAGGCGGGGTGGTACAGCTGGTAGTGTCTGAGGAAGGACAACAAAAGCTCATTTTTCATCTGTATCAGTGAGCATCAGCAGAGGAGCGTGTGATGCAGCATGCAAGCAGAGGTCTTTTGCAGAGGAGTGAGTCAGCCCTGTCAGCATCATCCAAAACAACGATCCTTCCGGCTGCATTCACATCCTGCTACAGATCGTTCAGCTGCTCCTCATCATTTAGATAAACCAGCTCACAGCATGTTCCCACAGCTGTGACCTACATCAACCTTGATTCTATTTGAATGGAGTGGCACTTGTTGAAAAGGACATCTACACTCGTGGACGTTTCCCATAGAGCAACAGTCACACAATAATGGAATGAGTAACTGACAGACATCATCTGTACCCACTAACACGCAAACACAGCCAGAGTGCGTGTACCATGCTCCCCGCACGCACTGTCACGCTGCATGCATGGGGTGTTATGAAAGTGCTGCCGCAAGCCCGACTGTCTCCCATTCAAAGGTTGAAGTGTTTGGCAGCCTTACATAACGATTCGTGCTGCCGCAGCACGTTTTTCTCAGGGCCCCAAGAGAGGAGCGAAGGCAGCGGCGCTACCGAGCGGAGCATCCCGGCCTGCAGTTACCTTAGGCCGCCGGGCCGCCGCCTGGTTCACCCGTTCCACTACCGACTGCAAAGCCTTGGCAACTTCCTCCGACATCGCTACTTTCCACATTCCGTTGAAACAGCTATGACACAGAACGTAAAGAAACGCGTCCGCACTGACGACACTCGGCTTTCAAAATAAAAGTCCAGCTGAACGGGAAGTCAGTCGTCCGGAGTGCGCCCCCTGTCGACCCGCCGTCAGCATTTGCGCATTATGATTACACATGCACACAGCACTCAAACGCACCGGAACTGAATCCTGAGTGAGAATTCCTCTCCGGCTTCAGGCCAGAAGAAAAAAACTTTTTGAAGTCATATTTAGGAATAAGGTCAGCAAAACTGTCTTTACCAGGTTTTTCTAGATGCAGATTTTATGTGCTGCTGACATATAAAGGACAACAGTATCCAGAGGCATTTGTTGGCTGCTGCAGTCTGGGAGACTTGCTACTGAAAAGGAATGACATTGTTGTTTTTGTGTATGTAGATACAACCTGTTGGCAGTAAAACCTTTATTTCGATCATATCCTGCATTAAAAACACATCTAAAACAATACACACACTTTATATATTTGTGATCACTTAATTCTTTTTCTAAATATAAGAATTGCATTAGGATAAGACAGGTTTAGTCATTTATTTATGTAGTCTTTAGTAGTTCTCTTAAAGACAACGTTGGCTGCTTTTTGTCCCATTCTCTGTCAACGTGATCCCACACTGCTTCACTAATGTTGGCTGAGCTCTGGGGACACCAAACCATGACTGACTGATCAAATTTCACTCACTTCACATGGCCTGTTGCCACTGATTTTCAAGCCACTTCTAATGTCAAATCAGAATCCTTTAATAATCCCTAAGGAAATTATGTGAACACACATACCTCAGCCTTTTCTGCCTGTTTGTCTTCCTTAAGGATGACTTGTTGACAGCCACTCTTCCACTCAGACCATTTCTGACGAGTCTTTGGTGAACAGTAGATGGGTCAGTAAAGGGCCTGTGCCAGATCTCTGCTGGATTCTTCTTTTATTTCTTAAGAACATGACATTCAGATACTGTTTGGCTGCTGTAGTGCTTTAGGCCGGCCACTCCTTTAATCCTTCACTTGTTTGTTTTTCCCAAAAAATTTTAAGCACACACTTGACACAATCTTGGCTCAAATATTCAGTTAACAGCTCTTTGGGCATCACATCATTGGTGACCCCCCCACACACACTCTTTTACATCTGTCAGGCTGCTATCTTTGTAGATTCTGAAGCAGAAGGAAGAAATTACTTTTTTGTAAAAGGCAGTGACTAAGTGCATACCTAAATTCAACATGTATTTGGTTTTCTCCTTTTGAAAATAGGCAGGTATAAATGAGCTCAGCAGCAGCCAATCTCCAAAGAAAAACTTTTAGCTTCCAAAGGCCCAGAGAATTACTTAAAATTTCCAAGAAAATCTGTCTCTTAGTGGGGAAAATATGAAGAAATAAGGGGGTTGCACAGTATTTTATATCGGTCCAGCTGGACTCTTATCATCATATTTAGTGTGCAGCTTCCTCTGCCTGTTGCTATAGTAACATGTTGACAGTAACAGAACAATAACTTGTTGTATTGTGGTAATGTGATATAAACTGAATGCAGAAAACCAATTACAAAGAAAACTGATTTATTCACAAGATCACACATTTCAAAAGTCCAAACAAAAAGACTGTATCTATCATCTCACAATTCAAATACAAATGCTTTGTCTCCTTACTGAGGAGCCAGAAAGGGACAATAATGTAAAAAAAACAAAACAAAACAAAACAAAACAAACCAAAATGTAGGGATCATTTTCTTCAGGTGCCTCCTCCGCTCTCATACTCTCTCCAAGGCCTCCAGCATGATGATGCTGTTTCCCCTGATGACCTGTGAGAAACAACACCACACAGAGTAAACACACTGCCATCATGGCAAATCTCCTAAAGGTTTTAAATAAAGCACTGAGCTCTCCAAATCTAAACAGAATTTAGTATCTTATTCATAGAAGGTAAAGCAAACAGCTTTTCTTGACATTTTAAAGCCTAAATTATACTGAACAGCTGAGCACTCATTCCTGTTGTTTGTAGTTCATTGCCTGGGGAGAATGTGTACTTAGTGTAAAGTAAATCATCCACAGACACAGAGTCCACACAGTCACAAAAAGCAGGCAGGCACAAACTGCCCTAACCATCTCATGATGAAATTTATATCAGTGGGACCTGAGTGTACCCTAGCGGACTTGCTGACGGTATAATTCCTGCTTCAAACCGAGCTAGGATGGTTTTGAAATGAATGAAAATGATTTCCTGGGGCAAACAGCAGCAGATGCAGGTATAACTAATAATGTATGGTATGTGAACACAATTCCACAAGTGTGCTATCGTGCAGTCCACCAAACAGTCCCAACAGCATGTCACTGGATGTGGAAGACATATGTGTTGTTCAAATGCTCACAGGTTGACAAGTGGGCCAGAAACGGGGAGGGCGCGATTGTGGAGTTCGGCAGGAAAGGGTATGACTCAAACATAAAAAGAAAAGTACAGACCGTGACTGCAGTGGACACTTTTTGTTGTTTTTGAAAACACTGTTCACTTCATCTTTATACTTCTCCAAGGCTGGCTGATGGAACAACGACAGCACATGCAAGTGTGGCCCACGCACAGGTTGTAATACATATTTGTGACACTCCATCAACAACAAACACCCTCTGCAGGCAGTCTGTGATTGCCCAGGAACTGCGTTCATGCTACTCCCACTCAAGAATAAAACAAGCATAACAATCTGAAGTTGTTCAGGTCATGGTTAATGTTATCAGGGACGTGCTAAATGTCTGTGAAATAAGGCCCTAAAACTTGTTCCACCAGCTGAGCTAAAACCAAACTGTCAAGTACAACCAGGTAACAAAGGACGAAATACTAGTAGCACATGATATGCAACCAAAATGTATACAAATGACTCCACCAAGTCTCTTTGCAGTCCATATGACAGGAAGAGCAAGCGGTGGATGGAAATGACTAACATGATGGAAAAACAGGGCTTTAATCAGGCACAAAATATTTATTTTATTTTGTAATGATATCGTGCAGATTTCAATTTGTACTGCTGCTGAAACAGAGTGTGCCAAAATGCAAAGGGTTCACGTGCAAATGAATATTGGCAATCCTGTTAATATACTACAGCTAAAGCTATCAAGAAAGATCGGGGTCTTAATGGGAGTGCTTTGCAGCACGTTCAGACCGTGGCAAATATGAAGTCTGACACCATTATAACCAGAACTCTCTCGTAAATAAACAAGCTGTAATTGAGAGGAGAGCAGACTGCTTGAAGATAACAATGCTGTGCTTATCTTAAGTGCACAACTTTTCTTTGGTTGGATGCACAAACTAAAGAATGAACAGAAGGAATGGGTTCATGGCCTTTGGTGACAATACAGAAAATTAAGAAAGACAAAGGTACTGACCACCATGCCAATTGTGTTCTGCTGTCCTCCGGGGCCCATCTCCAGACAGTCATCCACCACCAGGTTCATAAAAGGGTCAAACCCCCGCAGGATGCCTTGCACATGTCTGCCTCCATTCAGCTTCACTGAAAGGAGAAAAAATAAATCACTATGAGGAATTTTACAAACTGCTCAGTTTATTTATTTCTGACACTGATCCATCTTTAAACTCAAAGTTTAGATTGTCCACATACTACCACGAATATTTACATACAGCAAAGTAAGACATCCATATTTATGCTATCACATAACCTAACTTTTGAGTCCACATCTATGAAAGGTACTTGACTTACCCAGTGTGAGGAATCAACTTATTATTCCGAGGGTTACAACAAGCTTATTTTCCAACTTTTAAAGACCATAAAGACATCTCACAATTATAGTATAGTGTCAATGAAAGACAGTAGGGGTTATAAGACCTGTGCAAGTTATACAATATATCAACATTTGTCCTAACCATCGCATTTCTAGCAGTACTTCCCAGCAACACAACACGCTGCGCGTATTAAAATAAATTTCCCCCCATGTGTATTGCCTGCACTACATGTCTGCTCTTTGTTATGAGATCCTGAACAAACAGTGAGCAGAGGTCATCGAACGAGGCTTTGTGAAGTGTACCAGCTGAAAACATAATTACTGAAATTATTCAATAACTTTGCTTTGATAATTCATGCTGTTGCTCAAAAACAACAAAAGACAGGAACAGATTCACTTTTAACATTCCGGCTGCATTTGAATCTGTGCTTGGAGTCATACTCACATGAAAGCTTCTTGTCCATGAACCTGGAAAAGAAACCCATCAGCATCGGTTACATGGTCACAGTTTCTTCACAGGCATGTTAGCTAATGCTAGCTTGTGGCTATTACAAACAATGTACCAGATCTGCTATACAGGAAACAAGAAGCACGTACAAAATAACCAGTGCGCGTTTATTTATCAAAGATCACTGACTTACTTCTTCAGCTCGGGTGGGTGTGCTTTACTCATTTTTATCTGTATTTTCTGAACGCCGAGGCACTCGTTCGCAATCTCTTCGTTTCACGAAACCGCGGAAGGAAAGCGTGCGCCGACAACCGGAACTTCATTGGTGAAATCTCATAGTGGACCTTCTGCGTTTTCCTCACAGCGCCGCCATGAGGACAGGAGGAGGGAGAGCCGGCCAGCTTTGAATGCACATAGTAGTGGAAGAAATATTCAAATCATTTATTTAAATGCAATTATCACAGTATATCCCTCACATCACCACCGGAAACAGCTTTTCCTGTTGATAAAAGGCAGGATAGATTCATACTTCGATGTTTAGGCAAAATTCTAACCAGGGGCGATTTTAGCCCATTTTTGGGGGTGCTTCAGCACCCCCAAAATGAATCAAAGCACCCCCAAAGATTTCTTACTTTTTTTTGACAATATTTGTTGTTTGTGTGACACACTATTAAAAATATAAAAAATATACAGTACTTAATTGAGATGGAAGATTTAACAGCAAAAGTTTAGATAACCCCCCCCCCCCCCCCTCCCAAAATGGTTTGTTCCAGCTCGGCTCTCCCCTGCTCTGCAGCGCCGTTGCTGCCAGAGCAATGGTGGCTGTTACGCAGCGGAACGGAGGTGTGAGTGCCTGGCTTAAAACAGGACATATTAGCTGCATTTAACCTTCAGTTACTCTTTATATAGTTTGGTAGGAGTCAGACCATGTTTCTTTTTAGCTGAAAAACATTACACCCAGGTAACCTGCAGTGTTGAAAATGTCTTTTCCGACGATGTTTGCTACCCTACAATCCGTCCTGCTCTGTAGTAAAATCAGTGATATTTGACCGTCCCGTTGCGCCCATTGAAATTTATATAGCCTATTTAAAATCTAAAACTTAACATTATCTAGCCTGCTGTTGTTACTACTGTCCTGTTTGAAATGTAATGAGAGAAACTGGTTATTTTGTCATATGTGCATGTGCCGATATTGAACCCAAGTTACTAACTAGCTAACTGACTGGATGCAGTACAAAGAGGCAGCCAGGTTCATAATGGATATGAGGAAGTTTTTTCAAAAGAAGGAGCCACATTTAGGTAAAAGTGTAAAATCAAATGATCCATCAATAAAGGATAATGTTGGATCAGTGTTTCAATATTTGTATCCTTTATTAGATGTGCATGTGGTTTGGTTATTTGCGTTTTGGTTGAAAGTACACTGAGAGAGGACTTTTTTTTTATTAGTGATCTTAATAGTATTTTTTTTTTAATCTAATTGAATACAATCTATTTGTGTATGATTGTCAGTCCAAAGAGGGAGAGAGGAAAGAGGGGAACATGAGGAGAAAGTACAAGATCAGGAAGAACCAGGTAAGGAAACAGACAGGGAGTACTAACAGGCAAGACAGAAACTGTTAAACTGGCAAATAAAAAAAACAACAACTAATTTTACTCATACAATCTGGAAGTTGTGTTCTCCCTATATTAAAGCTGCTATACAGAATCTACTAAACAAACTGGGTTGTCAGCCCTGGCACTGCATTACCATATTGAGCTTCAGTCAGAGGAAGTCGGGTTGCCAAAAACTTTTTGAAGCTCAAGAGTGAGGCTGGTGCCATTCCAGATATGTTAACATTGTACAATCTTCTGGATAATCAGATCTTCCCCAAACTGAAAACTGTTATTCAGGTTGCCCTAACAAACCCAGTTAGCAGCTGTAGCTGTGAGAGGTCTTTTAGTGTCTTGAGTCAGTTCCATACCTGGCTGAGAAGGACCATGCAGACTCCAGCACCTGGCTGTGATGTCAGTTGAGAAAGAGATGCGTGAGAGACTTGACCACCAAAATGTGACAGATTTACCAACCTCAAGGTGAGGCGACATAGGTTAAAAGAAAAGAAAAAATCTGCAGAGCCATAGTAGTATCTGCAGTAAAGATCTTTTCATATATTGTATACATTGTACCATAGGCCAAGGTCTCTCAATTTTCTAATTTTTTAATAATATTTTGTACATTTCAAGGACTCTTCTATTTTTGGAGTGTATTTTTTATGTATCTATTTTATATTATACATACACATTAAAAGTGAATCTCTGTCCAAAAAATGCACTGAGTTTACTTTTTACTCACTATGAGCATCACTCATTATTCTCCCGCAGTAATTAAGGTTAGGATATGTTTTTTTTTATTCCAATCCATTCTTCTTTAGCAGCATTTAAATAACCTTGATCAGATTTGATGGTTTTGTTACAGACTTCTTTCACAAATGTGGGGATTAAATTGTGTTAAAACGTACAAAACAGTGATGTCATGTTTTGTGACGAGGACCCAGGCACAGAGAGACTTGATGAATTTAAGAATCTTATGATTTAATAAAGAAATTTGCAGACTTGCACAGAGAAGGTAAAATTATGATGACTGATAATGGAGATGAAGTCAGCAGACGATGAGGACAGAGAGGAACAGGGGTTTAAATGCACCAAGGAGACATTCAGAGAGAACTCGGGACAACTGGAGACATTTAAGGATGCAGGGACTGACAGAGACAGGGAAGACGTCTCATTATGACGAGTAAAGTTTATCTTGCCTGGATGGGCAGCTCTCTGGGTGCTCAGCACCCCCAAAGCTCTGATCCTAGAATCGCCCCTGATTCTAACCCTGCCATCCCATCCTGGGATCAAAACTCATCAATCCAGGTAACATTTTTCTAACCCTGTAATGTCCACTTTTAGTGAGCCTGGTTGATTAATAGTGTCAGTTTCCTGTTCTTAGCTCACAGAAGTGCCACCCGTTGAGTTCTGATGGTGCTGCAGCACATCTGCTTCATTGTCCATGTTGTGCATTCAGAGATGCTGTTCTGCATACCTTGGTTGTAACCAGTGGTAATTTGAATTATTGTTACCATCTGGCCTGACGAAGCACTAGGCCAAAGCATTTTCACCCAGAGAAATTTTGTTCACTTACTGGGTGTTTTCTCTTTTTTAGACAATTCTTTGTAAACCCCATTTATGGTTGGGTGAGGAAAATCCAGTGTATGTTCAGTTTTTTGGGGGGTGTTTTGCTATAAGACCAAGTGGGCCCAATGACAACCATTATTTGTTGACAAATACATTTAATAATTTGAGGAAAATCATATTAGTGTAATTATTTTTTTAATAATGAATTCCCATGTACATTATTGCATTTTATAACATTGTTTTACTGTTTCTGCTTTAAGAGTAATGTGTAAGCTTCATGGCCATTAGTTGTTACACCGTTGACTATGTTCAGAATACAAATGGAAGAGCTTTTAGCTGCGACCTGCAATTTCAATAATGATTTATATTATCTAAACCTAGAAACTAGCTAAAATCATCAAAAATAAATGTATATATTTGAGTAGAAATGAAATGACTTTAAACCACTTTGAATAAAATCAAATTATGGTATAATTTTTGCAATTTCCCCTTGCTAATTTCAACTGTCATCCATTAATTACTATCAGTCTGCTGTATGGCTGTGGCATGCAGTCAGTTTGAAAATTCACAGAATTAGAACAGCAGAAATGATGCAAAGAAAACATCTGACAACTGTTAAATTTTATTTATGTCATCTGCAAAGAGCCATACACACCAACTTACAAAAGACCTCAGAAAAGTAGAAACTTCAAAACCTAGAAACGTATCTTCTACATGTTCACAGTCGCATTTTGAAAACAGTAGTTGAAAATACTTTAGAAAAAAAAATCATGTTGATTTAAGTTTATTCACCAAAGCGCACTTATTGAGCATCGTAGACACACTGAAGGGCTGCCGTCAGTCCATCTGTTTGCATAGTTAGGAAATACGACCCGAGCTCATGCAAGCTAAAAAGCAGGGCCATTATGAAAGGCATTGTTTCGGGTAGAGTTATCCATGAAAGCCAAGTTTGCTCACTGTATAGATTACTGCGATCTGTGTTACACACTACAATCTCATTTAGACCCTGGGGCTGCATTTTATCTCTCGAGCAAAGAAATGAACCTCCACCCAGCGCCCTAAGTAGTGCTGCTAACACTCACATTCGGGACACAAGACTGACAACACGACAAGTTCAGACACCACAATTGATGAATAATTATTGCCAAATTTGTAAGAAAATACAGCAGAAAACATAACAAAAACTAGACAAGTAGCAAACAATGTGTCAGGCAGTGTTCTGGCCAGAATGTACCACAGTTGAGCAGATGGCCTCATTTCTCAAAAGAACAAAAAACAAAACCCTGAGGCAAAGATGAGCTTAGCTCCACTTTGAGCATGCGAGCAAATCCCAACCTGTTTTTGGAAAATGGGGTTGATTAGAAATGAACAGTTCAAACTCTAAGCGCTGGGAAGTTTATCCAAGGTCCAGGAACCTTTACACAACTGATGTTATTATTAACAGCCATTTTCAGCTGCTCCCTTCTCACAAGGGATCGCCACAGTGGGTGACTCCACAAGTTTGACTGGCAGAGTTTTATGCTCTTTTTATGGCCTCCCTAATACAACCCCAAAGGGGCTTTGTGTATCTGGCTGGAATTAAACCTGCCAAGTGGTGAGACCATCTTCCAGGATCATAAGCTACCATTCTTAATTAAAAGAAAAAAAAAAAAAAAGGAAAAGCAGACAATTTGTGGAAGTTTTTATACCACTCTGTGGTGTAAAAGTGGATACACAGACAACAACTGGTCTGAAAGAGGGACTCCTGGGTTTAAAGGTTTGGATACTTTGAATGGATCAAACGAATCAAAATCAAACTGTTCTGGCTTCTACAGTTTTCAATGCATTATAGAGTGAAAATTTGCAGACAACAACAGTCCTTCACAGTGAAAATGTTAGCTTTATGTTCAATTTCATATCATCAGTCTTGCTGTAATAAAGCTGAGGCTCATCTTAAAGGCTGCTGCTGCTAAACAACATAAACACATATTCTGTGTAATTCTTCTTTGTTGTATTTCACTACAATGCAACTTATTAATGCACCGTTGCTCTGCAAGACGCATCTGAGAAGATGTCATGTTCTCAGATGTACAAACACTGATTAAACCTCCCTTTAAAAGCTGCTGTGATGGATCTTAGACAAACTGTTATCCACATTGTGCTTTTCAATGAGTCTTGCAGGAGAAAATAAAATAAAATAAAAAGGGCTAAATAAAAGCTCAATAAGACATTCTTTTTAACTGTTGATATGGTTTGGATAACAAAGCCCGAGCTTGGGGTACAAAAGCAATATATTCTGAATGCTCAATCAGTGAACTCGTGACTCAACAAGAATTTCACAGAGATTTCATCACTCCCCTCTGTCTAACCCTTCAAGGCAAAAAGGCGGGTTGCTGATGACATTCACACTGGCACGTCAGGCTTTGTCGGCTTGATGCGTGTAGCCCTCTGTCAAGCTGTCCTCCTCCACCCTGACTCGCAGGTGCTCCTGACAGTGTTCTAGGAAAGAGTCAAGTGCAGAGAACCCCTGCTGGCAGGGCACGCAGTGGTACAGCCTCTGCCTCCTGGAGCCTGGCCATTTGCACGTGTCCATCTCGGTGGTGCACACACTGCACTGTCTCCTCTTCATGGAGGTTTGGTGGAGCTCCATGTGTTCCTTCAGCTGCTGCTGCAGAGAGAAAACCTCTGCACAGGAAGGGCACGGGAAATCTCTCTCCACCTCCTCCTGAGCTTCAGGCACTTCTGTGCATCTCCCTGAAACACCTTTCTTGGTCAACCGTCGAATGACTTTCCTGGGTCTCCCTGGGCCAGCCCTGACTGTCTTAATCTCAGCGAGGCTGGTTTTGGCTTTATTTGGTCTGTTTTCTGATAGTTTGGAGGAGTCTTTGGTGGTACATCCTACAGTCTTGCTTTTGTTTTTGATAGCCACCAAGCTCAAGGCTGTATGCTGTCTGTAGTGTGCCCTAAGTGATAAATGGTGGACAAAGACTTTTCCACAGACCTGACAGGGATACGTGCCTGCTTTCCTCCGCTTGATGACGACTGGCCTCGGCTCTCTCCTGACATTCTTCTCTCTACTGTGCTTTTCTTTTCTGTGCACGTACAGTTTAGAGGTGCTCCTGAAAACCATGTCACAGGAGCGACAGCTCAGCAGCTTCTTTTGAGATTTTGAACTCTTGCTTGGCTCTTCATTCACCTTAGCACTCTTTCCTTTCCTCACCTCCCCATCAGTGGCATTTTGCTCCTCTGCATGGCTGGCCTGTTCATGGCGTTGCAGTGCAGCTTCTGAGCGGAAGACTCTTGAGCAGAGTTGGCACGTGTTGATAGCTCGGCCACTGGGCCCTGGAGTATCTGAAGAATCAGAGCGAGTGGAATCCCCCTCAGAAACAGGTGAAGAGTCGTCAGGGAGTCTGCTGGCATCAGCTATATCGGACAGGGACGGCAGCTCATTGCAGCCGGCCTGTTGGTGCTGCAGCAGAGCCTGCTTCTGGCTGAAACCTCTCCCACACGGGGCACACGCATATGGGCTGCGGTCCATGTGATGAGGCTGGCGGTGAAGTGGCTTGTCCAGGGGCCTGCCAGGATCAGAAGTGTGAGTCGCGCACATAGAGCAGGGGGAACCAAACAATGACATCCCATGACAAAGCTCGCAGCGTGTGGACTCGCAGTTGTGTAGCTGTAAGGATGACCTCAGGGAGAACTCCTGGCCACACGAGGGACACCGGTGAGGCTTGGGCAGTGTGTGTTCAGACTCCTGGTGTTGTAACAGATCTGTGGCATAAGGAAAGGTGCTACCACATTCTTGACACAGATAGGTGGGCTGCTGAGGCAGACGCTGCCTCTGGGTTCGTGTGTGCTGTTTTGTCTCTGCCCTAGCGATAAAGGTGGCAAGCCTTGACAGAGTGTCTGTGGCTGAGCTGGAGCGACCAAATGACTCCTGGGACCTTGTAGTACTCCAGCTGACTCCATCCATCCTCCTTCACCAAGCTTTCTCCTGGCTTTAATGGAGACACAAGAGGTTTGAGCAGCTAGCCTTTAATTCACTCAGACACAAGATCTAAAAGGCTAAGGTACTGAGAAGTGTTTTGGTTGTAAGCTAAATGGCACCACGCCTGCAGTCAACAGCTAGCCAAGCCAAGCTCTGATAGGATGAGGGGAAACGTGCCTTCTTTTTAACTTGTTCCTCTTTTTTGTTGACATTCTGAATTACTGGTCGCTAAGTTTTATTCTTCTATTCTATTTGGACAACACAGACTGAGACGATAGGTATCAGTTTAGTGATAAGTCTGAGCCTCTACAACGGTACCCTTACAACAACACAGCTGCGACCACGGGCTAGCTTTGTGTTTGCTAAGGTTAGCTCGCTGCTAGCCTCGCCAACACGTCAGAAATGCACACTTGCGCTTGTTAACTAGCTTACCTTGGCACTCAGACAGGAGCAGTGCAGCGGCTGTATTGACGAGTGAATAGATTCAGACAGTGTGTTGCATTATTAATGGGATTCTTCAACAGAAACCACACTGGCATGACTGCTAAACTGAAAGCGAAGTTTTCTTAGCACTGGGTCCGGGTCACTTCCGGCACGTCACTTACCCATTTTGCAGCTCGAGTTCTCAGGTATGCACAGTGACTGTAGGTATGATGCTTCTCCTCTCTCTTATCTAGCCCATTTACAGCCTTGCTAGTTACAATTAAAATGACTTTCAAACCAAAACAATTTATTAAATTTTTTTAAATTAATGCCAGCAGTTACCCCTAATTAACTATTAAAAAGACATAAAATCAAAAATGTTCTCTGCCCCTTTCAACAAGGGTGTTTCCAGATTCATATCGACCATGTTACAGATGGGAACTAGAACAAAGCAGGGAAAGCCCAAAGAAATCATATTTCATCAGAAAGAATAGATTATAATGTAGGATACTGGTAACGTAAGAAAAAGTTGTAAATATTTTTTAGGAGTTTATAATTACAGTACTTAAAGTAAATTACTTATTATTTAGTTATTCTTATTGGATCATAAAATCGATTCTTTTGTGTATATCACTTTAATGTTGCTGGTGGAGATATCTTCAATGCCTTGCGATGTTGAGTAGAAATGATTGAGGTAGCGTGGTGGTCCTGGGTTTGAAACCAGGCTGAGGCCTTTCTATGTGAAGTTTCCATGTTTTTCCCCTGCTTGCGTGGGTGATCCCTGTATACTCTGGCTTTCTCCCACAGTCCAAACATATGGATGGGTTAGGTTAATTGGCCATAGGCGTGGTTCAGGGGGTTGGGAAGCTCATCTTGGAAGGTTGCCGGTTGCCAGTTCCATCCCCAGCTCTGTCTGTCCTGGTCGTTGTGTCCTTGGGCAAGACACTTCACCTACTGCGTACTGGTGTTGGCCAGAGGGGCCGATGGCGCGATATGGCAGCCTCGCTTTAGTCAGTCTGCCCCAGGGCAGCTGTGGCTACAACTGTAGCTTGCCTGCACCAGTGTGTGAATGTGAGAGTGAATGAATAGTGGAATTGTAAAATGCTTTGAGAGTCTCAAAAAGCGCTGTATAAATGCAATGACTGACTGTTTGTGTGTTTTAGTCCTGTGATATACTGGCAACTCGTGGAGGATTACTCCACCTTTTGCCTGGTGACCCTCCCCCTTCCCTGACTTGGAAAAAAAGAAGAAAATGCATGGCTGAAATAAATTATTGTCACACAGAAATACTCAAGAAAAAATTTAAAACTAGAGAAACAACCCAAGTAAGTATAAAATGCAGTTTTTAAATGATGATTTCATTTATTAAGGGAACAAAGCTATCCAAACTTAATTTAAAATAGTAATTACATGCGACCCCTGGCAGGAATAGTGACAATCAAGAACAGTGGCTCACATCGCTGTGGAAGAATTTTGTCCCACTCTTCTTTGCAGAAGCATTTCAATTCAGCCACACCCAAAGGTTTTTGAGCAGAAGCCGCCTGTTTAAAGTGACACCAAAGGATCTCAATCAGGTTTAAGTCTGGACTTTGATTAGGCCACTCAAAAAACTTTTTTTAGTCATTCACAGGTGAACTTGCTGGTGCATTTTGAATTTTTGTCTGAATTATTAAGTGTGCTTGAGCTTCAGGGCATGAACAGACGGTGAGAAATTCATTCTTTCGTGTAGAGAGCAGAATTCATAGTTCCATCAATTACAGTTGAGTTGATGATGGCTGGGATGACGTTCTTCTTATGAAATGATGTAATATTTTTATGTCAAAGTGGTTTTTACTACATTCATATACAATTTTAAGTTTATATGAATGTGTGTGTGATTGGGTGAATGACCTGCTGTAGCAAAAACCACTTTGAATGCCCCCCCCCCCAAAAAAAACAAACAAACAAACAAACAAACAAACCAGGAAGACAGCAAATACCTTTTCACATCACTATATGTGCTTGTATAATTTTTCCTCACATAGATTTTATCATAAATGTGAAGGATGTTGGAACTGCATGCTTTAAATGGTGCTATAAAATAATATATCAACCCAATCCATGTACACACATCTTGTTTGTTTAATATAATCAGAAAAGGTAAATATACAGCTGAGACTGTAATAATTTAACAAGTCTTCATTTAAGGCTGAAGCCAGCATTGACTAGTGAAGCACTCTGTAAAACAGGCTGTACTTTTCCAATAAAGATTGGATTTGTTGTTGCAGCTGCATGGAAAAAAAAATATTTTGTTAAGTCTTTAGCTATTAACATCACATTTTTTGAACAGAATGACCTTTAAATTAAAACAAACAAACCAACAAACAAAAAACCCCAGCATGGAGTCACAGTAATGACAATCATGTGGCTCGCCTGAATGAATGAAAGTGACTTTAAGGCTACACGCATACTGTAACATTCCAAAAAACATTCAAGGTGGTAGGTGAAGATTGATTATGGAAATCTGATGACTGATAAATAGTGGACAAGACTGGTGTTCCTTCATAAATAAAGGAGAATCTATTTCACCATCATGTCTTCAGTAGCACTTCACTGAATAAAATGCCATTAAGTAGCTCAGAACTCCAGTTATAGTTGAAATGGATTAAGACTCATGAACAATGTTGCTCCATTCAGTCTGCTGTGATCTATGGTGATGACGGTGGCAGCCATCAGCTGGGCGTCACAACTTTCCAACAGAGACTTTGGTCCAGAATGAATCAGGTTAAAGAGTGAAGCAGATGACCCAACTTAGATTGATTTTCTTTCTATTAGATGCACAAAGTATAAGAGTGTTGTCATACCTTTCAAACATATGTTGCACTATTATTATCACTGGCAATGAAGGTAGATGAGTTGTAACGCACACAATCATATTTAAAAAAAAAAAGAAAGAAGAAAAAAGAAAGAAAAAAAACACTGTTGCACAAATAGTTTCATGGAGCATGTCAGGAAAGCATTACACTGCATGTGTACCTTACCAATGCTCTATAGGGTATTGTCAGGGATGTGGAGCTGCATTCAGATAGCATAATGACTTTCAATACCAACACAGGCATTTCCTCCAATTAAAACATACTGATTGTAAATATTCTGTATAACTGATGTTATTGAATGTTTTTAATCACTTGTAATTATGCACAGATTTTACACTGACAGGTATCTCTTGAAACACTTCGGGTAAAACCTCCAGTTTTGGCCCGGGTAAAACCTCAGGCCAAAACTGACAGCTGGCTGACTTTTGAGTGTTGATGCAGTGTGTCAATCTGCAATCTTCATCAAAAGCTGGATTACAATTGTATAAACTTCACTACAATTTTAAACAATTTTAAGTAACTACTGAATTAATTTAGCACAGTTCAGGTTCAGGAAAGATCTGAACAGTGCTAAGTTTAGATTTTTAAATAAAACTCTAACTTTACAGTTGTTGTTATTTCCAAACTATACCTCCGTTCTTCACAGTGATTTAGAAATTAAAAGTGATATTGACACCAAATCAGTCTTTTTGCTTTACACCCCAAACACAACCTAAAAAATGAAATACAATACCTTCTATTTGCTACTCTTAGGTAATACTTACTAATTACAACCCAGAATATCAGTCGCAGCTTTAAAGATGCTGATTGTACAGAGCGATTTTGGTTAAACCAAAAAGCCTGTATTTAACAAAGAAAGGGGACTGCCAGCCAGGCAATGTAAAACTAAGCTTTGTATTCCAGTTGCCTGCTTTATACCCAATATTGTCCCTTGTAAAACAAAAAATGCAAAAAATATAATTTTTAGATACCATTTCTCACTAAAAGGATGATCTCACAAACATTCATCATCCCACTATATTACAGTGTCTTCTTTCACGCTTACAGTGAACATAAGAGATGACCAAAAACAGTATAAGTAAACCAGAGTGGCATAGTCGAGTTGTTATTTATACTGTCACAGTCCACCGTTGCAGTGCAACGCTGCCTGCAAAATAGTCCCATATTCACTGAGCTGTGTGCAATGTAAGCCCCCAAATCCACTTAATATTCACTGGACTTCATTTTCACAGTTGATATCACTGACATAACATCCCGTCAGTCTCTTTTACGTTACCTCAGAGACAGCACCTGATGTGCATCTCAGACACCAAAGTTGCCCACTCAAGGTTTAAATTGATTTTTAAAAGTCAAAATGCAGCATTTTCCCTGGTGCGGAAGCATTGGGCTTATCTCTTGTAGTGGCTGGGAGCATCTGCAAACATGTATTTGAGCCTGTAAGCTTCAGCCAGGAGGAGACCGACTTCTTCATTCCCCCAGTGGATTGTAGGAAGGTTCTGCAGTAGCATGAGGAGACCCTAAAGAGCAAGAGAGAGTCCTTAAGATACTCAGTGTTTTGAAAGTTGGAGATACAAAGCCTTTCATTGTCAAACGTTACATATGGGTTAGCATATAAAACTTAGCAGATGTACATGCATACTTGGTTGGTAAACCTACTACAAAACTACAAGCAACACTTTTATTTTCTGGTGATCAAATAAATACGGAGCCCCGCAGGGGACATGGGAGAAAAAAAAATTAAGACGGACTTTTCCGAGATCTCACAAAACTTTTGCGAGATCTCGCAAAACAAACTCGGGAATCTCGCAAAACTTTTGCAAGATCTCGCAAAACAAACTCGGGAACTCGTAAAACTTTTGCAAGATCTCGCAAAACAAACTCGTGATCTCGCATAACTTCAAAAGTTGAATTCCAACAATGGCGGCAGCTACTTTTTTTTTCTTTTTTTTTCAAACATTTATTTAAACATCAGTACTATACAAAATGGAATTAAACAGCACCACAATAATGGTGTTGTACTTACAAAAGAATTGTATGCATAGATAAACAAATACAAGAACAGTATTGAGAAACAACAATATAAATATGCTAGGGGGAAAGTAACTGATCAAGCCAAAGAATAACGTGATTGAAAGATCTTGATTTTTTCACAAACACCAATAGTTTTTATAGCTTTTGGATAGTGGAGTTCTTAATTGAGTTAAGATACTGTACAAGTTCAAAGGAGAATACATAAAAAGAGGGATGTCTTCCTAAACATTTGGACTTATGAATATGAAATTTAGCCATTAAAATTAACAAGTTAATCATATATCTGTTATCAAAGTTGAATTGTTTTTGGTTTTTGTGCAGACCAAACAAAACATATTTCCAAAACAGTACAAATCCTTTAAATATATTTTCTGAAATAAAAACACATAAACTCTGCCAAAAATCTTGTACAAGGTTACAAAACCAAAAAAGATGTATAGTAGATTCCTTGGAAGTTTTACAAAAGCTACAGCTTGTATCAATGTCTAATTTGAATTTGCTTTGAAGATAATCTTTAGAAGGATAAATTCTGTGTATTAATTTATAAGAAATATCTTTCATTTTGTTGGTAATTAAAAACTGATTTGTTAGGAGGTGGTGGGTAGGTGTATTGTTGTTCTTGGGTTTTGTTTCCCTTCTTGGCACAGGTAGGCGGGGCGGGGCTTGATGGCATTCCGGCACACCTGCGGCGCATCGGACGTCATCAGTGAGCGCTTTTATGGAGCTGAGTCTCGGACGTCTGGTGTTGGAGTATTGTCGTTTTCATAAGTGGTAACGTGTTGGTGCAAGCTGAATCTGTTGATTCCACGCGACTGAGCTGCATGTTTTTAGGATCCATCACCTGCCTGCTTCTCCTTTGTTCTAGCCTGTCCCGCTGCCTGCTCGCCTGCCTAGTTTTCTGTGTATTGGCTTCTTTGGATCGGTGACGGAGAGTTACTTCGTACCAGGCTGTGACCACCGCTACAGCTGTATTTCTGTGTTGCAAGTAAGCTCTCAACTCTCCCCGTCCACTTTTAGTTTAACTCTCGGCTATCGACGTACTCTGTAACTTTGTTTGTCCCTCGTTTTCAGGTAATTCCGGTGCGTCATCGGTCCGCCCGCATACCTCGGCTCCGTCTCATCCTTTCAGCGCTGCTCTCTGTGCACATTTTTACCTGTCACTGTATATAGCCCCTTCCCTTGTAAATATTCCCCCATCATTGTATATAAATCTGCATCACTACTATCCTGTGCTTGTGTGTGTTTCTGCCACTAAATCCATCCGGATAAAGTCCCCCTAACATGATTAGGGAGTCTCCAAACTTCGTTCCACATAATACTATCTGACAGCCGGTTCCAGAAAAAAATGACATATGGTAGCGTGGTTATAATACTCTGAAATAAAGCTCTGATCGATTTATTGTTGTTTTTAGATTGCTTAGAAAAGCAAATCTTGCCAACAGAAGTTTGTATGGGAGATGCCAACGGCCTGTGGAATGAAGTGATATTAGGTTGATTCTTAAACTGCATACAAACCCCTGATGGTATTGATCCAAATATTTTTGTATAATCATGACGATTTATAGCTAAATTGAAAGCTAAACAAAATTCTTCATAGGAGAAAAGCCTACCATTTGAATCAAATAATTGGTTGACTAAAACAATGTTATTCCTAAACCAACTATCTAAGAAGAGAGATTTTCTTTTAAATAAAACATCCTTGTTATTCCAGATATAATAACTGTGTGGACTAAAGTTATGCTTGTAAATAAGAGTCCATGCTAAAAAAGCTTGACGATGAAAAGCAGAGATTTTTAAAGGGATTTTATCAATATCAAAATTACAAGTAAGGAAAAATTCAGTGCCACCTAACTTACAAAACATGAACACAGGTATAGTATTCCAAATGGAAGTAGGATTAGTAATTAGATTCTTTAACCAATTTATTTTGAATGTGTTATTTAAAGTGTTAAAATCTAACACATTAAGTCCTCCATTGACATAGGAGTTCATAAGAACTGTTTTTTTTAATGTAGTGTGTCCTATTTTTCCAGATAAAGTTGAAAAGTAACTTATCAACCTCTTTTATGAGTTTTTTATCAAGGTGCAATGCCAATGCAGCGTATGTAAGACGAAAGATGCCTTCGGCTTTAGTTATTAATACTCTGCCTTTTAACGACAAGAGCCACTGATTAAATCTGTGTTTGAGTTTCTCTAGAATAGGATAGAAATTTTGAGTGATTCTACTTTCCTGATTTTTGGTTATTATGATACCTAAATAACGAACTTCTTGTTTTATTGGAATGTTATACAAAGCTGTTTTCGAACATTCTTTTATTGCCATAAGTTCACATTTAGGAATATTCAAGTACAATCCAGAAGCTTTGGAAAATATGGAGATTGTTTCAATAGCAATAGAGATTTGATCTTCATCTTTCAGGAATAATGTAGTGTCATCCGCTAACTGTGTTATGAGTAAATCTTTGCCAATTAGCGATACCTTTTACATTGCTTGATTTCATATGGTTAGACAGTAGTTGGGCAATTAACAAAAACAGGTATGGAGAAATGGGACAGCCTTGTCTTATCCCTCTTTGTATGTTAAATCTGGGTGAAGTACCGTTTGTTAATTTAATACTGCTGTTACTGTTATGGTATAATGTTTTAATCGCTGTAAGAGCCAAAACCATACTTATCCAGAGCTTGAAATATAAATTCATGCTCCACCGTATCGAAGGCCTTGTAGAAATCTAAAAATAATATGAAACCATTGCAATTTATGAGGTCAGAATAATCCAGAATATCTAAAACCAATCTGATATTGTTAGTTGTGTGTCTTTTGGGCATAAAGCCAGATTGTGTTTCATCAATAACAGAGTCAAGAACCATCTTAAGTCTGTTAGCTATAATTAGAGCAAATACTTTATAATCATTATTTAGCAAGCTAATTGGTCTCCAATTATCAATCATTAATAGGTCCTTATTAGGCTTCGGAATCAACGTAGTCAAACCTTGATTCATCATAGTGGGAAGCTGTTGGTTTCCTATGCTTTCTGCAAATACCTCAAGAAGAAAGGGAGACAACTCTTCAGAAAAAGTTTTATATAATTCAGCAGTAAGACCATCCGTACCTGGAGATTTATTATTTTTTAATAGGCCAATTGCATCTTTGACTTCTTCTAATGAGATGGGTTGATCACATAATATAGAATCTTCTTGGCTGATAGATTTAACATTCAGCGATTCTAAGAGATGATTTGCAGCTTCCTGAGAAAATGTAGAGCTATAAAGTTCCTTATAGAAATGACTACAATGTTTAGAGATTAATCTGTAATCCTGTTATAACCCCATTTATCATTAATTTGCTAATATTATTTATGCTTGAGTGTTTCTTTTCTAAACTGAAGAAATAAATGGAATTACGCTCACCTTCTTCAAGCCATTTAGATCTTGATCTGATAAAAGCTCCTTTTGCTTTGTCTGTGTATAAACAATCTAATTTATCTTGTAATTTAGCAAGGTTCAATTTATCCTCTTCAGTTAAAGTGTCAATTTGTTTATTAGATAACTGTGTGATTTGAGAGATTATATTTTCTTCCTCTAATCTTTTGGATTTTGCATTAAGGCTGCCTACCTTCCTTAAATATTTGCTAATTTCAAATTTTAATGGCAGCAGCTACTTAGTTGTAATATTACTCTTTCTGGGTCACAAAATACACTTTTAAGATATTTTGAGGCGTGAATGTAGTTGTGTAAACGTCAGATACCTGATCGGTTTACAAGACATCACATATTTGCAAAAGTGCTCCGACGTTTTCGGAGATCTGACACCCACTAGCTCGAAGCTAACGGGAGGTCGAGACCTACTACAGCCGGGAGGAACACCGCTTTCCCGGCACATCGTGCCTCGACCTCCCGGTCGGCTTCAAGTCGGCGGCCTCCAAAGAATGCGGCTAAAACTTTTGTGAGCCCAAGTTTGTTTTGCGAGATCTCGCAAAAGTCCGTCTTAATTTTTTTTTTCTCCCATGTCCCCTGCGGGGCTCCGTAAATAAATGATTACACTGACATGTTGATGTTTAGAAGGATGAAAGAAAAGGAAGTCAAATTACAGTATTTAAACCTACTGCCCCCTTGCTCTAGTTCAGGGGTGTCGAACTCCAGGCCTCGAGGGCCGGTGTCCTGCAGGTTTTAGATATCACCGTGGGTCATCACACCTGAATGAAATGATTAGTTCATTACCAGGCTTCTGGAGAACTTCAAGACATGTTGAGGAGGTCATTTAGCCATTTAAATCAGCTGTGTTGGATCAAGGACACATCTAAAACCTGCAGGATACTCGAGGCCTGGAGTTTGACACCTGTGCTCTAGTTCATCATCTTAGTCACTAGTTTCAAGTCTTACCAATTGCAGCAGATTTATTTAGTAATAAATGATGGTACCATTAAGAGTAAAATACACATAAAAGCAGGACTCCGCCCTTCTCCGCCAGTCTGCCTTAAATGGTCATATTAGTTTCTCTGCCGTGACTGGATGACATAGACAAATGTACCTGAAAGTCAACCATGGACAGGATTTCTTTGCGCCACTTAATGAGGAAAGCCGCACAGACGTACAAGTGGAAGTGGGAAAAACCCTCTGCTTCAGCCTGTGGAAAACAGAATAATGGTAGCCAATTATACAAATCAGCTTCAATCAAGAAAAGATTTGTCTAATGACTTACAAATACTGTGTAACAGGCCAAATATTGCAACCACTGACATACACAAAGGTTAAATTATTGTGAGTGATTGAAAACGGCATTCTTTCTAATGTTCAGAAAGAGGCAACTCCTTTGACTGCCAAAAGAAGAGTCCTTGTACAGAATTCTGTGAGGGAAAAACTGTTACTTTTCACTTTATCTTCGACCTCAATGAACACATTTCTGATGGGTTTATTCAATTCAGTTTTATATGTATAGCCTCAAATCACCAAAACAGTCACCTCAATTCACTTAATATTGTAAGGTAAAGACCCTACAATAGGGAAACCCCCAACAATCAGACAACCTCCTGTGTGAAGGAAAAACTCCCAGCTAACAGGAAGAACCAGTCTCATGGAGGGGCATCCATCTGCTGTGACCGGTTGGGGAGGAGGAAGGAGACTTACAAGCTCTATCGCTAGTTTCAAGTCTTGTTTAAGATGTCATGGGGTTAATTTATTAAATCATCATTTGGTGTAAAATATAAGAATGCTTTGATGTATGACTACTTTGGTGATTCATTTTGAGTGTGCAGTGTCTCTTGGATTCTTAGTCACATCCACCCCTTGGCTATCATGTCCAGTTTTCTAACATGATTTCCAAAAGAGAGTATCCTGTCCATCCTTTATGTCACACTGCAGTTTGTACTGCTGTTGCACTGGATTACTTTATTTGAACTATTCTCCACCAGTCATAAGTGCATTAACTACTTTGTAGGATAACAGATTTCCATTGTTGTCATTGGTGTACTGTTTATCACCAATGGAACAATAAAGGTGCCTGGAACCACACAAGTCCTTGTAACTCTCTGCATCCTCAATTAATGTTCATGTGATCCATGCTGACCTGCTGCTCACTTCTGGAGGGGAGTGCAGTGTGCAAAATTAACCTCACCATCAAAACTTTTCATTAAAAGCCAAAACTGGTACATTAATAAAACTGGTAGTGGCTATAACAATTTAGTATGTGGCATCTAATCTGGTAAAAAATGTGAATGTGTAAAATCACCTTTCAGGTATTTTCTTTTGTAACAGTCCTATACCCATTTTGTAATTATAAGATGTATAATGCCACACATGTTGGACTAATGAGCTTGAATAGTTTTACAGTCTATCAGGGCCCCATTATACCCACTGTCTCATGCCAGGCAAATTGGAATCTGTCATTTCTGTTGTTCATGCACTCAAGATTTTTGTAACCTGGCATGCTAAATGAAGACAGGAGGATTGTGTCGATTGTTACTGTGATTATTGGGGTGGCTGTAGCTCAGGTGGCAGAGCGGATCAGCCACTAACCAGAAGGTCGGTGGTTCAATCCCAGGCTGCTCCAGTCTGCATGCCAAATATCCTTGGGCAAGATACTAACCCCATGTTGCTCTCCGATGCATCCATCGGAGTGTGAATGTGTATGAATGTTAGATACTTAGCACTTAGGCTTAGAAGTGCTTGTGTGATTGGGTGAATGAATTAGCTGTATAAAGCGCTTTGAGTGCTCGGACAGAGTAGAAAAGCGCTATATAAGAACCAGTCCATTTACCATTATAATGACACAGATGCTCAGAGATTTATAGATTATACAGAGGCGATGATGCAACAGTTTGAAAATATGACTTTGTGTAAAAAAAACCCAAAAACTTTTCAAAGCAATTTATTTGTGTCACGTTTTGACAACTTCTCCTACACCAGCACTGATGTGCAGGATTTGTTTGAGTTGTGACACTTATCAATCAGGAGAATACTGCAGCGAGTACCTGTGCTGTAACGGTCAGCATAAAGGGATACAGCCATGTGATGATGTCACCAGTGACACGCAAAGTGACCAGTGTGGTAAGTATAATGGGGCCATCAGAGATCTCAAATGCACATCACAAGATTTCATGAAATTTCTTCATCTTGACCCACAGAGCATAAAATAAGCTGCACTACAGATGCAGACGCACTGACTGAAACAGCAGCAAATTGTCTGAGACAGCTGTGACTTGTGTTCATTGCTCATAAAAGCTCAGATAATGGTGGACACCCTGCCTTACCTGGTAGGTGTCCCAGAGACGGATAGTGCAGCGGAGTGGCAACTCCCTCATCAGAAGATTGTTCATCCACCGGAAAGCAAACTGCAGGTACTCCACTTCATACCTCTTGAAATGATTGTGAATGTCCTCTGGCAACAGACACAGATACACACACCTGTTAAAACTGGGTCTCCTGCTGTTAGCTTGTGGAAACAGGTTTCCCTAAGCATAAGCTTGTCCACGTACCATCTATCCTGCTGACCAGCTCCTCTAAAGCTTTCACTTTGTTCTGGATTCCAGGCTGAGCAAAGGTGTAGTTGTCCTGAAAAGAAATAAATTTCAATAAAGTTGCTTACTAATTTTAAATTAGCACTGATTGAGATTGTGTCCCGACCTGTATTCCATCCAGCAGCTTGCTCATGCACCAGAAACTGTCAGCTTCAATATTTCTCTGAGTTTCCAGAGGTAGTGCTGCTACGTCAAAGTTCTCCATATCCTCCGCTGCAAAAACAAATAACACTGACTGAGACTGATGACTCATATCAAGTCTTCTCTGATGTGAGCTGAGCTTTGATGAAGAAATTTAAAATTGTTGACATTCAATATATAACCGAACTAGAAAAAGAACAAACCAAATGTTTTCCCCCCCGATTCAACGTGTAACTTACTGACAAACTCTGACAGGAAGACAACAAAAAAAGGTGTGACCAGATCGTTGATTCCTTGAACGTAACCGCTGGCTGGGTGACGGATGGCCCAGATAAAGAGAATTCGCTCAAAAATCTGAGGAAACAAGGAGAATTACTGCTAATGTTCAGCTCCAGCGTGGAAGTCTTTTTTCCTTTTGATTCCTGTCCACATTTTCAGTCTTATGTCTGTAGACACATATAAGCGTCTGTAAAAAATAGCATGAATGCTTTGAAGTGTGTTTTACAGACTGTTGAAACTGTTGTGTACATTAACTGAGGTGCCACAACATGACTGGTATGTCTAATGCTTATACCTGGGTAGTGTGGGCAACATTCTTGAAACTAACTGTGTTAAGTAATAAGACTATCCTACAGCACATTAACTACTGATAAATTACATGTACACTGGTGGTCAAAAGTACCCCAAGAAAGACTTATTTTCTAACCCTAATTTCACAATATTATGTGACAGCATTTCAATGTACAATATGAACAGTATCACAAACATAAAGAAAAGCAAAATATTTTTATTTGACAGGTGTTGTCATGAGATTTGAGCAGCTGTAAGAACAAAAAACTGAAGAGCTCAGGGAGTTTACAGAGGAGGTTGTCAACTGGTGTCAAAGAGTTCAGGTTCTGGCAAACCAAGTAAGGAAAAGGGAGGACAGGAAGGCTTCCCTCGGGATTTGTTCTGCTATCTTGGACTTGAGACCTAACCAACACATCCTTGGTGGAGGATTATGAAGACCTTGGGGAAAGTATCAGCCATTACTCTGGCAAGGCTTACCAGAGGAGCTTCTTTGTGGCGTGGCATTTAGTGTAGATGAAAGCTCTGGATATCAGTAGGCTGTAACATTATGTTGAGATCGGGATCAGTAACGGTTGAGTGCTGGATGAGACTTAGATTCTTTCTCGGATGTCAAGTTTGGAGGTATTTAAAAGGAACACGAACATATGTAAATCCTTAAGAGTTGACAGAGGCTGTACATTTTACCATTAATGTAAATACATGTTTGTGCTGAATATTCAGAAATAATTATTGTCATGTGTAATATCTTGGTTGTTTTGCAAAGCCACTAAAAATCACTTCCTTTGAGGAACAGGCTGGGCTCAGTGCATTTCCTTTTTAACAGCTAACTTCCTCTGGAGTGTACAAATCTGATGAAGCTTCTTCCTCAATGACAGGCACATACACCACACTATACAACCCTGTATCACTTACAGTGTTGTCAATGCTTTTCACAATGAGTCCAGCCACAGAACAAAGCTGGAATGTTAACTTTTTGAGCAAATTAAGATGATATGCTGTATATCAGCACACACAAATAAAGACAATGAAAAACTTCATTATCCCAAATTAGTTTTTCAGTAAAGTAACTTCTCATGACTTCTCAAAAGGTGAGTTCCCTTCATGGATTTATCTTCCTCCAGAAAACATTTTTCTCCATGCAGAATCTGACTTTGTAAAAAAGACTGACCAGTTGCTATGTTCCCTGCTGATCTGCACTAATAGAATAAAAAAAATAAAATAAAATCTTTTATAGTATACATAGTCCCTGTGCAGCCAGCCAGGAGACCCTGCCTGTTTCTCCATAAGAGCAAGACTTTAAACATTTTTAATAACATATTCATAAGGAATTCAAAGTGGAATGTGTAACATATCGTTATTCTTAAGTGGTGTACATACAGGAAGAGATCAGTAGCTATATGGTGACCAGAGACCATAATGCCAATAAAATTCAATATCTGCCATGACAATGAAAGGCGAGTTAACCACTGGCGTGAGTAGGTGGGTTTCTGACAAACTAATGTCAACTTTGAGGGGACACAAATGAAATCAGTGGGAGGATAAAATTGAAAGAAAACAAAAAATCCAGAACTTCCAATGATGCCAGCGACAAAGCAAAGCCTCACATTACATGTCTTATAAAAGCAATAACTTATACTAGGGGCTTAGCTATTAATATAATCTCAACATAGGACAATCTGTTGTGATGTACCGCTTAAACATTTTGTAATAGTGGAAACGCTGAACTGAACCAAGAATTAGCTAGAGCCACTATCTCCAAAACAAAAACAAGTCCCTGGTTCACTTTAAACTGGAGAAACGAACCAACCAAACATTAAAATAATGTCGGTATTCCGACCCTCATCATGAACATAGAAAACGAGACACGTGTTGGAGAAACAACTGAGATATTGGAGCTGCTTTTCAGTAATCTTACCTCTTGTACTGCAGGCTGCTGAAACAAGGGAATCAGAGGATTTGTTCTTGGAATGTCAATGTGGATCTGACAGGAACAAATATTGACATGTTAGGTCATGGATCTTTTACATACATAAACTACATCTCTTTTTTGTATTTCAGCTGCAGGATCACCTGTCTGTATGTGTCTTTATAGTGCTCGTCTGTTCTGGAGTGGTAATACTGCTCTATGAACCTGAAATATTCCTCTCGCTTCCTTTTCAACACCAGCTCTCTGCGTTCCTTGTTGGCTGGCAGGTAGCCCTGAATGAGCCATTAGAAAGGTTAAGATACAGAAAAAAACAACCCTTTTTTGATTAGCTGAACAATTTTAGAGGAACAGAACAGGCTGACCATTAGATAAGACTTGAGATATGTTCGGCTGTAAAGATAAAGCTTTTAGCATTATCTGAAAATTTTTACAAATCAAACAAAAAGAATAAAAAAAAATTGAGCTATTGAGACAGAATGCTTTGGATTATTAAATGCTGAGAAAAATGTGCTTTTGCAAAACTGAAGGTCACAGCCTTACAGAAAGAAGTCTCCATGTGATTGGCCGGACTTCTCTTGGTATGCCTGACCAGCTGTGCTTGCGGAGTTCTTCTGTAACAGCACAGAGCAAGATAGAAACAAGCACTGTCAATGCTATATAGAAACCAGAGCAGAGATCAGCACAACCTACACAACTAGTGACGAGTCACCCATGCAATAGAAAAATAAAGCTGTAAAATCAGTTTAATAGAAAAAATGTGATGTTCAGCTTTACAAAAGAGAGTTCTTTTGGTGAAAAAATCTCATCAAGTCCTTCATTACTTGTGTTAACAGGTTTATTAAACTGAAGGCTGTGTGGGTTCTTTCAGACAAACCCGTACCACATATTCTGGATCCATTTCTTTCTGGTGACAAGCTCATAAAGTTTCGCAGTCTATTCTTTAGCTTGACATTCCAGTACAATAAGTGAAATCATTATCATGTTGAGCACTGATGACAGAAAAGACATTAAAAGAAAATGCCTACAACCTGAAAAATACATGTCTACAGAAAAATCTAACTTCTAAAGCACAAACACAACCAAAGTCTTTTAGAAGAAAGTCTCAGCACACGAAAGGCATTGTGAAGTGCAGTTCTTTCAAAGTGCGATCTAACTCACAGATATTTCATTTCAGAAATCTTTGAGGACCAGTCTTACAATGTTCCTAGCTACAGCCTAAAGTGCAACAGTTACAACACGCCAGCAGTTCCTCTTAAAAGCTGGTGAGATACTGTGCCAATTTTATTAAATATGTATGACATGTTAATTCACACTACACATTTGAGTTAAAATCAGGCTTACTGTGCAGCCAGAGTTTCCATTTTATTTGCACATGGGTGAATCAACTGGAGCTCACACCAGAGCCTGGTTGTTTTCATCTAGTGATAGTTAACAAAATTACAAGTTGAACAATGTCCTCTCTATGTCCTCAGTGTTTACAAAATCAACATCCAGCAATGACTTTTTAAAAGCTGAATTTGAATTGCTTATCATTTAAGTTGTTACATAGGTGTCTTCATGAGCAATGTTTATTTGCATTACATTTAAGAGATCACTGACCTTTCCTTTGAGCTGCATTGAGGATTATAGTTAATTTGTAAATTTTGGATCTTGTATGGCTAATGAAAGAAATTTCTCTGCTCTACCAAAAACATATAGAAATATATAAAGGCTTACATAGACTCTTGTAAGTAGAGTCTAAGGAGCTTGGAAAGAAAAGCGTCCGGACTTCTTTAAGTTGCTTGAAGACATTTCACCTCTCATTTGAGAAGCTTCTTCAGTTCTAAGGTCAAACGGTGGACAGTCCCAGATTTTAAGCCCTATGGGAGTGTCCCCGAGAGGGTCATGGACCCCCTATTGATCCTCTACATAATCACATGAGCCAAGGTGTGAAAACGGGTGTAAAATCCAGAACTCTCCACCAATTGCGCTTAGAACTGAAGAAGCTTCTCGGATGAGAAGGAACCTCATCCATGAAGTCCAGACACCCTTCTTTCCAAGATACTTAGACTCCGATGACCTGGATGACTGAGAACCTTCACAGACCTCTCAATTAGACCACAAAAATGTCAAATTAATCAAATCAAATTATCCTAATTTATTGATTTTCAGCAAGTGTGAGCACCTCTATAAAAGCAGAAGTTTTGGCAGTTTGCTTGTTTGAAGTTAACACCATATCACACAGAAAAGACATCAGCACTGATCTTAGAGGTGCAATTGCTGCTGTTTATCAGTCTGGGAAGGGTTATAAGGCCATTTCCAAACTATCCAAGTCCATCATTCTACAGCAAGAATGATCACTCGCAAGTGGAAAACATTCAAGACAACTGCCAATCTCAGCAAATTCACCCCAAGGTTCAGTTGAAACTGAAACTTCCCTGACCAGGGCCATTGCAACACGCTGATCATTTCCTTTTTCAAAGTCCAGACCTCAACCTTGTTGTAAAGAAGAGTGGGCCAAAATTGCTCAGTCAGCAATATGAGAAGTGTTAGATATAGCTGATTGATTACTGATTGATTGCTGCTAAAAGTACTTCTACAAGCTACTAAATCATGGGCTGTACTTAGTTTACTTAGTTTTCCACACACTGCGTCTGCTTTTTGGCTCAGTTTTTGTAAAAAAAAAAATGACACAGTGTAATACGTCACATTTTTTGTTCATATTGTTGTATTGAAATAATCTTAGAATCTGTTTTATACATAAAAAAAACAGAATTTCTTTTCAGGATGCCTGCACATTATACTTGCATGTCAATAATCTGTTTCCTTGCTGATGTATGGTACTGTAAATTATTAGGTAGCTATCTTCTGATTCAACAAAAGGCACGGGCTTCCTGCAACGATCACAGTCCTTTAGCACATCCCAATATAAGGGAAAAGCTGCTTCTCTTGCTGTACCTAGGTCAGTGTTGGGACTAGCCAGTAGCTGCCTGAATTTGTCCAGCCGGCTTTTCTCCCGCACTGTCATCGGTGGTGCCCCTGATGCATTCTGGTCTGAGATGCGAGCCACCAATGGGATGATGGGACGAACTGGGAGAGACTGCTGCTTCTGCAGTGTGGAGCGAACTGCATAAGGAGCACACGGATTAAAAACAAGAGGCAACTTTACAATGGAGAATGAAAACAAGCAAGAGCCACAATATTAAAGGAACAATAAAAAGGTTCAAATATTTTCCAAATGCAATTAATCTTAAATTAAACAAGTAAAGCTAAAGAGATGCATATTATTTTACAACAATCTCCTTAAGCTATGCAATTATTTTCTTACTTTGTTGCCATATTTATTTCTGTGGTCAGGTATTTATTCCTTGGTGGGAGTTGTTGACCTACTATTGATCCTGTGCCTCACCAAAAAAGGCACAGGTCATTACCAGCAGAGGTTTTGGGTGAAACCATTGGGAGACCTTGCCTCACCCTATTATGTGACCTCACCTGATGTGAGTGGGGGCTAAGGTGCCTGGGAAGGGATTTCAAAACTGGATTGTAGGTGGAAGACAGTCATTGTTGTAAGTCACCAAGACTGTGACTTTGTAAACACATAAAGGCAGTTTAATAGGATTAAATTAGCTGAAGTGTTGACTACTGGCTAAGGCTACATCCACACTAATGGGTTTTCGTTTGAAAACGCATTGTTTTCTCTCCATTTTAGCCTCCCGTCCACACTGAGACAGCACTTTCCCCAAGGAAAAACGCAGCGTTTTGAAAACGCCCTTGAAAACGCAAACATTTCAAAATGGAGCTGCCCCGTCGCAGTGTGGACACTCGAAAACGCAGACTTTCTAAATCGATGACGCATTTTAGTCATGTGATGCAGTCATGTGACCAATTTAACAAAGATAGGGGAGTGCATTATACAGCAGTTGTTTTGATTGCTCTCAATTTTGACAGCCCTAAAAAAGATTAATATCAGTTTGTACATGCTCCAGATAGCTTTTCTTCAAATTCTTTAATTCTCACTCACTTTTGCGCATGCACAGGACTGGAATGTAAGCGTTTTTGGCCGTTTCAATGTGGACGCACAACTCTGTGAAAACGACTGAAAACGCTAGTGTGGACGCGGAGCGTTTTCAGACCAAAACGCCGTTTTCAAATCTATCCGGGCCAGTGTGGACGTAGTCTAAGAAAGGCTAGTGGGAGACCAGTCAACAATGTGAATATTCAGAAACTAGGTGACTTCTGAATAATGATTCAGCTGACTATTCATCATATGAAAAGCCACTAGATTTGAAACAGTGATCCTACTCATAAAGCTGAGGGTAAAGTTAATTAAGAATTAATGAAACTTGTTTTCCATGTATAATTTTTCATTATTCACACAGTCCTACAATTACATCTGGCTTTGATCTTTCATCCTGTCACATATAAGACATTTGCAGACGGGAGTTCTCTTTATTCATGTGCAGAACTTCAAAAAGAAAAATAAACTTTTCTTATTCAATTTCATAACTTAAGCTATGAAAGGGGATTTCTTATGCTTATTTTCCAATCCATATTTTTAGTCTTTAGTCTATTAGCTCAGACTCACAGTTCAAAATAATCCTTGTTTATCAAAAACGGGTCCTTGGTGCAGCCCATCAGTTCTTTCAGCTATTTCAGTTCTCTTCCCCCTACCTTTTGAGACAACAGTCTTCTGACTGAGTGCTAATCCAAACTTGTTTGAAAAGCGGTTGGGTGGGACTTCTGTGCTGACAATCAGAGCTGTTTGTCCAAGGTGAACATGTAAGATAATCTCAGTGATATTAAACAGAGGCAATAGCAGAAAAAATATGTGTGAGTGTTTGGAGCAGTCTACAGCCTGAGTGACTCACAGGGATTCCTGCTGTACGCTGTTTGGTGAAACTGACAAATCTACT
This sequence comes from Neolamprologus brichardi, assembly GCF_056152115.1. Taxonomy (NCBI): domain Eukaryota; kingdom Metazoa; phylum Chordata; class Actinopteri; order Cichliformes; family Cichlidae; genus Neolamprologus; species Neolamprologus brichardi. Next base: position 16,249,336 of record NC_142123.1, on the reverse strand, counting down.
GAATTAAAGGCCTCCATTAAACTTTGGTTTTCTTAAAGGTGGATAATGAAAGGATATTCTTTTGGCAGACTGACTCCCAAAATATTTTGGACTCTGTCTGAAGAAGTCTGAAGAAGAGGGACTGACATTTTATGCTGCATAGGTCCATCTTATCTCAGTATTGTAGGAATAAAATGTTCCCCCAAGCATTTTTGATAAATAAGGTACTTAGGTTGGGTACATATAACCTGGCGTTCTGTAAAAAGTGTTGTGAAGTTTTGCATAAATTTTCCCTGTACTCGATCTTGTTAATTATTGAATTCACACATGACAAACTGTTTAAAATCAACCCTAATATCGAGGGGTTGCAAGAGATTTTACAACCTAAATCCAGGCACACTAACGGTAATTAAACACTGTACTTCCCTCATAGGCTCTTAAAAGAAAGCACTTAGAGATATTAATTGTATAGAGGCTGAACAAGAATTTGCAACTGTTAATTCATGCTTATTATAAATTATATAATTTCATCACAACAACATAACTGGATTGAAATCTGGGGGGCTGGTACATCACAAGAAGAGCTAGTCACAGAAAGAAACACTGGTTAGGATAAGATTATCAATGAAGTAGAAACTGATTTCACTAATTCTGTGTGAATGTGCCTTATGACAGTTGGTCAGATAATTATTAAATCACAGGTGCTCTCTCTGTAATACTAATCCTGTATACATCTTTATTTTAGTATTTCTAGTTCTATTTTTTGAACATAAAGAAAACCTAAAGACATTAATTGTACAGCAGTAAGATAAATAAGTGGTATACAGTCCTCTGTTGTCTGCATTACTCAATTGTGATGATGTCTTGGAACATCAGACACATCCTAGAGACCTTGCTATAATCCCACCAGCCCTAACTGCAGTCTTAAATCCCACCTGTGAAAATCTGTAATTAGCTTCACTATGAATCACCAGATAATCTGCTCTGTAGATCTTAAACCTGCAGCATATTAGCCACATACCTGAAGATGTGTTAAGGTGTGCATCGCTGCTAGACTTGACAACCTTGCCATTGGCTTGCTCGTACTCCGTGTCCTCCTCCTGCACATCCTGAAGGTTTGGACCTTCTGTCGTGGGTGGTGCCAATCTGTGTGAAACTGCACTTTCTGTGTCACCTGCTTGATGCTGCTGAGATGAAAATAATATCAAATCAAAAGACACACTAGAATGTCTCTTTTCTTTTCACACTTGTTCATTTTCTTTACTGCTGACTGACAAAAAATCAAATCTTGTAGCTACTTGGTTCTGTATGGATGATGTAGTGTGCAGGCCTGGTGGTATAGATACAGCTGGGTTGAAGGTGCCAAGGAATTCTTCATCCTCCTCATCATCAATATCCCAAGCATCGTTGGTGCTGCGGGCAAACTCATAAAAGCTGGAGGCTTTTTTGGTCTTGATATTGTTGAACTTGGGCTTTGTGTCTTTGGGATACCTGCAGGGAGACAGATTGAAATATCAAACAAGCAGAAAAGAGAAAGAAACCAACCAAAAAACAACTTTAGGAGATGATGTCTTGATGCATGTTCAATCATTCAGTTAAGGAAATCCCTTAAAAGTCAATTCTGTTCATCTAGACGTAGAGTTTTCAGTGGGAGAAATGTTTTGTCACTCATCCAAGTGACTTCTTCAGTCTGAGACTGAAAACTTTAGGGGGGTTTAGGAGATGATGCTGGTACATGCAGTCCACACATACAGTGCGGTGGAAAAGGTATCCGGCCCCTCTCCGATTTCTTAGTTTGGTTCATTTCTCATACTTACAACTTGTGTTCTGATCACTCCCAATGAAAAGTTTCACTATCTCCAAACTGTAGACCATCATAGGAGGTCTCACTAACATCTTGTAAATCTTCCCATTTGCTCTAACTTGCAACCTTCTGGCACAAATCACTTGACACTCTCTTCTTGACCGCTTTTGTGCCCCATCCCAAGATATTTAAACTACACTACCTTCACAACCTACTCTTTGCAACAATTCTGTTTCTCATTAACTTGCTGCTACTAACTTTCATTGTTTTACCTTTCTAGTGCATACCTCCATCTCTCCAGCCTTTCTTCCATCGGATCCCTACTCTCACTACAGATCAACGTCATCTCCAAACATCACAGTCCATGGAAACTCCTTCCTGACTTCATCTGTCAGTCTGTCCATCACTATTGCAAACAAAAAGCGTCTCAAAGCTGATTCCTGCTGTATTCACAACCCCACCTTGAACCCATCTATCACTCCTACCACACACCTCCCCACTGTCTTGCTATACTTACACATGTCCCCCACCACCGTCACTTACTTCTCTGCCACCCCTGACTTCCTCATGTAGTTCTATAGTTCCTCTCGTTCCACAAAGACACTAGTGAAACTAGTGAATCAGTCACTAGCTGTCCTCAATCTGTCTTCCTCTTTCGCACTGTCCTCATTCTTCAGCTCTTCAAAGAACTTCTTCCTTCTTCTCAAGACATTCTCTTCATTTGTAAGTACATTTCCATTCTATCCTTAATAAACCCAACCTGCTGCACATCCTTTCCAGCTCAATCTCTCTGCCCAGCCAATAAACACAAGTCGACTGTTCTGGCCTTAGTGTCCAACCTCACACAGAAATCAGTATTTCTTTGCTACCTGTCACTTCACTGTATGCCTAGCCTACCAGCATACTTGTCCATTTTCTTCATCTCCCTCACTATTCCACTTTTTCTTTGCCAACATTTGAATACTTTTCTGTACTTCCTCATTGCACCACCAAGTCTCCTTGTCCACTTTTCTCTGTCCAGTGAACAGAGAAAAGCCCTAAACAGCCGTTTAGTACACTAAGCAGCTTCCCTCGGCATTACAATGGTACTTTCTCAGTCATCAGGTAACTTTCATTTAAGTCTGGTATTTACTCTTTCACAAAGGACCAGGTAGGTTTAGAAAAAAATTCCCCTTTAATATATGAAATAAATAAAAACACAAACTGTCTTTTGTATTTATTTGATATTATCTTTGTCTAATATTAAAAATCTGAGGAGCTGAAACCTGTGTGACAAATATGCAAAACTATAAGAAATTAGGAAGGGGGCAAATATTTTTTCATAGCACTGTATTCAAGCACTTGCGGCAAGAAACAGCTACGAAATAGATGTTATACTGAGATTAAAAGTTAAAATGGATTAACTGGGATGACGCGACACCATGCAGCCTACTGCACTTACGTGCGTCGCAATCGGGGGTCAAGAGGTGGATGCTGAGCTCCATAAACCGGTTGCACGCTGTGGAAGATAACATGTAAAATGCCGTCATCTCTTCACCGAAAAACACACGCAGCTCTCGAGTGTCTGACTGAGCGAACAATCAAAGATGAACTTCTTAGAAGATGTTAATTAATAACTGTTCACAGGAATGTTGGCAGACATATGTCCTGGCCTCTGATGTGTTGCTCTCCTGAACTCACCGTTCTTAGTTTGAGTAAGTTGCTCAGTTTCTAGTTAATTAATTACACAGCAAAGAGGGAGAAGTCACAGAGGAGAAGCAACATCTGGAAACAGATTGTATGACTATCAAAAATGTGTATATGGGAAAGGATATGCTTTATATGCTTTATAAGTGTTTAAAGAAAAAGGTGGGCCAACATAAAGCCTATGAACTGAACCCTGCACTGGAGAATTGTTACACCCCAAACATATAGGCAGGCTGTAGCCCGGCTAGAAGATCTGTACTGGCAGCAAACACAGTTGTCATTTCCTGTTGAGTGCATAATGACATCTATTTGATGTTTGGAACATCCCTAAAAATGAATTTCAAATCTGGGAACTATCTGAGCATTTCTTTAATGATCCTGCAATGCTAAAATCCCAGTTGGTAAATCACAGACCCAACAAATACTGTTCTACATGCTGCCTTCCCTTCCACATGACTCAGTCAATCCCTTATATGAAATATCCCTATTTCACAAAATGAGCTTGTTTTAAGCATGCACTGAACAGAAGAAGTGGACAGCTTGCAGAGCGCCTGTGTTCTTTACCACCCTGTGGTGTGCAGTATGTTCAGCGGATTTGAGAATCTTAATACTCAGCTTCTTTCCAAATCTCTGGTGAACTAAAGCAAAGATAGTCTGGAGTGGTAGGATAGGATCTACAATTGCCAAAAATGCCTCTTACCAAAATTTTATTTGCATTCTATTAAAGTCTTTACTCAACGGAAAAACACTGATAGCTGCCCATTTTGCGTTTCCTTTTTTTTGCCCCTTCGACTTCATTAGTTACATGTTGCTAGTACCAGGCTGAACCTACTTTTGCCTTCAGAACTGCTTTAATTTTTCGTGGCACCGATTCAACAACGTGCTGGAAGCATTACTCTGAGGTTTTGGTCCATATTGCCATAATAGAATCATGCAGTTGCTGCTGATTTTTCAGTTGCACGTCCATGATGTTAATGTTCCGTTCCAACCTGTCCTTAAAGGTGCTCTGTTGCATGTGTAGGTGACATGGATATAGCAAAATTGTTGTGGTCAAAAAGTCTGAGAATATTTGAGTTTGGTGACACCGTGAATTATCCTGCTGGAAGCAGCCATCAGAAGATGTGCACACAGTGGCCATAAATGTATGAACTTGGTCAGCAAGAATGGTTGAGTAGTATGTGGTGTTCAAATAATGCTCAGTCAGTATGAAGGACCCAAAGTGGGCCCAGAAAATTTCCTCCACACTGTTATACCACCACCACCAACCGTCTGAACTGTTGATACAAAGAGGAAGGTTTGATATTATCAAATTCTGACCCTACCATCCAAATGCTGCGGAAAAAAATGGACACTCATCAGACAAGACAACATTTTTCAATTCTTCTATTGTCCAATTTTGGTGAGCCCATGCAAATTGTAACCTCAGTTTCCTGTTCTTATCTGGCAGGATTGGCACTGCATGAAGTCTTGTGCTGCACTAGCTCATCAACTTCGAGATGTCAGCTTTTGGTCAAAGTCACAGTGACAAAGACTAAGGTCTCTGTTAAAGAGGGCTCTCTATGATATGGGCCATTTAGAGATTCAGACATGAAAATATTATGATAATACTAATCTATTTTCTGTAGTTTTTCATAATATTATCCATTTGTCATGATAACCCAATTATTCTAAGTAATGGAGTGGGTTTTGTGAGAATATCACAGGGCTGCAAATAATATGAAGTTTATCAAACTGCAGCTTTTCAAGCCTAAGGCTGAGAACTGAGCCTGCTGATTATCTGGCAGTGCCAGAGTGTCTTGTTTACCAGCCTCACACTTGTTTTATCAGGAGCAGCTCAAGGACAGGCAGCAAGACTAGCTGTTAGCCTTCCTGTTCAAACATATGTTTGTGTTTCTAACAATCCACCCACCCCAGATCAGTGTGTGTGACAAAGACAGCACCGCCCTCTCCTTGGAGATCCCGTCTTCTCAGATTTCTAAAACAGGCTGACCGCCCACCTCCACCCACTTCTTTTCTCTGCTCCACCCTCTTGCAGTTACATGGTACCAGAAAAGGACATTAATCAGATTATCAGTCTTGATGGTCATAAAAAACACAGAGGTCAATAAAGATACAAACGCATAAACTTGAAGAAGCGTCTTGTCTTATCAGTGAGGTGTGAGGGATTTTTCAGCTTCCACCTGCTCACAGGAAAAACTAAAATAAAAAAAAACAAAGCAGGGAGTATACCCTTTATTAGCCATGCCCATGATGTCTATTGCGTAAGCTCTGCATGCTGGGACTAGCCTAACTCAAGTATGTGTCTCCCATTATACTCAGCTTAGAGACTAATAAACAAACTCCAAATGAAGTTTGCAGCAGAGCAAAAAAAAAAGTTATGTTATTTTTCTGTTGTCTTGCAGTACTTTATAGACAAAATAATGCACACATGGGTAACAAAATAAAGATAAAAAAGTGCCTCAATAAAGTGTTCGGTCCCGACCTGCCATCAGAACGGTTTCAATGTGTCTTGGCATAGGCTGCATCCAAAAAAACAAACACTAGTGTTTGTTAAGTATGCCGAAATATGGTATTTTCAATGATTCCAAGAATTATTAAAATGTACCCAATATTACAGCAGATGCACTCTATATTCAGGTGAATATTTAAGTATGCACACTCAGAACATTATACCAGCATAAATATCTCACAATGAAATAGAAATACAGACACAGTATAATGTCAATAACTCTCCAGTTTAGGTGCTTAAATAGTAATAGTGCTTAAAGTTTTCACCCTGACAGGCATTATATATAATTTCATCAGATATTCACTCTTATGAAATGAAGTTAGGTCTGTGTGATTGGGCCTTACCTACATATCAGCGGGTGACTGCCTGGCAACCATCAGTTACTAGGGAAAAATTACTATTCTCCAGTTGCTAGCCAAAACTGCTCCCAAAAGGTATACATCACTGCATCAAATACCTCCTTGTGATCACTAGCAGACTGCTCCATGGTTGACACTAACTGGTCTGAGAACACTTGGTAACTATTCACTGCACAGTTGTGAAATTGTTAAGAATGAACAGCTTACAAACCCATTCGCTGCCCCCCCCCCCCCCCCCCCCCCCTCTCTATTAGCATGTTATTAACATGTTTTCACTACAGGATGAAATCAGCATTCCCAAAGTGCAATGTTTCCCTCCTATAGTTTCTGTTTGCAATGACCATCACCAAAATGCCCCCAACAGGTGGATAGAAGGGCTCTGCATTTTTTTTGGTGTGCTTAGTCAGTGTCTGAAAGATGTACTTTTTTTATTTATTCTTTTTTGGGGGGCAGTGCAGTTTGTAGAAACTTTTTAAATATCTATTTACAAGACACTTTGAACACAAAGGCTTTCTACTGTGCACTTTATTAAAATTAAAATGTAAGATAATCTTTACTATATACACATTTCATTTGTATACAGTAATGTCTTTACTGTGTCCTCCCCAAGTAATGCTGCCATAAAACGAGGATGCGTTTCATTTAACTCCTCCAAGAAAACCCACTGAGATGACAAAATAAGATATTAGTGCTGTGTCAGTGGTTCAGACAGTGCATTCTTCCTCCCTGATGGTTTTGATCGTTTTACTGTACTGTCACCAGCACCTCTCAGCATAGACTGAGAAAGCATATGGCGGTTGACAGACAGCTGCCACCTCCAGTGTGATCGTTAGAAACCGCAGAGAAGAAAGAGATGGGGGTCTGCCTCTGAGCTGGGAGCTGTTATAACAACACACACTCGAATAAGACACTGGAAGCGGCTCATGCGTGAAATCCAGCGAACGAGTCGATTTGTGCGCTTGTGTTTCCACACAGATCTGTTAGTTACGAGTATTATTAATAGAAAAGAGTATTATTAATGTGTGTCTTTGTTAAGGACAATATTTCAACAGTGCCTGTTTGAAATTCACTAAGAAATGTAGTGCTACTTTATGAAGAAAAGAGGACCTACCTTCCAGGAACCTTTGCATTTCTCCTCCAAAAATTGATCCTGTTGTCGGTGGCCATACTCAGATAACCCCCGTCAGACCGACACCGAAACCGGCTGCTCTCGTGAAGAAACCATGCGGCAACCGCTTCCGCGTTTCACTGGCGACAGCTCGGCCCCGCTCGGCTCTCTCTGCTCGGCCTCCTCATGAGTTTAAACGGTCGAGTGATAGTAATATTCGCTTTCCAGTGTGATGATGTACACTACAGCACACTGTAAGCCGCCATCTTGGGGCGCACCGACAGGAGCGCGTGATTGGTGCCAGACTCTAACAGGTGCAGCGAAAGCAGCCAATCGGACGAGCTCGCGGTAGAGCGACGGTCAGTGATGCTCGTGGATAAACAGGCACAAAGAGGTGATTCGTTGACACTGGATGCTGGCAGGGGAAGGTTTGGTGTCGACCTCAAACACCATTCTAATGCAAAGTCTTTCTTAGGACTCCAGCCTCTGTTGACGCCTGCATTGTGATGTGTTTGGTTTGACCACTCAAGTCAGCAGATGGGTGGAAAGGTTTCTTTATTTGACACAGTTTGATAAAATAAACTTGAAATCAGACGAACCTCAGCATAAAGTAAAATAATGTATAGGTATCTGTGTACAATACTGATTTATACTACCAATCCCTGCATGGTCTTTTGGCCCAATGCTACTTAACTTTCAAATCTCATCTAAATATTGATCAATATGCTGTATACATGTGGTGTGTTACAGTTATATTGCAAAGGAAAAATTATAGGGTCACTGCTTGACTCTACACTGCTAGCTGTGACGCTACTCTACTACACGTGTATGTATGCTATCTTGGAATCTATAGGAAATGAGAAAAGAAACCCAAGTTATGTGCGTTCCCCCCTAAGTGGAAAAAAAGACAGTAGATTGGGGTTAGCATAATGCTTGACATTAAGCACAGTATCTGAGACAAGGTTATTTTAATTCAATTCATTTTGATTTATATAGCACCAAATCCAAACAACAGTCGCCTTGTGGTGCTTTATATCGTAAGGTAAAGACCCTACAATACTACAGAGAAACCTGAAACATTCAGATGACTCCCTACAGATGACACCAGGCTCACGGAATACACACTGTGGCAGAGAGCCAGAGATGAATAGTAAAATAATGATTACAGTTTTTTACAGCCGCTAGGACACATTTCTCAATACTTAGGTCACTTTTGCAAAACTCTTCACACAATTCTCCTAACTGACCTTCAGCTTGGCAAAGCAGTTCATTTCACATTCAAAATGCACTACAACTACCAAAACACTTTATTCAGGTCTCAAATAAACTCATTCTTCCAGAACACTAGCAAAGGTTGACAGCCGACAAACACACTTTGTCACCCACAAAACAATGACCTAAAAAACACTAACAACATGTAGCATTACACAGTGTTTTCTTGTGTAAAACAAGGACTCATCTCTGTTTATAATTTCAATATATGTTACTGGAATGAATCAGACATCATGCAGAATTCGTTAATATTTGTTTATGTATTTTTATTTTTTTGCACTAAGTAATCCCAAAATACAAGAATTTGTATACACACCATCCACTGATACACATACAATAGTAATGCTAATCTACTCGGTCTTCTCCATTTGGTTCTCATCCACATCACATCTTATGTCATCTAGGGCAATACACCTAGGAAAGAATAGAGTAACACCTGTGTAGATGTTCATCTACAATGTGAATCAGCTGTGGCTGGTTAAACTGCATTTTTAGATTTAAAATATGTTTCAATAAAATATTGCTGTTGAATTTTGCTGTCTTATTCAGTTTTGCATTATGTTATTGTTTTGACCATAAGTTTAACAGTTTTGAAAACAGTATGTAAGTACATGCAAAATGTCCTGTACGTACAAAGACTTTTGGCAGTTGTTGTGTTTGAGTGAGAAAATAATTCATAAAATTTGAGAGATGTAGTCATTGAATGCATTTTGTGCCAAAACAATGATAACTGATCCTCAGTTTAGCCCACATAGACTTCTGTTGTGCTCACTGTGTGAGGAGTTTTGCAAAAGTGACCTAAGTATTGAGAAATGTGTCCTAGCGTCTGTAAAAAACTGTAAATGCAGTGTGGTTGTATAAACACATAGTAAGTGATAAAAGGTGGGTGAAGAAGAAACACCCAGTGTATCATGTGAAGCCCCCAAGGGCTAAAGTAACCTGAGCCAATACTAAGTATATGCTCTATCAATAAAGAAAGTTTTAAGCCTAATCTTGAAGGCAGAGAGAGTGTCTGTATCCCAAATCCAAACTAGAAGCTGGTTCCTGAAGGCTCTGTCTCCCGGTCTACTTTCAAATATCCTTGGAAGTAAGCCTGCAGTCTGAAAGTCAAGCGCTGTATTGGAGTGTTACCGTGCTATGAAGTCTTTAAGATAAGATGGGGCGTGATTATTCAAGGCCTTGAATGTGAGGAGCAGAATTTTAAATGCGATTCTGGACTCTTTCTAGTCCCAGTCAATAGTCTCTGCTGTAGCATGTTGGACCAACTCAAGGCTTTTCAGGGAGTTTTTAGGCCAAGTATAACTGTCACAACCTAAAACCAAAATCTTGTTGTTGTTTAGAATCCTTTTTTCTATAGCCAGAGATTTCACACAAGTTTATCACACAAGTCTAACAGAAACAAGCACTGGTGCCTTTGATATTTTATCTGCTTTTTGATCATTCAGTGGAGGAAGGTTCATAAAGCGTGTTTTGGGTAAACCATCCATCCATCCATCCATCCATCTTCTTCCGCTTATCTGGGGCTTGGTTGTGGGCGCAGCAGCCTAAGCAGAGAAGCAGAGAAGACCTCCCTCTCCCCAGCCACCTCCTCCAGCTTGTCCAGGGGAACAGCAAGGCGTTCCCAGGCCAGCCAAGAGATATAATCTCTCCGGCGTCTCCTGGGTCGGCCCTGGGGCCTCCCTCTGGTGGCCACCCAGGAGGCGCGCAGAAAGTATCCTTGTGAGATGCCCGAACCACCTCAACTGCTCCTTTCACTCTACTCTGAGCCCCTCCTGGATGGCTTACAAGGCTCATGTGCCCATGTGGAATAGGTGGCTGACCAAAACAAGCCATAACATATGAAAGGTCTATCCTTACTATCCATCGGAGCGTGAGTGCGTCTGTTATAAAGCACTTGGGCATAGAAGTCTTGTATGAATGTGTGTGGGACAAATCCCTCATTTGAGCACTCCAAGGAAGTTCTTTGAGTGACCAAAAGAATAACCAAAGTGCTATATAAGCACAAGTCCAGTTAGACCTTTTGTCTTGTGCATGAATGTGATCCTCTTAGAATTTAAAAGATCAGCAATTTTGTGTCAGTGGCTAACCTCTTGATGAGATAACTTTGTGACATAAAGTTAAAGAATGTGGAAATGGAAACAAAACCACTACCCTTTGCTAAACAGACGTACATCAGGCTGATCAGAGGCAAGCAGTTTACTGTAGCTACTGCAAGCTCTTCAAGCCACAAACTGTCATGCAAATCAAAATGCTTCCTCTGAATGTTGACCCTTAATTTATGCTAAGTAATACTTCTCTTTTTCCCCCCAGTTGCTGCATCTACAGTCTCTGTCCACATGAGGGCAGACATCTTCCGCTCCAGTTAAAGAGCTTTTCTCAAAATGAAACCAGTTCAACTACTACCTATTTACTGTAAATGTTAGAAAAGGGAATTATCCTTTTATGCTGCTTATTCTGTGGTGTTGTCAACACCAGATAGCTGACCACACAGTGGGGACATAGCCATGCTTTTCCTGAAAAAAAAAAGAAAAGCAAATTGACTCAGTTCGTCTTATTTTGTCTTATATAGCACATCTTGGCCTCTTTTGGCTGCATTCAAATACAGGCAAATGGAGGTTTTGGGACATGAATTGGTTTCGTTTTACATGTTGGCCTTGTATTTGAATTGCAGGTGCTCTCCTGTGTCTGTTTGTTTAGGGAAATCACTGCAGCACCCACCCACCTGTTCACTCCTCTTCAAGCGTTCAACGGACTTCAACTGACAAAATCCAGGTGAGAGTTAATATTTGCTGAGAACAAGTGTGTGCTGTGGATTTCATGTCATTGAGAGTGGAGAAAACTCCATTGAAACATTTTCTGGAGATAACTCTTTGTAGAGACAGTTTGGAACTTTCTCTCGAGGCAGTCTTGTGACTTTTGGCTACTGGATTTTGCTTGGTATGGCCATTTCACTGAAGAAAACAGTGGTATGAAAGGAGCAGGCTGAGAGGGGATGCACTTGTAGTCACAAGGCAGGACAATAGGGAGCTGTGTGAGGGACTGCTGGAGTTGCCTGGGGCACAGTGACTCTCTGCTGTTACTTTGATCTTCCTGCTGTCAGGAAACCATGGCTATTTATTGAATTACATCTAGATGAAGGCATGTTTTGACTTGTCTGCTGCAAATACATATTTTAGTTCTAAATAGTTCATCTTTAATGGCATGCATTTCCCTGAATGGTACATTGAAGATAAGTAGTTTTTCAAAATAAATGTATGACACATGCTCAGTGGAGTTTAAGCCCTCAGCCATATTTTGGCTTGTGTGTCCCCCCCCCCCCCCTTTTTTTTTTTTTTGTTCTCCCTCTAACCCCTGAAAGGACAGCATTGTGACTTCTTCTCTTCCTGAATGCTTAAGTGGCAACAAAACCACTCCGACAGCATTCTTAAGAAAAGAGGAACTTTTTTTCTTTCTTTTGTCCTGTCACCATGGCGCAGTGTTCAGCAAACAGTTATTTTTAAAGTTTTCTGAACTGTTTGAGCAAGAAGATATTGATCAATATAAGAGGTCAAGAAGTCCTGAAATCAGTTTTGAACTTTTGAGTTGGAGCTTATTCAATGGAGGTAAGTTTTTTTGAGTTTTTCTTTTGCTTTCCTGTTACTTATGTCAACATTGCTCAAAATAGTTCTATGGTAATCATCTACTATTGTATACTTTTTGCTGTAAAAAGCACTAGCCAGATGTAAATAAAAGAAAGGGAAAACCTCCCCAACTTTTTAGCATGCTTTGGCTTCAAAGCTCACAGTGAAATGTACTGTGAAACTGTGCATACAGAAGCATTAGATGTTTGCGTTTCCTCTTCAGGCACATGGTGATGTCTACTGGAATTCTTCATCTCAAGGTCAAGAGGTCACCAACAGCTGTGCTTACACACTCTGACTGTGACTGGGCCATGAAGGATTGCGAAATCGTTGAGAAAGGTAAGATAGCGCCCTCATGATGAGGAAGTCTGTATGAGTGCTGTGTATGGTGAGCTTAGTCTGCAAAAACTATAACAAGTCCCTCACTAAAAATGCTGATACATCCCATGATCCATAAATAATAAATAGGGCCAAGGATTGTTCAAATTAAAAAGTGTGCATTTAATTAATAATTGGACCTATAAGTATGCTAGGAGTAAAAGCTTATGACGTGCAAATAAAGACATAAAGAGATGAGCCTCTTTTATGTCTGTCTTGATTTTGAACTAAAAGTCCAAAGTGCAAAAAGGATTTTTGCATGCTTATATATTTCACAATGCCTGCTTTAGTGGACTCTACTCTTTTATTTTCATGGCTGAGAAAATTTCAGCTTTCAACTTTAAACACATTTCCATGAGGTCCTTTGACTAAAGAGAACACCAAACATCCGGCTTGTTTTCAGCGCTCAGTTCTAAAGTATGCATCTTTGATGACATTTTTTTTTCCACTTTTTGCTCTTAGGGACAACCATTTGGGAACTTTCCAGTTTCTTTCAGCTCTTTGTTATCTGAAGCTTTAACACTTTAGATAACAAAAGTAAAGTCAGATTGATCAACTGATATATCAAAAGGTGATTTTAGTTTTACTACTTCAAAACAAAGCGCTGCCTGGCCCACCCTAACTGTAACTTCCAGTCATACCAGAGCATCCTTTCCACTGGCTACTTAATCAGTAATTGGCCCAAAGAAAACCTGCCATCACGAGCCACAATCAGATTTTAGATGAACATTTAATCCCAGCCAGATGATGACTTTTTTGGGAAAATTTACACTCACTATCATATTATTCATCACAAAAAATGCACATCAATAATCATTTAGCCAATGTTAATTTGCATGAAAACGACTATGGTGAGCACGTACTTCAAGAAGAGTGAGGACAAAAAACTGCCAAGAAATTGTTTGGCGGATTCTCTGGAAAGACAAAAGTAGAAAAGGAGACGTGGTGGAATGAGGACTTACAGGAAAGTATTCAAAGGAAGAGGTTAGTAAAGAGAGCTGGCAAAGGCAAAAGGCTTATAGTGAGGTCAGACACTTGTTTGGCTGAGCAGGGAGACTGTGGTGGAACACAAGCACACCTGTACAGCAGGTTGGTCTTATTAAAAACAGAATAGAAATATACTAACAAGTGAAGAGAGTGTGTTGAAAAGATTGAAGCTGATGAATGCAGAAATTTTTTAATTTTGGATGATGGGACTGAAATGTGTGTATTCCTATCCCGAACAAATACGATCAACCTTCAGTTAATACTGATATTCCCAGGTAAATATTCCACATGAATGAATGGCTACATTTCCAGGTATGATCAAATACAACCCCTCACCCTATGAGACCTTGGAGAGGCTCTAGTTTTTCTGTTAACCTCACTTGTAAGCAGCTAAAAAAACAGATGGAAGGGTAGATTCAGAAGTCTGTTGAAACTTTATTTATTTGGATTTTCTTTTTCATTTCTGTGTGACATATTTGCTAACACTGCTACAATTACAAATGTATGCCCATTCTGTAACAGCTGCACTGTGTAGGTTCAGGTGTTGCAGCGACCTTCTTGGTGTCTAGCAGCTGACCCTAGATCAGGCTGAGGTTAGTGACATTTTACACCTCAGTGCCTGCCTATCGTGCATTAATCCTCTGACAGTGTTGGGAAGGTTACTTTTAAAATGTATTCCATTACAGAATACAGAATACATGCCCCAAAATGTATTCTGTAACGTATTCCGTTACGTTACTCAATGAGAGTAACGTATTCTGAATACTTTGGATTACTTAATATATTATCATGCTGTTTACAACTACATGAATGTACTATTGCTGTGATTTATTACTGTTACTGAAGGTCCGCGGCTCCAAACCGTAGTAAAGGGACCTCTGGCTAATACGTGTTGGGCTAGCCGAAAACTAGCTTTACTTTGTTGTCTGGGTCAACTTTGCTAGCAGAGACAGAGAGAGGGTTGAAAGGCTGCTCCAACGGAACTTATTGTTTCGGAGGAAAACACGAACACGGTGTACAGTCGAGTCTTAATAGCTTACTTACAACTGGGCTCGTCAGGCACTCTTCTTGGCTGCAGTGGTTATTATTATATTTACATGCTTCCAGCTCCCGTTTTTGCTCGATGACAGCTCATACTTTTCCTTTTTCTCCCTCCCTCGCTCACAGACACATAACGTGTATGGCAGTCCATTCTCCCTGCAGCACGGACTACACTGCCTGTGATGCTACATTCTTTAGAGCTATACCTGTAGCATTCTGCCTATTAGCTTAGCACAGCAACAACAAAAAGGCCTCTCTCACCCAGGAAACACGCAGAGAGAGAGCGTCACCCTGTATCCATGGCAACCGTAACGCTACCGCCTGGAGCAACAGAACGTAGCTGTCAAACAAAACCCAAACAGTCCTGACCCGCCACAATATGAAACAGGGAAGTACCGCCGTGTAATCCATTTATTTCAACAAAGTAACTGTATTCTAAATACCACCTTTTTAAACGGTAACTGTAACGGAATACAGTTACTCATATTTTGTATTTTAAATACGTAACGGCGGTACATGTATTCCGTTACTCCCCAACACTGTCCTCTGATAGCACCTGTAACCTGGTGTGTAAATCTGTGAAGGGGAAGACTGACCCACACTTTCCTACAGCACCCATGAAGTCAATAGGGTGGCTGTAGCTCAGGTGGTAGAGCAGGTCATCTACTGATCGGAAGGTTGGTGGTTCGATTCCTGGCTTCCCCTAGTCTGCATGCCAAATATCCTTGGGCAAGATACTAACCCCAAATTACTCTCCGATGCATCCATCGGAGTATGAATGTGTGTGAATGTTATCTAGAAAGCACTTAGAAAGATGTGCTTGTGCGAATGGGTCTGAATGGGTGAATGCACAAGTTGTGTAAAGCGCTTTGAGTGCTCAGATGAGTAGAAAAGCGCTATATAAGAACCAGTCCATTTACCAATATACTGGAGGAAAAAAGTTTTTTCTAATTAGACTAACTAATTCTATCCATCCATCCATCCATTCGCTTCCGCTTATCCTTTTCAGGGTCGCGGTGGGCGCTGGAGCCTATCCCAGCTGTCATAGGGCGAGAGGCAGGGTACACCCTGGACA
Organism: Neolamprologus brichardi; assembly: GCF_056152115.1. Taxonomy (NCBI): domain Eukaryota; kingdom Metazoa; phylum Chordata; class Actinopteri; order Cichliformes; family Cichlidae; genus Neolamprologus; species Neolamprologus brichardi. The sequence continues at coordinate 16,233,518 of NC_142123.1, read as the reverse complement.
GGTCGCCAGTCTGTCGCAGGGCTAACACAAAGGGACAGACAACCATTCGCACTCACATTCATACCTAGTGACAATTTGGATTTTCCAATTAACCTATCCCCACAAGCTGCATGTCTTTGGACGGTGGGAGGAAGCCGGAGTACCCGGAGGGAACCCACGCAAACACGGGGAGAACATGCAAACTCCACACAGAAAGACCCCGGCCTGATGCTAACTAATTCTAATTCTAACTAATTCAAGAAATACTTGATAATACTTTGCTGTAAAGACAGCAAAGAAAAAGAACAAGACTTCTAATACGCTTTATCCATACGGCTGATTTGCATACATTTTGTACAGCTGTGCTAAATTGAAAGAGTAAAAGGAGACTATAGGATATGTGTTGTGGTGTGCACTTATCGTAAAACAACCCTTGGATAAAGTGTGACAGTCTTTATGGCTGCTGTGCTTTTAGCAAATACCCGTCTTTACCTCTGTGTTGTTATCACCCCATCACACACACACACACACACACACACACACACACACACTGCCCCCTGTGCTCATTCCAATTGACACACTCAGTTTAGTTTTGTGAGAAACTGTGTGTTTGCATGCACATCTGTCAGTGTGTGTGTGCATGTGTGCAGTAGACTGAGTTATGAGCACGAAAGAAGCGAATGGTATTTGACCATGTGCATTGTGTTTTATGAGATGAGCAGGCTTTAATGACTTTGTCACCAGTAAATGGGCACTGATTTGTAGCACAGCTGTCGCTCCACACTCTGATCAACTCTGGAACCTTCTAGAGACACACTTATGCAGAATTAGTAAATTTGCACCACATCCCCAGCATTAAAGACCTGTGTTTAAACCATATATGCTCACAGAATTGTTCACCCAGAGTGGGATTCTGGCACAAACTCATTAATGGGTGTTAATGGTACAGAGAGTAACTGCAATCTAAAGTGTAATTGAACAAAAATTACAGCTGTACAGCTGCAGGCAACAGTCATGCATTAGATTTCATATTCAATCAATGCTACTATTCCTCAGAGATACCGCTGATCTATAACCTGCTATCAGTAACATGGCTTTGATCCCATTTTTGTAGATACTGTGCAGATGGAGTTATGATATTTATTAACACAGTGAGCAGATGTAGCAAGAGGCTCTTTTTGGAGCAGTGAGATGCTGTTCAACCCCCCCCCCCCCCCCCCCCCCAAAAAACAACCTCTATGTTTCCCACCACCCTGCTCACATGTCCTCCAAGGGTGTTTGTTCTGTAGTTCCACTTGTACTGCTTGTGTTGGGGAAGGGTTTAAAAATGGAAAACCAATTTGGTGATGGGCGATCAACATCACAACATGAATCACTGTAAGCCTGGTCATTTCATCCTTGCCTAGTTCAATAATCGTGGCGCAGGTTTAGTTTCAAAAGGTAGAGCTGACAGTTTTGCCTTTTATCTAAATATTTAAAATAACATATATGTGTTTGCAAATTGTTATGTTAAAGTTGAAATAACTTTTCTGCATATAATCTTATAGTTTAAGAAAACAGATACATGGGAAAATGTAATGTTGATATGTATTATTAAAAAGAAAATACAATAGTGTTTTCCAAATAAGAATTGGCAAATCATTTTTTAAAGGCTGTTTTCTCAAATCAGTTTCTTCCATAGACTGTATATAAATGATGGATGTTAACACTGTGAGGTCACTCCAGTTTGTAATGTCTTGTCTATGACTTTACTTGGGTTAGAAATACTCTAGATGATTCTTTTCTTACATAAATGGAAGCCTGTACTTTGCCCTATAACTTCAGTTCCTCTTGTCAAGTAGATTAACATTCCTCCTCAGGAATTTGATGTCCTCAAGTCATCACTGTAGCATTTTAATGTCATCGGAATGACAAAGCTTTATAAAGTGGGTTTCACACAGAAAGTGATTAGTAGTAATACAGGAACCTAAGACCACAGATTGTCAATGTTGTTCAGGGACTTGAAGCTGAGATTGGCCAAATACTCTTTAATAAAGATGTCACTCTCAGGAAATAATAACTTTGATGGCTGCTTCTTCAAATCCATGAGAGATGCTAGCTGGATTAAATCAGCACGAATGTTTGCGTTTTTTTAGTCACAGACTAGGGAAAGTAGGAAAATTATCGGTATGCTCAGTGTAAGATGCTTAATTAATTTTGGACTCTCAATAGCAGAAGAAGATGTGAATTCAGTCATTTTTTAGTCTTAAACATGTTTTATGCATGAACACAGAATTAGAAACAAAACAAACAAATACCCAACAAGTTAAACATGATTAATGCGTACTGTTCTCCTCTGAGTCACTGGCAGGATGCAACTTTATATCTAGTCTTTGCACATTCCTGCTGCTCGGTAAATATGGGTCTTTCTGTTAGTCCCTTAATAAATGAGTAAGAAGTTAAGAATATGGACGCATAGATGTGGTGCAATCAAATTAGACCAGTGTCTCCCAACCTTTTGGAGCAACGGCACATATTTCACATTAGAAAAATCACACGGCACACCACCAAACAAAAATGTCACAAAAAGCATATTGATCATTTTTCCACGTGCACCAGGTATAGCAGAATTGGCTCTGTTTTGTCCCTGGTATACCTTTTTTGCTTTCTTCTGACCATTGCTCATGCTAGGGCCTTTTCTCTAGGACCTAGGTCAGATTGACTGCTTTTCTTATCAGATATTTATCTACTCTGGTCTCACAGCATGACTATTATGTAATTTCTTCTTCATTTTCTGTTTTACTGGCAGTTGGCAATCAATTTAATTAGAGCAGGTAGTTGTACTGCCCTCCGTAGAAGAGATTGTAATTGTTCTGCCTGTTACTAATCAGCTGGAAGCAGATAATCTTCCACACCTATGTGCTGCGAATCAGTGGTTGGGAAACACTGAATTAGACTACGTATATGATTTTTTTTCTCTTCATGATTTAAACCAACACCTCTCTAAAAGTCAAAGACGGTAAAATAAGGGGCAGTTGTGATATCATGTCCACCTCAAATGTTTTTCCTATTGTTAGCGCACACATTTCAAGCAGCTCCTCACACAAGAATTGCACAGAATGGTCAAATGCTGCTGTGCAGGTCCATCTTCTTTATACTTAATAAACCTGCCCCTGAGTAAGTTTGACTTTTGAGAACTGACAGATCTGGGATCTCATCAAGATTTCACTGAGAATGTCCTGAACGTATGGAGAACAGGCCCCAGGACTTTTTTCAAACAGTGGCCTTGCTCCAGGTAAGGTCACCGTTTTGAATACAGTTAGTTTCAAACCACACTTCACAATTTGTTTGAGTGACCCTTTATTTTTCTTGACATTCAATTGCATTGTTTGACGTAAATATTTGTTCGTGTTTTGTTTTGGACTTGTTTTAAATTCTTGGTATGGTTTTGCCATACACACACTGTTAGCCTTCACCAGCAGATGTCACTGTTGCAGAGTGTTTACAGAGTCCCACAGGTTTGGTGTTTTTAAATGATTTGCTTTACGGTTGTCAGCACTGTCTTCTTCACTTCACTGCATCACCTTACAGACATTCAAACGGTTGCATTGACCTATCAATCTGTCCTGTTTACTCTGCAGACTCAAAGCTCACTGTCAGCGTAACAGGTGTGCCCTTTTGATTTCAGGGAAATGTCAGATGATGATGATGTGTATGAGGAGTGCGTTTGTGTGAGGCCTGTGCGTTATCAAGTTTGAAATGATTTCTCGTGTTCTGCTCTCTCACCATCATGCACTCTGTGTCTTTTACTCTCTCGTCTGTTTCTCTGTGTTCATTTAGCAGTGAGCCGCAGCAGCAGCAATTCCACTCATGTATGCTGCACCTTGTTGACTTTAGCCTCATTAAGAGACCAAATGAATATGATGAGTTGTGACATTAGGCTACAGCTGGAACAAATGCGCCAGCCGCTCATTCTCTGGCCTGGCCAATTTTTTTCTTCACTTTGTTTCTCCCTCCCTCCCTTGCACACACACACACACAACCACACACACACACACGTACATGTGCTCGTTTAGTTTTCGGGAAAGGGCTCGGTGGGGTTGATGGGTTTGCAACAATATTGGAAACGTAGATGGGCCTGTGTTTTGAATTGGATTGCATGCTTTGATGCAGAGACAGATTGTAAACTGTGATTTTATTAAATCCTTCATTAGGATTCATCAGTGAGATTGGATCAGAAAAAGGTCACTGTGCAGATGCGCCCTCCCCCCAAACCTCTCTCTTTCCTCTTTTCTCCATCCCCCTTTAAACATACCCTCCTCCTCCATCCTTACCCCCTCCACCCTTTCTTTCTCTGTCTGTCTCTGCTTCCACTCAGCAAAGCATAAGGGGGACTTGCTCCATCATCTCCCCCTCATGCACTCTGGCTCACTCTTTCTTTTCTCGCTAGCCCTTGCCCAAAACAAATTTGTGATGAAAATGGGGAAAAATGATCATCATGGGCCTGCTAGAAAAACACAAGGTGAAAGTGACATTATCCCCCCAGCCCACCCTGGACCCCCCCCCCCCCCCCCCCCCCCCCCCCCCCCCCCACCGCCATCTAGGCTGACGCCAGTGGGACGCCTGTGCCACAAATCATTTGTATACTCTCATTTCTGCGAGCGGGCCGCAATGTTGCTTACTGCTTAGCGAGCAGATGACTTTCAGAAAGAAGAGTGAATTGGGAGGGAAGGATGAAGAGACGGGGCAATGAGGAAAGAAGAAGAGAGGGAGGGAGGTGCGTGTGTGTGTGTGTGTGCGTGTGTGTAGGGGGGAGGTGTGGCAATTTGCCGGCGTGTGAGGACGTCTGTGGGAGTTGGATCTGAAATTGCGAGGGAAATTGTGTGCGCCATATGTCAAGTTGTGCAAAGGAGGGTTCTCATCGTGCACCTATATTGTGTGTCTGTGTGCTTATGAATATGTGTGTGTTTTCTGTTTCAAAATGAAGCATCTGGGCTGTTTATTGAATCACCTTCACCATTGTCTGCATTCTCTGCTATTATCGCCAAAAGAGCTGCAGCCCCCCCCCGGTCTACTTCCCCCCCCGTAACAACTCGGAAATGGGAAATGTGGTGCACATATTGTCTGTAGCTAGTGTTTGGTCATCTTTGTCTCTCTCTTTCTCTGACACACACACACCCTTCCCCCACCCCTGCCCAGTGTGATACATCATGGTTCTTCTGGTACACTGAATACATTCTCCATGCAGTCTGAGCCCTCAAGTCCATGCAGGCGAACATGTGACATTATATTCCTGATTAAAAAGAAAAAGGTGTTATTTCACTTCCGGCACAGACACACACACTTGTTTTCATATGTTAGTAAGGACATTTAATTGAAATGATGCTTTCCTTTGCTGCTAACCCTAACCATCAAAAATGATTGCCTAAACGTAACGATAATCTAATTGTAACCTTGACACAAAAAACATAATTTTGAATCTCAAAAATGCTTTCAAACTTGTAGGGACGGGCATTTTGTTCCCATAAGGGACTGTTGGTTCCAACAAGTATAGTAGCATTCCAATTTTTGGTCCTCACAAAGATATCTAAACATGGTATATATATATACACACACACACACACACACACACACACACACACACACACACACACACACACACACACATACTTCAAGTCCTACTATTACAGAAAAACAACCATAGACACACTTATCAGAGCATGCATGTTCATATAAACATAAGCACATACACCCATATTCTTCCCATGGCATGGCGACGTACACTATTACCTGCGCACAAATAAAAATACTCTCTTTTTTATCATCTCTCAGTCTCTGTCATCCTGACCCACCCACACAAAAGCCACCCCACATGCATAAACACTCACAGTTAGGTTCATTCTGCATAAATATAGAATGGAGACAGTGTGGCACAGTGACCTGCAGAGGAACCCGTGCATTTTGCCTGCAAGTTCCACAAGGGCCCTGTGCTTCCAGGAAAGCCATGCAGTATTCATGGCTCAGTCACGGGAATCCGCAGGGCAGGATGGTAGAAAATGCAGTGAAAGTATGGTGCTAGCAGCTCAGCAGGATAGTGAAAGTGTTACACAATATGCACTGTAGATCCTCAGTGTGCTTTTGTATTTGATGCCTGATCTGTGAAGTGGAACGCTTTCCTTTCAGATAGTCTAAATCAGGATTCAGATTTGCTCTTCTATTTGTCTTCATACATTTTGCACATGTGCGTGTGTGGGACTCTGTTTCATAAACATGTTTCATGTGTTTGTATGTCTTTATGCTCCACCTCCTGCTTTGAGAAATAGGTCCTTTCTTTATTATCACCCCAAAGGCAGTCTGACAGTTTACTGTCTCTCTCACACACAGACACAGACACACACACACACACACACACATGGTGGAGTTTCCTGTGACCCACATTCATTAGATTCAACCCTGTGGTGCCTCCAGGGATCTTAGGGGAGTTATGCCCCCTGCATTGGGGGTCTTGACTCTGAGATATGCAGCCCATGAACCCCACAGCATTCATCCTGTTTAGGGGGTACTGCACTTAGCAATGCTGGGAGGTCGCAATTGAGACGACGAGACCAGAGATAAAGAGGTTTGGCTGACTGAATATTGCTGCACAAAGACCACAGTCATATGAATATAAACATCTAGTGCCTGTTTACTGAAAGAAAATAAAAATAAATGTTATCGGATTTTTTTCCGCAGTTGAAATGCTTATGTCTGCTAGTCCTCTGATTCCACTGAATGTAATCCACCAATAACCAGTAGAAATTACTATTTCCAGTATTTTCACTGTTCAGGAAAACATTAAAGGAGCACTTTGTGAAATTGACACTGAGAAGTAAATAAAACTGTCAACAGTAGGAGGCAGCATAGAGCTGGAAAGTTATGTTTTAGATGTCAGTCTTTGTATACTCTCAACAGTTCTTACCGGAGGTCTTTGGCCCTTCACCCTCTTCAGAGAGCTGAGATACCACTGCTCTTATTGTCTATATATGTTGCTTCAGGCTGCCTTTTATGATATTGCTTGGTTAGTTTGAGCAATATCTATTAGCAAGAAAGTTGGTAAAGCAAATCGGACCAATTTCCTTCCGTCACTACGTAGTGGTTGCGGCCATAAGCGAGGGTAAAAACAGATTAACTGGTAAATTGCTTAGTTCCCTCGTCATTACAACAGGCACCCAACAGGGTGCAAGCCACCCTAGTACAAGCTGGAGGTAACAGTGTAAGTAAAAAGCAAAGAGGTGATCCGGGAATAAGTCCGACCTATGGTGAGAAATGTGAACTAAGCTCTTGTTGTGGTTGTACAGAGACTGAAACCCCTCGTTGCAATGGGTCAGTCACCTCATACTCCCAGGGCATCACCCACAGCAGTGGTTCCCAAACTTTTTTTGCTGGGCCCCCCTTTGTTTTACATGAAAAATGTTCGTCACGGTGTAATTATTTTACATGTAGTTGTTTTTTTCCTGTGTAATAATGTTCAACGTTGCTATCAATACATTTTTCAAAAAATGTCTCTTTGTGCAAAATGGGTTTAAAAACATAAACAGCTGTGGGATACTGTTTGTCCGTGATTTAGACAGGGGGAACAAATCGTGGCAGGATGAACCTGATATTATTTGTATCCCACTGTAACGTTACTGTATAAAGAGCTAACATCTCCAAAATGTCAGGAGTAGTTAGTCATTACAACAAGTGTTTGTGAACTAAAAATCAAGAATGTGGGATACTGTTTGTCCGTGATGTTAAGAGCCCAACCCCTGCTCCCGACGAAGGGAAAACCAATTCTGCAGGGGAGACCTACCTTGGCACTTGTGCAGGTGAAGCCAAAGGGAAGATATGCTTCACCATATTTTCTAGTCTTTGGCTTAAAATGAAGTTGGTTTGGAAACATATTCAGCTATGCCTCATCTCCTGCTTTGCGTTTGCGTGGGAGCCCCGTGCTAGCAGTGTCCAACTCTTGTTTGTTTTTTTTCCCTTTTCACACCGCGCCTCCCCCTAGGGGGCGGGCCCCACACTTTGGGAAGGTCTGACCCACAGGATGCTCCAAGGGACATGGTTGAATGCCTTCTTCAAGGTCAACAACCACATGTAGACTGGTTGGGCACACTACAGTGCTCTCTCTCGCAACCTTGAGAGGAGGGTGGTCCAGTGTTTCACGACCAGGATGGGAACAATATTGCTCCTCCTGAATTGGGAGGTCAACTAATGGATGGACTCTCCTCTGCAGCACCCTGGTGTAGATCTTCCTGGGGATGTTGAGAAGTGTGATCCCTCAGAAATCGGAGCACACCCTCTGGTCCAACTTCTTGCAAAAGAGTGCTACCACTCCAGTGTGCCGATCCAGAGGCACTGTCCCCCACTTCCAGGACTTTTGAGTTTAGCTGTTTGTCTTAATTAATTTCTATTCATTGAGTATATATATATATATATATATATATATATATATATATATATATATATATATATATATATACACATATGTGTGTGTGTGTGTGTGTGTAGAGAGAGAGATAAGCCTTGAGTTAAGTAGTTTATCTTTTCAAGATTGTTAAATAGGTTAGAGAGTGTGTAGGGGTTTAGCAACGTGATTTCATTAAAAACTTTCATAAAAATTAGTCTAACCTTTATGTTTTACAGTCCATGGCTTCTTAAGTTTATCTTGCCTTGAAATAAAAAACACAAAACAAGCCTATTTTCCTTACACAGCAACAATAAAGAGGCTGACTCCACTGAGGACCATAGCTTTTTAAGGCTCAGTCAGCAAAACACAAAAACCTTTTTCCATAAACAAATAACCAGCGCAGCATAATGAGAGTAATAACAACACATTTAAATACATTTTTACGATAAGGCATTCACAGTTGTCTTTTAAAGATGAGAGATAATGGGTCACGCCTTCTTTTTCATAGAAACATAGGGATGGGTTTATGAAATGCTGTTTTCTTTTTTTCTGGGGGAAAGTATTGTTTTGAAACTTTTCCAAAGTGAAAAGTGACTTGGGAGTAAGTTTGTTTATTTCCTCATTATGGATGTGAAGCGTATCTCCCACTGGTGCACGCCATTTTAACAGACGCTTTGTATGAGCTCAGGTGTCACACAAAGTTGTCTTGTTTTGCAACAGAGCACCACTTGTGACAAACTGCAAACTTTTCAACCAAGTTGGAGAATAGGCACTTTGATACTTGAAGCCTTAGTTTGGCGCTTTCCTTTCTCAGACCAGGTGGGTGCCATTGAGAGGGAAATGTCTTCTTGGAGGGTGTAAGTTTGGGGCTATAACTCATGAACGGGATGGCTTTGAAAACACACAGGCTGCTGAGTGAGTGAGTTTTGTAGACACTGAGCTCCTTTGCGGTTGCGTTCTTCAGCCCTCATGAATAATTCGGCAGCGTCGCTTGTCACTGTCCTTGTTGTTGTTGTCGGCTGTGGTGTCACTCCTGTCTGAGAGAGACGGAGGAGACAGAGGACTCTTTACACTTCAGTCTCCTCTGCACTTCCTATTTCATTCACGAGGAGAGGAAGCGGCGGGGCTGTGTGCTGCGTCTTTGTACAAGTAAGAGAGAAGGGGAGACAGATAGAGAGAAATCATGTCTGCCTGTCTGGCATAATGGTCTGTTTGTGCTCCTGTTATAGTTTGAAGGAAGGAGGAGAAAAAGGCAAGGAAGCAGGAGAGTGAAGAGAAACTCTGCAAATGCTCGTTGTATTTGAGTTCTTTAAGAATAATCTGTAGATTGACCTTTTTTTGTGTGTAGATGAAAAGACGGATACAACTAACTTCCAAGAGAAAATGAAAATAGAGGAAATCACTGAGGACGAACATTTAAAACACTTAATCTGACACAGTGAATGACATTCATTTAAATAAATTTTATTTCCCTGTCTGTTGCAAATGTGGTAACAAAATAGCGGACTAATGAAAGTACTACAACAGTCTCAAGACTAATAGTTTGTAGTCTTGAAACGTGATGCCTGTATTACAAAGCAAGATCAGCATATCCAGGATATATTTTCCAAACGCTGGCAGTTACCACAGGGTTTCCTAATCTAGCCATGAGTGTAAGTAAGCCAAATGTTAAAGACATGTGAATGTAGCATGAGTGCTTTAACCACTCTCGCTGTATCAGTGTAGTTTGTTTACAGCCAGGAAGAAAAGCTGCTCAAAGTTATCAGACTTATCAGTGTTATTGCTTTAGCATTAAGACAAAGGAGAATCTGAATATAATTAAACTATGTTGTGTTTTATTAAATCAATGTGCTGCTCAGATGTTTTCTTCTGAGACAGTTTCAGCTGTAACCCTGGTTCACTGGTCTGGGAGCAAGTCAAGAAAAAACAAAACAAAACAAAATTTAAAACAGCAAATAGGTTTACTTGTAATAGACATAGTGCTCTGCTTTGAGATTAAATTGACATATTATAGTCTGTAATAAAAAAAACCTACTTTTTCCTTATTCACATAGGGATGCCACAGCTGTTAGCTGCACATGTTGGATTTTGCTTATTTCTTTTCTCCACATACTCTACCTGATACAATCACCAGGGATTTGTGGCTCCTTACAATAACTGTACCAGGGACCCTTTGCTTATTACACAAATATAATAAAACCACTGCACTAAAGAGCCACTATGGTAAATATATACCTTAGGGAGGTGGTTATGTAACTAAATAGAAAAATTCAAATATAATAATAAGATAAGATAACCTTTATTAGTCCCACACGTGGGAAATTTGTTTTGTCACAGCAGGAAGTGGACAGTGCAAAAGTTATGAAGCAAAAATTAGAATACAATAAGAATAAATACAGTACACAACTGTACAGAATAGAATAAAATAAAATACTATATACAGTAGAATAAAATAGAATAAAATATACAATAAGATAAAAATAGAATACAAATGCTATATACAACTGAGTAAAAATACAACAATGCCAGAAAAGATTATTGCAAATAAGTGTTATTGCACATTTGTGGATGTGTGTGTTTGATCAGTTAAGAAGACAAAAAAAAAGAGTTGCAAGACAAGAAAACTGTGAATGTAGAAGTAATGTGTTGATTCTTTGTTGTTTTGGATCAATTTATTTCTGATACTTTCTGAACTTAAGTTTTATACAGCTGATTGCTGCAGTTAGCAGGATGTCTTGAAGATATTGTTTAGCTGTTCCATCAGTGCCCTCTGGTATTAAACCCCAAAGCACGACATTCAGGTCCTCTATGAAATTTTGGTGGAATACATCTTTGAGTGTCTTCAAGATTGCCTCCCAAGATATTGTTAGTTTAGGACATGACCATAATATGCTAGTATTGTCATTCATGTGTGGCCCACGTTGTCTCCAACACTCACTTAATTGTGTTGCACTAATTTTTTTTCACTATTACCAGTCTAAAAATAAAAAAACTAGAAAATACTAACTCTCTTCCATCTGAATTCCCTCCATGTATTGGAGGTGTTTAGCAGGGGTACTCTCATACATCTTTCTTTCCACCTAATCTAAGCGCAGTTTGTCCTCCCATTTTTGTTTTTCATCTGAAATGCATTGTTCCAATCCATACCCCAAATTATATGATGAGGTGACCTATAACTTCTATAATTTATATAATTTTATTAAAGGTTTCCCATTTGCTGTGGGTGCCAAACCTTTCTTCATTCTTTATGTTTGATTAAGAAAGTCCTCAGTTGAAGATTCTTGAAGGAGTGTGTGTTTGGAGTGTGAATTGCTCATTTAGTCAAATGACATAAGACTGCCATCTTTATGAGCTAGTCCATGTTTTGACCCTAAAATCCTTTTGAGAGAGTAATATTGGTAATACGATATCCAATGTTTTTTCAGTTCTATTCTAATTCTTGGTTGTTTCCTGTGCCACGTGAATTTTGAAAACAGTTCATCAAATTTATTAAGTGTTGATTAAAAATATAAATGGGTAACAGAGAAGTTTAGGCAGCACACTCATTATGTGAATGTGTGTGAATGTTAGAATAACCACAGAAAAAGTGCTTGAAGAGAAGTACCTATATGTCACTGTCATTGTCTCTAATGACTTGTTCTAATAGTTCTGTATAGATATTGAGGCTTAGCGAGCGGCTTTGTCTGCACCCAGGTTCTTGGGTAAATTGTTCTGATGGAAATCCTTGCAGATTACAATAGAGTTTGTAAACTGGTATACCAGATTGCCATTACACTTCTCTCTGGTAGTTTTTTGGGGTGACTTTTCAGCTTAATGATACATGAGAGTTCCTGTGAAAAGCTATTAAACACCAGTTTTATGTGCATAGTTTAAACTGCATGTCAGTCAGTTGTCCAAATACTTTTGAGCCTAAGATTGTAGGGGACCGTGTATAAAAATGGCCTAAACAGTTAATGCAATACTTTTGTTAAACCCTTTGACTTAAAGTTGAAAGTCTGCACTGCAGTCACATAGAAATTGTGTCGTTGTTCAAATATTGGACCAAAATGTGTTTATCAAAAATGACAGGTTCTGATGAGCGATGATCTACATGGAAACAAAAACAGAGTTAATGTATCCGGAGCAATTTTGGAAATACACTTCAAAATAGAAATTTGTGTCCACTGGAGTTTTCCATCACTGTCAGTATACAGAAACCAGAAAGGTTAACTTTAGTGCCAAGTATATTAAGGGAAGGACGCCATAGCTTTACACACAGTTCCACAGCACACACCTTTAACTGCTGCTTCTAGTCTTTGAGAGTGTACTTTCATGAGGCCCAGATTGGACTGTTAAAGGAGAAATTGATATCTGTGTGTGACTCATTCAGGATTTTCACAAGTGTAGTTTTCTGCCTTCCTACTTTCACTGGCTTACCTAAAAGATAGAGATGGAGAATATATTAGTTCCACCTCAGGTTAACATTTTCATGTTTATCTATCATTTAAAAGCATTACAGAGCTATTTAATAAAGATGTTATGGCAATAATAGTAGTTACTATAGTCACCACTACTTATTACTACTTTTAATGTATTTTTCTATAAAAACCAGCTATTTATTAAGAAAGTCTGTGTCATTTACTCATCCACAGAGGTGGGAAGTAAAGAAATACAAATACTTGTGTAAATGTGTGTAATAATTAGAACACCAGTCATAAAAAGAAGAAAATACAAATATTTTAGAAATATGTCAATAACTATTATTATTTATTAGGAAAATAACACACTGAATTTACATGTTTATGCTCAGACTTCAGCTGGCACACTGGATTTCTGTAAGAAGTCAGAAAATAAGCATAAGATTCAACCATTAAAAGGAATCTTTCTGTTCAGGAACACAAGTTAATAACTGTAATTTGGCATTTTAATCAAAAAAGAATGTGTGTTACTATTTTTTCAGCTTTTTTGTAAAACAGTAATCTGAAAATTATAATGTAATTATGATAATATATTTTAGCATTATAAATTTCATTTGATTAATTACTCCCCTGCTAGTTCCGTCTCACTGGCCACACACAGGCCCAATTGCTTAGACACTGCTTGATAAAGTGAAGTAGGCTAAGAGATCTCCAAAGGCTACACATCATGCCACGATCTAAAGAAACGCAACAGCTGAGAACAATGTCAGTGACATCTATCAGTCTGGAAAGGGTTACGAAGCCTTTCTAAAGCTTTGGGACTCCAATGAACCACGGTGAGAGGCATTATCCACAAATGGAGAAAACGTCGAACAGGGTTAAGTGTGACAAATCTGAAAAAAAGAAAAAAGAAATCATTTATAAATATATCCTGTATATTGAATAAAACAGACCATATATTTAAATGATATAAACTATATTGTCTACTAATGTTTATCATATATTAATAAAATCTCTACCACTTACTAATAAAGCTAGTGTCATTTAATAACTCAGTAAACTTAATGTTTACTGTATGCTGTTATCTTAAGTTATGTGAGTTTCACAGTTGGCATTCTGACTTTAGCAGCTGTCCCATCATACTTTTCTGAGGAGGAGGTCTATTTCCAACCTCTGAGTTGAATTGAATGCATCATAATTATCCCTAGGGTCTATATAAATTGAGCATGCCCGTGTTCTGGTCCCCTTTGCACAAAGCCTCTCTTTTTTAAATAAAGAGAGACCTGATGTGAAAATAAATATAATAAATTATACAGGCATGTTAGGCCCAGCAGGTCTTTTGTAGAATTTTGAAAAACCTCTGTGAGGAGTACTGAAAAGCTTGATCAGTTTTTAAAAATCTAAAGTTTTGAAATTTTTTTAAAAATAATTGCTCAAAATATAATTGGCTTTAAAATAAAATATGTATCACAGTAAAATGTGAAAAAATGCAGGTATTTAGAAACTTTCCAACAGCCGTTATAAGCAGATGCTCACACACATCATAAATACACCCCTAAAATAAATTAAACACAGGACACGACAGACTGGATTAGAGGTAAGAGAGGTTGATGTAAGGTGCGTGTGTGTGTTCGTATACATGCAGGATTGACATGGTGGTGGGGTGTTTTTTTGGGTGGGGTGGGGGCTCTATTTGCATGTAAATAGCAAAAACGCACCAGTCCTCTACTGCACGGATGACAAAGACCATTTTGGGATTGGCTGAGGTTGTTTGTTTGAACAACACAGATCAAGGAGAGAGGATGGGGAGGGATCACACCGTCACCTCCACACCCTCTGACTGGACAACCTCTCTCTAACCTCCTCTGTCCCTCTCTCTCAGTCACCATGTCATTCAAATTTTATTCCTTTCCTTCGTCTTTTGCCCTCAGTGACTTCCTCTGTTATCACTCACTCACTCACTCACTCACTCACTCACTCACTCCTCTGCATCCACTTCCCATTTGCCACTTCCCTCGCCCGCCCACTCAACCTCTTCCCAACATCTCCGTCAGTATCCTCCCCCATCTGTAGGCATACTTTGCTTACACCCTATTTCCCATAACTCTGTTCTACACCACCACCCCTCCCCCACCAATCCACCCTCTCTGTCTCTTTTTCGATTTCCCCAGTGGACCCTTACAGTAAACTGCCAGCGTAATTTAAATGCAGCACCTTCCTTTTCGGATGGACGTTCCTGACGGGCAGAGGGAAAGGAGAATAAAAAGGGGCAAAGGAGGGGAAGCAATGAATCCCATTATCACATATATTGAAAAGGCTTAGAGCACAGGCATTGTATATATAAATAGAGCCCTCGGCAAGTATAATAAACCAGCTTAGATCATGTTGTCAAATCTAGGAAATCCTTTTTGGTTGTAAAAAGTTAGTGTTCATTTTTTTGCATGGGGCTTTCTTTAGTTTACATGTTGGTCTGTACAAGATGTGTTGACTTACATTTATCCACTTTGATGTGTGTGTTTGCATCTGTATGCATCCAGGCTTAAGGTCGTTATCTGTCATCACATACTTGACTGTAATCATAAAAATATACTGTGCAATCATGCATGTTATCGGGGAGGTAGTGTATGCCTAAAATTTTGAATCTTTTGTGATACACAGTAGGATTCCCTGACAAATGTCATTTACAGTGCTGTGAAGAAGTATTTCCCCCTTCCTGATTTCTTATTTTTTGTATATTTGTTACACTTACAATTTTAATCTTTAATCTCAGTTTTTTGGCCTTTGTATAAAAGCCTTTGTGCTGTTTTTGGTCAGTGCTGATTTTCACCTTGGCTCTCCCCCTAAGTCTCTTTCCCATTGTTAAATCATGAATGAGTTTTCTCCAATTGTGTATAATAGCCCCCGCTGTGATTCGCCTTAGAAATGACTTTGCAACACTTTCCAGATTAATAGAAGTCGATAACTTTGTTTGTCATCTGTTTTTGAGATTCTTTAGATGGCAAAATGTATTTCCTTTTGAGATCTCTTATTGCTTGCAGTTAAGCACATGTAATTACTTTTGGACCAAAAAAAACCCAAAGAAAAAGTCAGGTAGGTGGCAATTGCTTTTTTTTAAATAGGACTGTATGTATTTCCCTGTCTTTTATGTATTGAAATACATGTGATTGGTGCTTTCACTTGCTGTTCACATTTTAAACTCACATGGTCTTAACCCTGGAGAACCCATGGGGTCAAATTTGACCCCATGGGTTCTCCAGGGTTAAAATGAAAGAATTCCAAAGGCCTTTTTTTTTTTTTTTTTAGCAATAAATGCAATAAATGCTTTTATTGTCATCATGGCATAGTCATGTTCCTTCTAAAAAACAAACTGATGCATACAAGACTTGGTTAGGGACTTTAGCTTATAAGAAGAAAGCGTCTGGAGTCTTGGACCCGCATCCTTTTGCAAGAGCACTTCGAACAAGAACAATTCAAATTCTACTTTCCACTGATGGATGACAGACAAGGTCTGTCAATCCTTACTAAAATGTTTTTTTCAAGTTCATTTAAGGGTTAAGCATTCACTTACTGTTGAATACATAATAAACTGCCTTCACTGTGTTGCCCGTTGTATTGCTGTGTACACCAAATAGCACTGAATGGGAATGTGGATGATCACTTTAGTGTAAAGATGTCCAGTTTAGTGACTAGAATTAGTGGAGGAGAAGGATAGCAGACAGTGTTGGCTCAGCCACGCCCCAACTGTAGATAGTATCCATATGGATGAGTGCTAAAAAAAAGAAAATGGAGCCACTGTATAGCTGTTCTGTAGGGAAAACCATCCATCTAGAACAAAACATTTTTTGTTCCAGACTGCATACGTGCTAGTTGTGTAAGATTATATTTTAATATGGCACTCTATGGGCCACTTTTCAAGCCAGGCTCAAGTGACCATTAGAGAAACTGCAGCACTGTACTAAGCTTCTAACCTGAATGGCAGTGTCTTCACTAACTGCTATACTTGCGAACTAATTTGTGTGCTTGCTTACAATAAAACAACAGAATGGGGAAAAAATGAATGAGAAAATGAGAAAAACGATTTGTAGGTTAAACCTCAAATATGAGTACAAATAAATCTCTGTGCATAAATATGCGTGACAGTTATCACTTTGCTGTATGTTTAAAAACTCGAGTGGCAACATAAGATCATATTTCTTTTCCAGGCCTTAAAGACATGATTAGTGGGACTGTGTGTGTATAAGAGAGTCGGTGACCCCTCTCCCATTATTGATCTGAATTCCCTTTCTTTCCTCTCTGCATCTGTTTCTCTTTGCGTCTGTTTCCTCTTTGACACTAACACCGCCCATCAATAACACACATCCAGCAAATGAAGAAGACTTTGCCTTTCTTTTGTTTTCTCTCTCTAGCCCTCTCTCTCTCTCTCTCTCTCTCACGCGCACTCTGTGAAGTGCATTAACCACTGTTGCATCAGTCTTTTGTTGTTTTGATCATTTCACTCTAGGTTTTTCCCGTTCTGTTATCACTGCATTTTATTAGTTCAGGATCATTCATTTTCTTCTCAAAATGTGTTTTTCTCCCTTAAGGACTAATTAGCCTTGCTGCAACTGCAGGCCAAACAGGCGTAGCCAGGGTTTACTCATTATTTATGCCACTAAGTTTTCCTGCAAAACAATGTTTCTGGCTTGCTGTATCTTTTTGCCAAAGGAGATGATTTATCAGTTGGACTGCAGTTTTAAACAAGCAAACTGTTGTTCTGTGCGTAGCCAGGTGTAAACACAATCAACAACAAGTTGAACCTGCGGGGAAAAAAAGATCTGCCTGGGCACTTTCAAGGCTGTCTAGACTTAGCAGACTTATTGAAAGCTTAGTGACTTGTGGACATATATTTTGATATAATCACAGACTGACTTTACTAACAAATACATCTGACTAGGTTCTCTGTGTCTTTAGGCTGAGAATATGAAAGGGACAATTCAAGGACTTTTAAAATCAGAACGGCACAGGGGGACCAGTGGGAAGTTTGTCAAAAATAAAACAATTTTGTGGGTCGACTGGCCATGTTTTCTTGATCCCGAGTCTTGGTTGAAAAACAGTTCTAAAATGAAAGTTGGGCAGACATTCCAGACACAGCCTAAGTCTCTGTTGGATGTTCCTCTAGAGCTTTGCCTCAATGTATTTTGGGGGGATTTTTTAGCAAGAGGTGTTTGTTTCCTTTAATTCTTTTATTGATTGAAACAAAATGAAAAAAAAACTTTAATGATGGAGAGAAAAGAAAGTCACCCCAGTGAGAGAGACTCAAACTGTTGACCTCTAGCACCATGACACATATATTCAAACAAGACATAATTTATGCATATAAACTAGTGCTGTCAGCATTAATCTCGTTAAAATGACGTTAACGACATAACCGCATTAACGTGGCAAATCTCCATTAGCAAGTTAGTGAAGATCACCCCGTGCGTGGGGCTGCACGGTGTCAATGTGTTAGCACGGGTAGCTCGTTAACGCGTTAGCGCCGTCCAGCCCCACGCACAGGGTGATCTGCGCTAACAAGTATGTATTTGTTGTATTTTTTTGACAATAACATGAAAGCTGTTTCTTAATTTACAAGTCAATCTAACTGAACCACAATTGCACGTAGAAGCAGCTTTTTGCCATCATATCAAAGATAGTTTTTCTGTTTCAACAGTCTTTGAAAGTAGAAACTATGCTTTCATGACACCAGGTAAAAAGTAACAATGTAAATGCAGAGTGTTTAAAAAAAAAGCAGTGAGACTAACAATACAAACCCCTGTGTTGTATTGATTTATTCAGGAAAGTGTTTAGTAAAGTCTTAGAGTCATTTTACCATAGATTTCTAACTTGGGACTTTTTCTAAAACCAAAAGAGTCTCCCTCTGCTGGCTTTTTTCCACTGCAAGTGATGGTGTTCACAGTATCCATAAAAATGTGACTTAGTGCAGCTTTAATAAGGTAAACTAGATTACACACTGGCAAGATTGATTCCCTGTCTTTTAACTTAAAAGTGGTATAAGAAATCTATATTTCATATTTATATTTATCCCATTAAATTAGATCATATATGAACTCGTAATAAACTCAAATAAAAAAAGTATGTCAATTTAAAATCCCTGCTAATGGCATCATCTCTTGGACATATTGGTCTGACAGCAGGGTTAACTCACTTCTCTTCATGTGGTATGAGTAAGCCAAAGTTCCTGCAAGTATGTGTAAGTGTGTGTGTGTGTATTACACAGTGTTACGTGGAAGCTTCAGTTGCCCCAAGAAGCCATATGGTCCAGTCCTAATCTGAGCCTCATCCTGCTGACAACACAGAGATTGACTTCTGTAATTAGATCTGATCTTAGGCTCCTGGTCACATTGAGTGGGAACAAATAGGGACAGAGGGGGATTTTAAGCACAGCAAAATCCAGGGTGTATAAAAATACATTTACAATTTACCCTGTGTAATTATAAGTGAAATTTGAAGATGTTGCCAAATTAGCTAGTTCTTTGTTTCAGCAGCATCTTTAAAGGCTTCACTTTAAGGGGAATATTGATGGATGAGACCCTTTGTTGAACCTCAAGAGCTCTCACTCTGATCTAATATTCTAATGCCTAACTGCTCTGCAGCAGTAAACCTTCCCTCTCACATGTCATGACCGCAGAGTGATCTTTCCCTTCCCTCCAGCCATCTTTTCATTGTATCTCCACCTTGATTGTTCCTCCATCTTTACAACCTCTGCAGTGAATAGACTGGGTTATAGCTGGACTCTGGGGGAACCTTTTCTTTCTCTGTCTTCCTCTCCAACTATCTTACAGTGCAACTCTGCTGCCACTCTCTTTGTCACTCTATATCTTCCTCCCGCCTCTCTGTTCTTTACTCCCCCCCTCCCCCCCTGCATTTCCTCCAGAAGGCAAATGCCATTCTAATTACTCTAACCCCATTGTTGTAAAAACTTAGCTGCTGCCTCTCTGAGGGAGGTCTGCTGTCCCTAGATCGAGTGGCTTTCAGGGCCCTTAATGGGTTTTACCTCTGTGTGTGTCACTGCCATAGATTGATCAGATAGCATGTGTGCATGCACACACACTGGCTGTCTACTTGGGGCAGGCATTCAGGGAAAAGGGACATTGGAGGGGTGAAACTGAAAGGTGGTGGGGTAAAGGCAAGGATGTCTTATCTCCCTTGCCTGCCTGTTTCACTGTCTCCCAGGGGTGGGTGAGGATGGTGATGGTGACGCTTGATCTGTGTGTGTCTGTTTGGGGGTATGATATGTTGCTGTTCATGTCAAAAGTCACTTCACCCCGGGGCCTTCCTCCCAGCAGTTGCCTGCATCCTTCTGGAAGTTTTGCGTGTGCAGTGGTGCGTGAGTATGTGTATTGTTTGGAGCTGACTGTCGGTTTCTCCCTGTGTCCCCCCCCCCTCCAAAAAAAAAAACGAAAAAAAAAAAAACACGTGCCCACACACAAAAACTACCCAGCAGAACAACAACAACAAAAAAAAAACCCTTCTCATTTTTCAGGGTTAGCCCAAACAAGAGCAGACCCACAGAAAGCTGTGGGCTTTGCCACTCTTCTTTATTGTGTTTTAGTGCTGTGTGAGCGTCCCTCTCTGAATCTCTGGGGTTTTGTCCAGAAAGACATCACTGATTCTCTAATACAATCAGCAGAACCACAGCTGCACCACCATGATGGCTAATTGCATCATGGAGTCAGTGATAAAGTCTGGAGTGGCCTGCTGTTCCTTTCTGGGAAGATGAGACACTTTTTGTGGCCTTTGAAATTTTTTTAATCTTAAAGTTTGGCCGGAAAGCCATTAATGGGTTTACAGTCAGTATAGGCCTGAGTCAGTTTTAAAGTGAAAAGCGTACTGTATCTTTGGAGTATAGATTGTAATCAGGGTCTATGATCTATGACAAGGCTGATGTTAAAATTTAGATTAGTTTAAGGCAGCGTCTTTGGTTGGGAATTGTTGTTAGATAACTGTGCTGCAGTAACAGTTCGCATAATATTCCTTCTGAGCATTTTTCTGCTTTTTATTTATTCTATTCTATTTGGTTTTAGTCCAGTCTGCAGTGCCCAAAACTACTGTTGTTGGAATGGTCCCTTTGAGGCTGGTTCAGAACATATAACAATATAAAAGACAGATGCAACCTGTGGGTCTGAAAAGCCCATAGGATGCCTTAAACATGCTTTCAGACAAAAGATTTCCAATTCTAGAAGTCTAGAAGGGAAGACAACCCTTGGCCCTGAACTCTGTAAACACTTTACATACATGCTGAGGGGCTCAGTCACTCATTTTGGGTCATATCATGTTGCAAATCTTGCCAATGAGGATTATCCAGCATATAATCATTATGATGACCATGATAAGTCATCAGCCAATTAGCGTACAGTTCCAAATTTAGAACCCCTTGCTTTTCACATCCAGCTTCAAAAAGCCAAGATGGCAATGACAGAGCTGCTCATCTCAAGGGTTTTTCTTCAGTTTTTGTGACTCAAATTAAACTGAAATTGTTTTAAACCTATCGCTAATGAGCAGGTTTCTGTGTCTCTGGCTCATCAAGCCTGATATCTTAGTAATCCACCCTGTTGACGGTCTTCTCTGGCTCCAAGAAATCGACGTGGCGGGGCCAATTTGCGTGTGTGTGTATCTGTGGTGTCCCCCCCATAATCCATCGTCAACTGTTATCCGATATGATCCATTGGCCAGGATGCAGATATATGTTGCTAATGATCTTTTATTTAGGCCGTATGATTACTTCTTTAATTGCATAGTCTGAATATACAAAACTGTATTACTTTAAAGGAGAAAATAAATCCATTAAAGTATGTGAAAACATAATCGGAATAATAGAATAGTAATGTAATAGTAGTTGTGATGAGGAGAAGATAGGGCTCGTGCCTGTGATTGGAGACCTTGATATTCCATACCTGATCTTATTTTCCTTCAAGCTACTGGAGGCTAACGGGCAGGATGAAATCAGGAGATGTATTGATTTGGTCACCAGGGACAGGATCTGGTCTCTGTCTAATCATGGAGAAATGAGAAGCTCTTTGGGCTATTGTATTTCTACCAATCGAAGGGGGCACTGCCTCATTTGAGATTTGGCTTTTAATCTTTATGAATTATGAATTGAAATTCTGTGCTTGAGAAGAAAAACTGCATTTACATAAGCCCCTGACCAGTGCTTCATGTTTTATGTGTGCTCTGTTTTCTTCACCACAATTTACAATAGAAATCATTCATTTATATTTTCCACTTGTCCACATTAAATCAATATGAAGTGTGGAATTTAGGTTTTATTTATGCTTTCTACTGCATTCATATATACAGTAGAGTATAGCTTGTGTGCACAGTGAATGAAATATTTGCCGTATAATTTATGTTTGATGTACACATGTGAGTTCCATTATAATTGCTCATCCCTGTTGAACCATGCAAGTCAGCAGGGGGGAATTGAAGTCTTCTCCCTTTGGGCAGTTTTATGGAAGTGTGTGTAAAGGTATTTTCAGACACAAAAAGAGGAGCTTTAAATTTCAAATGGGATTCTGGAGGTTAGTTGAAAAGGAGAAGAAGAAAATCTGTGGAGGGCTTTACACACTCCATCCCTCCTCTTCCTCCTGCTCCTCCTCCTTTCCTCTCTTCTTCATCTCTTCTCTCCCCTCTCTCACTTACTCTCTCTCTTGTCAACCTTTTCAAAAAGCATCTATATTCTCACACCAGGCTGTAGGGGCATGTTGTCATGTTGCTATGCTACCTGAATGTCAAGCAGAATGTCAGAGTGATGGCAGAGCGTGAATGCACAATAAAGACGAAGCTTCTTCTGACTGGAGAAGGCAAAAAGTATAGTAACATTCAAAACAAACAAAAGTATCTCTATAGCTGTTTGTGAAATGTAATTATCTCAAATATCAAAAATAAAACACAGAATTTAAAGATACATATATTATACAAATACATTCCAAAAGTTCCCAAAATCTGTGGTGTCTGAGAAGAACCATTCACCCAGCTGACCTCTTGAACTCATTCACACTTATTCACTACAATCATATTAGCCAGAACACTTCAGTTGTGAATGGAATCAGCACGGCGTGACCACAGGTCACCAATATTTGCCTCTTCCAGCTAACTTCAGCGAGCCATGTAAAAAGTAGCAGCAACTATGTTTGCTTATCATTGGAAAAAAAATATTAGGCCCCAGTCAACAAAAGCATGTCTTCTCTGCACCTGGAATATGGAAGTTATTAAGCTAAATATTGAGGTTACTGTCATCAGGTCAGATTGTGGCCACAAGGAATCATTTTAATATCAGATGTAAGTGATAAAATTATTAATAGATAATACATTGAAATTGAATTGAAAACTGAAGTTGCTGCTGCTGCTCTGTTAATTCAGAGAGACAGAGAGATTTGAGGCATTCAGTGTTGGAGAAGTGGTTAAATATGTTTAAACTGCTTTCCATCTTTCCATCAGAATACGTTTCAAGGTAATTTGATGGTGATGTGGATCGTGCTCATTACGTTGACATTAACACTGATGGTTATTGCCGTTGTTGAAATTTATTTCTTTGTTTCAGTTCCCTTAAGTCCAGTTATCTCACCGCCGTACAAATCTTCACAGCTCCTCTAAAATTAACTGCATTTCATTTGGATTAATTGAAAAGTGACCATAGCCCACAGCCATTACTGTCTCCTTCTTAATCCACCATCACACCACACTCCTCTTTTGCTGCAAAATACTCTCTTCTCAAACTCTGCATCTCACCTTCTCCAGCGTGCGTTATCGGCTGGCCTGTAAAGCAGAGTTGCGATATAGAGCCCAAAGACGTAGAAATGCAGTAGGTGAACAATCAGATGACAAGAGGGCTTGACAGGTTTACTAGTGGGGAGGTGGGCTGATGGAGAGAAGGACTGACAGTTAAAAAGACAGAGTGGGAAATGGAGGAGATGTGGGAGGTGGTGGGGGCTGTGTGCTGTGGAGCAAGTGATGGAGTGGAGAGGTGAGATGACAGCTGTTGATTTCTAACATCTGATGTAAAGGTTTGTAAATACAGGTAACTTTCCATGTCATTGACATTGACTTACATATTTATATGTTCATTTTTGAGTACTCGATATAAAGGATGGGCATACTTTTTGAATATACATTCCATCTAACGGCCAGTAGGGAGGGATTCCACTAGTTAATTGCCCTCTGTAATTATTTTCCTGAGCTCTGTTGATAAGTTGTGGATTTAAGACAGCACGATGTTCAGTTTGTAAAGTTTGGGACTATTTAGAGAATGATACACAGAAAAGTGAGGCATCTTTTGTCTGCTTTGTAGTTGACCAGTTGGTACCATATGAACATGCAGTATTCCCGGCTCCTCAATCAACCCCATGCTTGTTGTGTCTAGGTTTGAAGAGCAACATGCCAAGGGGCAAAATGCCCAGGTTGAGGCTTCCAGAGAGGACTTAACAAACCAATATGTCCATTAATTCACGGGACCTTCATGCAGCTGACAGGTTAAAGACCGGTTAATATCAAGTCCTCTGGCATGTGATATTTGCATCCTCACATGGACATCTGCTGGGTAATTCGTAGAACAGCTTAGGGTACTAAGTGCAGTACATGTGTGAAACTTTTGTTTCTTTTTAAAAAGTGTGCGACATTTTTAAAAAATGACATTTTATGCACACACACAAGCAAAGTGATCAAATTTGGCCCATATTTCATGGAGTGCCCCAAGACTGAGCTATCCAAACGCACACATTTTCAAAAAGACCTATAGAGATGCTTAACACCATTGTGACTTTAACATGGCCTCCTTTGTCACACGTACCTGAAAGAACCAGCATGAAGCTGATCATTGTGATGTATTACCCTGGAGGAGTGCGCTAAATCCCCAAAGCAAAGTGTAGAAACCTGCAAAATGGATTCACAACACCATTTTTCACACCCATGCTTCCTGGAGTTACATAAACTCATACAGTACTGCTGGGCACTATAGGCTCCAGCAGCTGTGTTAAATTGGACAGCTAGAGGAATGGATTGAAAACTGATTCTGCTGTGTCTGTAACGTCTTCCTCTTACCCCAGTCTAATTATCAACTCCTATTTCACTTCATGGACAAAATTAGAAATTTGTTTTTCGATCTCCTCTCTGCCATTTTGGTTTTGTTTTCCTTTTCTCTTCGGGGTGGGGATGTGTTTTTCTGTTGCATCAAGGATCTCAATCTCATTTTCTGCTCTGAATTACTGTCTAATGAATATAAGGTTTTCGACTTAGAGACAGGCAGACTACCTAATGGGTTTGTTAGTTTGTTGAGTAGCATGCCACACTCATTATTGCTTTCAATGCTGTGATTAACTTGATTTGCCAGGCAAATCCATCGGAGAGAAGATGATGTGCTCACATATATAAACGCACGCATGGCCCGTAATGTAATTATCCAACTTAATAAGTTATTAATACAGTTTGAGGCTCAGTTTGAAATTGAAAAGTGGATGGCTGAAAACACTAAGCCAACTGATGATCATGTTGTGATTGATTTAATTTCATTTAGTCAGGGAACATGATGTTACAACAGAGACTAACAGGACAAGAAAGTCATTCAGGGCTGCTTCTAGTTAAAAAAAAAAAAAGAAAACAAAAAAAAAACCCCAGTTATATTATTGCCTCATTCAAAACCTCCATACCACTTCTCATTATTTTTCTAATATTACTTTTATAGCATCCCTGCTTTACTAGACTGTCTATAAAAAAGAAGGAAGAAAGACGGGATGATTTTGTACTGGAGTTCAGCTTGCATTGTGCACTGAGCCTCAAGGACGCCGCATATTGTGTCATCATTCTTGGTTGAATTTTTCCAGTTTTTAAAGTGAAAAAGTCGCATAACAAAAGCTCTCAGTAGACTCACAATGCAAACATCCACACCAAGCATATTCTAGGATGATGCATGCTATGTGAGTAAGGTATGAGTAAAAGGAATAGATGAAGTCACTCAGGAATGCTCTGCTGAGAAAGCATTGCTCACAAAGACAAATAGCAAGTGTAAGCCAATGTCTTGATTGGGAAGTTGGCGATGCCCGCAAACAGCCAGTGACCACAACGGAGGCAGCTTTACAGTGTGAGTTAGCTTCTGAGATAAAATGATCTTTTATCTTCTGATAACTGTCTAAGGGAGGTCTCTAAATGTCGCCTTAATGGTGTCACAGTGGCGATTATCAAGCGTCCCCTGCTTCTTCGTTGAGCTCGAGGCTGTCACCAGAAATGTCAGATGCGTCCTGTATTACTAGTCGTCACGAGAGTTATGGTAGAGAGGACAGCTGCTGTGTGCTGTCTTTAAGGTTAGCCATCTGGATGCAGACCAAGTCTCTGTGCCTGCCTTTGCATGAATCTGTAAGGAACAACTTGCCATCATAACCAGATGAGACCGACTGACTCAAAAAATAAACAAGCTCTAGACAACCCAAGCTTACTTTATTATATTAGAAATTCCCTTGCTGATGAAGGGGTCAGGAGGGTATCCGACTGCAGTGATACTTTGTTGTATCATTTATTGTATCTCTCTGGGTCTGAACCAAACAATCAAATCACTTTATAGCTTAAAGTTTAAAGCTTCAAAGTTAAATTAAAATATGAAACTACAATAATATCAACTCCTTGACATGCATGGGTGTAGGCTTGGACCATTGGGGGTTATACATGAACAGGGTTATGGTACTCATCTAGAAAACTGCTGAATTTTTATACAGCAAATTTGTAGTGTTTTCTACATCATTTTATTATAGAAACATCTTAATTTATGTAAAGCAAAACAAAAATAAATTTAGTGTTTAGTGTAATAAAATACAGTGAGCTTCTCTGCATTATGCTCTCATTAATTTTTTGCAACTTTTCTGAGGCATGAGTTACTCTTTGGTACTCTTTTTGTTGCCTTTTACTTGGGAAAGTATAATCTGCTTAAATGTGCATTGCTTAAATACGTCTAACAAAAGAAATATTAGTCAGCATGCTAGCATTGGCACATTTTAAACGGACTTGCTTTTATACTTGAGCGCTCAACATGCTTTATATGCCTCAGTCACCCATTCACACCCATGCGAGCAGTGCTATCTAACTAAGATTTACACACATTTACACTCCATTTTCACTTGGCATTCAGTCCAGGGATCGAACTACCACCCCATCAAGATCTCTAAACTCTAAAAAAAGGATGCAGGGATGCAGACTGATAATCACAACACACTTCTTGTCTTTAAAGTCCTTCACAGTACTGTACCGCCACCTTTTAAAGATCCGAGCAACTCTCCTTTTCATTTAAGAACATTAAGCCATTAACCAACCTCTCACATCACAATAGAAATCAGTCTGGTCAATATGAATCACCGGCAGCAATTTTACCTTTATCTTTATATTGTGTTTATATATTCATGCGGTAGTTTGGTTATTAAATGGGGTGTGTGTATGTATAGTTTTACCGGGTGGGAGTGAGGTCAGAGGGGTTTTAAGCTATGTATTGGTGTATTCGATGATATTGTTCTAATTAAGTATCTATAGAAGTATTTTATATTTAATAGCTTATGTTATTTTTCATAGCTCATACATATGGATAACAACATATAGTTAAATCTGGTAGGAGGCATCTTTTCTCTTATAAAGGTATTTCATGCAATCAAAATATAGGTATTTTGATTGCATGCAGTCCTGTCATTAAGGTGCACACAAATATATCACAATACCTTAAAACACATTTACGAGGGGCATGGGTACAGTTCATACAAAGACCCATAGTTGTGCACCGAGAAGAAAATATCCAGCAGATTCAGAGGACGTAATACCTGTTTTTGTCCATGAAGTCAAAAAACAAAACAAAAAACACATTAGTAATGATCTCTGCTCACAGTTCTCTTACTTCACACGGGAATAAATTACTTTAAAACATGTGAGTGTAACTAAGAGAGAAAGCATTACGAAAAGTCTTACCAGTAAAAATGGCAAACTTCATGTAAATGTATGGTCAATAATAAAACATGAAAGATTAACTGAGCTGCCTGCATGAGACAGAGCAGATTGAGTTTGATTTTGTATCATTCACAACCGTCCACCTTTCCATGTGCTGTCTGCCTTCTTCTGAACCTTGTACATCTAAAGTTCACAAAAAGAAACCTGTGAAAAAATATTTTTGTTTTTCAGTTTTTTTTCTCCATTGGCTTAAGAAAAATCTAATTCACCTCATCAATACCTCCTGCTGATGTTGTGTTTCACCAGAAAATGTAGTTCATCTCTGTCCTCTTCATTTATCCCTTCAGCTCAGAAATCACATAACATGGCTTGTATGAAGCTGAGCATTATTTCCTTCTCCGGAACATATACTGTATATAAAAGATGATCATATACAACATGACATCACCTAGCGGTTTTCACTTATTTTGGAGCCGGAAATGGCCATATCTGAATGTGGTTAATGCTATCCAGCTTGGTTAGCAGACTGCATTCCACAACCCTTTTCACTGTACCTGGTTATAAACGTAGCTTTTAATGCTGCTATGTTGGGTTTACGTCAGGGGCGATTTTAGCCCATTTTTGGGGGTGCTAACCTTAGAACACCTGTTGTGTGTGTGTGTGTGTGTGTGTGTGTGTGTACAGAGAGACAGCCAGGTTCATAATGGATATAAGAAAGTTTTTTCAAAAAAAGGAGCCACATTCAGGTAAAAGTGTAAAATCAAATGACCTGTGAATCAGGAATAATGTTGGATCACTGTTTCAATATTTATATCTTTTATTAGATGTACATGTGGTTTGGTTATTTGCCTTTTGGTTGAAAGTACACTGAGAGACTTTTTGTTAGTGATCTTAATAGTATTTTTTCATATTAATTTAATTTTTCATCTAATTGAATACAATCTATTTGTGTATGATTGTCAGTCCAAAGAGGGAGAGAGGAAAGAGGGGAACGTGAGGAGAAAGTACAAGGTCAGGAAGAACCAGGTAAGAAAACAGACAGGGAACAGTGACAGGCACAACAGAAACTGTTAAACTGACAAAGAGAAAAAAACTGATTTTACTCATACAATCAGGAAGTTGTGTTCTCCCTATATTAAAGCTGTTATACAGAATCTGCAAAACAAACTGGGTTGAAACATTTTTGACCCTCTTTAACAACATTCCAACATAACATTATAATTGATTTGGGGAGATTAAAATTAATGATATATTTTTATGTGCTAAAACCTCAGCCAGTAATAGGTAGGCCAACTTTTGGACCGTCCAGTTGTCTGTATGACTGCCGCAGTACATACATCACATTTGCACACTATCAGAAAGTGCCAAACAGCCCTGGTAGAGTGAGGAGCTGTAAAGAGAAGCAGATGCTCTGTTTATATTCTAAAAATGTTTTAAGCTTGTTTCAAAGATTCTGTACTGCAGCTTTAAATGTTTTCCAAAAGCACACATACACTTAACTTATCAGTGTTTCTCAAACTTTTTACAGTGTGTACCACCTGATAAAATGTCAAGCTCTCCCAAGTACCACTTGAAAGCATGAAACTCATAAATCTTACAACACAAAATTAGTATTATTAAATTAGTAAAATTAGCATCTGCAGTAAAGATTTTTTCATACATTTTATACATTCTACCACAGGCAAAGTTGCCTCCATTTATATATATATTTTTTAATTAATACTTTGTAAAAAAAAAAAAAAATTTTCTCCTTTTTTTGTGTCCTGTCTGGCACTGTAGCAATCGGAATTATTGTCTGAAGGCCAAGACAAATGCCCAACAGATTTACTTTCCCAAGTGGGCCTTTTGCTATACTGGTCCACTTGACTGTCATAGTTTATTTTATATTTATTAGTTATTTTTATTCTAAGTTGATTGTAATCAGGCCAGACTGGACTCGGGGACGGGAAAGAAAAACAAGAAGAAAACTTCAGAAGAAAGTTAACAGAAGGAGAGGGAAAGAAAAAGGAGAAAAGAGATAGAGAGAAAAGACAATGAAAATCTGCTTCATCACCTTTGTCTTTGTGGGGTTTTTTTTCTCTTTTTCTTTTCCTGGATCACCTGTTGAGAAAGAAAAAAGAAAACAAGCAGAAGAAGACTAGAGCAATAGCATAAACAACATCATGATGATATATGGGAATATAACAGTAAATACTAAATGTTAAACATTATTGTGCAGCACGTAAGATCGACAGCACACAGTGTGCTTTAAGGTAGAAGCCAAAAAGGGTGTAGTTTGTGTGTGTGAGCACCCGTGTGTACACCTGTGAGCATGAACACGCTTGTTTTTAAAAGGTTCCTACATGTAATGATCTGTTAGAGGGTGTGGGGAGCCACAGCCCCGTCATTTATTTGTAATAATTTATGCTGTTTTGGGAGTGTTTTTGTATGTATCCAAAAAATGCAGTCAGTTTACTTTTTACTCACTATGAGCATCATTCATTATTCTCCCCCAGTAATTAAGGTTAGAATATGTATTTTTTTTTATTCCAATACATTCTTCTTTTGCAGCATTTAAATAATCTTTATCAGATTTGATGCTTTTGTTACAGACTTTTCAAAAACGTGTTTTGCATTTCTTTCACAAATGTGGGGATTAAATTGTGTTTAAATGTGCAAAAAAGTGATGTCATGTTTTGTGACGAGGACCCAGGTACAGAGAGACGTGATGAATTTAAGAATCTTATAATTTAATAAAGAAATTTGCAGACTTGCACAGAGATGGTAAAATTATGATGTCCGATAGCGGAGACGAAGATAACAGACGACGAGGGCAGGGAGAAACAGGGGTTTAAATGCACCAAGGAGACATTCAGAGACAACTCGGGACAACTGAAGACATTTAAGGATGCAGGGACTGACAGAGACGGGGAAGACGTCTCATCGTGACGTGTAAAGTTTAGCTTGCCTGGCTGGGCAGCTCTCTGGGTGCTCAGCTCTGATCCTAGAATCGCCCCTGGTTTACTTTTTTATCACAGGAACCATGGGACTGACTTACTTTTGTAAGCCGTAAGAGAAACTGCACTCCTGCCTTTGCTTCAGAACTGGAGTTTTACACTTGATGCTAACCCACTGAAAATACACCGTGATTCATTTTGTTCATCTCATTTGTCAGAATGGTTTTTAATGGCAGCCATCATCAGAGGAAAATATCTTTTGTAAGAGAGTGTGGTTTGTTCTTTCAAACAATTAATAAATTAGAATCAGATGAACTAGAGAACAAAGTGCCATCTATGAATGCGATCTTCCAAGATGAAGATTGATCATAACATAATTGATAATAAGACAGAGTGTATCTGTCTTATTTGCGAGACAGATAGCTGCAAAACGTGTCTGCCGAGGCACAGCTTTACATATGTCCACAAAATCAGCTAAAGCGTTTAAAGTCCAGCTGAAATGGAATGACTTATTTTTATCTGCTGTCCTTTGATAAAAATCCTGCCCACACAAACCAAAACTACAAGCCCTAAACAGCAACCACATAAGCTTTCCTAAAGTTTAATCTAATATGAACAAGCACCAGGAAAACATTTAGCAGGTAAAAAGCACACCGCTAGTGTCGGTTTGCAGGCTTGATATCTTGCAGGGTAGCCTTACTTTGCCTCTCTTTTCTCCTGCTGGGAGCAAGCCTGTTGGAAAGGAAGAAGGAAAATTTCCCCAAAGCCCATTGTTCCTTCCATTTAATAATAACACACTATTAATAAATGTCAAGATCACTCTGACATACTTTGTGGCCTCAGAAAGAGATGAATACATGTAATTTTACTGAATTATTGAACAAATCACATGGCACATGGAAACACAGCTAAAGCCTCTGTGTTTCTGTGTGTGTGTGTGTTGAGTTACCTGCAGCGATCAGAGTCATTTGTGATGCCTGAACATGCTGATAAATAACGTAGTACCATCTCCTGTTGGCCACTCAACTCAGCCCCTACAGCCTTAACACCTGCCTGCCAGGAAGTACATGAAGGTCACAGTGAGGGTATTGTGTGTATGTGCGTGCTTACAGTATCTGCCCCGCACTGATTGGATTGTGATTCAAAAACACATGCACGCACACAATGAAACACACAAACACTAACTAAAAATGTAAGTTTAATGGGTAAAGTCTGGAGTGTCTTTTCTCACCTGTCACCTCTCGTTAGACTGAGCCGTGACGACTGACCTTGATCGTCTTTCCGAGGGCCGTTGCGCTGAGCGGCGTGTAAGCGTGTGCGTGCCGGTGGCCATGTGTTCATTCAGGGGTTGGGGCTGCTTCACCCTAACGATGTGGCTGTGAAATCAGGCCGGAGCCCAGCGCCATCCCTTATTACGCCCCTCCAAATTCATTTGCCACGTTGGTTCTGCCTGCTCAAGGATGCGCCACACGCCTCTCTATCCATGTGGCTTTGTTTGTACCTGCCGTTAGTCTACATCTGATGCATAAGCCAAAGTGGTTAGTCTGACACAGGCATGCATACAAGTACACATGTTAAATCACACCTGGATAATCTTCAGATCAGAGATATGATCTTTTATGATGCGTTTATATTCCTTAAATGGATTTTTCTTTTGTAGTTTTGTTAAAACATAGCTGTTGACTTTAGGGCTACACTAATATTAAGCACATTGTGAACTGTGTTAATGCAGAGCTTCCCAGTAACTGTTTAAGCTATTTTAATGAAAACATGGCTATTTTTTTCATTTTTACCAGGTACTAGCAGTATATTCATGGAAGTATTACTAAAATAGCTCAAAACAGAATGCACTGCTATTTGAAATTGTATTATTTCATATTTTTTCCCATTTTTTTTCCTCTGCAGTAACTTCTGCTACGGGCTTGTCTCTACGTGTAGTTGAATGGGAATTTATTGGATTGGATTTTTGACATTTGAACCTGTTAGACAGTAATTGGTTCAAGCTACAAAAGTTGCAAGTCATGACAGCTGCTGCAGCACCATCCATTTAAATCCTGATTAATGCAACTAGGAACAGCATTCACTCATACACAGTAGCTTTACTATTTAAGTTCATTTTGATGTTGATGTAGAATTTTTTTTTCTTACCAAAGTCCATTTATTTGTGTACGTACTTCGGTATTAAGTATTGAGTTACACTGTTGTTTTGTGACTGTCAAAGACAGCTTGTGCATCGTCACACAAATGACGACTAAACAAAGAAAATAGTCCATGTCAAAGCTGTACTGTAGTCTTACCTCAGGTTGTGTCAACAAATGTCAGCTGACTGACTCCCCTTTCTCTGTCATATATTGGATCTGGCCCAAGTTGGCCACATCAGTCAATGATTAAGGCAAAAATTGTAGGTTGGGGGTGGGGTGGGGTGTCCTTCTCTTGATGGAAGATGGAACTGACAGATATCCACATCAAGGATCTGCCCTCATAACCTTGATAGACATGGCGATAGCCTGGTAGCTCTACCATGTAGTCTGTGGACAGCAAAGAAAGCTGCGCTGTCCTCTGGTGACAGCAGGAGTCTGTATTTGGATCACAGATACAAAGCTTCCTGTAGCGTACCAACAATCACCTTTTTTACTCTTCACAATAAGGCAGCATTAAACATGCAGCACGAACGACGCACGACGTGTGGCTGATACGCAGGGCACGGTCTGCATGTCATAGGTTCTCTCACTCTGTGTGTTATCTGATCCATTGCTATCTTGTGCATGTGTGTGAATGAATGTGTGTGTGTGTGTGTGTATGTTGCGTCTGCCTGTGCAACAAACAGATGGTATCATAATGACATCATTGCACACTAGGGTTATGTTCTCCACGGCTCAGAGCAGGAGGAAGAAATTAGGAGATGAGTGTTTGTCGATTAATCTAAAAGAGACACAAAAAACGAAAAACCCAGAGAGCTTTCCAAAACATTTCACTTCAGCTCGCCCAACTAAGCGCCACCCGGATTTTTCACCTCGCCTGGCCTGCTGCTACAAATGTCAGCGCTCCCAGTTAACTGGACTAGAAACGATCTGCCTCTGTCTTTCTCTGCCTCTCTCTATCATGTTCTCCTTCATTAGTTAAGGGTGCCTGAGTTTCTTTTTAAGAGCATCTCTTTTTCCCCCCCCTTCCCTTCTCTTCTCATCTTATAGGAAGGAAACGGGGAGAAACCTGTCACCACACAGCATTAGTATGCTCTTTTCATATCTGCACCCCACACCCCTTTCTCTATTCCCTCCCCCTCCTTCTCTGTCCCTGCAAACATAAAAATAGTTTATGCCTGTGACAAGAAAATGCCTCTAATCCTGAGGTTTGTTGGAGAGCAAACAGACGCAATTGGCCACTTATTATTCTGTGTAGAATTTTCTATGTGGGGTGTTTGTGGTATCCATGGCAACAAAGTAGGGTGCACATAGCCCCCCACCCACCCACCCCCCAGTCACTGAGCAGAATGGGAGAAGAGAGGATGAAAAGAGGCGATAAAATAGCACACTTACTGAAATGCACGGGGCAAGCTATAACCTGTTAGTTGAGTATCTGGGTGTGTGCGTTCACTCTGAGTGTGTGTGTGTGTGTCAAGTTTATGATGGTATTTGCGCACCTGCCTATAGCTGTTAGCTTTTGCACAATCAGAGTTGCATTTCTTTGATTGCATTTCTGTTTGTGTGTCTGTGTGTGTGTGTAAGAACTCAAGCTATTACAGAAAAAGACACAGGTGTACATTTGTTGTAATGCATGTTTATTCACTTATAGATTCAGATGCCATTATAGTTAAAGCTTGCCTCCAGCTGGGTTGGATGGCCTCTTTGTGTGCATGCATGTGTGTGTGTGTGTAAATGCCACAATGAGATAATCTTTGCTATGACAAGTCCTCTCCTCAGTGTGCTCCTTCTTTGCATTGGCCTACGCAGGCCCTGCCACTCCATCTAACACCGTGGAAATCAATGAGAACCAGTCGGAGAGGTGTGAAGATTGAGCTGCGGTCAAAATACTTTGCATGCTGAAAACTAAAGCAAATGGGAGGGGCAACAGCAAGAAGTTGAGCGACTGGTTGTGTTTGCTGAAAAGAATTTGCATTGTGATTTCATCTAGGTGAAAATATTTCACCACTTTCTGTATGCAATTACATACATATTTAACTGACTTTAATTGATGCTTCACTTCTCTTCTTTTTATGAGATCTTATGTTTTGGTTGTGGTTGATTTGTGATTGGTTGATATGTTTTTGAACCAATGTGTCGCCTTCTCTCATTTATTCCATTCTCTGTAATCTTTTTGGCACATGCTTGATTGATAATTTTATGACTGTAGAAGTGTTCAACTCTAGGTCACAGGGGACAGAGGTCATGGGGTGAGTGAGTGCTGAGTGTCCAGGCCCTGACCTCTTCCTCCTCAATTATGACCAAGTATTCTTTTATTCAGCGCCTTCACACAGGCAAACAACACATCGTTAATATGGGGTTTCTTAATCTGAGATTATACTTATAAATAGAAAGACATCTTGACTCATGTCAGAGTATCCCATTTCAAACAACTTGAAGTGTTTACTGTAACCTTTAGGATAATTTCAAAGAAAAATACTCAACCTTAATGGCAATAGCAACATCAACAAAGAGGGAAACCTGATACAGAGCATCCTGTGGATCCAAGTAGAGCCAGTATACAAATGAACCCAATGTTCAAAATATGTCTTAAATAAAGCACTTCAAATTTGCGATTTTCAGTTCAAAGGTAAGTAGCACTGAGGGTAAAATATTCCTTGTTCCTGTATGTTTTTTCAAAGTCGTACCAAATGGGAATAGTCTGAAGTCAGTGAAGAGAAACCATTGCTGTGTGTGAGCAGTGAGTGTGTTTTTCTTCGTTTGATGAATACAGATTCATAAACACTGGTGTTAATAATCTTATTTAATAATCTAATCTGTTGATTTTAAAGGCTCAGCAGTGGCAAATTACACTTTGGAAATCTATAGGCGAGTATGTATGAAATATGAATAAATAGATGTGATTTAGGTTGGGGCTCCTTTCTGATCTCAGCGCTGCGATTATCAGAATCAGAAGGCAGTATCGTGTTGATGTTCCCAGGTGATTTCCCCAGCTGTGTCTCTTATCCGGTAGCTGCACAGCATGTTCCCTTCGGTTTCCTGCTCTCATCCTCGCAGCATTGTAATTGAAGATTAATAGAACTACGAGCCCTGCACAAAGTGTATAGTAATAGCCTAGATTATTCAGTACCTACTTGTAATCTCTGACATTCCTCTCATGGTCGATGTTGGCTGACTGCAAAATGGGCCCGAAGTGAATGTACAAGCTTTAAGGGACACATGTGGTGATATTGTGGAATTATGTTATTGTTGATGGCTCTGATTATCTATTTTTTTTTCGGAAAACTACTCCAACACCACCCTGCTACTATTCACCATACACTCAGACAGTGCCTACATTGCTGCTGGTGACCGTGTTAATCTGAAAACTGTAGCGTCTATCCAAATTCAGTTCAGTTCAATTTGGTAAATGGCCTCTAGGTGCTTTATATTGTAAGGTAAACACCATACACCAATATAGAGAAAACCCCAACAATCAGACAAGAGCAAGCACCTGGCAACAGTGGGAAGGAAAAACTCTGGCAGAAGCAGGCTCAGGGAGGCGCAGCCATCTACCAAAGCTGGTGAGGACATGAAGACAGGAGAAAAGATGCATCGTTGAAGAGAGCCAGAGAATAACACATAGTGAGTTAAGTGGAGTGTGTTAAGTTCTTGGGGCTAATGGTGACAGAGCAACTGTCCCAGGATTCCAACGCAGTCTGGGCCATCACAAAAGTCCAACAATGCCTCTTTTACTTCAGGAAACTGAAGACAGAAACACTTCTACATAGACCAGGGGTGGGCAACTCCAGGCATTGAGGGCCGGTGTCCTGCAGGTTTTATATGTGTCCTTGATCCAACACAGCTCATTCAAATGGTTAAATGACGTCCTCAACATGTCCTGAAGTTCTCCAGAGGCCTGGTAACGAACTAATCATGTGATTCAGGTGTGTTCACTCAAGGTGAGATCTAAAACCTGCAGGAGACCAGTCCTTGAGGCCCATCCCTGACATAGACTGTTGGTCCATTTCTATATGCTGACACACTGTGTGGTTCTTCAGTAGTACAAAGGCAGAAGAGGAAGCCATCCAGTGGGTTATTAAAACTGCTGGAAAGATCATCGGGACAGAGCTGCCAGATATTACAACCATCTCCACCTCCTGCTGTTTGCAGCGGTCACTGCATATCCTCATTGACTCTTCTCACAGTGCCCATCACCTGTTCTGACTGCTCCCATCAGGCAAAAGGTTCAGGCCCATTAAAGCAAGAACAACAAACAGTTTTTTACCCATATCCAGTCAAACGTCTTAATAGTTCCCCTTACAACTCCCCCTGGCATTACATTACATAACCTGCACTGTAGGTGTTATGTTCACTGTTTTAACTGTGCCATTTATTTATTACTTATTCTTAATTGTTGTTGTGATTTTGTTTTCATCTTATGGAGATGCTATTGTGTCTTGTTGTTCTTGTCACAGTGACATAAAATGTAATTTAACTTTATTAATTGAAAAAGGTTATCTTGTATGTAAAACTACGTTGTCCAGCTGCTTAAAAACATCACCCACACAAGTCTACTTTCAGGTGTGTCAAGTTTTGTGTCAGACTACAGATTAACTGCCTTGTCCTGCTGCCCATCAAGATGCCAAATTTTTCTGAAGAAAATTGTTTAAAAACTTTTGTTCACTTTTTCAGGAACAATATATAGATAAAAAATAATACCAATTTTTTCCCCTTTGATTTTACACCATCTACAAAACAAGGATGTGGGCTGTCTTTTAATAGGCCTTTCAAAAAATGATTTTGACCCACCTGCAAACAGTGCATCTGGTGGCCCTAAACCCTCATTTCACCCCTGTTCTTAACCCAAAACCTCCCACTGATTAAAGCTGTGAAGTATCCTGCAACACAGGACATGAATCAATAAGTGAATTAGACTCCACTTTCAGCTTCCTCTCTAGCCAGCCGGCCCCAAAACCAGCTGCCCAGGATAATGGGCCTGGACACGGAGGAGTGGGAGTGAGAAAAGGAGGCTTGGGGACAAAGAGGCTTTAAAGATAGTGTGATATACTGCTGTGGCATATTATCACTATATACCAGTCCATATCCAACAGCCTGTGACACTGGAAGGGTGCACTTTTTTAAAGCTAATTCATATTTCACATTTCCTTTAAAGTAGATGAGGATGCTACCAGTGCACAGTCACTATCAGAATCTCAGCTGGGTGCTGGTTTCTCGCCATTCTGTCTTGATGTGGTCATTTTTTTTTTAAAACATCTTTTCTGCAAACCTCTTAATACTGCAGATCTTCCACAAAATCATTTGTCAAGCAAGCACTGTGGCAACAGTGTTCTGATTTTATCCCCTTTTCTCACTTCCTTCACACAGGTATTACTGCTCATGTGCTAAACTCCATCAGCTTTCCTTTAGCAGTGTTTTAACCACACTCAATGTTTTTCAGGCATCAGATACAACCTCTTACTATTCACAATCCAAACTACTCTTATTAAAATGTGTGTTACTACTGACTGAGAGTTAGAGAACAAGAGAGAAGAGAAGAAGATACCACTTTCACTCAGATAATCCTGTTCCCCAAATCAGGTAGAATGTGGAAAGAAAATGGAAATGAAAGATGATGTGTTGTATATATTGTATAATGCTAGGATAAAAGAGAATAGAACACCATCCACTTAAATTCAAATAGATGTTTTATAATACCAGCGGTCATGCATATAGGCACATTTTAATTTACTAAGTTTCATTTCAGTCGTCAGTGGGATGTAAAAATATGCAAAAAACATGTGTAGAATATCCAGTCAAATCCAATTTTTTAGGGATTTTGCCACCATTTTTTCTGCAGCAAAATTCTCACATAAATTTAAATTCAGAATTATTTCAGTGCTATTTCTCTTATAATGTTATAATGCCTTATAACCTAACCTAATAGTGACCACGAATACTGAAGTCTGCTCTGCACCAATGCAATAATGTCCATCACTGTAAACTGTACCACCATACTGGAAATTTGCGTAGTCAGCATATAATATTTATCATAAACTTTAAATAACACAAAATGATGATTTAATTCGTTTTCAAAAATCTACAGCCTGAGTAATTAAATCTCATTGAAACCCAAATAAAATACAGCAGCTTTTGCTAGCAAACCAATTGTGTACCAAAATGTACCAAACAGTTTTTTGTGATACTAGTTGAAGCCCTTGGACACTGTCACACCCAATTTGAAGTAAATCAGACCCTAGGGGTCACAACTCTGTGAAAGGTCCTGGGGCACATATTTTTGGGGCCTCATTGTGCTGGAGCAAACACAGCAAAACTCAGATTCTCTCTCTCTCTCTCTCTCTCTCTCTCTCTCTCTCACACACACACACACACACACACACACACACACACACACACACACACACACACACACACACACAGACACACACACACACACACACAAGGGAAGGACAAAAAAAGTACCACATAGCAATAATTAATTATAGCAGTAGCATTTGTCTAGCTTTTGATCAGCACCATGAACAGCAACCACATTCAGATATCAGGGGAATGGACATATTTATTTAAGCTTATACTATAAATCAAACCATCTTCTTCAGCCAGATTACTACTGAGTATGGAACAAAAGGAAGCAAGAAATGTGCCTATTTTACTTAATGGAGTCTAAAATGACAAATTAAATATTATGGAGCTAAAATTTAATTCATAAGGAAAATGCATACTGCATTAACAAAAAAGGTAGGCTTTGGTGGACAAGATAGAACCATGTATTAAACATATAGTGGAATTCATAACTGTACTGTCATGCTGTCTATATTAGCATCCAAGAATCTGTTGAGGAGAAGCTTCTTTGACAGTCATTTGGTCGTGGGCCCTCCTTCCTTTAAGGCCTGGCTGTAGCATTGAAATAGACGTTCCATTATGAAATTACATGAGTTCTGGAGTAGCATCTTACATTAAGCTTGGGACTTTTGCAGTAAAATGTCTTTGATACTAGAATTCATTTCACACATTATATCCATTGTGGTTTGTGGTATTCTAAGTCTGAATTTGGGGGTACCACTTCATTGTAAGCTAGTTACCCTTGACATTATGAGAGTTATTTTTTATTATTAGTCTTTTCACTGATATTAAAAATCTCATTTCTAAGAGAGACCTGGCCACGAGTACTTCAAGAAGAAGTACTTTTTTACATTTTTTTCTGCTTTAAGATTTCAAGCTAGGCTGTCGCTGCACATGTAATAGACAAACCACAAACCATAATGACACTTCCATCTTTTCTATTACCTGCTAGCTTTTAGCAACATGTGCATATTTCTTCCTTAAACAACGCTAAAACAGACAGCTGGAATACTCACTCATATAAATATTTCATCCTATAACATATCAAAGTGTTTTCTGTGGTCATAAATTATTACAATAATGAACATTATTTCAACTTGTATTTTCATTGAACACAAGTATACAAAAAACATACTGCTTCGAGTAAACTCACTTGGAAGATGTCAGATGTTGCCTGTGTCATCATCCATCCACACTTGTATAAACAATAAAATGCACACCAAGTGATAAGGTCCCTATAGATAAATTTTGACATGTGTGTAACTGATTTTGGTTGGTTTTGCCTGATCAGATGCATACGTTGATTGTAAGTGCTCCTTTAGTGGTGGAGAATACAAAAAGGGCAGGCTGATTCCATACTGGTTACTATAGGTTTTACATCAGACACATACTGTGCAAGAGTAGATCTAAACTAACCTAAATCCAAAGTCCTCTTTAGCGCAGTGAACCCAACCTAGAGATTGCTACTTACACTCAACTTACTGGTTTTCAAACTTGTTTATAGTCAAGTACGCAATATAATAGCAATGGTGAAATTAGACTCTAGATCCCAAATAACAAACCTCATTTAATTTATAGGTTATAGTGTGTGGTGGGTGGGCCAGAAATTTGCTTTAATAGAAATGTATCTGTGTATTTATTAAAAACAATCCCAATATAATAATTGAGAAAAGAATAAATCAGGGCATATGTTTGAAATTAATGTAACATATCATCATTAATTCCACACTTTTGCCATTCATTCTTTTTTTCAACTCTATGATATTGATATTACCCACAATTTAGCATCACTGGTAGCAGTTCAATTCAGATTTTAGTGGAAGATGCTAAGTGGCTAAAGTAGCATGCGACTTGTAGCCTGCAACAAGTTAGGCGGCCAGGTGTGGGTATCTGATAAATTCACTTTTCCTTTTTTGGTTCTATTCAGATTTGTAGTCTTCATCCCCAGCCGTCATCTGACTGATGTGACATAGCTTGAGAAAATTTCTCAAACTTCACACAGCTCCCTGTGAAGCAACTTAAGGCTTTAGAAAGCTGTGGTAAACATGAGCTGAAGTAGTCCTGTTGTACATCTAGAAAAATACTTTGATGTGTAACACTGACAGATTTCCCTTCAATGCAGTCAGCTTGATATATTGCACAGTACGGCTCTGTGCAATTTGCAATTTTTATCCAACGGTTTGAACAAACTAAAACTAAAAAATACACATAATAAATACACAATATAACTTTCTAGTGGATCCTTTGTTTTTCTGTCCATACATACTTTTGGACAGATTTAAAGAAATAATGACCCACCTAACCCCATCTTTTCTTGGCCCTGCTTGTATCGCCAGGCACATTCATTACTCATTACGTTGTCTTTGCTATAGTGCCATGTTTCTCCCTCTGTTTGGCAGCAGACAGGATGTGTTTGTGCCACGCTCCTAGCAGGGGTGTGATGTCATATCACAGTGCCATATTCTGCTGCCATGATGGTGCATCTGCTGTTGATCTTGGTTTAACTAAGGAACCCTGTGCCAAGGCAGGACTAAATTAACCAGATCATCATCACCGGTAATCACGGGAATAGTCACCATATTTAGGTAAAAATTAAATATTCCTATTTGTCAAATTTTCCGACTTAATATGACCCTGTATTTCCAGTCAAGGTTAAGATGAGCAAGAAGTGTGTAAGTCATGAAAGTTGGCCCTTTTTTCCTTTTAATGGATAAATCAATAACTTTCTACAGTATATATTTCTTCTGCAGCTCCGAGCTCTTTAGCCTGGGTCAGACACTGTAGGTTTCACATCACAGCAGGAAATGTAGAATGTGTAGCACATCTGCACTTTTGTTGTCTCTCATCCTGTCAGTCAGTTCATTTAATTTTTCATTCAGCTCCGACTTCACAATGACGAGACATAAAAGGCTTGGTGTGGCTGACATTTTACAGCATGCAAACTGCTGATGATATTCTTATGATCTCTAGAGCAGCAAATGCAAAACACCAGAGAAGGCTGTGAAAAAATGTCGATCAGCCTGCAGCTAGTGAGCAGGTTACTCTACACTGTGTTGCTTAGTGTTGAGCCGCTCAAAGCCTGATGTTTTTGAATGCATGAATTATATATGAAGAGAAATTCTTGAAGGCAAATGCACGGTGGAAAACAGCTTTTTACAGCTTTTTTCCTATCATACCTGTCAGGCTTCACTTTGACTAACAATAACACACCATCTGACAGCAGGACTTACGCACATTAAACAACCATATTCCACATAAGAGAAAAGCTTTACAGCAACTTGTCACTTTTAATCATCACAAAGACAACTTA
This sequence comes from Neolamprologus brichardi, assembly GCF_056152115.1. NCBI lineage: Eukaryota > Metazoa > Chordata > Actinopteri > Cichliformes > Cichlidae > Neolamprologus > Neolamprologus brichardi. The sequence continues at coordinate 16,191,054 of NC_142123.1, read as the reverse complement.
TGCCTGCTGATCATCACTGCAATGCTTAGCTAACTCTTTAGCATTATATGTAATTATTATGTGACATTATTATATGTCAATCCCTTTGAAATCCGTCTTGTGGATTGCCATGCCTGTTAATTTTTCTAATATAGCACTTCATATATGTAGTTACAAATTAACAAATTTATTCTCTGAAATTTGAAAACAACATTTTTTTAGTAATTTTTAAGTTTTTATTGCATTTTGATCTCACAACTTGTGATTTTACTTTTTATTCAACACAGATTGTAGTAATGCTAGTGCTAGCAAGCTTGCATCCATAAACTGTGCTAGGGCATCTTACAAACAAGGATATCAACATGAGTAATAAAATGTAAACATGTCACTCACTAAGCTGAAGCACAAATTTCTTGGATAATTCTTTAGATAATTCTGTAATACTGTTCTATAAATGCTCCAAAAGGCATCAGCAGCACAGAAACGCTGGAGAGGGCCACTTAGGTTATTCAAATTAGCACTGATGAAGCCTAGCAGAGAGCACAGATGCTTGAAGATGCTCACCAAGTAGAGGTAGTGAAGGTAGATGAGTTTAAATACCTACAGTAAAGCATCCAGAGTGACAGATAGTGGACAAAAGGGGTAAAGAAGAGAGTGTAGCCAGGGTGGAGTGGGTGTTAGAAGTGATGGAAAGATAGCAGCAACCATGAAAGGGAAGATTAAAAGATGGTGCCACTTACAATGAGATGTTTATTTGGAGTGACCAGGATGGAGAGGGTTAGAAAGGAGTACATCAGAAGGACAGCTCGAGCTGAGCATTGGGGTGAAGTTAGAGAGGCAAGGCTGAAATATTTTCTGGACACATGCAAAGGAGGGATACTATATATTGGGCAAAAAATTGGAAAAAGGAGGATATGCAGGGGGCTGGTGTGACAGAAGCAGAGATAGGTTGAGATGGAGGCAGATGGTGAAGCGAGGAGCTCACAGAAGGAAAAAAAAAGTACCCAAATCACAACAGAAATGTCTACATTTATACAAGAAGCAACTGGTTGTGGTTGTTGCAGGTGACTATCAGCTACTGCTAGAAAATTCATGCTCAATGAAATCAAAACTACAGATCCTGTAATGTGGCTCATGGTTCCCCTAATAGTTACAGAGAGATATTTTGTGACAATCCACCAATCCACTATGTTATATCTATTTTCTGAAGCCTTTTGATCAAAAACATGATAAAAACAGTCAGAGGAACAATGTTTGAACCATGAAATGTAATTGTTCTCTTGACTATAGATCCATCGGGCCCCATTCATTCAGAATTATCTGGTGTGTTTTAGTTGCACTTCAGACAGTGGCTTAAGTGGCTTCAGCAACAGTCACTAGACAAGTCAGTGTGTGCGACACGTGTTTGAGGAGGATGATGTAACTAGGCATATCAGTTTTATCTAGTCTTAAGGGGATAATGACTCAAATGATGGAGAGTAAAATTATAGACCAGGCCAAATGCCAGCATCCTTGATATAACGTGAAATACCAGCTGAAAGTAAAGTTAGCAGCATATCAAGGTAATATCAAATTTTATTTCTTCATGCAACATCAGAAGTTTATAAGGGCATACAGTTGTGGTCAAAAGTTTACAAGCACTTATCAAGAGTATGAATGTCAAGGTCATTTTGGCCATTACATTATTTCAGTTTGGAATGATGGAACTGTAAATTAATCTTTAATTTCTTTAAAAATAAGAGATGGTGTGCACAGGTTTGAATTTATTTCTGATTTTCTCTAATTCACACAGTCAGAAGTGTACTTACATGCTCAAATATATTAAAATCTTCCTTCACAAGTTGCACCACAACCAGACACTTTGGTAGCCATCAATACGCTTGTTTCCTAGCACGGAAGCAGATTTGAGGGACATTCCATAAATTTTCAAAAGGGTTGATGGGCTCTGTCATTTTATAAGCTGCTGAATCATGCTTTATCCATTCCAAAAGTACATTTTGATGGGTGTTTAGCATCATTGTCAATATTGGTCAGAATTTAATCGTATACACAAAAATAATATGATTGGTTTTTTTTTTTTTATGTCATAGTGGCTTTACAAGCATGTTTCCATTTTCATGTCTCTTCAGTCTGAGCCTGAAGAAACTGAAGAATTTACTTTGATGAGTGATGTGTTATGAACTGGCTTAAATGGAGGTGAGCAGACTAAAAAGGTAAATACAAACAGGAACAACGGGGAAACCTTGATAAGGTCATTATTTAGACACACAGAGTACATATATTGCAATGAGGGGATTGTGGGAATCAGCAGGAGAGGAGTGGTCTGAGTCAGGAGGAGGATAGAATTAGTCTGGGCTGAATTTCTAGAGAATTTTCCACAAGATGTGAGTGAAAACAGACCCAGGGTGATTACATGAGCTTGGAGGTTATCCTGGTAAGGAGGAGGTATGGTGAGCCACCGGTCTCTATTAGCGTGAATACAGGAGCTGTCGGCGGGTGAGTAGACAGGTGAGCTGTGGGGTTAGTATCCGATTATGATCCAGTGAGCGGATGATCAGCACTTAATGAAAGAAGGTAGATATTGTAACCTAGGAAATACTCCTGAAATATAATTATAAACAGCCAGTGACATCATGTTTCTCTTACTAGAAACCCGTGTCCAGAGGAACAATCAGTTTTTTGAGGCTAAAGAGTTGTTAGATGGTGAAATGCTCAGTGACACTGAAACTGACCACTTTCGCGAGTACTGGTTACATGAATTAGTACAACTTCACACAAATTCTCAGAAGCCCTAAATACTTGTTGTTGTTTGCATTTTAACAAGGAGTAAACCATCTCTCAGCTTCCAGGAAGGCAAAGTGGCATAGAAAAGATTCAGACAAATATTTCTGTACATCCTTTCAAAACGGCTGAATGAACAGTTTGTCAAAAACAGTTGCAGGTTAGTTTCAACATTTACACATGTGACATTTATATTTTAACAATCAACAATCATGTTAATTTATCACACCCTTAATAGCTTGGTGTGCAGTGCTGACAAAATCGTATTTGTTATATTCAACAATCATATTTAGAAGAGGCCTGAAATTTTGGCACTCGTGTAATTAAAACAAATGAACTTAAATCAATAATGTCATGTCTAGTTTTTTCCTTAGCGGAGAATTGTAATATAAGGAATGACAGAACTGTCAGCTACCATCACTCCGCTACAAACCTTTTAACTCTTAAGTATCAGAAACGTATGTGGCGACATCTGGATTTGTGAGACTACAGATTTTATTTTAATCATTTCAATTAAAGTGTATCATGTTTGATACATGTGTTTTTCAGATTTCTACATCATCACTGGAATTTTTTTTCCTTGAACTAAATTGCACAGTACATTTTTTCAGCAATAAATAGAAGAGTAGTTTTTGAAAGTTGTTTTTGAAAGAGCATGTTAATAGACTAAAACTGGTAGCTAGATACTACTACTGGCATGTAATTTCAGAAGCTAACATGCCATGGTGGTCAAGCTGAGTCCACAGGTGAACACTTGGAGGACCAGGTCTCCAGTTTTCCTTCATATTCTTCATATATTTGTGTTAGATATTTTAGGGGGTGAATACAGAGGCTAAGTGACTGTGAACAATCCCCAAAACTTCTTAAAAAGGCCTCCTTAGCAGTGCAAACACGAGGGCAGAGAAATCATGGTAGCCACCCTGTGTGTCTCTAACCAGTCAGACAGTGACTTACATTGCAGCTCACGGCTAACTTGCACTGCTTTATGCTTTATGCTCCATAGACTGCAAGTATTTCCCAACTTTTCACTTTTGCATAAAGTAAAGGATTCGGCAATAAGCATGAAGTAACTGATAAGGTAAGAAAATCCTATTAAATATGTGTGTGTTGTTTCCCTCAATCCAATCCAATAGCTACATGTGCAACCATTATAGTAGTTTTCTTTATAACTCCTGCAGTGCTTATACTAGCTTTCACTCTAACAGCGGGCCTTTGATGCAATTTCAAAATCATCATTCTTTTCCCAGGGATATTGCCTTAACAGTACATGTGTATTAATGCACCCATAAACGTGGTCCCCAACAAATGCATTTTACCATCTTTAGGCAATATGAGGAGAAAACTACACTGACAAGTAGCAGGAAATCTGAAGCTCTTTGTGTTTTTTAATAGAACTTTGTAGATGTGAACTTTTCTTAAAGATTAGTGTTTTCATTGGAGATAGAGAGACTTGTAACTGAATATCACAGACAGGATTGTTGTTTCATTGTTAGTCTTTTCAAGAGATTTTTTTTTTTACTATAGGTAATGTAATATTGATTGTGTAGGGTTATATTGACAGTAGTTTTGCCACGAAATAAAATGTAACATCAAAGTGAAATCTATTTTTGCTGTAGTTCCATAGGCTCTTATGGTGTGTAATGTCAAATTCTGCCCACACAGCCCATGTATCTTTCAAACTGATTTCTTCCTCTTGCTTTCTTTCTAAGCTATTTTCTTTCTACGTGTGGTTGTATAAATATTGGCACACATCATATTGTTAGTGTGAATGTGTTTGCACACTATTTTCTGAGACCATGTTAATGTATTGTGCTCTTTGTGTGCAATTATGAAACTTCTTTATAATTCTTTCATATATCTGTATTTATGCACATTAGCACAGTATGTACATACGCTTTGTGTGTGAAAGCACACTCGAGTGTAATATTGTTCATTTATCTCTCCCTGGGTAGTGTCTTTTTGTGTGCTTATGCATTAGTTCATTTGTGATTGGATGCTTTGTAAGTTTGACATACATCTGTGTGCTTCTTATTTGTGTTCTTTGTATTTTTTGCGTTCCTTTTTTCTTTGCAAAGGCACGTCAGTGATGTGTGTGTTTGTGCGAGTTACCAGTTCACACACTCCTCGTGTGAGTTGTGTATGTGTAGCTCTCTTTCTGTATTCTGTCTGGTAGTTATCTTGCCAGTCTTGTTGATGGTTTAGAGGAGGTTCCAGTGCTGCTGGCAGTTTCTCTGTCAGTCCTTCCACATGCAGCCGCCACCCCTATTAACACTTCCATTAATACTGCATCACAGATGGAAATCATCCTCTCACCCCACAGATGCTTTTAGATTTTGATGAGCGTTTTTTTTTTTTATTCAACTCCCAGGGAGAGAAGAGCAGCAGAACAACTAGTTTTATTGATGGCAGAGAAAATCTGCCAGTGTTGCTCTTCCTCTCACTTTTTCTGCAGCACACATGTTCAGTTTGGAGTGAAGCTTCATTTTCCAGCCTGCTTAGGAAGAAAACCAGGTTGAATACATAGAAAGAAAGAGGGGCAGAAGAGAAGAAAACCTAGTGGTTTGGTGGACAATTAAAAAAAGCTGAGGGGCATTTAGAGGAATAAAACAAGTATATTAATCTCATTTGGATGCAGGCCCTTCAGCTCCTTAAACTCAATCTCCGGTTGCGATCCCCACACGCGCCCTTGACAGACATGAAACGTGATGCGTGGAATACAGAGTGGTTCTGTATGTTGAAATTAGCACACAACATATAGCCAAGAACAGTGCGTGTATGCAGACAATCATCCACCAGCACACACCACTTTACTCACAGTCACACACTTCCGCGCACATACGTCCTGATTCCATTACCCGGTAACAGCTTGTCGCTCTCAAACACTCATATTAAGATTCATTCTCACATATACCTCCCCCTCTCAGATAATCACTTGAATGCGCAAACATACATGCATTCACACATAAACAGATGCAAATTCCCCTGCAATCTCACAATGGTGTACAGATATCACAAACATAAACTATTCAAACACGAGGCAAAAGCATTCTTATAGATCCACTAAAATGCACATATTTAATGCCCATCTCCAACATAGGGGAGGCACATGCTGGCACGTTACTTTACTGAACGTTCAAACACATCTGCACAAACAGAGACACACATTGTGCTAAATGATTTGTTTCCTCCTCATCTCTGATGCTTATGAATAATACAAGAATCTCAGGGGAACTTTTTGCTTCACATAAATAAGAATTTAGATAGAAAATTGCATTATTAATCTGCAGCTTCTGGCTTGGCTTTTCCTGTAAAGAATTCATACAGTGCTGCAAGCTTACAGCCTTGCAGAGTCAACAAGTTATGAGGCAGTGGCTCTGAGTAATTAGGTTTACCTGCACAAAATATGTTTTGGCCTTATTTTAAAAAAAACATAATGCTCCAAAAAAGCTTTTTATATGACTAATGAAAGTTCATGTTTCACAAGTATTCCTATTGACATGCAGTCCATCAAAGGTTTTCTATCAGTTACAGATTTAGTGCAAAAAAACTACACATCCTTGAATGCCCACTTGAGGATGGACTGCCATGTTTACAGCACAAATAGACATGTTTACTGCCTACTTAATAAACAAAGTATCGTTAGTGTCTATAACTAATTCCTCTCTTCACAAAGAAGTAAGAAACATTAGTGTTTTTGGGGCAAGACTGCTTTGACTGACAGGTGTATGACAGTATTTTATGTCTACATTACCTGGCACTATCTGTGTAGTTCTTTCTTTTGAATGCAGCTTGGAAACAAAGCTTGGTAGCGTCAACTGATGACAATAGACAATTCAGGCTTCAGAACAGGACTTCAGAAACCAATGATCCAGCATTTATGAAGTGCTTCTCTAGTCATCTTAACCCACTTATTGTACTTATTGTTTATCAAACTATTACAGGGTAGGTCCATGTATGGTTCAACCATATAGAAAAAGCCTCTCTATTTGGTTCCTGCAACCACCTTTTAAAATCGAATTTTCAAATGTTGATACTCAAAGCAACGTTATGCAACTTTTGATTTACTCTGATACTTGGAATACAGACATTGATGCCTCTCTCAGTAATGTCTTATTGCTTTTAATGCCTGTGGTGGTGAAAAGCAGATCGCATATACTGTTGGAGACACATCAGTGCCTTGTGATGCTCAGTAGCGGGGGCAGATCAGAGGAACCTGGGTGTAAGGACCACAGAGGATTAGTGGGAGGATTCTTGGAAGTATACCAAAAACATAACAATCCTATTGCAAATAGTCCATCATCTCATCTTTGTGCCTTAAATATGACACTTAAATACTAGTAGTATTATATGTTTTTATGTTACTGCAAAAACAAAATCTGATGAGACTGTTTTGTACAAAAAGCAAGACTTGTTGGTAACTTAGCTTAAATGTTATTTCCTTGTATGCTTCTCTGTGTACATTACATATCCACCAAAGAACATTGCTCAATGTCTTCACATTCTATGCAAGGAAAATTTTGTCTCTTGAGTGGATTTACTGCAAGGCGTCCATGTACTTAAGCTGCTATAGTGCTATAGGATTAGGGATGGGTATCGTTTAGGTTTTATCCGATACCAGTAGCAAACCAACTGTTTTTTTGTAAAAAGATAACAATGTTAGCCTTTTCTGCAGCTATAGGGGATTTATGGCATCACCCTTGGCTGGAAGCAGTGCTTAATCAATGGAAAAAACACAAACTTTGTCTAAAAACCTCTCATGTTTAGCTGTTTTCCACTTTTTCTTTGGTCATTTTAGCCTTTTTGGCCAGTGTGAAGGGAGTATCTGCCATCAAACAAGAAGACAGCCGCATGTAACTTCGAAGGTGTTTGCTAGTTCACCTTACATGTATTAATTTAATAACGTGGTTAGCCTCCTCAACGTAAATTACACACAGACAACATTAAGCCACTCACACAGAGAAGAACGGCTGCTGCTGCATCATCATCCGTCATCATTTCTGCTACACTGGCAGGGCTAGGGGCCAGGACTCTCCTCTTTGGGTTTTTGGGGGATGTTGCTAACTCCGGGTCCGATAACAGGCACCACAGCCGCAGTAGATGTGCTCGATGTGAGGTCTCGCAGCAAGCTATCAAATACGGCGCATTTCTCAGCTTTTAACAAAATGCTATACGTCGCCAGGTGTTTCATCAGATTTGAGGTGTTACCTCCTTTGCACAGTATCACCTTAAAGCACTTGTTGCAGGCTGCTGAGTTTGCATCTTTTGCTGTGAAGTACAGCCAGACTTTTGACCGCTTCGCCTTGGGCATTTTTAATCTGTAGCTCTGCTCTAAAAGAACGTACATACCTGGGCCCACCTACTACGCTTGCAAAGGTAAAATGATTGGCTGGAATCCAAAGTGTATGACATCTCAGGGAAAAAAAGCACCGAAATAAAGCACCAAAATGTGCGCTGCTTTTCGGTCCGGTTACTGCCGTTTATGTCAGAACCGGTGCTGGTACCCATCCCTTTTTTTGTTTTTTTTTGCCTGTCCCGTTTGGCTCTTTTGCCATCAGAATTATTGTCTAAAGGCGAAGAAAGATGCCCAACGGATTTACTTTACCAAATTGACCATCCCAGCTGTGCCAAATGTCCAGCTGGGATAACCACATGTACTCAAAATCTTCTGCTTCTGCCTCCTTGGCAGCTGTGTCTGTTAGGATGGTGTTTGGTCTGTGTCTTTTATGATGCAACAAAATTATCCTATCAAATATGTGTACTGTTTCCCCCAATCCAATCCAATGGCTGCATACGCGACCATTATAGTAGTTTTTTTTTTTTTTTTTTTGGGGGGGGGGGGGGGGGGGGGGGTAGATGTCACTTGGATGGGTGATGAAATGTTTCTTGCACTGACAATGCTACGTCCTCATGAACAGAATCAACTTTTTGGGACAATCAAGAAGCATCTGCCAAGACAATTAGAGACTAATAAACTATGATAAAATGATTAATTGAGGTTAGAAGGTGGTTCTACAAGCTGTTGAATCATGAGGTGTGCTTAGTTTTTCAGAGGGCTAGATAGGAATGGACTGGATTGGTTATTACGTAGCATTTTTCTACTCTACCTGAGTACTCAAAGCACTTTATCCAACTTGTCTCATTTACCAGTTCATGCAAGCACTTCTTCTATGATTAAGTGCTTTCTATCTAACATTCACATTCCAGTGTGATAGGACTCAGACTGGATAGAGTCCTATTGTACTTTTCCTCTACAGGAAAAGGTCTATGTACAGTAAAACAAAATCATCCAAAGAATTTGAAGGTTCAACATATTTTCAAGTGGTTTGATCTGTTATGAAAGTTGGAACTCAATTTATAATACCAATGTTTATTATGCTGCAGGTTTTTATACTACAAAGCTCATTTTATGTTGATAGAACTGTTAATTTAATGCATAAAATGAATATTACAGTCCTTTTTGGGATGTTTTTGCTGCTGTAAAATGTAATAACACCCATCATTTTAAAGAATTCACTGTCTGACTCTTTTCCTCAGTCCTCCTGGAATCCGTCTTCTAACTTTACCATTTGAGAATTCTTTCATAATGCCACACCACAATAATACAGATATACAGCTGGCTGACAAAAATCATTTTTGTCATCTTTCTAATACAGTTCATTAAAGCGTTCTAGTGTCAGCAGCACAAGATGTGGCACTGAGCTGTGCATTCATTGGTTTAGGAAAAATAATTATATAATTATATCTACAAACTCTGTTTACTGTATTTTTTACATTTTATGTTAAGATTTATGTTTAGCTGACGAGGACTTCTACATAACTTAATATTAATCAAACTGATATTATGCAGTTACACATACAATGGGGGCAATCGTGGCTCAAGAGTTGGTAGTTCATCTTGTAATCGGAAGGTTGCTGGTTTGAGGCCCGGGTCCAACAGTCTCGGTCGTTGTGTCCTTGGGCAAGACACGTCACCCGTTGCCTACTGGTGGTGGTCAGAGGGCCCAGTGTCCGGCAGCCTCGCCTCTGTCAGTGCGCCCCAGGGCAGCTGTGGCTACAATGTAGCTTGCCATCACCAGTGTGTGAATGTGTGTGTGAATGGGTGGATGACTGAATGTAGTGTAAAGCGCTATACAAATACAGGCCATTTACCATACAATATTGTTTTCCATATAGTTAGCTTTTTTGCGACATCAGCATGGTGTTTTGTTGCCCTTTACTTGTGTAGTTAAGATACGCAAGATCTGGTTTTTAATGATGATTGATTTTTAGGTGGGACGGTTTAAAAAGGTTTTCAACAAGCTTTCCTGCCGTTGCTTTTCAGTTTCTCTGTGCATTTCCCAAAACGGTTCTTAAGAGCGAAGACATGCTGTTAATAGCCTCTTAAGCCTGGCTGTCAAAGTGTTGACATTAATAATTCATTTTAAAATAAACAATACTGTATATCAGTGTAAGACGCACTATAGATTAGAAATCTATATAGATTTAAAAAAAAAAACGCACAGATGTTGTGCCTGTGTTTTTATAGAACATGTGGCAGTGTTTCTGCAAAATTAATAAAAATTACTTTCCACATGAACTTGATCACAGTTTTAGTGAAGCATGTCACAGCGCGCAAGTTTAGTCATGATACAATCACACCCTTACCACTCTCATCAACATATCTAGGTATTTTTTTTTATAAATAATTGATTAGGCAGCAGCTGCACCACTTGCCTTAATGCACAGAACAACGCTCTAAGTTTGGAGAAGCACATGTACTTCCTTCTTCCTGCAGGGACTTCTTTACCTCACAAACTCATCCTACACACAGACACAGGATTGCTGGTGAGCCTGATGATGCTAGAGTTGTGTTTATGACTGATGCCATCTAGCATATTGATAGACCACTTGTCTGAAAAAAGGGGGAAGATGAAAAAAAGCCAGTATGAATTAAGGAGACCTCTTAATTCTTTCATTGCACTAATCATGGGCCTGCATTATGCAACAAGTTCAGCATACTGAAACAGTCCCACAGAGGTGGGTATCAGCTCAATAACTCAACCCAGACTAAGACACACGGTCTTTGCAGGATGACAAATTGTATGTAAGCTATAGAATTAAGAAGTTCTCCATGAAAGTGTGTGAACTTTGAGTGGTAAAAGCATCGCATAAAATCCAAATACTGGCCAGAAACAAAAGCCTGAGAAAATACTTGTGTCACTTATAATTACAGCTCCGTATATAAGTGTACATAAAACACCAAAGAAGACATGAGCCTCCTTTCTAACACTGAAAACCCAGGCTCAACTCTGACGTTACCTCCCCAAGCCCCAAACCTGGCTTCATAAAGGCCTTTGAGCTGAGCTTTGTGGCCCTGGTTAGTCCCATGGTTTGGACTGTGTGTTCTCTGAATATCCAAATACATACATATGCTACCTATGTATGGTGTTAATGTAATTCATGCTCCAACGCAATCTCTCACATTGAAAAATGTGAATTAAATTGGCATACGACAGGAAGAGTATAGGAAATGTGTGAAAAATTGCACTTCAAGTGTAAAGAAATAGTTTTCGCTTTAATAAAAACGTCTTTTAATTGGCTGCTGATTCTTTTTCTCTCTTTCCTCCTTTATTTCTTTCTGTCTTGCTTGTTGTAAATTCCAGCTTTTGTTCCATCCTATAAATGAGATCATGTGTACTCTCATGCCACTTCTGTATAGGTATAACACGCATTTCCGTGGCCTTGCCCCTCTGGCAGCATAATAAAGAAGGTGTCAGAGAATAAGACCATCTCCATTTATATGTCTCACATGAGTGCTGTCACCTTTTTACGAGTAACTGTCCAGTTCAGGCATAAAATGATACTGCCTTGCTATGCGCAGAGACTTGCACATACTCAAACACACTCTTACAGAGAGAGATGCTGTGGCTTCGATATGACACAATAAAGCTCACGATACCGTGATGAAGGAATCGTGGAAATGTTTTGTTATTTTCCCGTCTTTAAAGAACTTTTGCAGTTGCCATCACTTCGTTTGCTTTTGTTGCCTGATTTTAACAGGAGGTGACTCAAACATCAGTACCTTCAGCCTGAAAAGACAATACTGTAACAAAAAATCCTTGTTGAACACATGAGAAAGGAAACATAGTGTATAACCAAAGTTTTATTTGATATAAAACAAATCTTTTATCTTTGCCCAAATGTAAAAAATCGTATTAATTTCAATTAAGATTAAATGTAATTTTCAGTTTATTTTTAAAGTTACAAGTGTGATTTCCTTTGACATAAAAAATTTATGTGACTCAAATTGTTGAGCTGGCTGAGTGTACTGCTGAGTGTTCATTAACTAAAGAAGCATATTCAGCAGAGTAGCAATCACTTTTCAGCAATCATTTTCTGAACGTTAAAAATCTCCTTTTTTGGTAGTTTAAAGAGAACATACATGACAGAGGTGCCGTGTGTCTTTACAGGATGGAAAATGGACCGTTACTTAAATATAATACTTTCCTGCTCTAACTGAGCATTCACAGCACTTTTAACTGCAAGCCACATTTACGCACCACTATATTCTATGCCTTTAAGCAGTTTCTAACTATCAGGCACATGCTCACACTCCACTGGACACTTTGGGAACAATTTAAGGGTCAGTATCCTGCCTAAGAATGCTTTGGTTTGTGCCCGGAGGGGTTGGGGATTGAACAACCAACTTTCCAATCGCAAGACAGCCTGCACCTCAGAGCCATACGTTTTTCTTTTTTTTGTTTTACAGACAGATTATTACACACATATGGGCTACAAAGCATCAGTTAGAGTTCTGCACAGGTCTAGTTTGCAAACCTGTATATGCATGCACACTGGCTCAGTGTGAAAACAGACCTATTACCTGCAGTAATTTTCAAGTAAAGTCCTGACCCACTTAAAGAGCCATTTGTAATTTTAGAGACTACACAGTCACTGCCTTTAAAGTGCTGTACTTGTCTGTAAAACAAATATCTTATAATAGCATTCTGCTTAAAATAAATGAATAAATAAATAAAAGTAATGCATTTAATAAATGAGGCTGCGTCTTAAGGTCAGCTAATAATAGCTCATAACAGTCTCTCTTTTTTTTGTTCGCACACACTGTCAAATTATGTTTAGTAAACTACAAAACTACAAAAGAAACAGTAATATAGCCACAACTATAGTAGAGAATGCTATGGTTATTATGTGGATACGTCTATCTTTTAGATACAGTCTGTTAGATCCAAATATAGATGAGAAGATATTTAGATGTTACTATTGTTAGTGTGTGTGTGTGTGTGTGTGTGTGTGTGTGTGTGTGTGTGTGTGTGTGTGTGTGTGTGTGTGTGTGTGTGAAACAGCGTGTGTTCAGGGGATGGGGTGGGGGGGGGTGGGGGGTGGGGTTTTCCACTCACAGATCGTAGTGTTCCTTAAGCGACACAAAGCCCTTGGCAGGTGCTCCCTCCCTGGCTTTGTCTCTTGTGCTGTCTGCTGTTTATTTGTTCAACTCTTAGAAAGAAAGAAAGTCCCCTCTCCCTCAGCCCTCAGGGAAAACAAAGAGCACATGCACAAAGACGGCACTGCCACTACATCCTGGCAGCAACAAAGCAGAGATACATATGTCAGAGATGGCATGGCATGGAATGGCAGGTGTTCCTTGGATGGAAAAACTGAACGCTACCTTTTTTACTCCCACCATTTTTTGTTGTATAACCATTAACTGGCAATAACAGATAAGGCAAAGAATGTGCAAGTGTGCGCAGACTCAGCTTGACGGATAAAGAAGCTTCTCAAAAAATGTGAAAGAGTTGCACATTTGCAATTATTGGGAACTTTTAAGAACTTTTTCTGCCCACTTTGATTTACTTTTAGCTTACATTTTGCTCCCTAAACTCTCATTATTCAAAGTGCACATTGGCACTTTGTTTTTACTTGTAAAGAATAATCTAGGATCAGTGTTTGTGCAGAAGTTTCTCTGTGCTCAACTTAAATCAGTCAGCACTTTGGCTGGATAATGGTGGCAAACAAACAATAATTACATGTATTTGTTGATATTTACTTCATTCCTTCATAGTTTATTGAAAAGTTGCATGTAGCAGTCATTCCTAGTGATATCCTAAACCTATTATTTGGCCTGAACAAACACAGTGCCAGAGCCTCTGGTGTTTGTTTGTGAGACATCTGTATACATCACTTCAAACCCTGCAAAGACTATTAAACTTTTCCAATAAGAAGCAGAACTGAATCTAAAAGAAAACATAAAACTACAGTAAAGAGACACAAAACCAACTGACAAAGAGCATTTCTGCAAAGACAGACAAGACTACCCAAAAGGGACACAAATGACAGCAGAGCTACACAAAACCGCCAAATTCATCTTCGTAGCTTTTCCAACCTAGGGCCGTTGTGCATACTACAGCCTATCCCAACCTACACAGTTTGATGGGGAAGGAGTGGGAGCCAACCTTGGACAGGTTACTGGTCCATCACAGGGCTAACACAGGAAGACAGACACCAACACAACCACTCACATTCACACCTACAGCCAGTTAGAATCATCATTTCGCCTAATCGGCTTGCATTTTAGCCTGTGGGAGGAAGCCGAAGTATCCAGAGAGAACCCATATGGACACAGGAAGAACATGCAGCTCCACACAGTAGCAGACCAGGAAGTCTGAAACAGAAACTTTCTAGCTGTGACGCAGTCACCACTGCCCCCTGAATAGGAGAAGATGTTGAATACAAGCATAGATAAGTCTCTCTCTCTCTCTCTCTCTCTCTCTCTCTCTCTCTGTGTATGTGTGTGCGTGTGTGTATGTGTGTGTGTGTGTGTGTGTCAGAGTGTACCAGTGTATCAGAGTGACCCAAAATAAAAAACTGATTGATGGATTAATGATCCTATTAGTTATTAATGACTTTTTGTGTCCTTTAAATGTTCACTCTTTACCATGCTAACATTATAGCATCAATTGACATGTTTATTCCATCTTTTAACATAATACAACCATGATGCATAAGTTTAATAACTAAACAGCCTTCTTTCCACAATGCCTTCGCTTTGTTGCCAATACAACTTATCTAATTAGGGAATCTGACCACTTGTGATTTAACACGTGGACCAGAATGATATTCCTGGCATTAGTGCCTTGTCAATATGGACCAATACACCCAGGATCAATACTTTGTCAATATTTGTTTATCTCGCTCTGCATTTGTGTGTGTGTGTGTACGTGTGTATGTATGTGTGGCTCTGTTTGTGTGTGGAGAGAGGGCTGCTTGCCAGCTGTGCAATCTGTTCAGTAATCTCAGGTCTGGTCTGTGCACACACTCCACAATCTGCTCCAGTAAAACTGGCCATACCCTCGCGCCCCCCCCCCCCCCCCCCCCCCAAACACACACACATGCACATTGATCCCTCATTTCTGAAGGCATCAGACTTTAATCCTAAAATAAATTTCTTTTAAAAAAGCTGCGCATTATAGGAATTCTACATGGTGTTTAAATTCAGCACAAGCGTGCTTCAGATTCTCAGTGGATCTGTGCAGACTCTTCTATAGACAACAAACCCCACTGAACATTATTTCTTTGCTTTCTCCCTCCAAGTATTCTGTAAGAATATTAAAATCATTGCTCGCCACGCACTGCTACTTCCCAGCAGCTAACCCACTCTCTTCCTGATTCACAATAACCCTTATCAGCCCAATTTTCCTTTTCTCTTCCTTTTGCCCATTTTAACACGCCACCCTGTTTGTTGTTTAAATGGAAGAGAGAGAAAATTGGCCACTTTTGCCGTTCAGAAACTCCCGCAGCTGTCAGTAATCACTGCGTGTGTGTGTGTGTGTATGCGCACGCGTGCCGCGGTAATGTGCAGTTACCACAGTAGGGATGCATGGGGTGGGGGCGTGGAGAGAGGGGTCATGGCGTGTGGCAGAGAAAGCGCTATTAGGAGAAAATGATAGGCCTGTCCCTGAAACTCCATTACACACCAAACACTTAAAAGACTGGACCGGCTTCATTACAGGGCAACATGAATCATGCAGCACTCACACAAGCAACCGGCCTCTCTCTTTTTCTCTGTGTCCCACTCTCTCCCCCAGCATTGCCTTCTGTTTAAACTGGAGGATCGCCAGGAAAGTGGGTTGGAGAGGGATGGAGGGAGGGAGCAGAGTAAAGAGGAGCAGAAGAGGCTTCAGTGTTGCCGAGAGCCAAGTCTGTTTGCCTCAGGTCTGACAAACAGGAAGAGGACAGGCAAGAGGAGATGACAAAAGAAGAGTAGAAGGAAGGAAATGGGGGAGGAGATATATCTAATAGGTGAAAAAGAAAGGAGTTTAAGAGAAGAAAACTAAAAAGAAAAATGAAATAGGAGCAGAAGATAAGGAAAAATTAGAAAAGTACATGTGGTGAGGAAAGAACTGAGGAAGAGATGTAATTAATATAGCAGAAAAGCAATGTACAGAAGGAGTTAAGAGATGATGACGAGTGGAGGGGAAATAGAAAAGGCCATAAGAAATAAGAGGAGGTGAAAAGAAGAGCGGACGGAAAGGGGGAAAGAGGAGGAGACATGAAATAGAGAAGAGGTGAAATATACTATATTGACAAAAGCATTTGCTTGCTTGCCTTCACACGCATATAAATTCAAGTGACATCCCATTCTTAATCCATAGGGTTTGAAATGATGTCAGCCCACTATTCTACTCTGGGAAAGGCTTTACACGAGGTTTAAGAGTGTTTATGGGAATTTCTCACCATTCTTCCAGAAGCGCATTTGTGAGGTCAGATACTGGTGTTAGACAAGCTCACAGTGTCTTCTCTAATTCATCCCAAAGGTGTTTTATCAGGTTGAGGTCAGGGCAGTCAAGTTCTTCCACATCAAACTCGTTCATTCATGTCTTTATGGACCTTGCTTTGCTCACTGGTGTGCAGTCATGTTGGAACGGGAAGGGGTCATCCCCAAACTGTTCCCACAAAGTTGGGAGCATGAAATTGTCCAAAATGTCTCGGTATGCTGAAGCATTAAAAGTTATTTTCTGGTGCCACTAACCCCACTCATCACCTTGTGGCTGAGTTGTTGTCCTTCACAATCACTTCCACTTTGTAATGATATGACTAACAGCTAACTGTGGAATACTTATTAGCAAGGAAATTTCAACTAGACTCTTTGCACAGGTGGCACCTTATCAAAGTCGAGTCAAAGTAAACTTTACTCACTAATGTAAAGAGTGAGTACACACAATAATAACTTGGACTGAACCACCACTTACAACCACTGGCATAACTACTGTGTAATTTATCCTTATATCTCACTGATCTCGACCGCACTACTGTAAATGCTGTATAGACAATCATACTGTACAATACAATAATTATAGTTTTACAACTGTTTATTAATACTCGCAATTGTATATTGATAATGTGCTATAGCTTTTCAAATTTATAACCATACGTATAACCTGTTCAGGCCTGTACATAGCTTGTACATCCACTTCAGTTATAGCCTGTACATACTTACTGTACATACATACTGAAATCTAATTCTAATTCTAATTCTAGAATGTACAGAGAGTGTACAGAAGTGCAACAAAAAGTCAAATATGGCATATACATAAAGAATTTGAATTTGAGTTTAGACACCTGCAGCCATGGAAGTGATTGGAACATGTAAATCCAGTGATTTGGATGGGTGAGTGAATACTATTGGCAGTATAGTGTATGAGATGATAAGAGGAGTAAAGGAAAATTAAGTGAAGGAAGGAAAGGAGGAGAGGAGAAGAGTGGAGACTAAGAGAAGAGTTTATGACAACTGAGCAAAGGAGAGAAAACTAATGAGAAACCAAAACTACGAGAAGCAGGGAAAGGAAGGGAGGGGGGAAAGTAGGGAAGGAAAGGAATGAGAGATAAAAGAAAGTATAGAAAGTAAGGATGCAGCCATGTAGGAATAGATTAAAGTAAAAAAATTCTGTGGGATTGGGTTTGGGAAAGATTTGTGGAACTGTGAGGCAAAGCAAAAAAGGAAACAGGTGAGAAGGGGCCATAGGAGATAGAAGGAAATGGAAGAGGGGAAGACATCACATAGCACTAAGTAGGGAAAAAAAAATAGTTTGAAGAAGAAAGGAAAGAAAACAGTGATGAGTAGTGTCATGATTTCATCATCATCATCATCATCATCATAATAATAATAATAATAATAATAATAATAATAATAATAATAATAATAATAATAATAATAATAATAATAATAATAATAATAATACATTTTATTTAAAAAATAGCACCTTTCAGAGCACCCAAGGACAATGTACAACAAATAAAAGAGATTTTTTTTTTTTTTTAAAACAGAAAAACTAGAAATATACATTTGATACATATTTGATAAGTTGGCAGGTTTAAAGTGTTTATTGACAAGGAGTGAATGGTTTGCTGATAGAGAGTAGTTGGCAGGGAGATTCAGCAGCACTACAGGTTTTACACAGGAGCTCTGTCAGAAAAGAGATAAGAAATTAGCAGGAGTCCAAGAGGAGAACTTGGTTCACTTGTGATATCTTGATAGCTAATAACAGTTTGTGGTTAGGAATGAATGCAGAGTTGGAGGGAGTTTGTGGGCAGCTGGTGGTTATCCAAGAGTTGGCGGAGATGGCAGATGGAGAGCGGGTAGGCAGACGAGCAGGTAACTCCTTCCTTTGACAGGTTACAGAGAGCTGCTGTCAGAGCAGGTAAGCAGAGCTGGAGGTTTCCACCAGCAACACTGAGGTGAGTGAGGTTTCTGTTTGGACACAAGAAGAGACAGAATTAAAAGAAGCAGGCGATTACAAACAACAGGTCAGTGGCCTGATCTTCATCATAATGGCAACAACAATCTGACAGAGAACTTTTGCGTCCTCCAGCCTTGATATACTCCACATTTGATTATCAGACAACGGCAGGTGTATGAAGGACTGCTCCAACAGAAATTCCTCCCAGGGGCGGGCCCAGAGAGAGGAGCCAGCAGAGCTACTCCACCTGAAAAAAAAGGTTAATGAACAATAAAAACAGATATCCAGTCCAGCCAGCTGCCCCACGTCAAGTAGAGAAAGTAGAAGGAAAAGGGCACAAGGGAAAGAGGAAGTAAGAGGAAAGATTGACAGTTACAAGAGAAAAGATGCAAGAAAAAGATGGTATGTAAGAAGAAAGCAATGTAAGAAAGGAGATAAAACGAGGCTGGAGTGGGAAGTTGCTGAAGAGACTGGAGAGCAGAAAAACGACATGGGGCAGGACAGGCTAATAACAAAAAGAAAGGAAATAAAAGGAGGAGAGTAGACTTGTCGGGGCATGCAATGGTAGTGTGTTGGAAAGAAAGTGTGACTTCAAGTTGTCTGTTTGTGTGTTCACACTTGCCTGTGCCTCTGTCTTTATTTGCCTGTGTGACTGCACACACATGTGTAAAGACCGCCTGTTAGCATTTGTGTATGTTTGTAATGAGCATGTGTGAAGAGTGTGTCCCTATATGTGCACAGGCATAGCAAGCATGTGTTTTTATTTGCGTGCGTGCGTGTACATGTGTGTGTGTGCGCACGCTCCAGAGCGTCTCGCAGCATGCTGCCAAAGGGCCGGGGCAGGCAGCCAGACCCAGGGCACAGCATGACACTGCATCCCGATCTGTGTTGTGACTGCCTCAATTACCCATCATCCTGACAGCGAGAGACGGGGAGAGCGAGAGGGAGTATGTGTGTAGCTGTAAACGGAGATGGATGATTCCTTATTCTTGTGTCTTTTATCTCCTGCAAGCTGATGTTTCCCCAATCTCCACTTATTTTTTTGAGTGTGCACTCGTGTTCTCATCTGCTATTTCACAGACACTTAAATCCAAAGCACAGTGTCCTCACCAATCCTTCTATCTCCACTTCTTTTCATGTTTTTCATCACACTGGCACAAGCAGCTGGATTACCAACCAAGCAAAGCTCACATCCCAAGACATTTGTATTACCTCATGTAAATTTAGTTGACATAATTTGATTAATGAAAAATATGTTGGAAAATTGCTCCAGTGATGGGGCCCTCTGTACGCCATCTTTTTCATTTGTTTGGACCTATAAGAAAACATATTAAATAAAACATTTATAACAATACGAGTCAGTATAATAAACACTCACAGAATAATTTTTTGGGGGGATATTTTTATAGTGGTCCTGACTGAAGTATTTTAGTTCAGTCAGGACCACTATACCCAAAAGAAGATTATTACTTCCTCCTGCAGTAATTTATATAGCTCTGTGACAACAAACATTCCTCATGTTGCACCAAAACGTGGCAATACACAGACAGCCACAACACAACCAAAGGTTTCACTGCCAACTTCCTAATGCCAGATACAACAAAGAAAACCCCAAGAGGGTCAGTAGCTATGCCTTGAAGATGATAATCTTATTTGTGTGGTACATTATATTTATTATATATCATTATATTTAAACCATGTGCAAAAAACATCAAAACCTGTATAAAATAATAAATAAATAATAAAATAATAGATAAATACAAATAATATGATATTCAGCAAGTTATTTAATTGTGGCTGATAGATCATTTTAATAAAGAAACTGAGGCAAGTAAAAGATTTTGCCCCACATTTCTTTATTTGTAATACCAGATGGTATTACATAATAGATCTAACTCTGGTGAGATGTTTGTGCATTCTCATCAGTTTTGATAAGATAGGAAACACCTCAAACATGTAGACACTCAACTGTTGTACTTCTCTCCAGATTTCCTTTGGATATACTTTTAACAATTTGAAACCAAAAATGTCAAATTTGGATTCATCACACCATAAGACCTGCTTCTGAGTCCAGCTTTTTTTCTATGAGGCTCCTATAAGGCCTTTCCAGCTGAGAGAACATTTCTGATGAGGCTTTTCCAAACAGTAGATGGATTTCCCAGGTCCT
Organism: Neolamprologus brichardi; assembly: GCF_056152115.1. NCBI lineage: Eukaryota > Metazoa > Chordata > Actinopteri > Cichliformes > Cichlidae > Neolamprologus > Neolamprologus brichardi. The sequence continues at coordinate 16,170,396 of NC_142123.1, read as the reverse complement.
GTGTCAGGTCTTTACTGGATTTTTTTCCTATTTCCTTTAAGATACCATTCATTTGCTGTAAATAGATTTTTAGGGTTGCCACTGCTTGTTTTGTACCGCACTTTGCTATAATTCGCAACAGTGTGCTGCACTGTGTCCGGTACTGCATGCATTTTGCATTATATTTTTGGGTATTATGTTGTTGGTGCAGAGAAGGGAGCAGGAGATCGACAGACTGATTGGTGCCGCTGCGGCCGCTGCACCGGTCCGTAGTGGTGAAGAGAGAGTAAAAGCGAAGCTCTCGATTTACCGGTCGATCTACGTTCCTACCCTATGGCCACGAGCAATGTACCCTCTAATTTTTCATGTGTCTGAGCGAACACACAAACTCCCTGAGCGGTTCCTTGGACCACTGTGAGCAACAGTAGACGTGGTCACTGTCAGGGCTGGACCGGCCCACCGGGTATTACAGGAAAAGCCATAAAGCCTTTGAATGAAAACAGATGCTGTAGTGACAGTGATGTACACTGTCTTGTTGGTATATTTATGATTTCTATACATTTTACATCAGATAAAAACTTTGGTTGTAAGATTCAGATAATTATTTAATAAAAGCTAAACATTTTTAATGAGAATAAGAAAGAAAAGTATTTCTTTGTGCCCCCCTCTCCCTGTTAATGCCCTACCTGTCCCCAAAACTTTGCTAGACCCGCCCCTGCACAGTTACCAGAAAAGGATTCTGGTGTTATTTGTCTCTCAGAAACAGTTGATAACTTCCCTTGAACTCATTCATGTCACCTAAAAGGTAAACCTGTTTCTCCATCACCTGTTCAACTCTGATGATTCAGTAAGAACCTCTCCTGGTTTCATCTTCACGTTTCCCTCTCACCACATATCCAAACCGATATCATGACCAGCAGCTTTTACAGCTGTGGCTCCAGCAAACATCAGCTGATACTAGAAATTAATATTAAATAAATTCTAACAACAGCTGATCAAGCTTAAACGTGCTGCTGTTGTTTAGCACGACATCTGCTGGTTTACTCTTTCTGGCGCAAAGTGGGCGATAAACAAACAAGAGAGAAAAGCCGATCAGCTGATCATTGATCAGTTTCATGATTGAAGTAGCAACAAGAGAGGGAGGGTGAGAGGATGAGAGAAGAAGAGGCAGCTGTGCAGCGTAACGACAGAGAAAAACTCCAGCTTTGTGTGTTTTTCCATTCTAGCTGAAGTCTGGGACAAACTGTGTTCCTTTTCAGCTCAATACAAAACGTGTAATATTTTCTCTGAATACGGGACGGTTGGCAACTCTAACTAAAATAAAGTTCACTATCAGTAACATCATAGCACCCACCCAGCTGTATAGCTAGTACCAGTACGAGTTATTGTAACTGTCTGTAAAAAGTCAGCACAACGAAAATAAACTCCACCTAAACTTGGTTTAAATCTGACCCAGATAGACTGCAGGTCATAACTTCTTACCTGAAGTTCAGTTCACCTGACACTCGGACCGGCGGCTGCCTCGGGTCTCTCCTCCTCCTGCCTAACCTTTTCTTCATCCACCTGCTGGCCTCTGTGAAAGCTCCGCCATAGCCACCACCAAACAACTGAGTTATTTTTACACACCAGTCAGCATCTGGACAATCCACCACCTTACATTGTTTATACTGTTACAAAAACTGTGGCCAGTCCAGCTATGGTCACTGTGGTCACGCCAGCATCGAATCCATCCAAGTTACATGGTTTATTAAAATAACCAAATTACAGCATTTACATTTATGTTAGACTACTTTTAATTAAGTGCTTTAGCCCACTTACAATGAAATTTGAAAAAAAAATCTTGTTCATGACCTGTGTAGTATGTTAACACTATTGAAAGTAAAAATAACTTGAACTCCAATTTTGAAAACAAAACTTTTTTTTTTTTTTTTTAATGAAGCGCTGACTTGTATTATGAGTATGAGTCTGTGGTCTGGGAGAGAGTCCTGTAACTCTCTGTCTGCAAAATACAGTATATAATGACCAATGTTGGGCAATTAATTATATAGTTACTTCTTCAAAAAAGTAACTGATTTATGCAAACAACAAAGTTTTTTTGCAGCTGTTTACCTAAAAATGCAGCCAAGACGTTTTTGTAAATAAATATTTCAAACTATTTACAGAATAATCAGGTGTTCTGCATCAAATTTGATGCCACACAAATTATTTGTGCCACTCCAAAAAAATAATTTCTGTCCACTATGAGATAAAGGAGAACAACAGCCTGATACCTGTAGGCCTGACAACAGGAGATGTATCACTGCTGTAACACCTGTAACATTCAGCAGTCGCCTCATTGTTCTGACACACACAACAAAACTATTGACTACACTACACACTAACTACACAAGATTTACGCTAAACGTGCAAATCTCTCACATCTCAAAACACCGCTGTCACTCCTAAAACTCCCCCCTTCCTAAACAACTAAATGCCATGTTGCCATATAATTTTTTGATTGGTCGACATGGTACATTTTGGTACACCAATAGGAAAGGGTGGGGGTTTTTTTGGTTTTGGTTTTGCTCACAGGCGGAGAGTGCTTTTGAGCGTTTTCCTTATAAAACGCCGTTTTTACCGTTTCTTCCCACAGTAAGAAAACCAAACATTGCATATATTTTTTATCATAATTCTGGTTTTACGTGGCCTATCAACACAATTTAAAAACTGGTATAAAGTCCACACTTTTTCCGTCAATTGTTCCGTCTGTCCTGCTCACATCTCCAACGGTTATACACGTTGTCATTAACGTGGCTTCACTCCACATCAGCCACGCCGCTTTGCTAGCTAAAACACCGGTGTCTGGACTATGGGATAAGGCATCGTTCTAATCAGCCAATCACTTACTGACTAACACTGCAAAACAGAATTGTTAAAGTATTTATTTTAATTTCAATTCAGGTTAGATTTTCTTTTGTGTGAGCAACACAGATTTTCTGTGCGCAGAGACTCTGCCAGCAGTGCGCAATTGCTCACGCGCGCAGCTTAGAGGGAACATTGCCCAAGAGCTGTGGGTAGTGACCGAAAGAACGAGATCGCGGATACAAGCGATGGAAATGAGCTTCCTCCGAAGGGTGACCGGCCTCTCCCGTAGGGATAGGGTGAGAAGTTCAGCCATCCGGGAGAGGGTTAGAGTAGAGCCGCTGCTCCTCCACATTGATAGGAGCCAGCTGAGGTGGTTTGGGCATCTGACAAGGATGCCTCCTGGGTGAGGTGTTCCGGGCATGTCCCACCGGGAGGAGGCCCCGGGGCAGACCCAGGACACGCTGGAGAGATTATATCTCTCGGCTGGCCTGGGAACGCCTTGGTGTTCCCCGGATAAGCTAGGGGAGGTGGCCGGGGAGAGGGAGGTCTGGGCTTCTCTGCTTAGGCTGCTGCCCCCGCGACCCGGCCTCAGATAAGAAGATGGATGGATGGATGGGTGTTGGTGCAAAAATAAAAATTTTCCTGCCAAAATGTGTTATTTTTGGCATCTTTGGCAAACAATCTAATAGTAACAAAGTGGTTAAAGATACAATCAGTGTGCGTTAACAGGGAGGCAACATGGACAGTTCCAAAACCACCCAGATGCAACTAACATTACCATTTGAGTAAGACTAACATGGGGGGAGTGTATTTGTAGGGTGTGAGCTCAGAACCTAGTCTGGCCCATCTGACCAAATATTTCATGTGTGTATGTAGGTAAAATTAAACTCATAAGGAATTCGGTCAACAGAGGATTTATGAAGTATATTTATCAGCTACAGAAGATCATGAAAAGGGATGCTGTGAATAGTTCCTGTTTCTTTCTCAGGCACTCTTTCCTTTGAAATATTCAAAGACAATGGAATTTCGTTTCAATCCTAAATCAACAGTAGCTATAAAGAATACAACTGTGGCTGTGCGACAGTTTTCCTCACAACTCAAAGTATAAAACTACCTAACACCTTATTTAAAAGCATGGTTCTTATTGGATTTCTAGATGCTAATAGCTAATTCTACCCTTTTCCTTAAGATAATCAACATTTTCTGCAGTTTTATCTTTTCTACTTATACTCTTAAGATCAACAACAACAAAAATAAACTTGTATTTTTAAACAACCAAAACAGTTTTATCCACAATTCAGTATTATATAAAACTATGCTTCACAGGTAGAAATATGATTATTATATTCACCAAAATTTGCAAGGTGGGATTGCAGAGAACAGTTCTAACTCTTATGCCTCAATGCAGATCTGGTATTGCAAATACATTTCTACATACAGAATGCAATGAAAGCAGACTTTTTAGAGGATAAAATAAGTATTGGTGACTTGGCTGAGCATGAAATGGCAGTGCTGAATCACTTACCAGCACACGCAACCATTTGCTGTCTAAAGATAACTTTAAGTAAATGCGGTGATGTTTGCTAGTCTTTTTGAAAGTCCCAAATATCTAATTTTTCCAAAATCAGAGCATCCACAATGCAAACAAACAGAAAAAAGCAGCTGATGTGGTAAATGTAAAATACTGAAGTAATATCACTCTTTTGTCATCCATTTGTTTTCATTGGATATAATGTCAGTGTGTAACAGCATCTATCTCAATGTGTTTTAAGTTGCAAGGGCAAGACCTTACAATGACAGAAAGAAACATGCAGTCCTCTATCACTTTTTTGTCACATTAGTGAAAACAGTGGTTGGAGAACATGGCCATATGACCTGTGTCAAAACAGTGTCAAAAGTAAGTGTGGAAATGGTCTTAATCAACTAGTGAAGTGTATATAGTATATATACTGTAAGTATATAGTATTCCAGGAGAACACATAGAAAACATTCCTAAATAAATTATTCTTAATATTAGAACATTTATAAATAAAGACTTTGAAACATAATAACAGAGAACAGGATAAAATTCATTTCTAGAGTGCCAACTTTTCACTCCATCGTTTCTCTTCTATTTCGTGTTTGCTGCACTTACAAGTCTCTCTCCCCTAACTACAGTGCTATGAAAAAGGATTTGTCCCCTTTCTGATGTCTTGGTTTTGTGCATATTTGTCATGCCTATATGTTTCAGATCATCAAACTAATTTTAACATTGGACAAAGTCAACCTGGTTAAATACAAAATACATTTTTTTAAGGATGATTTCATTTATTAAGGGAAAAATTTATCAGAATCTAGCTAAAAAGTAATTACACCCTAAACCTAGTAACTGGTTGTACCGCGCTTTGCAGTCAAGCATTTGCAGTAACTCGTAACAAGTCTTTCACTTCACTGTGGAGGATTTTTAGTCCATTATTCCTTGCAATGTTTTTTTATTTAGTCACACTGGAGGATTTTCAAGCATGAATGGCTTGTTTAAGGTTGTGCCAAAGCATCTCAATCAGATATGAGTCTTTATAGTCCACGTCAAACTTTTTCTTTTCTTTTTTCTTTAGAGATGGATTTGGTCTGGTGCAGATCATTGCTACATAACTTGCTGCTACATAACTTAAATGAACTTGACCTTCAGGGCATGAACTTATAACATTTGATTCAGCATTTTCTGGTAAAAAGCAGCTTTGGATCCATTATTTACAGCAAGTTGTCCAGGTCCTGAAGCATCTTCAGACCATCACATTACCACCACCATGTTTAACAGTTGGTATGAAATACTTTTTATGTTAAGTTTATGGCAGATGAAACTGAATGCAAACCTTCCAAAATGTTCAACTTTTTTTTGTCCATGTGATATCTTTCTAAAAGGTCTTGGGGATCATCCAGATGTTTCTTTTTGGCAAATGTGAGATGAACCTTTGTGTTCTTTTTGATTAGCAGTGGCTTGCCTGAGAACCTTATCACTTATTTGCCCAGTCTCTTTCTTATTGATGTGTCATGAACAATAACCTTAACTGAGTCAAGTGAGTCTTGCAGTTCTTTACATGATGTTCTTGGTTCTTTTTTGAGCTCCAGGATGAGTTGTTGATTCAATCTTTGGAAGTTTCACCACTGTTTTATCCATTTGTAGATAATGGCCCTCACCATCATTCACTGAACTTGGAATCCTAACAAATAGCTTTGTTATCTTTGTTAGCTTATAGATGTATATAATTTTGTTTCTATCGTGGGCCCTGAGTTTCAAGTTTTTGTGGCTTTAGAGAGGTGATTAGATTAAGAGGAGATTACAAGTTTTGTTAACAGTATTTGTGTTTCCTAGTGTTCATGAGTTTTAATATTTGTGCCTCCTAGTCTTAGTTTAGTTATTAGTGACTCCAGGTTTATTAGTTCCTCCTTGTTTTTTCTTCTTGTTCCCTCACTCTTGTCTTCGTGTCAGTCCTGTCCCTGTATTTATTTTCTCTGTGCCACGTTTATCTGTTTTATTTTGTTAATCCTTGCCGCTGTGTTCTGTTTTACTTTCCCTAGTCTTGTATTTCCCAAGAGTTTCAGCTGCTTTCCCCCAGTCTTTCCTCTCTGCCCCAATAAACCCTCTGTGTATTTATACTTGCTGTCTTCTGTCTTTGCCCAGTGTTTTTCTGTTCCACTTCTCCATGTCCTGTGAGTTTTCTCTCTTGAACTTTGTTTTTCATTTGGCTTTGTCTTTTGCCATATTCTCTTCACATCAGCTTAGATAAATGACTCGCCTTTTGTTTGGCCTCAACCTGTCTCTCTGCGTCTGCATATCGGGCCCTCACTCATCAAACTTGACAGTTTCTCATCTGTTTTTTTTGCACTGTGTCATGATGTGTTGCATTTTGAGATTTTTTTTTAGCCTACTTCACTTTGTCAGACAAGTTTTATTTAACTCATTTCTTGATTCAGTAGGTCTGTCAGTAATCAGGTTTGGGTGTGGCTTGTGAGAAACTGACCTTTCCAAAATTTACCTTTCCAAAAGAGTATGGTTAATCACAGTACATTTGAATTTAACTACAGAGGCACTTAGTTATTCACATAGGATCAGGCAGATTTGGAGAGTTTTTTCCCCCTTAATAAATAAAATCATAATTTAAAAATTGCAGGAAGGAAGTGAATATCTTTTTCAGGCATTTGGTAAGAACACGAGCAATAAGTATTGTTCCCAAAGTAATAAAACTTAATACATATATTAAGTAGAGTTTACACACATATAAAATACATACATGCTTTTTGTTTGTGTGTGTGTGTTCATGAGTTTGCGTGGGTGGGTGCTGGGGGAGGGGTTTTAAATATTTATGATATGCCATTTTTGGAATGCAGTTTCATGCATTTCTCTTTTTTCTGTCATCATGGCTCATTATTATAATTAGGCTGTTATAGATATTCATGCATGAAGGTGAGTCACTTTTAAAGATATTGGTATGTACACCAAATAGTCTCTCTCTCTCTCTCTCTCTCTCTCTCTCTCTCTCTCTCTTACTTGTATTTCATATTTTTTACTGATTACAACGATGGGGAATAAAAGCATGTAACTGTTCATTCTGACCGTACGCTCAGAAAGACAAATTAAAGGACAATACAAACAGCGATTTTATTTTAAACTTAGCCTAACTTAACGCCAATAAAAGATTTTGGACTGATGTGCTAAATACCTCTCTCCACTACCATCATCAAAACACCAGCATTTTAATTTTAAATGTTACTCATGTGTAAATCTTCCAGTTACTGTTGAAGTTTAATATGAATCCTGGCAAATCCAAGACATCCAAGAGGTTGGAAAACAGCATCATGTGAAGTTGTCGTTGGCTTACTGTAATTCTGCCTTACATGTTCCATGGCAACTGGTCAAACACTTATCCAAAGAGTGCTGAGCTTTACACAGACTAGAAGTACTGCACCACAATTTGATGAAGAACCTTTTTTTTGTTTTAGTTCTTTACAAAAATTAAAAATGAATTTTCAATCTGTAGGAGTTGTAGGAGTAGATATGTGACATAAAAATAGCAATGCTTTTAAAAAGACTTTAAATTAATTGACTGGAAAAAAATCACAGAAAGTAATGTTTTATGAATGTCTTGTTTTCTCTTTCCAGCCACAAAATATACTACCAGGTAGAGCTTTGGAAGTCACACAATATGCAGTACTATGCCAATGTTTTAGTCACTAAAAGTAAAGTGGAGATGCTTTCAAATATAATTCCATCAATAGGTTTTATTTATCGCTTCCAAGAAAGTGGAGTAAAAGAGTAACAGAAAAAAACAAACCAAAAAGACAAAATCAAATCAATTTGGCATGACTACCCTTTGCCTTTCTGACAGCACGGAGCCGAAGACACATGCACTCACGCACAGTTTTGCAAAGTACTTAGCAAAACAGGCTGTTTGAAGCATTGAGCAACTTGCTAGATTTCTTCTGAGGATGCAGGTTGTGTCTCTTCATGTAATCCCAGACCGACCAAAGACTCCCTGTTCGCCTCCCAAGAAAATTCTTTATTGCCTCTTTTCTACAACTGCTGAGAGTGATGCTGGGCCAGTTTTGCCTTTAACTTTTTAGAATATCTCCATGTCTTTTTTATAGGTTTGAGATTTTGAGACCTTCATTGCTTTACTACCAAAAGTTAAAATCTCTGGGCTGCATATCCCTGTCATTGTTTGTCATGTGATAGCCCATCCCATAACCACAGTGGTTAGTGATAGACTACTTCTGTCCATTTTCTTGCAGCTTTTAAATGCTGTTAACTTGAAGATTTTAACGTGGGAGTCTACGGGGACTGACTTGCTTTTAGAACCTCCGTGTAATAAATGAAGTATCTGCATTGGCTTCATTTTTCAGTCTTGAAGGTTGCTGCTTAGCTGTAATAGGACACAGATTATGGATGTTTAAGTTATGGCGCTTGTTGAAACTAGCATGGTAAAATGTTTCATGTCCATGTAGCATTTCTTTAGAGCATTTGTAACTTTTCCAGTATGTCCTTGATTCCATTTGGCATCTTTTGCTTCTGTGGGCATGGTAGAATCTGCTAAAACAGGAGGATAACTTGACACTGAAGTGCTTGCTCCATACCACACAAGCTCTTAGAAACGACTGAGATGTCCACATTTGCAGTTATTCGTTACAGCGGGTTGAATTAAATTTATGCAGCACCTGGGATCATTAACATTTTTTATCTCACCATGGAAATGAAGTATCTCAATGAAGGATTAGATGTTTCATCGATGCGTCTACAACACAGTCAGGTCTTTCTTTGCTGCTCTATCACTGTGAACAGATAAACTACGTGTGCAAGTAAAACAAGTTGAGGCTGAAGAAAAAGATGACAGCATCAGTGAGCCATCTTGAATTTAGCTAGGGCTAGTTGGTTACTATGGCTACCATTTATGTATACATATGGTGTATATACTAACTCTTGACACACACTTCTTTAGACCTGACCTTCTTCCCTCCCTCCTTCACTATCATAGTTTCACTCACAATCGGCCCTCTCCCATTCTCCTCCCCACCAGCATAATGACATTTGCATACAGATGTCTCACTTGTGCTGATAATGCATTCACCAGTCTGTGTGTGTGTGTGTGTGTTTGTGTGCAGTTTGCAACTCTAATCAGCTGACATCTGAGCACAGGTTAAGGCTTCAAGGCAGAGCAGCACGTGCAACCTTTTGGGGGAAAAAAGCCTCATTACTGTCATTATCGGCGTCATTATCAGAAGTAAGACAGCTTCTTTGGCTTGGAAAAATAGCAGCAGAAAGAAGGTTCCAAAGTGAGTGATTTAGGAGTGATTTGGGGGAGGAAGTGAGGTTGGAGTGATGGGAGAATTGAGAGGAAAAAAAACACTCCTTCTACTTTGCTGGAACAACTGTGCCTGGCAGACTGAAGTAAAAAAGGGGATTGAGTTGAACTTGTCAGGGCCAGGTTCTAAATCTGTGGTCCTTCCCCCGCCCTCCCTCTGTCTCTTTTTCTTCTTCTTCTTCATCTTCTTCTTGTAGCATTTTCTTCTCTTGCCTCATGAAACAAGCCACCTACACTTTAGGACATCTGCTAAGCTGATTTTCTGGAGCTTAGCAGCACCACAGTGGTATCAAAGAGATTAGGTGAAACAACATCCAACTCTGGCTTTGTGCTGTGTTTCAATAATGTAGCGCCGTGCGACCATGCGCAAGTGTTTGTTGTGCCTGTTTTGCCTCCAGTGCACGCTTTGCTTTGCTCGCTGGCGCGCAAGCTCGGCTGTGTATGTGTGTGGGTGTGCGTATTATGCTCAGTGTTATAGTGCCATAAGTCACAGAGCTGGTGTAATACAGTTGGATCTGGAGTGTGAGCTTTTTTTGTGTGTAAGGATTCAGACGGCATAACCAGAGAGCTGCTTCAGAGGATCTCTCAAGTCTTTGTTTTTGAGCCAAGCCCATTATCACTGGAGAAAAATCATTTCCATAAAATAAACTGGTGTTTGGCTGTGCTGGAAATACACTAAATGTTAGGACTTACTATTGCCTTGCGAGGCCTTACACTAATGCATACTTGTATTTTCCTTTTTCTCACGTAGATATGCACCACATATGTGTTCACTTGGTGTTCTCCTGCCATACATTTGGTAATGAAAGGGGTGCTTTATGAAGCAAAGTAACTATACTGAACTGAATTATGCATGCATGATGGCTAACACTTAGTAACTATCCACACACGTAATTAAGTAGTGAAATGTAATAATGTAATTTATCCCTCTGGGTTTAGGGTTTAAATAATTGCTGCAGAGTCAGCCGACTGTGCATTATGTGTGTGTGTGTGTGTGTGTGTGTGTGTGCGTGTGTGTGTGTGAGAGAGAGAGAGAGAGAGAGAGAGAGAGAGACCATGGTTGCATGCTTTCTTTTTATTCCTTATGTGTGAGACAGAGATCAAGAAAGGGAGTTCTCAATTAGTTTTTTTCTTTCTCTCTAGCAGCTTTCACTTTTTTGTGTTCACTAACTAGAGAAAAAAGAGTGGAGAGGGGAAAAGAGGGAGCGGGAGGGAGAAGGAGGGGGTGAAAGAAGAAAAGAGAGCAAGCCAAAGAGCGTCGGGTGCTGTGTCAGTCTGATATTTTCCGTAGTGACAGCTGGGCCCAGAAGCTCAGACCCTTTTCTTCTGGCACACAAAGCCCATTAAGTATGCCACTCGCTCAATGGCCCCCACAGCCTCCAAATTGCTCCAAGCTCCTCCCTAAAGTGTGGCAGCCTTTGTCATTGTAATCAGGCCTTGTTTTTGAAGTGCTGCCTGTATTTACCGCTGCTCGGGCTGCATATTTGCCAAGCCTGCTGCCGCTGCTGCTGCCCGGTCTGAGAGGGGGTGAGAAACTGTACATGGAGAGGGCTAAAAGACAGGGAGGGAAAGATAAGAGATGGAAAGCTGGAGAGAGAAAAAGAGGAGATGGAAGCAGTTGTCGACATGAGTAGAGAGAGGATGAAAGGATGGGAGGGGTCAAGTGTGGAGAGAAGGTGCGGTGACTCCAGATGAAGAAAGCGAAGTGAAGAAATCAGCCTGGAGAGGCCTGGAAGAATTTGACTTATCGACTTTGGATGGTGACAAGGGGTCAGGCGGGCGACCTCAGCGGGGGCATAGAGTGTAGGACGCAGGGGGGAGGAGTGTGCTGGGATGCTAGTCTGTACCACTGGATTGACAAGGAGGGGGGTGGAAGGGGAGGGCTTATTTACAACTCTGATGCTGCATTGTGGCTCAAGCTCACTTTAAGATATTCATATTCAAGTCAGAGAAAAAGAGAAAAAGTCCTGCAGTGTAGATTTGTGTAAGTGACAGGCAACGTGACAGAGCGGTACAGAGGACAGACAGAGGAGCAGACGACGCAGAGGAGCTGAACGACGTGATGCCTTTTGGCAGAGCTGCCCCCCACTCCCACCCACCCCATGGGGAGGCTCAGGCTGCGGATGGGGTTGGGTACGCAGGGGAGGGGTCTCTAGAGATGACGGTCATCAGAAGTGGCATCCAGACCCAACTTTGTCTGTCTCTTGGCCTTTTCCTTTCACTCTGAGTGTATGTGTGTGCACGCCTGTTACAAATTCATAACTCCCACAAAAGACAGAGGAAGGAGAAGGGGAATCTGTGAGTAATGAAGAGCTACAGGCAGCTTGTGTCTTCATCATGCTACAACAGCATATATTTTGACTGCATATGCGTTGATTATGGTAGAGAGTTGGTTCACAGTTTTAGAGCTAAGTGCACATTCGAGGTGTAGATTAAAATGGATGTTACTTGCTATCATCTAGAGCTCACAAAACGTCTGATATAGATATGTCATTCTATGTCAAACATCTGACCTCTTACAGATTGTTGTGGATTGGATAAGCAGATGGATGGATGAAAGGAAACAGTGATGTAAATGTATGATTATTCATACACAGTATTTGAATTGACGTTGTTTCCAATTTGCAGCACTGCATTTCACAAATGAGGGCCACTCTGCATCATTTTTTTTTGTATTAGGTCTTGTTTAAAACAATAAAAAATAAAAATGGTAAATGTCAATGAGCATATACACAGATATAGATGTATCTGTGATATGCTCACTAACACTTGGCTTACCCATGCTCGAAACTTACCCGTTAAGCTTCGAGGACGACAGTGAACTTAACTATGCTTGTGGTTTCAACCAGCCACAAGACTCTTAAGAAATCAGGGAGTACTTTGACTCCTTCTCCTCAGTGTTTCTCCTCAGGATTTCCTTTATAAAATATCATCAGTTTCTCAGATAATGAGGTCAGTGATGTTCAGGTTTCAGACGGCTCTCTACATCCAGTCTTCAGGCAGTCTTTACTCTTGGATCTGTATGATATGTGTGTGGTCTACATCCACCTGCTATTGACATGTTCCGATTAGGAGGGACAGCCAATCAGAGGTAAGGTGGATTACAGAGAGGGGTACAGTGTTCCAGTCAGAGGTTGAACTGAAAGCCTGCAATAAGGATTGTTCCGAACTATGGCTCATTCAAAGTTACCTCAACAGTGTTAAAAAATAAATGTATGGAGCTGGGAATTGGCAGCATATCTTTATGTAGTTTATTATATTGTGACTTGTATCTTATCATGGGCTATTATGGCACATAATGGTCTTTTTATTTTACTCTTTTTGTGTACAGCGCTTTCTAAATGTTTGTCTGTGACATGTGTTTAATAAATAAACTTTACTTGCTTACACCTGAGAACCATGGGAATGCTAACTGTTTCAAAATGTGAACATTTTAAGACTGTTTGTGCATTTATATCACTTTGTCACATATCCACAATACATAAAAACAAGGAAATTCAGAAGCAGTCTAACGTCTATAAGATTTTACACTATACACTAGTCTAATGGCAACTATGATTTGATTTTATCCACCAGTTGAATTGCTAAGGCTTAGCTGTCATGATACGCACTTCCATTGTAAGTGATGTTGGACATAGTCCTCATGTCACCAAAAATACATGAGATAGTTTAGGCAAAAGTAACATGGCTCTCTGTTTGTATCAGCTTTTCTTTTGCTCAGCAGGAACAAATAATGGGGAAACACAAAAAGGAAACTACTTAAAGCAGACCTGAAACTATTAAGGGAAATCAAAACATATTTACTATTTTGATTGATCTATAGTTCAGTCTTCAAAAGCTGTGAAGAATACCAAAACCCTGCTTTCAAAGACATCACCTTGGATTTCTACTTTATTTTCCCTCAGTCTGTTTAACATTTAACAAAACAAAGTGGGGGTCTTTACATCTTAGATGCGGAGTTCTTGCACAGCCTGTACATGTAGTGCCCATTTCTCCATCAGCAATTCTGTTTTCAGATAAAGTCCTGCTGTGATCTTCTCCATGACGAACATCATCTTAACCCTTTCTCTCAGTGCTTTTAGGGGCGGGGGGTTATGGTTTTAGCTGAAAGATAGCAAATCTTTGCTTTCCTACAAGCAGCAGAAGATATCTGACTGGATGATTTTATTTAGTTAATCTGCAGATTAATTAACAATGCAAATACTCATTATTTGCAGCCTTCTTATTTCATTAAAAAATTTGAAGTCATGTCTATCAGAAGATATTTCAGTATGGGTGTGTTATTATTTTAGACCAGCCTGAAAAAATTGAAGCGGTCCTTTAGCAAAACACTGCTGGGTGGACATTTAAAATCATGGATTTCTCAGAAACCCAAGCACTAGTGGCTTATCTGTATCTAATGAAAGCTGACATATATGGGTATGATAAAGATGCATGCATGTTAGAGAGAAAGAAGAAGCAAGGTTGGGGGTATGACAGTAAGAGAGGGGTTGGAGGGAGGGGGCATGTAGGAAAATAAAGTCGTCATGTTATGAATCTGATTGTTGTCACAAGAGTGGACTCTGGTGTCCATCTGTGCACGAAACCAGGATGTGTTTCTGTGTCAAAGTGAGCGTGCGTCTAGTTGCTATTTTTTAAAAAAAGAAATAAAGCTCTTTATTTTCCTTAACAAATTATTCACATCGTTCACATCATTTGTTAGTTCAAACACAAATTTGCTCATTTATCAAAGAGAAAAACTTTTTCCCTTCCAGTGGAGCACTGACCCTTACGTCTTTCCACCAGCGCAGCCCAAAGTTGTTCCAAATCGAGATGCTGAATAATGATAATGAAAGGGTAGGAGTGAACATTTAAGAGGACTTTTGAATAACGATGATGATGAAGATGGAGTGAAATTTCCATTAATTAACTCACGGGAGTCATTTTCTCAACAATGTTCTGTTTCCTGCTCGTCCCTGTGTGTGTTTCTGTGTGTATTTGTTTAAACTTTATTGTCACTGGTGTCTCTAGGACAGCTGGAGGCTATGTCAGAGTTCAGCTGCTTGTTATACAGAGCAGAGAATGAGAGGAGAGAGGGTTGGGGGTGGGGTGGTATGGTGTGGGGAGGAGTGTTCGCATTCATTTGTGTGCGTTTGCATATGCCTGTGAATGTGTAGTGTTTGTGTGTGTGTGTGTGTCTCTGTGTGTACGTGAGTGTGTCTGTGCGTGTTTAGTCCTATCTGGGTAGTGGAACAGAAGGGTGAAGGGGGGTGAATAGTGAAGTTAATGGGCTAATGAGAGCACCGTGCTTAGGAAGAATACAAGAGGCTGTCTGGCATGGCCAGATAAAAAAAACTTGCAGAGGCATTAGTGGAAACCCAGCAGTCCTCCTTAACGGCGACACGTTCTTTGTCCACGCACACCAAAAGCCACTTTAATATGCAGGGAATTCATTATAGATGTGTTTCTTTCGTTTTTTGGAGCCATAAAAGCAAAGAGATGGAGAGTGAAGGGATGTGGAGAGCAGATGTGTAAACTAGAAAACCACATCCAACTTTTTAGGAGCATTAGTTTCAGTTTAATGTTTAGATATGGTTAGCTTTGTTGTTTACTCGATGATAAGAATAAACATGAAAACTATGCTTCAGTTAAAGGCTGTGTATCGGTCAGATATTTGTTGACAGCATTTAGAACCACACTTCCGTGCACATTCAAGTAAGTTTAGCTCAGATGCGCACGGCTAAAACTAAAATTCATCTAGTCAGTTTCATTTCATTCAATGTTTAGTTCAGTAATCAAAGTTTGGGCTCAAATAAGCGGTTTAAGTTGATTTTGTTTTATTTGATCTAGTTGGACTTCTTAGTTTTAAGTAATTTTTTAGTTTAGTTTAGTTTAGTTTAGTTTAGTTTAGTTTAGTTTAGTTTAGTTTAGTTTAGTTTAGTTTAGTCTAAGCCCCGTGGCAGCATGTAGAGCTTGTACCACACCTTTTACCTTATGTCAGCTGGAACAGGTTACAGTCCCTCTGCAACCCCATTTAAATAAGCCTCCAACAGTCTGTTTAAGGGCATTTGCAGCAGCTGTTTCAGTTATGTTTAGTTTAGCTTCATTTAATTTAATCTGTTGGAGTTTAGTTTTGGTTGACACAGGTTGAGTTGAGTTTAGCGTACACAGTTGTTGTTAGCTGTTCAGATTTGTCTGTTTGTTTTTTAATTCAGTTACGTTTTATTTGAATATCTTTAGTCTTCAGTGTTGAAAATTCAGGCTTTATGAAGCAAGTTAAGGGATTTTTCTTTGGGTCAAGAGGAATGCATTTTGTGCAGATTTGTTACAGTACAAACAGGCTAGGAGCGAGTTTTGTGAATTTAGTTTTGTTTTCTTTCATTTTGTCTTTCATTTTCTATTTTCCAGCTTGGTGAAACAATTATTGACTTGTTCTAATAATTCCTTTTTTATGATGAAGACTGGAAATTTGACTGTAGTCAGACTGTGTTAATTTATTGTGCTGTCACAGCTTAGTTTAGTTTGGGGGGATTTTAAAAGTTTTTCCAAGTCATCCAAGTTCTTTTTATTTTTGTTTAATTTAGCAGCATTGATTCTTCTAATAATGTATACAGGTAGTTTAGCTTGGTTTAGTCACTTACATCTACTGTGCTTACACAGAAAGGGAAAGTTGAATTCAGTGTAGTTTAGTTTATTTATTGTGACCATTCAAGTTTAGAAGTGAGTCAAGCAAATGTGGGGTTTTTTTGGTTTTGCTTGAGTTTGTCTTTTAGCTTACTCTAGTAACATATAGTTATTTGCTAGCGAAGCTTATACTCTAGTTAAGGATAATGAAATTTAGTTTAATTCACTTCAATTGAGTAAAAATGTATCTGAGTTCAGCTTTATCTCAGGCTTGTGAAAAATAATTAAGTGGAGTATTTTTAGTTTAGTTTATTTTTTTTTATAATTTAGTTTAGCAACAAATATTGTCAATATAAAAAAATACAATATGTAAGCTACATAGTGTATTTGTGTTTAAAAAAATATTTAATTTAGATTAAGAGTTTGTTTAGTGTAGTTTGTTTTGTTTCAGTGCATTTATTAGTGAGCAGTGATTCATTTATTTAAACTGTAGAGGATGAAGGGAGGCTAATCTGAGATGAGCTGGTTTTACATTAACACTACAAATTTTTAAAGTGTAGACAAGCACACGCCTCCATGAAAGGAGAGGATATTGTTTGGCAATGTGCAACTCTCTTCAACAAACAATAGCAATAAGCAATCAGAACATTAAATGTACATGAAAAGGCTGTAGAATGTGTTGAGGTTGCTTTACCCCCATTACATCTTGGAGAGATGGGGATGGGGGTATTGGGAGCAAGCAATGGGAGAGCTCATTATCTGGCAGACCATCTGCTATTGGGAGGGAGGAACTGTCTGTCTGTCCCAGACACAGACGCTCTGAATAGGCCTGGAGTTCCAGTGAAAATGGTCCTCTAACTTCCCTAAATTAGCTGTACATCTGGTACATTTGGTCACACGTGATGAGGGAGGCTGGTGGAAACTGACCAATCATGTTTAAAAAAAAAAAAAAGTAGAGAAAAGAAAAGAGATGTTGCTAACATAAGCAGAATGTAGAAAAAAATATACCTTGCTTTAATTCAATGTTTGTTTACAGCTAGATTCATCATTCTGCAGCTCAGTTCTGCTTCATTACGTGTCCATGCAGTTGTCCACGAGTTTGTGGTGGACTTGTGAGATATTTTTGATCTAATCCCGCGAAGCTCTTTGTGCAACACGTTTGAATCTATGTTTGATGTCTGTGGAAGTTTTCAGTGCAGCAGCATGTGCAGGTTGATGTAAATGAAGCAGATGAGAGTTTATGTGCATTCAGTCAGATCGCTGGGGGAGCGTGAGTGTGAAAAGTTGCCCGGCGCAGCAGATGCTCTTTGTTGCTGTTGTTCGGGCTATTGTTGTTGAAAGCTGACACTGAAGGGGCGGGATAGGCTCCAGCTCTTGGCAGCAGGAGGGCAGCCCTCCTTCCTATTGGCTCCCGCGCGTGTCGGTCAGTGGTCTGTCACCGCCCCTCGTCACTTCGTCGGCAAGTTGAAGTAAAGTTTGAGCAACTTTGTTAGGCTGAAGTAAACTTGCCAGCAGCACTTGACGGCCGCTGCGGGACTTTTCAGAGGGACCGAGAGAAGGAGCACCGCAGAGATGAAGCTGTGCCGCACTTTTCTAGGTTCGTATCGCTCACTTTTTTAAACTGTAGAGGAGCAACTTTGAAACTTGGTGTTTAAACTTTGTGTCTCGGCATCTCCATCTCTCTTTAGAATCATTGTGCTGACGCAGATATAAACAGACAGTCAACAGACACGCTCCGGAACTTTGTTTTAAAAAGTTGCAGCAGCTCTGTTAGCGTCCAAGAAATAAATAAATAGAAAATTTAAAAAAAAAAAAAATCCCTTTCGAGACATTGTGACCATCGCTGTACTGAATTAAAAGACGCTTACAGCTATGTCTGGTTACACCAGTTGTAACTTTAAAACTTCACGGGGCAAACTCATCGCATGCAAGCATTTCGAAATAAACTTAAGAAATGTAAACTTGAGTTCTGAGCACACAGCAGAGATAAACTCCAGCCTCCAGATAAAAACTGGCCAGACAAAGGACAGTTGGTCCCTGGGGGACCGTGTGGCCCCGGTACCATGGGGACACTGCCAAAGCTGCGGGCTTATTAAAAAGTTTTTTTTTCTTTCTCTCTCTCGGAGTGTGTGTGTGTGTGTGTGTGTGTGTGTTTAGTCTGTCGGCTTGTTCCATCTGTCGAGGGACTATAGGGGCCTCCCCCGGTCCCATCCTAAGCGCTCACTCAGCTGCTGCCCCCATGTAATATTTATACTGGCTGCCTGCACTCCGCACAATATAGCCACCATACAAGAGCTATAGTGCTGCAGGCCTCTGCCATCTGCATCTGCAGACAGACTTTAGAACAACAGAGGAACAAGTTTTCCCAGCTCGTGCACCGGCTGCTCGATTACTCACACTCAGCCTTTAGAAGAAAGTTTTTGTTTTCAGTTTTCATTTCTTCAAAATAATAGCCACAAGGGGCGACCGATTACAAATGTTAAACTGTGCCAACATAGGCTTATACAAAGTGACACGGTGTATTTTACTTTTTCTTTCCGAATGAGGTGAGTTTACCCGTGTCTTACCCTTCAAAATAAAAGGCAAGAACAAGTGAATGGCTTGATATTGTAAAGTTTTCAAACGTATACATTAAATAGGTTTAGATCTGTCCATTCATGAAAGTGATATTTATTTATTTATTTATTGGGGGGGGGGGGGGGGGTCAGTTTGGGGTGAGTATGGAAAATAGTTTTATATATATTTATATATGTTTTCAACGTAAAAACGTAAATACATTGACTATAAATACGAGTCATTAGATATTTAAATTAAAGACAGTTTAATTTTCAGTTGCTTGGACTTATAAAAGCTGCATTCTGCTTTGTTTATTTCAGTTTATATTAAGGATGAAATGATTGTACTTTATTTTGTCAACGTTTCCGTTCAAAAAAATAAATAAAATGCAGTGGTGATATGATAAAGTTTTTAGACCTTTAAATGGAATAAACATTAGTTTTGGATATTCATTTTCATAGATTTGGCATTCCGTTTTGTCTGTATTAGTTTATAACGAAGGCAAATATGGTTCAAGTTTTATCCTTCAAAATAAAAGCCACAACAGTAAAAAAAACACCAACAACAAAAACCCACCCACTTGGTACTCTTGTGACAGTGTGTTCAACAGTATTGAATAAAGTTTACATGTAAGCATTCATATTATTAGTGTAAAATGATTTTACTTGAAACCATAAGATTTACCTTTTAAAATAAAATGTGAAAAACTGACAAGTTTGAAGCAACGTTATCGATTATTGGGACAAATGGAGCAATATTCCCTATTTTTAAAGGTGAAATATTATCATTTTAAAAATAGGACATTTGTTTGATGCCATTAAAGTTAGCTGATGGTAGATAGTTAGTGTCAACAGTGGGCAGACAAACGCTTTTGTTGCCTCAACAATGAGCTGTAGTAGATATTGTTTGCCAGAGCTGTCCACGGTTCTGAACACGCACAGAATCTCTGGAGCAGCACTTTGGAGCTGTCCGCAGTGCTGATAGCAGCGAGCGATTGTGATTTGAGGCCTTTTCTCTCTTCTCTTTTACCGCCAGAAACCCTCCGTGTGTCTCTAGTTCACACCTGACCTACAGGCCTCAACTTTGCGACACCGGTCCACCATGTGCTGGATCATGGCCCGGGATATTTCCTATTCCCCCCCCCCCCCCCCCCCCCTCTCTTTTGTTTATTGGGTTGTCGATGGCGTTGTTGTGAATCCCTTCTCTCTCTCTGCGTGTCTGTTTCTGCACACCACTGTCTGAAATCATACTGATGGCGGCGTGCACGGCCGGTGATTGATTTCAGCTCCAATGCATAACAATGGGATTTCACAAAAAGAGCCTGCTGCAAAGAGATAAGAATTTAATAGAATTTCTGAAAGCTGAAGGTTGGGCTTTTTGAATATTCCCTACGTGCGCGGCGTGGAGACAGCAGATAAAGGATGGCATTTGTGGGGACTATTCTCAAATGGCTTGTAATGAATGGTTGTCATTTCCACTAATGGTTTGAAAACGGCAAAGCAAAAAGCATGATGTGAGCAACATTTGGGAGTGACTCCAAGTTGCTCTGTTAAGACCGGCTGTTTGTTGTTCGGAGCTGCGGCGGTCAGCCTAAAAACGATGAGCAGATCAGGAAGTGAGAGTGATTAGTTGTCTTAGTAAACTCCTGCTTCTCTTTTTATTCAAACCAATATCGCACTTCAGTCCTTTCGTCGCCTCCCCTGAGCATAAATATTTTTTATGCTCGGGGGAGACATATAATCCCCCTCTTTGCCTATATGTCGTTAACCCCCACCCCCTTCTTCCCATACGGAGGAGTTATCAGATGCTGTCAGCGCTGCGCGCATATCCAGACTCTGCTACTACATCAATTCACGGTCCTCGACTAAAAAAAAAAAAAAAAAAAAGTCCCCCTGAATGAATTATTGGACGGTACCACTTTCCGGGGTGCGTTGGGGGTGGTGAAGGATTACAGTAATGCTTTTGGGGGACATCAAGAACTTGTCAGCGGGTGAAATGTATAAAACATGAGCTAATTCTGGTGTCTAATATTGTGTTGGAGCCCAGAGGCGTAGAGATGCTTCACCAACGATTACACGCTGATAATGGTGTTTATGGGATGTTTGGAGAAATGGAAACTTTATTTTCATATGTGGGAAATGGCGCGCAGTTAGAGTCAAATCTGGTTTAAAGTTGTACGTTTCGCTGGCCTGAGAGATGCTAAGGAGAGAGGAAGGACGAAAGTCAGGGAGGGGTGTGTGTTTGTGTGTGTGTGTGCACATATGCCCATTGAGTTAGTGTGTAGTAAGAGGGGACTTCAAGCCCTGCCCATCTGATGCTGGAGGTTTTACTACAGCTTCCGTGATGTCATGGCAAAGGGCGGAGGGAGGAGTTGAAAGGGGCGGGTGGGGAGTTGAGAGGGGATGGGATGGATGGAGGGAGGAAGGGAAGGGTGGAGGGAGGGGGTGGTACAATGGCTCATGAGGGAAAGGTAAGTCAATATTACGTTTTTTCTCCCCTCCTCGCTGACAAAGGCAAATGAAGCCATGTTTTTTGCTTACAAACAAGTAACATCTTAACGCCCGGATACGGAGCCGTGCGCCGATGCGCTGCGCAGGAGAGGCCGGTGCAACCTTCAGCTCGCTCTTCTTATTTATCACATCTGGACGTTTGGAACGGGATAGACGATTGCTTTTTACAAGAAAAAAACAAACACATAGAGCTTTTACTCGGGATATCGTGTCTCTTTAAAGAAAACTACTTGGCCTGCAACTCTGAAAAGAGAGCGAGAACGCGGCTCCGAAACCACAGAGGAAATATTATCGGATACAGGTAATCAGAAATGTTTTGAGTGTTTAGATTTGTGATGATTCATCTGGAATTACCCAGCTTTTGTGCGTGACTTTGATTCTGTGTGATATTTAAAAGCATCCCCCCACAGCGCGATTTAGCACCGGTTTAGTGTTGATGTCACATTTTTATATTTCCCAATTCCCCGGTGTGGATTAAAACTTACCCACAGCTGCGATCTCCCCACAGTTTGACCTGATTTTTTTTCTTCTTTTTTCCATTTATTTACGTTGTCAGCTGCTATTAGTATTTTCCGCTCAGGATGGAGATGAAGCTATATTTTAGCCCCTTCCATGCTGCGTGTGTTTACACCGGCGCCGTGTAATAAGTGGGAATAAACCAACTATGGCGCTTTCTCGGAACCTCAGTTGATACGTGCACTTCTCTGCCACTCTGCCCGTGTCGAATAGTTCATCATCAGAGTGTGGGGCTTGAAGAAGACACACTCAGTACGATGCTCCATCCTCTGCTCCGTCCTCTAGTTTCACCTTCCTGTCTCCAGGAATAAATTTGCTCGTTTACTGTACCACGTCCCACCCTTTCTAGTAAATTGAGATATGTGTGCAGAGTTTGTATTATTAGAAAGGTAGCGCAGCAGGAGTCCTGCGTGTGTTTGTGTGTGGACAGATGGATGGATGGAGTGAGGGTGATTTCGAGAAAGAGAGAAAGGCAAAGGGAAGGATGGAGGGAGGGGTTGACCATTTGATCCTCTGCAGCAAAAAACAGAGATGCTCTCTTCAAATGTCAGCCGCCTTTAGTAGTGCGCAGATGAAAAAAAAAAGTCCTCAGAAGCGCACTGAAAATAGACGCCGGGGAGGGGAGCCTCGAGTGGCACGTTTCACTGGATCTTTTCGGACTGTGGCACGGTGCAGAAAGCGAGCCCGTGCGTCTGTGCTGTTGTTGTTTTTTTCTTGTTTTTTATCCCTCACACCCCCACTCCCTTCTCTTGCTCACCCAACCTTCTTGCCTTGCTTAGATGGCCGCGTGATGTGTGCGCCTCGCGGCTTGTCAAAGCACCCGCGTCCTAAGATGGAGGAAAGAGATGGGGCTGCCGATGATGGTGATACACAGAGTGTTATGTCACCCGCTCTTTAAGTTTCTCCCCACTCCTCTGTAGCAGTAGTAACCTCAGAAGAGAGTGGAAGAAACTTGAGCTGCCCGTCAGGAAAGCTTTCGGCGTTACTTTGCTTCCTGGTTTTCGCCGTTGGAAACGCGGACTTTAAACGGCAGAATGTCTCCGCTGCTTTTAAATATCTGCGGCTTTAAAATAGTTTTTACAATCTTCCTCTGGAGTTGGTTAAAGCTCATTTAAATGCATAGAAAAAGCATCCGCAGGCCTATTGTTTGGCTTAATGTAGAATAAATACCGAGCCACACATGTAATGCATCCTAGGCAGAAAAGATAAAACACCTATTGTTTTTCTTCTGTTTACGTTTCCAGTGAAATGTAGCCTAGTTTTGGAGGGGGATTACCGAATTAGGTTATTGGTGCCTTATGCTGCTACAGCAGCGTATAGAGCTGCGTGTAGCAGCCTCTGATATGACCTGCTCCTGTGTGTGTGTGTGTTTGTAGTTACTGTGATAGGAGGAAAGCTCGCTATTTATGAAGGGTTGAATAGGCGATGGTGAGGACAGCAGGTGCCGGAGGAGGGAGCGCAATAAACGCACTGGAGGAGCAGCTGGGGCCAAATTGCACCCTCGTCATTCAAAGCCTATCAGAAATCTAAGCAATACAAGCAAAGGTCAGGGTTGGCCCTGGATTTCAGTAGAGAGGAAGCATTTCAACTGAAAGGCTGGAAATAATGAATTTCATGCCCTGCATTGAAATGGGAAATAAATAAAAAAGAAAAGTGAAAATTAATTTAAAAAGCAAGACAAAAGTGCACAGATTCTTCGAGAGAGGAGCGCAACTTGGAGAAGTGTTTGGAAAACGGAGAGGTACAGATTTTCAGGTGTGCGGCTCAGTTTAGTCTTAGAAGCAGCGGTTTGTGTCATTTTCTCAGAGGTCAAGGTGACCCTCAGGGGAGCTCCCCCCTCCTAAAAGCTGGTTGCCATGGTGCTGTTGCCTTTCCATCCAATCCCCATCACTAAACTGATAGTAGCATCTTGCAAGCTGCCCCTCTTTTAGTCACCTTTCCTGTTTAATTTGCCCTTTAAGCTAGGATCTTTAAATCACAAATTTTCTTTTCACACCTGCCTCATAATCTGGAAACTCTCCTTTCTTTTGTGCTTTGACACAAAGAAACCAACAGAGTAACATGAAACCACCCCGCCGGTGCACAACTTTTGATTTCTCGCTCCCGTCTGCTCAGCTTGCTGTAATCACACTAAGTTGTCTCTAAATCCTGCTTAACAGGGGGCCAGGGGTGTACAGCTGGCCCCAGCGCTGTACACACACTAATGCTGTTACAGACAGTTCACCCTGGTATTTAATCTAACTATGGATTTAGACCTCTTTGCTCTATTGTCCCAGTACAGTAAGCCGCAGTCCTGTAATGGTATTACTTGAGCCTAAACTTTGTTTTCAGGTAAAAGGTTTTCTTTTTTGGATCAGGTATTGATTCTTATCATTTATTTGCTTTCTGTGCAGATAACTGGCAAATTTGCCCCTCAATAACAAAAAAAACCCAAGCTAAAAACCCATTCATTTTGTATTCACTCCCACCTACCGTCTCAATTCTGATTAACCAAACGTCCCCGGTGAATGGCTAATTGTCTCATACTCCTCCAACTTTTGCTGTAAAATAATGAGCTGTGAGTCTTTTAGGTGGAGAAAGAGCAGCATGTGATCAAAGAATCAGAGAGAGCAGATCCTGAGCACGCGAGGTTCAAATTAGTTTTCTAATTTCCTTTTTTTTTGTTCTAAATTTAGCACAAGATGCCAAAGAAGGGTTAATTCTGACACCTCTTTCTGTGATGAATCGCTTCAGCTTTGGTTCCAGCTGTATTTTCTCTGTGTGTGTGTGTTTGCAGCACGAGGTCAGGACTAAGCAGAGTGAACGGGGGGCTGCTGACACACGGCCCCAGGCTATGTGTCCTAATAGAGTGCTGTTATATGTTTGGCATTTAGGAAGGGCTCTCAGCTCCTTGGCCCCAAAACTAACAATACAGGATGGATGCTCACTTCACTTCACTTTAAAAGGAGGGAGAAAGACCAGAGAGGAAGCAAAATAGGCATGGGAGTTTGCCTACTTGTGTGTGTATGTGTTTGTGTGGAGATAGCTGAGACAGAGATAGAGATGCAGACCTAAAGTATTGCTGCTGTAATCACTTTTTCACTCTGGGGTGGGGTGGTGGTGAAAGTTGATAAACAAGCATTTTGTAAATGGCTGAGCTTTGGTGTGTCAGGGTGTGTGTGTGTGTGTGTTGGGAAAGGGGAGGGGGTGTTCAAGGGGTCTGCTTCAGGACCCCTTGGATGCGGACACACAGCCTTTTGTTGTCTCGTCCACCATTGCTCTCACTGCTTTTAGTGCGCCACTCTCACTCATGGGTTCACGCACAGGACAGTCAAGCATGGAAATAAAGAATAAAAAAACTTAAGAGAAATGAAAAGGTATGGATGTAGTCAACAAAGACCGAGGATTTGTTCAGAGAGCTTTAGGTTTTGTTGCCTCAGAAGACTGCTGCAGGATATTTGAAAGAGCTGCATTAGTTATTTAAAAAGATTCTATCTTGAATTCCCACCACAGATTCTGAGTTCTGGGCATGATTGCTCTCAAGCACCACTGCAGCTTCCATTTACATTTTCAACAGAGTGGCCCAAATGCCTGGTCATACAGTCAGTCTAAGCTGAAGGACGCTTTCTCTTTCAGAGTGTTCTGTGTATCCAAGGTGAAAGCTAAAGGTTATATATATATATGTATACATAAATATATGTGTGTGTCTATCTCAAAAAGGATCAGATTTCACTGTACCAGCTCAGCAGTGCTTGAAAACCGAGTGGGAGAAAGAGACAGAGCTGAAGCGACACGAGTTGCAAAGTTCAGCCTTGAGCACTCCCAGAAAAAAGAAAAATCTACACTTTATTTCCCCACCTGATCTTGAAACTACGTCTCTGGTTTGTATTTAACACCTGCACTGGCATCGCTATGAGCACAAAGGGATTTGTAATACTGTGTTTGTCTCAGGCCGTCATCACAAAGATAAACTGAAGAGCTATTACCTTGATGAAAAAAGAGTGAGGGGGGGAGGAAGAAGAGCGGTTTGATTTATGTGCGATTCATTATATGCTAGCCATTCTTCAACCTCTCTCCCCTGACATTGCTCCCCAGCACCATCACCATCACCACTACCACCACCCCGTTTCTTCATATATACGCTCCCTGAAAAGCTTGATAAAAATGCACAAATTTGATTGATTCTAATAGTAGACTGACAGGGATCCCAGCTGGGGCACTTAACTGTGCCTCGATGTGTGTGTGTATGTGTGTGTGCGCGTGCGCCCACGAGATGCATACATACTTGTCCTTTAGTTAATAAAGGATCGTCTGCAGCACGCTTGAGTGCCCCAACCTTCCCTCAAAGTAAAACCCCCACCCTCTTCTCTCTTCCTTTAACCACACACTGCCCATCTACTGGCGCTGATGATTTCACATGACAACTCTCTCTCTTTTTCCCTTCTTTTTCTTTCTCCCAAATCTGTCCCCTCTCCTAACCCATCCCTTTCTTTTGCCCCACCTCTTGCTCTTGTTTCTTCCTTTTCTACCAACAGAAAATGAGTTTCGGGGCGAGCTGGTGAACCAGCGGTGGACACGAGGCGAGAGGACCAGCAGCCGCTGTCAGGCCTCCCAGAGACTGCAGAGCCATCGACCAATCATGGTGAGTGACAACACAGCCCCCTTGTACATCCCCACCCGCTTCATCACTCGCCACCACACCCCTTTCCAATCTGATTCTGCTTCCTGGGCATTTCCCTCCAATCCCCAACTCAGCAGGGGAAAGTCAAAAAGGGTGGAGGCAGATGGAGCAGAGGGCAATAAAGCAGGCTGTGTATATGTATGTGTGTGTGTGTGTGTGTGTGTGTGTGTGTGTGTGTGTGTGTGTGTGTGTGTGTGTGTGTGTCTTAGGGTGCAGGGTATTTTAGACAGCCATGCAGGACAGAAAAAACATGAATCAAACAGCACATCAAATCTCCCGCTTGGCCCTGCCCATCTTTTGCCTCGGCCCCACTCAGCTTAGTTAAGCTCAGCGTGGCACAGCTCAGCGTTTTCCTGCTACTGCTGAGTTCACTTCACAGGGTTTTTTTTCCTATTGAAACACAATAAAAAAAGAAACTCAAAAGGATGTCCTTGAGCTGCTCATACTTTTTTTAAGTGCATCATATTCTGCCTTATCAGCAGAGGAGAAAAATGCTCCCTTCCACCAACACCTCTTTTCTTCTGTTTAACCTGCTCTGCCGTGTCTAAAACTTCTGACCTGCTTTGCCATCCTTTCAAGGAGGTTTCTCCATTCTGAAAACAACAGTCTGACAGTCCTCTCTGAGATTTTCAGACACAGCCCAAATAAATTCCGGCAAGGACTCCCATTCTCAAAGCAACTCTGAACAAGGAAGGGACTAAAACGTTTACATTTTGAAACTGATAGCCACTGTGACATCACCGATGGGTTTTGGACCTGCAGTCGTAGTTTCCTGGAGTCAGAGGTAAATGAATTTGGACGAGAGGTTGAAGTTATTAGCTAGAAAGCCTGGTTTGAAAGCAGCATCTATCTGTGTGACTGAAAAGCACAGACCCACACATGTGAAGCAAAACTGTTGCTATTAATTGCTTATTTTGCTCAGAGCCCCCTTCCCGATTTCTTATTCTCTCTGTCGCACGTATATTTTAGATCATCAAACAAGTGAATACAAATCGCAGTTTTTATATCCCGATTTCATTTATTAATGGAAGAAAGCTATCCAAACCTTCCTGGTGCTGTGTGGAAAAGCGATTGCCCCTAAACCTAATAACTGGTTGGGCCACCCTTGACAGCAAAAACTGCACTCAAGCATCTGCGCTAACTGGCAATTGTCTTTCACTCCACTGTGGAGAAATTTTGGAGTGCTCTTCTTTGATGCCAAGGAATCTCAATTGGATTTAAGGCCAGACCTTGACTTGACCACCTCTTAACCTTTTTTTTTTTAGCCATTCAGAGGTGGACTTGCTGTGTATTTTGGATTGTTGCTCTACTGCATAAGTCAGGTGTACTTGAGCTTCAGGGCAGACTTTAGAATTTTCTGGTAGAGAGCAGAATTCATTGTTCTATCAATTATGGCAAATCACAGTGGTTCTGAATCAGCAAAACAGCCTCACAGCATCATACTACCACCACCATGTTTGACTGTTGGCATAATGTTCTTCTTATGAAATGCTGACACAAGCCTTCAATAAGATCATGTTATCAGTTATAGGGGACATTAGTCACTGATATTGCATTTGCTTTGACCCCAGGTGCTCCTGCAGCTCAGCACTTTGTCTTGCTGCCGTTTTGTCCTTTTGAAAAACTCCCGAGTCTCTTTAAAGCCCCTTTTTGTGCTCCTAGTAATTTTCTGCTTTGGAAGCTCTTTTGAAAAATATGCTTTTGAAATAATTTTTACCTTAACTGGGTTTTAGTCTTTGAGGGGAAATACCTAGAAAATGTCATAATTCTAAGAATTCTACTTTCATCATTAAGACCAACTTTTAGTTTTTTTCTTTGCACTGCAAATGAGAGCGACAATTAGATGGAACGAGATGGAAGAGAGTTTGAAGGAGAGAGGAGTGGAGGTTGTTTCCCCCTGGGCCCAGTAAAAGTAGTTTTGCTTCCCCCCTGATGGCAAGGGTTCATCTAAAGTGATGACTTTTATTGATTTGGTTTGATTTCTGCTACTGAAGGAGTGACAGAGAGGAGGAGAAGAAAGATGTGCTGCTTTCAAACACTACATCACGTGAAGAGGCCTCTGCCACTTATGATACCTTCTTATTGTCTTTTTTGACTTGCAGTAGAGATAGATGAAACAGACTGAGCATTAGCACCGAAAAGATGTTTAGTTACAAACCTTGAAATCACTCGAGGATGACTCACACTGTAAATGGCAAACCTTTGACAGCAGCTGACCCATTATGCAGTCACACATGCTCAGTCTTCTCGCGTGCTCCTTCCTCCCTGAATCATTAAAGTGAAGCTGTCAAGGGGCTCGACGTGCGACGGTCCAACATGGAGGCCGTGCAGAGGGAACTGTAGGCCCGCCTCTAATTGGCAGCTTCAGGTGATTTTTGGAGATGTCAGTCTTCTCTGTCAGTTGCAAACGCTTTCCTCCAACTCCTCTCCCTGTGTCGCAACCCCCCACCTTAACCCCCTCCTTTCCTCATCTACTCTTGTAAACCTGAAAATGAATAAAAGAGTCATTTATGTGCACCAGGGGACAGAGGATGACCTTCTCTCTGAAGTCATTGCCCCCAGCCAGCCATTTACATAGAGCTGTCAGAATGCAGAGCTGAGCTGAGGTCCTCCTGCACACAAAGAAGGACATAATTGATAATGTATAACACAGCCTGTAGGGAAGAGCCTTCCTCCTCCTCTTCCTCCACCTCTTCTTTTCTCCTTCTTCTGCTGCCACATTTCATCATTTCATACTAGTTAAACCCCACATCTCACACGCGCGCATATTGCCGCACACTCACAGCCTGACACACTATCTCCTTCTTTTTCATTCTCTGCCTTTCTCTGTTGTGCATAAGACATTGCTGGTACTGTGTAGGTCCACCTACATAGGTGCAATGTTCAAGGAGTCTAATTAAAAGAAAGCAAGGTAAAGGACAGGTTTTGAACATACCTTTAAAAAGGACCTTTTGAAAATGATTATAAAAATCAGGTGAATGCTTGCCTGGCTGCATCTGGATTCATTTGCAGTGACTTTGTGTTCATACAAATTTAATGAGCTGGAATTGAGAAAAAGGACAGGAAAGAGGGGAGAGCTCAGATGTGCTTACCTATTTAAATGTGCGTAGCTATGGTTACACAAACATGAAAGCAATGGGAGCCCTTTTCAGTCCAGGTTTTGATTCATCCAATGCCTATCAATATAGGGAGGAGGGAAAGGAAAGAGGGGGGAGAACTACAGGGGTAAGAGAATAGTATATCATCTTTTCATGAAGGAGGAATGTGTAGTTCAGTCTCATATGCACATATTCTGTATCGCATCTTCACAGACATCTTCTTTCCTTTCCAGTAAAACCCAGTCACATAAAACATAGATCACATAGATCTGTTTTCATATGTTAGCCTTTGATTCTTTGATGCATCTACTAAATCTCTTAATCACATTTAAGTATAACTTTACCTTTTGTAACTGAAAATCTAAATTGATTTAGAGGTTAAACATTTATTAGAAAGCTCTTTTTGTGTTTCATGTCTTCTATTTTTTCTCCAAATCGCTGCCTTGCAAACTGTCTGGCCACTCTGCTTCACTGGTAGAAAAAGTAATCATATCATATTGGTTAAGTAAAAGTAGCAATAAGAGCTGAAACGAGGAATTGATTTTTCAATTAGCCTCGTTGTTCAAAGGAAAAGGAGTCTGCAGCTGTTTTGATGACTGATTAATCTTTTCAGTCAATTTTCAAGCCAAATCAATTTCTTGTCATGTATGTTAGCAAACTTGGGTGTGGATAAATAAACAATTTTAGTTTGACAGTTGGGGCTTTGGGAAAGCTATTTAATTAAATTATAGGTATGGGTGTTAATATTACAAGGTTATATGCTGTATCAGTAATAAAATCTAAAATACCAACAAGAAAAAGTTGTGTTCATACAAGTATAGAAGCTGGTTATTATAAGCAAAATATATTTCTGCTCTACCACTTTTCTCTTTGAGGTATCGTACTATATGTCTTAACTTTTAGCTATTTTATCTCTTTAGCCATTACTTCTACCTAATATTTACATTCATTTTCAGATTCACTTAGATATTACTTTTACTTTTTTATTTAAAATACTGAGCTAAAGTTTTTAATGTTTAAGCTTGAGGGCTCACTTGGTTATTACATTTTCTCAGCACATGCTGTTTAGCTGTTTAGCTGTTTTAATATTTGACATTCATTGCTATTGATAATATTAATTTGTGCTTAGTATTTCAAATTAGACAAGCCATTCCACATTTTTTCTAAATCTAGTGGGGTTAGATGAACAGTATTCTCTTTGAGACAGAATGAGAAGGAGGAAACCCCCCCAAAAACAACAACTCCAAAACATGCAAGTGAAGTACAGGCAGCTTGCAAATCTATTTCTTATATTCCATGTCTGCGCTTCCATTCTAACAAGTGCAAACAATTGAGTGTAAGGAAATGGATTTGAGCTATATGCAGGCAGGCACGCACTTGTGTAGGCTAAAAGAGCATACACACATGACCGAGAAGTCATTACTGCACACTCATCCGCTCCTCTTCCCACACAGCACTGAGAGTGGAGCACAGAAGGAGTCAACTGCTCCCTTCAGGCAGGGCACAAAGCTGGTGCTTGTTGCATGACTTCTACACTAAGCGCTTGATCAAAAGAGCTGAAGCCAGAGTGGCAAGAGACAGTCTGTGTGTGTGCGTGCATGTGTGTGTGTGAGGGAGAGAGAGGGAGAGAGAGGAGCATAGGGCAAGGCAAGGCAGTGGATGCTCGCAGAGGAAGGGAGGGGCCTGTGCCTGCACCTGTACCTCCGGCCAAACACTAAACATTAATGAATGAAGTGCACCCTCTTCGGGAGACAGGGGGAAAGAAAAGCCCTTAACAAAAACAACAACAGCGTGTTTCATCCTCCTCTCATCCCTCTTTCCCTCCTTCTTTTCATAAGTAGTCTATTAGCAGGAAAGGGACATTGCCAAATAGAGAGAGGAGGAGAAAAAGACTACAAGAAACAGGGACCCCGTGTTTGAATCCCACTGTGGCTCTGCCAACTTGACTATAGAGAAGCAACAAAGCAGCTAAGTGGCTGGGCATGAAGAGGGGAGTACAGGCAACCGGGGGGATAAAAGGGTGGTAGACGAGCATAGGATGGAGGAAGAGTGAGAGAAAAAAAGGGGTAGACCTGCGATTAAAAAAAAAAATCTACCCAGAGTCCAGTAATCAAAGCTAATGGCTCCATTGTGTCTAAAAAGCATCTGATAGCTTTAGAGTGCATTGGGAGCAGTGTTCAGTGTGGAGAGGTAATGCTGAGGAGGTGTGGTCAGTGTGTGTGTGTGAGGTAGCAGGGTTAACACCTGCTCCTTTGTGCCTTAAAAGCTGAGCCAGGAGTTAGTGGCAGACCCAGCACACACACACACACACACACACACACACACACACACACACACACACACACACACACACACACACACACACACACACACACACGTCCTCTTCTTAAAAGGGTTATTACAGTGGCTTTCTGGCTGCCTGTGTGTTTTTGCTTTATTATTATATTCAGCATAGTTATGATTGTCAGTCCCTTTGCTTACAGGGGCCATGGCCCCTCTGCGTTCACCGCCTGTTGCCTCTCTACAGACTACAATCATGAGCACCACTCAGATGCAGGAAATTACAGGGGGAGTGATAAGAGGTGTGTGAGGGGTGAGGGTGGGGAGGGAGCTAAAACGTAGCTTGAACAACCAAGTTTGTTTTTTCTTTCTACACCATGCTGCCCTTATAGTAGCCTAAACGAGACTGATGTTGGCCCTAGTGGGTTTTAAGGTTTTTAAAGCATACTAAGTGAGTGAGGTCGGGCGAGCAAAGGAGAATTAAAGATATGATCATCTCTTTGTGTCAGAGCTACCTTTGGTGTGTTTTAATGGGAACTTCCTGAGCGTGGGTTATTATAGTCGTTGTTTTGAAGGAAGACAAGTGCAATTAGCTGTAGATGTGTGGTGGAAAATAGTGAGAGCATTGAGAAATTACCTCTGATGGTTTCTTTCCCCCTCTCCTTCTCCTCTTCTTTGCTCTCTCTGCTCGTGCTTTCTCCTTTTCTTCACAGATGAGCGTAGAGGGTGACGATAAGCGAACTCGCACTCGGTCCAAGGGAATCAGAGGTGAGTGTCGGTCACTCAGGCCCAGTCTTCAACAGTTACATTTACAAACACTCCTTCACAGCCAAGCATCTTTTCTGCTTTTTGACAAGTGTGTGGGTTCGTGGACTCAGAATGTATGTTTGTCTGTACACATAAACATGAGTGACAAAGACGGTGAATAAAAAAAGGCCTCTGCGTGTCTTTACTCAGCAGTATGTACACACACTGCTCTCCAACATCAGAGCTTCTCTGTAGTATTGGCTGTAACACGTAACACGTGGAAATGTCTGCCCCAATATTAGCAAAGGCTAATTTGCTCCTCTAAGTAAATCTGTACATGTATGTGTTTACTGATTCCTCAAGTCTCTGCAACTCTGCTTTAAGGATGAACACCGTTCTCCCAAAACATATTTGGTGCTGTAATAATGGTGTTGGAGAGGTCTGTCTTAACACATTGCTCCAAATCCTACCATAGGTGTTCAATTATGTCGACATCTGATAAGACCAGAGCACGATTCTAATCATTTTCATCCTCATTATAAACCATTCAAGTTGAGCCCTCATACCCAATGTATGACCCTTCTCTCTAAGGGCACAAACAATGAAAGGAAACCTTGTGGCTTTATGTGTACGTGCTAATGCCCACTGAACAGATCAGTAATATTGATGCATTACTTTTGAGTCATAACTCCTAGAATATCACAAAAACCACAGCCCTTGCTACTCCATATTTTTTTAGTCCACATTTGCAAAGCCAGTGTGTTTATGTGTACAAACACATGTAAATTTAATGTGCACTTGAATGAATGTGTAAATATCCATATTGATATGTGTGAGTTCCTTGGTGTGTTTGCATTTGCACGTGTGTTTGATGTTTAGAAACAAGACAGCAAAGCAACAGTTCACAGGGCGTTCAGAAGGCGTCCAGTCATTCCAACTGCATGATGAAAGACTGAGAAACTACGATGTTGCATGCGCGCACGCACACACACACAAACAAAAAAACTTGTGTGTGTATGCATGTGTGCATGTGTCTCAGTGCTCTTAGTGTATCTTGATACCCAGGCTATTTCTGACATGTGATTAATGCATGTGATATTGGAGGCCAAACTGAATTCTCCAGGATCCTATTGTTTTTTCATTTTGGCTTCAAATGAAAATAGGATATTTCTCCAAAAACTCGTTCTATCGCTCAACTCCCAATCGATGCCCACAGCCGGCAAGTGTGCGCGTGCTCTATGGGAGCAGAGCTTGATTTATGTTTTGAAGGCAATTACTATAAGTTGGCCCTGAATGAAATGCTGTTTTCTCCTGATGAAGGCAGTTTTCCTTTTAATTTCTTTTCCCCAATTATGGTAACTAAAGTGTAACAATTAATCACGTTTTATTGCTGAAGTCTGCATATAACTGTCACTTTTTCTGAACGGTGCTGTGCAGTTTGGCTGATTTAGCCTTTCTGTTTGTGTGTGTGTGCCTTTTTTATGCAGCATGTTTGCTTTACTCTTGTTTGTTTTACATTTAGATGTGTATGTGTGAACCCAGGAGCATGTAGGTGTGTTTTAGGATTTTTCGGCATGTGTGTGTGTCTAAGCCTCTATGAGGAATCCTTCTGGGATTCGTATACATTTGTGATTTATTGATCTGAGTTTCTTTTAGCAGCGCGGCGTTCTGAACAGTTGTTCACCTTTGTTCTCTCTCTCCATGACCCCCCCCCCCCCCCTTTCAGTTCCTATTGAGCTTGTAGGACAAGAGCTGAGGTAAGGAAACACCTTCATCTTTGTGCAAATCCCTTTCATAAAGTTCTTTTATATATCCCGCCAAACCCCCACCTCGTATCTCCCCCACCCTGGCACTCATACACTCACTAACGCTGCGTCTTTAGATGACGCTGTATATTATTCTTTTTCTATTAGTCATTATCAGCACTTCTCAGTTTGTGGTCAGTGCCTCCAACAGGCTGCTATTGATTTCTTGCAGCCTATGAACACATACAGTACATCCAATGAAAAAGGTGTACAATCTTTTTGCAGTCTGATCAAAGGATGCAGCACAAGAAGAGAGGACTGTGAAGGGCTATTATTTAGTTTTTTCTCCCGCCCTTAGCTCCTCTCCATAGTTTCCCACTCAGGGACCAGCTTTCAGGGTCCACAAAAGCCAGTCATCGCCCTTCCTTGCCCTCCTTCCAAATGATTTTTTCATCCTCTCTCATTTTGTCACACTTCACCTCTGAGCATTGATCTCTACTCAGCACTCCAAAAAAATACTTGAGGTTTTGGCATTAAGAAAAAAAAAGAGGCCAGAGAGTGGCTGATTTAAAATGCAAATGCAGCATTTTTTAATAAGTGAAATTAATAATAAGGATAATTGGAGTAATAAAGGGCAATTGCTGGGGGAAGTTAATGAGAATTGAAATGAGCCATCCTGAGGGGTCATAGCAACCTGAATCAAAGGAGAGAGAGAGAAAGAAAATAGAGTGAGCGAGAACTGATGATGATGACTGGTGAAGAGAGCAGAGCAGGGGAAATTACAGCAGGCCTCGGCTGATCCTTATCTCTCACAGTAACAGGATATAGGCCAGGGTTGATGTATGACAGAGAATATTATGTTTTCTCCTGCATGATGCCACCTGCATTCATGCATTATGTGTGTCTGGTAGAAGAGTGGGGACACGTGCGTTTGTGTGACACATGCGCTCAGATTGCATGTCTGTGCTTCACTTTATTTTGTTTGTCTTAATTGACCTTTTCTTTTTTATTTACTGCTTGTGTTTATCATTGCTACTGCACAGGGACTAAAATGCACCCGTGCCTTAAACATATCTCTAACCTCCATCCATCCCATCCAGCTGCCCCACCCCTGGATGCAATGGCTCTGGCCATATCAGTGGGAGATACTCACGACACAGAAGGTAGGGCAGATTAAAACCCCACCCTCTGTCTCTCTGTCCTTTGTCTCAGTCTTGTCTGTCCTCTCTGTTCTCTGTCCCATATCATCTGCTTTGTGCTTTTATTCGGCATTACTCGCTGTTTTGTGTCTTTGGACACAGCCAGGCTAGACGTTTGTTAAGCTGAGGTAAGCTACATCTTTTAGTTTTGTAGTGTTAATAGTATGATGTTACTGAAGTCAAGTCATGAGACAAATGGTCCTCTTTTGCAGTGCTAATGGAAAAGAATGTAGCAGAGAGTTAGTTGTTTACATTCAGATCAGAAGAAATCAAGATCAGGTTCAACAAAAGTGTTTTTGACAAGAGAAAAAGCACAGATTAGAGGGAAGTTGATTGAGGATACGTTTTTCTGCTTCATGTCCACATTTCCTGCTTTTACATCCCCCAGTCATAAAATGAATCTAGTTCTCCCACTCATTGCTATCCTTATAATTCCTTCTGATTATTTGTAAAATAAAGATAGAAATAGAAAAAATAGAAAAACCAAATGGTAAACTGCACAGCTTCTGGGGTTCCTCAGCACCAGTTTGATTCTTTGTTATTTAAATCGCAGATGGAGACAATGTGAATGACTTTTAAAGATACTTACTGAATCAGATTGCAAATAGAGCACATTCATTATGTCACATACCAGACTCCCACAGCATCTAAATCTAAACCTAAGTAATAAACCTTTCAGTGGGCAGTGGTGAAATGTGATTTCTTCAGGTGTTATTCCAGCCTCATTCCCCATCCCTCCATTCATCGTCTGTGTCGTTCGCCCTGGGAGATCCTGGGAGACTCGGGGCAGCTCACTGGCTTGTGACTCGTCTTTATTGAGGGGCAGATATTAGCTATCTGTTTACATGTGTATTTGTTCAGCAGGCAATTTTGAGATGCACTTTGTTTATAGATCGTTCCTCAGACTCCCTCAGCGTCTCCCAGGTGAGCGTAAGAAGGAGTTTATTGGATTTCACCCTCTGCTGCATCGCCCGCCCGCCTCTCCATACGAGTTGTTCATTAAACGTTCCACTCAATTGGCTGAGATTGGTTGTGATATCTGAGTCAGCTAGCATGGCGCCCCCCTCAGGCGTGTTGATTCATACTGGAAAAAGCAGCTCCATCCTGTTTCATGTCAGAAAAACACCCTGCCTCCTTCTGCTGTGGTTCTGTTAGACGTGTTAGGTTGTTGTTTCACTTATAACCCAGCTTGATTTTCTTAATTTTGTTCTCTCCATTTTCTTCTTGTCTTCTCCTTTTCCCCCATCACAAGCATTCTGGGTTGCCCAATAGCAAGAAAGCGCCGTCTAGATGAAGCAGAGGCAGAGCAGGAACAAGAACAGGAAACAGAACGGCCTGCCTCTAAGAGGAAGTCCCACCCCCTGAAACTAGCCCTAGATGAAGGTTTTAGTGCAGAGAGTGACGCAAGCAGTGAGGCTGAGGGCGATGGAGAGAAAACAGAAGGAGCCAAGGTAGAAGACGAAGTGGAGGAGACAGACACAGGTGTGGAGGAGGAGAGAGAGGAAATGACAGAACTCACACAGGACGGACAGACAAACGGTCGGGAGGAGAACACACAACAGAAAGAGAAGGAAGAGACGTATAAGAAGGAGGAGAACTTTGCAGCTGATGAAGGTATGAAACATAGCTTCTTGGTAACAAAGAGGGTTCAGTGAAAAATAACCACAGCATCAAAGGAGCACCTATTCATCATGTACTTCAATACTGAAGCAGATTAAGGCCAAGATACCTGACTTTAATTGCTTGATGGGTTAAGCTCCCAAATTGGTTGATCGTACGATTCCCACTGGAGTGTCTTTTATTTAGACCCCACTCAGCTTCCTCACTACCTGCTTCTTCATTTGAGTCAGGACTACTATAATCAAGGAAGACTGGTATTTCCATTAGCAGAACTGATATATTTAATTGTATCGCTATGTTGGCTCTAGTCAGTGTTGGGAAAGTTACTTTTAAAATGTATTCCACTACAGATTACAGAATACATGCCCCAAAATGTATTTTGTAACATATTCTGTTATGTTACTCTCATTGAGTAACGTAACGGAATACTTTGGATTACTTAATATATTATTATGCTGTTTTACAACTACATGATTGTACTATGCTGTGTGATTTATTACTATTACTGAAGGTTACTCACCATACCAATAGCAACTAGATTTTTAAATCTTAATATAAATGAGTAACAGTAGGTGGACATTAGGTAAGGCTGCACTTTTTGCACCGATCTCGTATAGAAAACTATTCCTCGCTTATATAAAACAGGTCCACGGCTCCGAACCGTAGTAAAGGCACCTCTGGCTAATACGTTGGGTTCCGTTTCGGGCTCATAGCCAAAAACTAGCTTTACTTTGTTGTCTGGGTCAACTTTGCTAGCGAGAGATAAAGAGAGGCATAGAAAGGCTGCTCCAACGGAACTTATTGTTTCAGAGGAAAACACGAACACGGTGTACAGTCAAGTCTTAATAGCTTACTTACAACTGGGCTTGTCAGACACTCTTTTTAGCTGCAGTGGTTATTATTATATTTACATGCTTCCATCTCCCATTTCTGGTCGGTGACAGCTCTACTTTTCCACTCTCCTTTTCTCCCCAACACTGGCTCTAGTGAGCAGCAGCATCAGCAGATCTCCAGTCCAATAGAGAGCAGGTATCAGAGACAGTAGATGTGACTCTTTACCAATAATCATTTGCCAAACTCTTTGTTTGTATATATTTCAAAATTAGGAACTTCTTGTCTTCTTGTCCATTAGTCCATGAGACTCAGTGATTGTGATAGATTTAGCCTTTAGAGAAAAGATGAAATCATGGCCACTAGGAGCACAAGGACTTTGTGAGTGTCTTTCTCTGTCAACAAACTGCTTTACAGCTACAGTTTTGTAACAGTAGGTTCTTTTTATGTCACATATATAAATATACACAGTGAAAGACTTAGCAGGCATAAAAGCGATACAAGTGAAGATAAAGATATTGCTGACAACAGCCTGAAGTCACTACGTGACTCATGTTTTCCTCTGTGTCACTGTTCTGACCTCTTCATCTTTGCTCCGATAGAGGAGGAGTGTGTGATCATCGAGCCTGAGCTCAGAGCAGCGGTACCTGCAGCTGAGGAGTGTCACTCTCCCTCACAGAGCACCGAGGAGGTGGCCAACTCTCTCCTCCACCTGGGCTGTGTCAACAACAACAATGCTCCAACTGTGGCCATTCAGCAGACTGTTGCTATGGAGACCGAGAAGGATGTCACATTGGCCATTACACAGGGTGAAGAAGTAAAGGAAGAGCAGGAGAAGGACACAAACGAGGGAGAAGAGGAAGATGAGGAGGTGGCACATGGAGTTCAAGCACTGAAGGAATCATCTGCTCTGCAGCAGGAGGCAGCTGATGTGGAGGATGAGCAAGGGGAGCACGAAGATATGAGCAACCACATGAGCCCACAGCATCTGACTAAAAGTGACCAGTGTGAACAGTTCATAGGTAAAGACAATGAAAAAGAAAAGATAGTAGTGCCAATGCAGCAGAGGCAGGGCACTTCAGCAGATGAGGAGGAGCACAGGGATGTTTTGCCCATTTCTGATGTGCCAACTGCCATCCGCATCATCACCAGCACCGCAGCAGCTCAGGGAACACACAAGGCTGAAGACCACAGGGCCAGTCCTCTGGAGGACTACAACTCATGCGGGGCAAGTCCCTTTGAGAACAGAGCCAGTCCACAAGACAGCTCTCTTAAGGCTAGCTCAATTCAGAACTATAAGGCCAGCCCTCCTTTAAGCTACAGCTCCCACAGGGCCAGTCCACTGGAGGACTACTTTCCCATTCCCAGAGGGGAGAACTACAAAATCCACAAAGCTTCATCCTCAGCCTCTCCTGACATTATCGAGGTACGATCCGATAAGTCAGAGGACAAAGACTTTGACGATGTGGATGGAGATGACGAGCGCGATGATGAAGACAGCCTGTCGCAGCGCTCGGCAGTGACGGACGAGTCAGAGATGTTCGACATGACCCGAGGGAACCTGGGCCTGCTAGAGCAAGCCATTGCCCTGAAGGCAGAGCAGGTGAAGCCAGCAGGACCCAGAGAGCTGCTCCGCACACCAGATATCCACCACCAGCGGTACTTCACCATGGAGGACAGGCCCAAGCACCTGGACGTCATCCGCAAGAGCTATTTCAGCAAAGGTATGAATTAGTAACCAGGGGAGAACAGAGCTACAACATGTACTGAGAGGGTATTGTGAAAGTTGCCTGAGGGAGACAGCACATCAGCCACATTTAGTCCGTTTCTTTTTATATGTATATATTTGTTTTTTTTTTAAGCTATATTAGCTGCACATGGTATTATTCCTCATCCAACAATGTTTTATAGGTTTACCGGGAAAATTTACATTTTCCCCGTTCTATGAAATTTTTCTGAAAACCCCAACACAACTTCTATGTGATGCACTGAGCACGTCTTCTGCACCCACCTGTTTTTATTCACCTTAAAAACAGAATGGTCCTGTGTTCTTGTAAATCTTGGCATCACTTTGTGTCTGCCCACAGTTAATACAGTGGAAGAGCACCTATATGTCATAGGCTTTAAGTACTTTACTCTGAACAGAGCTGGACTGATAATCTACTGCAGTATGTTTCTCACAGGCTATAATGTGTGCAAAACAGTATGTAATCAAAGTAACTAAGTTTGACTAATACAATTCTTAGTGAAACTAGACCCAGATGTCATTAGCATTTGACAGGAAGAATCAGCTGGCACGTTTTCATCCAGGCCTTAAAAAAAGCCTAATGAACATTTGCTATTTTTGTTTAACCTCTACACAAACCAGCAGTTTTCTGCCGCAAAAAACCCAAAAAGGCAAAAGAGGCAAGTGCCAGAATTTGACAGTTTTTTTGACACTTTTGTTAGGTTAGCTAGCTTTAAGGGGGCAGTTACCCCCTGGCTTTATCCTTATATTAAAAATACAAGCCAAAGGTGCTCTTTCATTATTTTCTCTAATACTCTGCAAGACAGCAAGTGCTTTTTTAAATACCACAACGATATAAGAGGACTACAACCAATAACGGAGCACACAGAAAATGATGTTCTGAAGTTTTGGCAAATGTGCTAAACGTTATGTTGGGAGCAGAGGGTACAAATAAACAC
Organism: Neolamprologus brichardi; assembly: GCF_056152115.1. NCBI lineage: Eukaryota > Metazoa > Chordata > Actinopteri > Cichliformes > Cichlidae > Neolamprologus > Neolamprologus brichardi. The sequence continues at coordinate 16,129,687 of NC_142123.1, read as the reverse complement.
AGTGTACCAAATAAGAGATGAGTCACAGAGCTCTGTTTGGATCCTCCCTTTTCTATTGTAATGGGGTTGAAGTGGTTCCAGCTGAATAGACTTCCATGAAGAGCTGGGAGGAAGTACTCAAAGAGGGAGCGAGAAGGGATGACAGCATGCGAGAGAGCACAGGAGAGACAACAACATATCAACAGAGAAAAAGGAGGAGTGCAGGTTGTTCCACAGTCAGCCATGGAGTGTTTGTTTACATGCTACGTGTGTTCGGGCCTTGTATTACACAGTTGGCACGCTGCCCGCTTGTCATGCTTCTCACAGTATAGCAGCAGTGTGATTACATGCCCGGTAGTGCTGCCCTCTCCTTGGCCTTAACTCCCTCCTGCGGTGACGTTCCTGTTCTGCTCGACGCTAATTAGGAGATGCGTGTCTCGTTAACATTCAATTTGAAGGCCAATAGAGCATCACACCATCCTCTTGCACCCTTCTCCTCTCTCCAGTGCCACTGATACTGCCTGGCCTGCCTCCAATAGGAGAGGGGAGGAGCAGGCATCTTTAATTATGTGTAAATTATACAGTGGTGCGAATTTCTTCTGATGTATTGTAAGGTGCTGCTTTGTCCAAGATCTAAACAAGGTCTTTGAAAGTGTTGTGCAAATGTAGCCATGGGGGGGATTATCCAGCTCAACAGGATAAGATGGTGTAGTTTATCATTTTTATAGTATTTTATCTTTAAAAGTATTTAAATAAACATTTAGACAAATGCATGGAATACCTGGTGTATTTACAGGCATGTATAAGCCATGAGTCGAGGGATACAGATGGTGTGGGTTTTGTGCAGATGTTGGGAATATGTCTGGATTTCATGCTCAGCCAAGCACACTGTCTGATGACATTAACCTCTTGCTTTTGTGCACCTTATTCGTCCCACCTTCCCCTTTCATTTTACTTGGCCTTCCATCTTCCTGTCCTCCTTTCCTTTTTCTTCTACGTTCCTATCCAACTCTGACCCAGAGAGCAGCAGGCCAGAGAAGAGGGAGAACAAGTGTCCCACACCGGGATGTGATGGCACTGGTCACGTGACCGGTCTTTACCCCCACCACCGCAGCCTGTCAGGCTGTCCGCACAAGGACAGGATCCCCCCAGAGAGTGAGGTTTTGTTGTTGTTCTTTGTTATTTCAGCTGCTTAGCATAAAAAAATAGTTAAACAGTGTAATTGTTGTGCCATGAGGTTTTCTGAGGTCTCGGGAGCCACCGATTCCATGATTTGGTATATATGTTTGGAAGAAACCAGTCCTTTGATTTGCATTGGTCAAATGCTGTGAAATTCAGTCAAAGAAATGCCCTCAAATACGTAATTTAATTCTAATTTTATTCTATTATTGGGAATTTTGGGGTTATACAATACAGTTTGTGCAGCTGTGTATTCAAATCTATTTTTGCAGGAAGACCAAAAATATTAATATGAGAAATAAAAACAAATTTAATAATAAGCAAATCCCACTTCAGTGATTTTCATTTTCTGAGTTTTCTCTGATCACGTGATTGTGCATCTTGTCAGTTCTGGCCATGCATGAAAACGTGCTGAAGTGTCCGACTCCTGGCTGCACAGGTCAGGGCCACGTCAACAGCAACCGCAACACACACCGCAGGTATATTTATATACATTGCACCTTTATACTGTATATCTATATATGAAAGTTGTTTGTGTGTGTGTGTGTGTGTGTGTGTGTGTGTGCAGGTTAGAGTGTTGTGCAAGCTCGTATATTCATGTATGCAGGGCAGCAATTGTGTCAGCCCACATCAGTACTGTGATGTAGATTTACACAGTCAGCAGTATGTACTTGTAATATTCATCTGCTTTGCTTCCTTTATCCCTGCAGTCTTTCTGGTTGTCCCATCGCTGCTGCAGAGAAGCTGTCTAAGAGCCACGATAAGCAGCATCTCTCTCAGTCAGGGAGCGAGCACCTCAAAGGAAGTCCCAATGACAGAGTGCTGAGGTGGGTCATCAAAAAAGTACAAACTCACAGTTCAGGTTTTTTCTGCTTTATTACATTACATACTGTAGATATGGAGCCCTAATGCCCTCACGAGAGGTCAGTTATACAAACCTGGCAGTTATTGACTTTATCTATTTGATAATTTAATTACAAGTTATATGCATAGAAGGGAGCTTTTTGATTCCTATATTGATTAAAATTTTGTAATTAACTGTATTAACGTTGCACAGTTAAGGTTTATGTGGCAAAAAAATTCATGCCTTTTGTCCTTTTCCAAAGCCCATCATAGATGACACAATGAATAGCAGAAACTAAGATAGACTGGGCTCAGTGACCCTTTCACCTACATAAAAGCTGTCTCCTCCAATCCAAACCCCTCACAGCTGAGTCCTTGTCAAGGTTAGCCACTTTACTGCTGAGCCACATTGAAACCGCAGAGAGAATCCTGACCTTGGTTACGGTACCCTGCATGAAAGGTGGAGCCTGGCCTCTGAACGGCTCAATAATAACAAGAAAGTCTTGAAACATCCTGGCTGGCAGGCTAATCATTACTGTCACCTCACATGCTAAGATCTCTTTATCTACATTCATCTCACCCGACCGGCCAGATCCCGGCCAAAAGAATGATAATTAGTGCAAAGCAGACACTGGTATTATGCTGTCTGTGCTCTTCCTCATTGGTATTTTAATTAATAATGCAACCGATAAGCTAATTATGCAAGTTATAGGGGCATTGTGGGGGGGATAGGAAAAATAATTGCTTTCCTTGAGGAAAACCTCATCAGTGGTTGGACAAAGCATCGAGTATTAAAACATAATAAGGCCTGCTTTGTTTTTCTGTTTTAGATTGTTATTCAAATGAGCTTCCTTGTCTCTTATATGTGGAGCTGCAGAATTCTTCATTTTAATGGAACGATGTTGAATTAATAAAATGGAAAAAAGTCACCTGTGATCAGTTGTAGCTCTGCTTTGCACACTTATTATTAGTGGGCTTCTATGTGATGGCCACCCCAGCTGCAGCAGTATGACTATTCAATTCAATTCAATTCAATTTTATTTATATAGCGCCAAATCACAACAAATGTCGCCTCAAGGCGCTTCACTACAGGCCAGGTTTTGTAGACTATTAATGAAAAACACTGAGGAAAGGCTTCGGTGCAGAGGAGAATAAATAGGGCTGGGCCAAAGTGGGTGGAGGGCTTGGATAAGATGGTTAGGGGATGCAAAAAAAAAAAATGAGTAAGGTCACTTTGTTCCTCATGGTTCTATACCCCCAACCTACCCCTCCTCTGTCTCTCCTCTTTCACCACTCCCCCTTCTTTGGTTCCTAGTCTTCTCTTCTCCCCCTTCTCTCTTCTTTCTCACTCCCCACGCCCTTCCACCTCCCCCTGGTCTATCAGTGGATTTACGCCAACAGGTCTGACAAAAGCCCGGGCTCTCCAGAAAACGAGAGGGCTTAAAGCTCATAAATTCCGTGCTGTACAACATGCAAATGTGCCCTCTGCTGATAAGAGAGCTTTTAATCCTGCTGCACTCCCGCTAAGTACACCATTGCTCCTGTCTTCATTCTTTCTGTTTCATTCTACCTTTTTCTCTCATTCTTTTATTCTCTTTTTCTTCCCCCGTTTTGCTTTTGTGTGTGTGTGTCTTTTTATTGCATCAATCCTCTTTTTATTTCTCATCTCTTGTTTCTGCTTTTATTTTTGTCTTTAATCCCCAGCCCCACCCTGACGTCCTCTCCCTCTCCCCCCTGCAGACCCATGTGTTTTGTGAAGCAGCTAGAGGTGCCCCAGTATGGGAGCTACAGGCCCAACATGGCACCTTCCACACCTCGTGCCAACTTGGCCAAGGAGCTGGAGAAGTACTCCAAGGTGTCCTTCGATTATGCAAGCTTCGATGCTCAAGTGTTCGGGAAGCGCACGCTTGCTCCAAAGATGCCCACCAGCGAAACCTCACCTAAAGCCTTCAAAAGTAAGAGGGAACCTCGGGCTTCTTCTCTATCGTGCATATTTATTTATTTGTTTTTCTATAAGGCAAACCTGTGGCTAGGTTACAGCAGCCAGATTCACTGTGAGTTAGAGTCTTTGGTCAAAGCCATGTGAGCCACACAGAAAACTGAAGATCTGGGCCACGTTATTTACTAACCATTCACTCATTGCTATGTGAGATAGTGTGATATGTTCATTTGTGCTAATTCTTGCTCTCAGTGCTGGCCTTTCTAAGGCTCTTAAAAATGTTACTCCAGCATCGCTCTTTGGCTGACTTTTATTCTTCAAAATGAGTGAAAAGAAGAGAGAGACAAATGTTCAAATTTGAGTTACTGTTTCACTCAGTTTGCCATTTCTGTCCTGTCTGCATGCATAGCAGTGGCTGTGACTCAGTGGTGTGCGGTGACTTTTACAGAAAGGCAAGCAGAGACAATTGCCACACACAAACGAAAACATCTTCCTCTGCTATTTAACTTTATAACAAGATAAATTGGATCAGATTAAAATGTGCCATTTGTGCTGTCTGTCTGCACTCTGCGTGGACGTATTCTGCACTCCTTCATGGCTGAAGAATGGTAGCTGAATAAATATCTGCTGTTTTACCAAATGACAATGACAAGTGGTGGATACTCCTTTAAGAAAAGAACCAATAAAACCCAGTGAACGCACCTCAGTACATATAAAACTGCATTATTGGAAAACTGTGCATGAAGTAGCAAATTAAAAGATTATTATTCTGCAGAAAAATGTTCCTCGTCAGTATTGGATGGTTTAATATTACTTCTGCATATTTTTAAGGTTGAGCTCATTTTAAGTACTTTTCTATCTGTTTAATGTCTTGCATCATATTCTATAAATCATATGTTTGTATTGGCTGTCCTGTGAGGAAGATGTATTTCTGAAAAATACAGAAATGTAAGATGATTGATGATTGATCTTTATTTAATATATATTGAAATATATTAATTAAAAAAAAATCAGCTAAATTAAAATGCTTCAGCAGTGTGGGGCAGAAAATAATCATGAAAAATGAAGGTAGAGTGTTAGCAAAACACAAAGGTTCTCTTGAGCGCACATATTTTTTCAATCCCTTTTGTTTTAGTACTTTCCCAGAATATCAGCCAATTTGGGATTTGTGCCTTTGTCCCCCTGCAGCTAAGCCGTCATTCCCCAAGTCATCATCACCTAGTCTCAGCCTCCACGGTTATGGGAAAAGCTCCTCATTGGCCTACGACTACGCCCATGATGCCGAAGCTGCTCACATGGCTGCCACTGCCATCCTTAACCTGTCTACTCGCTGCTGGGAGAAACCTGAGAACCTTAGCACCAAACCCCAAAACAAGGTAAACCCACCATTTTTTCAAATGTTTTTTTTCCCAGTTATTATAAAGGAGCACAGTTGGAATGAAAACAGCACAGTCGGTTTCATCATCACTTGGTAGTTCTTCGATGATCAAAAATGTACTCAATTTGAAGGGAGTCAAGTACAGATGGTTTTACTGTCGTAAAGTACTGCCTTGTTCTTCTCTGCAAAACACTTAGAGAAAGATTTTATTATCTGATTGTAGTGCAGATGAAACATTGCAGGCCACAGCTGGTAAGATGAGAGGAGATAGCAGTGGGTGTGCCTTTTCCACCCCTCTTCTCTCCTCTCCTCTCCTCTCGCTCATTTTTTTCTCCATCAACTCTGCATGAATATATCATCAGGAGGCATTGGTTTACAGCAACAGGATGGTGTTGAGATTCAGTTGCATCACCTCTCCCATCCTCTTTCATCGTTTCATCCCTCCATCCCACACACTTTTCATGTTGTTATTGAATTTGGCTGACTGCCAGTTGCCTGGATTACTTTTTCACCAGGTAGCCTTTTTTCATTATCTGCTGGACGGATCTCCCACTCTCTTTCTATCATTTTCTTTCTCACATGTCCTTTTACCCTCTTTCTCTCTTCCTCCCTAAGCAAGCCTCCCTGTTCCTCGCTCGTTCCCTATCTATACTTCTGTTTCTCACTCCCTCACTTCCTTTCTCTTTTCTGTGCACAGGAGGTGTAATAGGAGCTCCACTTTCCCCCATATTGTGATTTTTAAAAGCCTTTTTGCTTCACAGAGGAGAGAAAGTGACTGCTTCATCATTTTTCGATTTCTGACATGCTTTTAGGAAGATAAAAAGTGAAAATTAATGTCTCTGGCAGCAAAGCAGAGCAAGGTGTTCAGCAAGGCACAGATCCAAGAGCATGCCTTAGCTGCGCAGATCAACTGGGGACTGATCTGGAATCAGAGTTGGAGCCAGTTGAAATCCAATATTGAAACACTGGAACACTGAGCTCATCAACCTGGGACATTTCTGGGAACTGTTCCCATTTTCTCTCCTCTTCTCCTAACCCTTTGAATTTTCTGGCCCTTGACCAGCCCATATGAGCACCATTTTACATGAATGCTGAAAACATTGCTCTTTTCACCCTTCTGTTTCTCTTCACCTGCCAGAACTATAATAAAGCATGGAGAGATGGAGCACAGTGTTTGTGCTGTTGGCACCAGAGTACATTAGATATCATGACTAACATGCTTAGGCGATGAGGCTGGTGTTCTGAACTTGAGTGTGTAGTGCTCTGAAAGAGGCCGTCACTCTGGTGCATGACTGTGAAAATGCTTGTTTGATACAGGCTCGAGGGCAGTTTTACAAGCAGGTGGAGAAGCGAAAGCAACATTTCTCCACATGAAAGTTCAGTTTTTATTTAGAATATATGAAATTAGAATTCAGGCAGATATGTAGCGCTGCATCAGAATCTGCTCAAGAGGGTAATTAAAATAATCCCAATCATCATCACACAGGACTGCCTCACATATACAGTGAAGTGCACCAGAGGAGACTGCATTAGTTATTCACATTTGAGAATACTTAATTAGATGTATTAGTTAGCTGTGTTTCTCCATTAATTTTCTCCCAGATTATGCACTGAGCTCCAAAGTTTTTAACAGAAAAAAAGCATAATTGCATTCATATACAGAGTGAGCTGCAATAAAAAAATATATTTTAAGACTCAAGTTTCAAACAGGGCAAAAGTTTCAAATAATGACATGAATGTGTGTAAGACTAAGCTCTGTATGCCCAAAGCTCAATTAAATTCTACTGTAATGGTATCTCAGTGCAGATTTCAGCAGATAGTCTTCTATTTCGTGTGTAGTATACCCTCAAAGTGGGCATATGGGGATATTATTATTCATTATTCATTTAGTTACTTCACTGTCACTTGTCTAAAATTATTTATTTGTTGAAGTCTCAAATTGGGGCTCTACAACTGAAAATTACAAGGATACTTATAAGCAGGTAATAACATAGGCTCAGCTATAAATTCCTGTTGCATTGTCTCCAGGAAATGGACATTGAAGTGGATGAGAACGGCACCCTGGACCTGAGCATGAAAAAACCCATTAAACGAGAGGGAAGTCTGTCTGGGACGAGCCCCGGTGTTCGGTCTCCAGACCCTTCCTCCTCCTCTTCCTCGCTGCATCATGGTGGAAACAGCGGGATGACATCACCAAGCATACACACCTACAAGCAGGAGGACTGGGAGGGACCTCTGGATTACACCAAACCTAACCGTCAAAGAGAGGAGGAAATGGACGAGGTCAGTACAATTAGACAGAACAAAAGTACGAGCTCCAAACACGGTGCATTTCCTCAGATGTTACTCACAGAGGAGAGATTGCGACATAAATAACAACAGACAAAATTCCCCCTAAGCCTTTTGAATGAAAAACTCTTAATTGTTTACATCACTTTGTCTTTGTGTAATTCCCTTTTCTTATTCCCTGTTCCCTTTTCCTCTTTGTATTATTCATTTATTTCACTGAAATGTGAGAGTTACTGTACAGTTAAAACATTGCACTGTGTAACAGAGGTAGTGTGTCAGGTGCATTGCACCATCCTGGATTTGGCATATGCTAATTTTTACTCCTTTGAACTTTTTCAAAAGAAATATAAAGGGCCTTGAATGTTAATTTTTTATGAGGACACTCTGCATTTGGAAACATCACTTGTCTGCAAAAGAATAAAAGAGGATTGTGTGCACATGGTGTTTGCAAAGTTTCTTTGCTTGCATTCAGATATACAATAGCAAACTATTACCTGGAAGCAGATATTTAAAAAAAAACTAAATTCAGATAATAGGTCAAGCCACAATTTAAAGAGAAAAAGGCCTGCAGTGGATTTACCAGTGTGTTAATCACTTTTCAGATGGAGCATACCGGCCAGTCGTACGTCTCATCCGAACCAGAAGACTGTGACATGATGCAGGATTGCCTAGAGGAGAGGAAATACCCAGGAGAGGTCACAACCCCGAGCTTCAAGGTCAAATTTCAGCCCAAAGATAGCAAGAAGGAGTTGCTCTCGTAAGTAATAAGGCAATGAGTTAGAAGTCATTCTTATATCCTGATGGGTAACAAGATTATATGTGCTTAATTACATCCAACCCAGGTTAAGAAATAATCATAAAAAACTAATTTAAAGGAAATAGAAGAAGAAGATTTTATTAGACATGATGTTGAGATTTGGCTAAAAAATGAAAAAGTTTTCTCTTTATGTTAGTAGAGGGAATTGATACATACCCAACAATATCATAATATCTCAACTGAACTCAAGGTTAATTCAATTCAATTCACTTTTATTTATACGACAACAGTCACCTCAAGATGCTTTACATTGTAAGGTAGACCCTACTTTAATACATACAGAGGAAAAACCCCAACAATCATTAGACCCCCTATGAGCAAGCACTTTGGCAACATTGGGAAGGAAAAACTCCCTTTTAACAGGAAGAAACCTCCGGCAGAATCAGGCTCAGGGAGGGGCGGGACCATCTGCAGCAAACGGTTGGGGAGAGAAAAGGGAGACAGGATGAAATACATGCTCTGGAAGAGAGCCACAGATTAATAACAAGTATGATTCAATGCAGAGAGGTCTATTAACACATAGTGAGTGAGAAAGATGACTGAGGAAGACATAGTTATGCTGCAATTATGATGCATTGAGTAAGGGAAGAGTCAGGGTTCAGTTACAGTATTACTGTGATTTTTAACATTTTGCATCCTGATTACTGAAATAACATCACCTAATTTATCACCTTTTTAAAACTACAAAATATTCCCTCAAATTTACACTTTGTCAATATCTGTTTTATTCAATATGTTTTTTCTTTTTGCAGCAAAACAACACTGTCACTAAAACCTGCCATAAATTGTGTTATAAGAGTCAGTCTGTTATCAGTCTGCTACCAGTTTGCAGTTGAATGAGGTCAAGTTGGCAATTACATGAAATCTGTTTTTGATAAAACAGCAATTAACTGTGATAAATCACATATCCATTTGCTGTCTAAATAGACAGAAATTCACATTTAACTGTAATGTTTGTGCTCAGCAATCTTTCTGTTTCATAGGAATATAACCAGAACAAAACCAGAGTCGAGGCCCCTCACGTTGTGTTCATTGATAGACTCATTCAGACCGATAGCAACATGCTGGCAATCTGTCTGAATTTATAAATGTATACATTTGATAGCAGTTATTTGCAAATCTTTGACAATCTCTCTGAGAGTGATTGCAGACTGCTTGTAGAAATGTAGCCTCCTATCAGGCAACCTGTGCAATCCAATCACCTTGCAATCAACACCCTCAAGCCATCACCGTGAGTTGCAACTGATCACCAAACGTGACAAAATTCACTATAGTCACAAGTCACTGATCTTTTTTGTAGATGCACAAAGGTTGATGTTGTATTTTTACTCGTGTGACTAAAACTATAAACTTGCACTTCATTATGAGGTAGCTTTGTCAAGCTAAGTGGTGGTTTTCGGTTTTAACATATCTTCACATTTAATCAGCACTCTTGTTCATAGTGCTCCCATGGTATTTTAATTAATTTCATAAAAAATATCAATGTTTAGTGTTCCTATATTGATACTGTGCTGTAGTGATTTTTTTGCCATCCCTACAGTTCAGTACAAAGATCAGTGAAAAGGGATGTAGAAAAAGACGTCCTTTTAGTTCTAAATAAAAGTTAAAGAAGAGATTTCTGTTGACTAGCAGAACTTTCTCATGTTGAGCCAGTAATACTCACCACTATACCACCGTTCTGACGTCCAGAGGCTCGCACAAAAAAGCTTGCAATTTATATATATATATATATATATATATATATTTATATACATATAGAGAGAGAATGTTGCGTGATAGTCTGGCCACAATCCTTTGTTAATCAATTATTAAAGTTAGAACACACAGACACATGCATTTGCTCTGGAAAAAACAAACAACCTGCTCGGTATGATGTAGAAATCTACTAAACATTGACTCTTGAACTACATGTAACCCTGTTTTAGCATGTACCATCCTGAAAAGATGACTTTTCATATTGCAATTTTCAACCACATTTAGATGTTCTGTGGATGTGAGTTTAAGGCCATGACCAGCCAACCGGGATAAAAAAACATCCCTGAACGTCTGGTGCTTTGTGAGAAGGGTAGTGACACTCTGATCGTTCCATCAGAGTGTGTACAAATGTACTACCCCCAGGTATTTATAGAAACCTTACAACTAACGACCTTCTATGTAAACTCTATGTACATATTTGCCGTGAATATAGACAGGTGTATGGTCAGTCTCTGTTTTTCCTTTATAAAAAATAACTTTGTACATCTAATCCCTAAAGCTGTCGCTCTCTCCTTCTGCCACTGCTAACTGCGTGTCTGTCCCCTCTGCAGGTGTCCAACACCTGGCTGTGATGGCAGCGGCCACATCACTGGGAACTATGCGTCGCATCGCAGGTATGTAGGCTTATTCGGGCGCTAGTGTGCACTGCTGCTTTCTATATAAGCTTGTACATGAAATGTTAGATCTACTGAGACTCTCCCTCTGCTTCTCACTCCAAAGCCGGCACACCGAGACTAATTCAAACATTTTATTTGATCCTGACATGCCAGAGGCAATAATGTAGCGTGAGCCCAGGAAGCAAAGACGGTCATTGACTTTGATATGCATCAGTAATTTACTTCTTGCTGTCTGTCCTCTTCTTGCTAAATGACCTTGGTATGCCTTGCATTCTTGATTTCCCTTTACTCACATCTTTCTCCTCTCTCCTTTCAACCCCCTCTCACCCCTTGCTTCCCCCCTTTTCGTCCTTCTCTTCCCCTGCCTGTCTTTTCTCTCTCAGTCTGTCTGGGTGTCCTCTCGCTGATAAGAGCCTTCGGTCCCTCATGGCGGCCCACACCCCTGAACTCAAGTATGTCTGCTCTACACCTTTACTGCCTTTTCGCTGCCACTTCAGCTCATTGCTACTGACACTGTCCAGCACCACAGCACTTCATTCTGCTGACGTTAACTTATCTATTGTTGCTGGCTGCTTTCTGTGCTACCGCTGCATCTGTCATGGTGGTTTTTCCTATGTCTGTGCTTGCTTTCACTTCAATTACTTCATGTAAATGTGAATGAAACTTACAAAGGCTTTTCACAGCTGAACATGTACAGATACCGGGTGTGTTCGAATGGCAACGAGCCTGGAAAGCTAGAATAACTATAGCACGGTGAAATCAGACCTTACAATACAATACAAAATGCAAATTATCAATGTAATTGATAAATACTGAAACAGGTAATAAATCAATTATAACACAGTTATACAATTATACACAGGTAAGCTGAAAAACAGCTGACAAATATTTAAAAAAAAAAAAATTGTAGATCTATAAAATCCTAAAATCCGTTGTAATACAAATATAAGGTGTAAATGGCTGGCCAGGATTGGGATGATATGTGTTCAATGATGATCACTAAGAACTAAACCAGAGTCCAGAGAGAGTTTTTTGTGTGCGTATCAGAAAGGAGGGAACTGAAGCCTAGAAGGGCAAAAAAGCATTTTGACCATGTGCCTTATTTGAAAGATAGGACTAGACAAGATCTTTGGTGTTTGACTGAAATAGTCACTTAGATGAGCTACGGAAAAGACATTTCTCCCACTGAAAACACTATTAACAGAAGCAACTTCTTGGTCATTACAATTACATTTATATAGCACCACTTCACAGCAAGTGTTCATTATTATTGTAAAGTAAAGACAACAACAATAATAATAATAATGAAAGATTAGACAGAGAACCTCAAAGATCAGACAACTATGTGTAAGCACAAACAGTGGGGAAGAAGAATTCCCTTTTAACATGAAGACGCCTCGGGCAGACCCGGTCTGAAGGGGCGAGTCGAAAGAGAAGAGAGAAAAGAGGGGCGTTGATGTGTGGTTCTGAAACTATACTCTTCCACGTTAGCAGATTAGGTCACTTTTAGAATGAAAGTTGGATTGCAATGATTTCTGATTTTGTGAGGCACAGTTGAGAAAGCTGTGTGCCATTCATGAGCTGACGGTACCAAGGGAGTCTAAAACAACAGCTAGACTTTTAGTGTCTCAAAGTTTCAAGGGTGGGTGAATCTGGGAGACACCTCTCTCAGCCCCTCCCTCAGCTTGGTTCTGCCAGAGGTTTCTTCCTGTTAAAAGGGAGTTTTTCCTTCTCACTGTTGCCAAAGTGTTTGCACACAGGGGGCCATCTGATTGATGTGGTTTTGCTGTACTGTTGTAGGGCCTTACAATATTAAGGGCCTTGAGGTGACTATTGTTGTGATTTGGCAGTATATCAATAAAACGGAACTGAATTGAATATACACATTGTGATCATTTGTTTAAGATTAAGCAGATAAATAGTAAACCTCAGTTTTCCCTGTGTTAATTTTTTCTGCCTAACTTTGAACATTGCTTTGTTTTTTCCCTAGATGCCCCACTCCCGGATGTGACGGCTCAGGTCACATCACAGGAAACTATGCGTCACACAGAAGGTAACAGAACACAAATGCGCGTGCACACACACACACACACACACACACACATACACAAACATACATATGTATAGCCAGTCAGAGAGGCCTAGCGACAGTTCACGATAGATTAGACAGGCACCACATACACATAATCCTATTTTCATCCATATTAGGCGTTTTCAATGGATTTGGTTTGTCATTTGGTTGAAGAACCTCTGTAAAATTATTCTTCCTTACCATGTTCTCTTCCTTTATTAAGTAATCACTTCACCAGACCTTTTCTTTCCAGCCCTATGTTATCAACTCCATACTTTCTGTTTTCAGTCTCTCTGGGTGCCCGCGTGCCAAGAAAAGTGGAAATAAAACTCCTGCCAAGGACAACCAGGAGGACTCCGAGCTTTTAAAGTTCGTACCGCTCAGAAAGTCATAACGTCTGCTTTTAGCATGACTGACGGTAAAACTAAAATGCAATAAAGGAAAGAGAGAGCAAGAGAGAGAGAGACAGAGAAAGAAAGAGAGGAAAGTCACTGTGAATCATATGCAGAGGTAGTGATCTGTCCCCGTAACTGAATCAACTTACTCATGGGAAAATACACTTACTGCAGATACTGATTCTGAATATAATTCATGGTAGACTATTGCAGAGTACATTGTTATTACATAAGAAATACATGGGCTTCATATTGCACACAAAACTGTTAATATAACAGTATGTGGGGAAAGCATGTACCAAATTGTAATAGCTCATTTGTCAGCAATATCTTGCATTGTAATAATATGTCCAATACAGAATTTAGCAAAACTGCTAAAAACCTTTCAGTTTTTAAGATAAGAATTATCTTCGTTTTCGCTTTACTTTCATTTTTGCATTCTCCTTGTCTAACCTTTGTGCCCCGTCATTCTCTTTCTTTCCGTATCTGCTTCCTATCTTCCATACTTTTTCTTCTCCTTCTCCTCTCTTCTTCTTCTTACCACCTCTGCTCTCTGCAGATGTCCGGTGCCGGGCTGTGACAGCCTGGGCCACATCAGTGGAAAGTACGCCACACATCGTAGCGCTTACGGGTGCCCGCTGGCGGCCCGTAGACAAAAGGAGGGTCTTCTGAATGGCACGCCATTCAACTGGAAGGCCTTCAAGACAGAGGGTCCAACCTGCCCCACCCCAGGTTGTGATGGCTCTGGACATGCTAACGGAAGTTTCCTCACACACCGCAGGTAAGCTTAGGCTTTGATCAGTATCTTCAAATTTGAAACAAATCGATTAAATGAGGAATTCAGATTTTATAAAATGCAGCCAACGGCTAAGTATCTCTGAATCTCTCTTTTTTAATGTGTGGATATTTTAGTTATTTAGTTATCTCTTTTAAAAATTTGTCACAAATGCTAAAATGTAAAGCTTCAGTTTGATACTATATTTTTAAATCGCTATGTCTGACCAAAAAAATTATACGCAAATCTCTGTAAACACCCCATAAGTTGGTCATTTTTAACTGATCTAGGCGAACGTAGTCAAGTCTTTATTCTAAGTTAAGCTAATTTACAGCTTGATAGTTAAAGATGAGCATTTGAACACTTTGGAAATCTTTCTTTGCTTTGTCGAGAGTTAAATAAGAATATTGAGATGTTTTCACCATGTGTTAAATAGTCTGTCTTGCCGCTTCCAGTTATTTTTCTAGGCTAAGCTTTTCCTCCATAGCAGCAGTACATAACTAACACATGTCACTGTAAGTTATAATGTTCTTTATGTAGATGTAATGTTAAATTTGACCCTCTCTGAATTTCATTTCAGCCTCTCAGGATGCCCCAGAGCTTTGTATGCTAAGAAGAAGGCCAAGTTCCCTACAGAAGACTATCTGAGCACTAAGTTCAGAGCCAGTGATGGTAAGATGGTTAATTAAGAAAAATCTGTGTGTTTACTGAGCGGAAAATCCCCCCCCCCCTTTTGTTACTGAGTCAAATAATAAAAATGCCAGTGTTAAAATAGAGTTTTTTTCTGTTTTCTTTTGGGGGTTTTTTTTTTTGCAAAACATGCTTTTCTCTTCGCCTCTCCTTTAGTTTTGGACAATGATGAGGACATCAAGCAGCTCAACAAAGAGATTAATGACCTTAATGAATCCAACAATGAAATGGAGGCTGACATGGTCAACCTGCAGACTCAGGTGTGTGTTTGTTGTTGGGGTTTTTTTTTCCCTTTAGTGTGATCTTCAGTGTATGCTCTTGTTTTCTCGAGGAGCTCCAGTTTCTCCATGCAACAGCAATACTGCCTACCTTAGCCAGTCTCTTGCAAAAGAGATAAAGTAATTATTGATCACTGTCACCACCTTATGAAACCTTGGTTTCATAAGCATGACACTGTTGAGAATGAATAGAGAACTATAATTACAGGAGGATATTTATCTGGAACGTCTTTTACCAGGATTACAGTTTCTGCAGTTGAGACTCTAAAGAGCACTGCAGGCAGCAGGACACTTTAAAGATGGGTAAAAAATTGTCCAGTATCAGTATTGCATTTGACCAATCACATTGTTGTGATGTGTGATGCATGGTGTTTCCACATCCCAGAAACAATGAAGATATCAGATGGTGCGAGCCACTAGAGAAGAAAAAAATGTCTGTATAATGTCTGGACTATGGCCACTACATTGCCAGTCACCACAGCTGCTATTAAATAGATATGGATTTCTAGTTGAATATTAATTCATTTGCTGATGGTCTGCTGCTGTGCGTTGCAGATCTCCTCTATGGAGAAGAACCTGAAAAGCATTGAGCACGAGAATAAGATGATTGAGGAGCAGAATGAGGCTCTGTTCATGGAGCTGTCTGGTCTGAGCCGAGCCCTCATCCGCAGCCTGGCTAATATCCGTCTGCCGCACATGGTAAGTCTGCATTCACACCCTGTTGTCATTGATCGTGCATTTGCTTGAAGGCAAATCTGGTGCGCTGAAGAGCGCGTGGAGCCTTGTTTCTGTTTGCCCCCCTCAGTTGAGATTGGTTTTCATTTGCACCACAGCAGGAGCCAATCACAGAGCAGAACTTTGACAGATACATCAGCACCCTGACTGACATGTACACCAACAAGGACTGCTTCCAGAGCCCCGAGAACAAGGCTCTGCTGGAGAGCATCAATAAAGCTGTGAAGGGCATCAAGGTTTGAGGCTCCACACATACAAATGGAGAACGCAAACTGTCCCAAAGTGCAGAGAACGCGGTGGAGGTGGAGTCAGGAAGGAGAGAGGTTGAAATGCTCTATGATATATCGAAATATGATTCAAAAACAAAAAAAGGGAATTCAGGTTATTTAAGTAAATGGCAACTTAAAAAAATCAACCCAGGGAGCACTCTGTTGAAGAAAAGTGACGCGGACCAAAATCCACATCATGCTGCTGCTGGGATTCAAAGGAGGAACTAGAAGAAGATCCATGTTACTAGAAGCTGTATCTGGGGGTTTAAATATACTGTATGTTTACCTGTTGTCTCTTTTGTGTCCTTAACTGTTTTTCGGAGAGGGTTTCGCAACTGGTCAGTCAGTTTTTTAGCATTTCTCCTCGGCCGGAACACTGAGACAGGCGAGGCTCGAGTATTGCTCGCCAGAGCCCGGAGACAGGAAGAGGAGTACTAACTGGAGCAGAAGACTCCCAACGCCACTGTCTCCTGTAGCATTCTCTATGGCAAGCATCTGCAGCTCTGAAAATCTCTCTGATCCATAACCATACTCGCACCACACCCCCCGGCATGCACCAAACTGAATGTGCGTTTGCTTGGTGGTATTACTGCAGCAATCATCAGTGGGGAAAAAAAACCTCATCAAGCAAGGTCGCGAGTTAGATTTAAACGCTGCAGACCCCCCCCCCCCCCCAATGAAATGATAGTAATAGTGTGCACACATTTCGAATTCAGTTAGTCATATCTATAGTACTTATCAGCCTAGGAATTGCACTTCATTTCAATGACTAGTTTTTGTGGTACAACAATTATTGTTATATATGAATTATTTATATCTGTGAACTTTTAAATTGTAACTTATTGCCATTTATGTTATTGAGGTTTATTTATTTGAAGCAATCTATTTATTAACTTTGTTTAGTGAAACACACACAATGCATCTTTACTGATTATCAAGGTCAAAAAGCAATTTGCAGATGTCGTACGTCAATATTTTAAAAGTCTATATAGATAAATGACAAGGCATAGTTTGTTTTGGAGTACTTTTTAAAAATCCTTTTTAAGTGCAAATATTTTATAATAGACTCAAATTTTTTTTGATAATTTTACAGTAAAAAAAAATATTTTTTTGGCTTGTTGCTCTTGTTTTCCTCGTTTTTATTTTGTTTGTGTTCTTTCTGTTACATTAAAAAACACAGATGAGGAGATGAAAACAAAAAGAAAGTATGTATTTATTATTTATTTAATATGAAAGAAATTGACTGATATGGCTGTATATTTATTTTGTTATTTATGTGCGTGATGTGACAGTTGAGTCTGAGTAGTCTTAAAGATCCTCTGCTAATATTTAAATAAAGAACAAAAAAATAAATAAAATCAATACAAATACTGTTTGATTGCTTAGGCATAGATGTACCAGCAGCTGATTGTTAAAAAAACAAAACAAAACAAACAAACAAAAAAAAATACTCAAAAGCAATCACTTTCACTATCCGCTCTCTGAGTGTTTGCTTTTGTCAGGTGATGAGAACAATTTGTAGAGGAATTTAAAAAAATGTTACCTCTCCCAAGCGCTTTGTAGCAGCCAGAAGTGGCTCACCCACAATCTCTGTGATGTACCATGGCTGTTTAAGTAACGGTTTTGAATTCTTTACATCAGTGCAGTGGTACATGTGTAGAGCTCTATTCCAGCAGTGTTTTAGTCTGGATGTACGAGTCTAAAACACACACAGCGACATATCCAACCCTCGAGGATACTGTAGGATGGCCTCCTTTGACAAACTTTTATCAGATAAACATACACACCCTTGTAGCCTTACTCTAGATTTTAATTTTTTGATGCACAAAGTGCCACTAAAAAATAAATAAATAAAGGAGAAGAAGAGAACTCACTTTCTTTCCTGACTCTTCGCATTTCTGCAATGTAACAATGTCTGGTCCTGAGGAGACCACAGCATCGAAAGAGTGGTGATTGTTTCAGATGCCTTTATTTCTCTGCCAAGATGGCCATAAGTACACTATATATACACATTCTGTATAAATAGATTTTAAAGATGCTATATATATACATATATATATATATATATGAATATAAACATACATATATTTTTACAGTGTAATTGTTGACTTGTTCTTCTTCTTCTTCTCTTGTATATCCTTATCAAAAGATCACTAGCTTATTTGAAAGAGAAATGAGGAGGGATTATCAGTAGGAGGCAGTTACACCTTAATTAATATCACTAAGACCTGCTCAACTGTGGCTTTAAACATACCATTGAGTCAAAGCTGAAGGCGATGATACAGTACAATACTTTGGAAGTGTTCTCATAGGATTCCTTTTTTTAAATTTTCTTTTTCCTTGTCTGTCCCTGATCCAGAAATGTCAGAAACATCTCCTGTATGTTGTACTACTGAATCTGAGAAATGAAACCATCAGTTTAGATGGTTGGCTCTTTGTTCCTAAGTGTCATGTGAGTTCATGTATGAAAAAAAAAATTGAAAAAAAAAAACACACAAAAAAAAGACGATGGTGATGCCTCTGAGTAATGCGCATAGTGTTTAGCAACATTGTGCAGTGATTGTGTTAATAATGGAAACAACTCACTCTCTGTGAGCTTTCCGATACTGAAGTGAGCAAGTAGAAGACCGTAGTGTAACCTGCCTTTGCGTTGCACCTGCTGTGGTGTACACCACCCCGTGTGTAACTCTGATGTCGAAGGCATGTTTTCAATGTGCTTTTAGCCAATGTAGAATGAATCTCCTTTGTGCACTTTCTCAATAACTGTTGAAGATGCCAGCATTTTAAGTCTTGACTTGTAAGAAACCCAATAGATAGATGACAGGTAATTGTCCCGCCTGTTTGTCACATAGAAAAAAACACACAAAAAAACAAGCCGTTTCATTCAGGGGGTTCAAAATGTATTTTTTAAAATAGGAAGTGGTACTTTCTTTTCCAAACAAACAGGAAAAAAAGAACAACCAAAAGAGACTGATGGGAAGCAGAGTTTGGTTCTCAGGTGATCAGGGAGAGCTGCTAAAGCAGAGCAGAGCAATGCCATAGGTCAGCCAGTCAGCTGAGGCTAGAGGCAACAGCAGCGGCTGGATCAAGGCCTAGATGAGTGTGTGGGAGTGGGAAATTGATTTGCCCGGCTACACAATCTCCCCTTTGCTTTAGGAGGAGGCGTTTGTTGCATAAATACGAGTCCGTCACTCAAAAGAATGTCAGAGCCTTTTATGACTTTTATACTCCCCACACCCTCCCCGCCAAAACCCCCACACCATGACCCCCCCCCCCCCCCCCTCCCCTCATTCCTCATATTTTGTGTAACCTCTCCCCAGGAAAAATAGTTTGGATGCATTTGGTTAACAAAGTAGCATATTCCCTCTCTTGAAATGCACGAGAATACTACCCGAGAGTGTTAAGACTGAATATTCTCCTAACTTATTTGATAAGGCATGACCCCTTTTAAACTGTTTGATGAAACTGTCTACTGAGGTATGTAAATGAATAACACTGAGGCCATGAAAGCATAGCATTTCAAAAAAAAAGAAAAAATGTCAGCTGAGAAAGCAAATGCAGCCCACGGTTGGTTCTGCGCCCACGCACTGTATGTTTTCTTATTTACATAAAAGTACCGAGTGATGGAGTGAGCAGATTTATTATTCTAAATTGCAAAGGAACAACAAAACTGGTCAGGGCTCAGTTTCCCCCCAAGCACCTGGGACGAAAATTGAATTGAACCTGATGAAACGTTCGGGGGAACCAGAATCTTGTTTCAGAGGGGTCAGAGGAGGGGAGCGCATCGTCACCTGGCGAGAGCAGGTTGATGCCCACGCGCGCACACTCTACACTGAGAATAAGAAAGAAATGTCAAGCTGAGCAAAACCAAAAGACCCCCAACATCCTCCCTGTTGTAGTCGCAAGCTGTGTGGTCTTATCATGTGTGCCTTTCTTGCTGAACTCATTTTGAGATAGGGTATGTTTACACTTGGTTCAAATACTGCTGAAAACATTTGGTCTGAATCTAGATGTTTTACGTTCAGGGGCGGGGTTAGCTGTTCGGGAGGGGCGGGGGCTGATCATGTCGAATAAATGCGTTTTCACATCCAGGCAGAGGCCGTTCTGTGACAGAGATGGCACGAAACAACGAGCCTAAGGAAACTGTGATCCCATTCTGTCGATTCAGGTACCAAAACTGCATGGACAGTTTCTGTGAAGGAATCTGAAGAACATCATCATCATTATCATCATCATCATCATCATCCTATCCATCCCTAGATAATGCATTAGTGTGCAGGGCATTATTTTGAAACAAGTGGAAGTGTCTGTACATATTTGTATTAAGAAGAAACAGTGTTATTGTTGTTGTATCGAAGACGAGTTGAAAATGGTTTAAAAAAAAGAAAAAAAAAGAAAATAGGTTGTGACAAAGAGAAAAAAAAATCCACAGCCAAGGGTTGTCCTGCTAGCACATTTTTACACAGATGAGCTATTTTTACTGGTGATTTTCTAGGTATTGATACTGATATCCTTTTAAAGTACAAAACTTCCAAAATTACAAGCACTTCCACAACGATAGATTGTACGGTGGTTTTTGTTACTTTTGTAGATGTGGTCGTTCCTTTGCTACAGCAACGTTTTTTAAAGTGGGACAGGCCTTGGCTGTGTGTCCTTGGGGTCTCATGTTTGTTTGTTTGTTTGGGTTTTTTGCCTAATTTGTTTTTGTTTGGGAAGTAAAACACTGTAGATGGGCCAATTTTGTGACTGATTGTTTGTGTACTTGTGTACGTTCCCCTGTTCCTGTGTCAGTGTTATAAAGCAGAGAAGTGATGTCAGTTATTGTGGGGGTATGAACCATTTTAAATGTTCTCTATGAAAAACACAAATAAAGACTCATAGACAAGTGTGACTTTGTTATATCATTTTGTGCATGTGTGTGTGTGTGTGTGTGTGTGTGTGTGTGTGTGTGTGTGTGTGTGTGTGTGATCTTGTATATCTGTCTATGTGGGGAATTTTACACCTTGTGAGGGACATTTGTTGATCCCTGCCTGAGGAATCAGGTTCAGATTAGAATGGTTAATCCATAATGGTTTTGAGGGTCCCCACAAAGTAAATACATGTGTGTTTTCTTCTTTCTGTTGTGATAAAAGAAAAATCTCTCCAATGTGTGGATCTTTTGGCTGGTCCTAACAGCATCACATGGTTGACTGATGATTAAGATTTGGTTTTAGAGTAAAGTTACAACAGTTTAATCATTCGTCCCTTCAGAAACCAAAGTTGATTGCCCACAGCTGAAAACTTTTTGCCAGTGTTGAGTAAAATTTATTTAAATTTTTGGAAAATTCAAAGTCATTACGATTTATTTTCCAAACTAAAGAAATGCTTGAGCGAAAGTGTCTGCATTTCTTCTTATTTTGCTTCCAAGGAGCCAGATCTTCTTGTATTTTTTTTAAGAAGTAGCTCTTCAGGCCTTTTGTTTTTCTGCTTTATCCACCCATTTTAAATATATTCCGTTGACAATTTTCAAAGGACTGTTTTTGTTTGTTCGGCCCCTTCAACACTGACCTATGAATCAAGCATAAATAGGGCAGTTTGTTACTAGCAGCCTGTCACAAAGGACCTAATTTGATCCCATTTCTTCAGATGAGTCTATGAAAAATGACAAAGATAAGAGTTTGATGGGCATACAATTGTATTTCTGCACCAACAAGGTGATTCCCAGAGAATGATTAGCTGAAAACTTGGCATAGTGAGCAGTGTGTTGTTAGGAAACACTGATGGAATTGGAAAAATAGAGGGCAAATGATTAAGAAGCAGGACTAAAAAGCTGTGTACAGCAGATGAATAGTATCTGAAAGTCATATCCTTAAGAAGAAAATCCAGCAAAGACCTGACACAGGTCTGGAGTGATGCCTCTGGCCCTTCAGTTGATCCATCTACAGCATCATCAGTAATGCTTTAAGTGGAAGGGTGACTATCATTCTTAAGGAAGGAAAATGGGGAGGAAAGGCTGAGGTATGCTAATTTACACAAGAACTGGACTGAAAATCCGTTACAGCATGTGGTATAAGTGATGAATCCGAAATTTCAGTTCAAATTGTCACCAATATTTACCCAGGAGGTCAGAAGAGAGGGACAGGACCGAGTGCTTCTACAGCATCTTTAAATGATCTAGAGGCTCTCAAGAGTGATACTGAAAAGCTAGTTAATGTATTTATTACTTCTAAATTCATTATTATCAGGAGGCTCTAGAAACTACCTGCAGATCCAGAATACTGCATAAGAGTACTGACTAGGTACTAGTAGGAGAGAGCATATGTCTCCTATATTGTCTTTTCTTCATTGACCTCCTGTTAAATCCAGAACTGAATTTAAAGTCCTGCTCCTCACATACAATATCTTATATAATCAGGCTCCATCATATAAGACCTCATACTACCTTTTTGACAGAGCACTTTTCTTACTGACTGCTGGCTTACGTGTGATTTCTAGACATTTCACAAAAAGAATGGAATGCAAAGCCTTCAGCTTTTATCCAGTTAGTAATATATGACACACTGTCTTTCTACATATTAAACAAAATTAGGGATCTGAATTCGCTAGATTCAGATCAGATGTAGCTAGATTATTTATGTTTTCATCGCTCTATTTATATTTTGAGCAGCACTGCCATCTAGTGGATCATTTTCTGAACCTTTGTTGTATGAGACATGTTTTGAACTTTATCTATACTTCTGAGAATTCCAGGAATTAATCCTTCCTGGAATTCTCAGAAGTATAGATAAAGTTCAAAATGCATAAGTGAATGAGACCACAGTAATATACTGTTGTCATAAAATGCAGCGAGTTACCGTAACTGTTGATGCGGTTTAGTGAAAAGAAGAATGCTGTTGGTGTTCTGGTTTAGCCAATTAGTACTCATTATTATAATACTCCGTGATTTTGACACCATATTTTTAGAGATGCTTTTTTTTTTTTTAATTTTAGCTGTTTACAAGAACAAGTTACAGCAGACGTTCCCAAAGTGTGGGGCCCGCCCCCTAGGGGGGGCGCAGAGCCATTGCAGGGGGGGCGCGGCATGAAAAGGGGGAAAAAAAACAAAAACAACGCTTGGACACTGCTAGCACGGGCGCCCACACAAAGGCAAAGCAGGAGATGAAGCATAGCTGAATATGTTTCCAAACCAACTTCATTCTAAGCCAAAGACTAGAAAATATGGTGAAGCATATCTTCCCTTTGGTTTCATCTGCACAAGTGCTGAGGTAGGTCTCCTTGCAGGATTGGTTTTCCCTTTGTTGGGAGCAGCGCTGGGCTGTTTAAATCATGGACAAACAGTATCCCACATTCTTGATTTGTAGTTCACAAACACTTGTTGTAATGACTAACTACTCTTGACATTTTGGAGATGTTAGCTCTTTATACAGTAAAGTTACAGTGGGATACAAATAACATCAGGCTGATCCTGCCACGATTTGTTCCCCGGTTCAAATCACGGACAAACAGCCTCCAACAGTTGTTTATGTTTTTGAACCCATTTTGCACAGAGATTTTTTGAAAAATGTATTGATAGCAATGTTGAATATTATTACACAGAAAAAAACAACTACATGTAAAATAATTACACCGTGACGCCTCTGCCTTTGTAAATGGAGGGACAGTAACTGCATGTATATGTAACCGTGTAAAACCTGCAGATAGTCAGATTAACAATATTTCGTCTCTACCTGCCATTCTGCAATTCATCTCATGTAAACAATAACGTGCACACAGTGTGACATGAAAAAAGGCACATACCTTTGACATTGCATGAGAACTCTGTATTCCTCGTCCAGTAAACGCAAAAAAGGAGTTTTAAAAAATCTCCGTTCTCGGTGATTCGAAACGCCGTTTACGTGTGGACGAAACAGCTGCGTTTTCAAAAATACCCGTGTAGGTGTGGACATAGCGTAAAAGAGTTAGTAGTTTATTTTCTTACTACCTGTAATTTATTGCAGATTACTTGTAATTATTTGCTTAACCCTTTAAAACCGGTCGGAGCGGGCATGCTCTGTTTTGCGTAACTATTTTTAAATCCCGGTAGCTCTGCAACCACGTGAGCTAGCGCAATAATTTTTTTTGCATATGAAACCAGAGGAGTTGTACTTACATCTTATGCCATCAGCTTGTCCTCGGTCACAGTTTCCTTCCACATATAGCTTTGCAAAAACTGCATAAAAAGCACTTGCAGCAACAAAAACATAATATTCCAGAAACACGCTTTGCGGATCTGATCAGCTGTTCATAACACTTCCTACATTGGATTAGACGTCAGCACGAACTATCTCATGTCCGCCATGACCTGCCCGAAACCGGAAGTGACCTCATTTTCGCGGAAATGTTGTTTTTTTATCGTCCGGGCCTCAATGAGCCTATACTGGTGTTTTTAAAAGTTATGTTTGACTTTATGACTTTCTGAGTCGTTTCTGGGAGGCTTAGGACTCATATTGCACTGCTGGAAATAGTTTATTTTGATGCATACGCTGCTTTTTTGCAAATTTGCACTATGATATTTATTTTCGTTTTTCCTGCAGTGTATAAAAATTGGTGTATTTCAAAAATAAAACTATGAAGACACTCAAAATAAATTTCCTGTGGTGGGAAACTATTTTGTGCAACTTTTTTGTATTTACAGTTTTGAGGGATAAGCCTCTTAAATTTCTCTAACTAGAAATATATGTTAAAAAAACAAAAACGATTTTACATTTTTTTGTAGTTTATTGCACTTTTTTGCAATTTATGTAATTACTGTGCACTTAATTCATACATATTATTAAAATCTAGGCTGTAATGGTTGTATTGATGTATAGCAACTTGAAATGCTCCCAAAAATGGCACTACAGCATGTAAAAATATAATATAAGCTCTGGCGGACTTGGTTCTATGGTAGGTCTTAAAGGGTTAATTGTTTACTAAATGTTTGAGGTGTGAAATAAACCGCAATGGAGCAAAATATGGGTGTGTGTGGTTGGAGGATGTGTTCGTGCGTGCGCGTGCATGCGTACGCGCGCGCGCGAGGGGGGGCGCGAACATTTTTCTTGTAAAACAAGGGGGGCCCAGCAAAAAAAAGTTTGGGAACCACTGCAGGTATGTGGTGAATATGAGCTTAAAGTGCATACTATTAGCTTTTATTTGAGGGGGTTGAGAAAAAAGTTTATTTATTTATTACAACAGAGATTGAAAGGTAAATTCCAGCTGGGCTAATGCAGTATATGGAGTATGTTAAAGAATTCTGTTATGACTTCAGTTATGTTAAATAATAATAAATTCACAACAAACAACTGCAGATCCATCACCAGTCTTTATTCTTCTTTCTGGAATCCAACAAAAAAGTTGACAATAAGATAATGAAAGAGCACATTTGTGCATTCATGTTAGTGTTTCTTTATAAAAAAATAAATAAATTTAAAAAATGTGTGTCTTTGAAAGAGTCCCATTCACTCGGTGAGGTGTGAGCCTTGACACCTGGATACAAATACAAAAAAACCCCTAATTTGCATTTATTATCACATACTGAGAGAACGAGTTTCTAAGGAGCCAGGTTTTCTTTAGTAAAAAGTAAAGTAATTTTTAAAGTGGATCTCTGAGGTTTCTGAAGATCTTTCTTTGAAGTTTTTCTTTGAACATTTGCTCATTTCAATACAGTCCTAGTAGGAGGGGTTAACACTGACTTATGAATGTTCAAGCATAAAAAAGGCACCTTATTCAAGGGATAGACCAGCATTGTTGCTACGTGTACAGACAATTTAGCAAAGAATTTATTATAAATTGTATCTTTAGGCATTGTGTTACTAGCAGCTTAATTTGTTCCCACGTCTTTTCAAAGATAACAGCTTTAAAAAGGTAAAATAGTATTTCTCCACCAATAAGGTGGTCCCCAAAGACCTATTAACACAAAACATGATATGTGTCCATAACAAAATGATACTGGACATGCGGAGGACAAAAGAAGCATGAGGTCTAAAAAAAAACAACCTACCTACACTAGATAAACATTTTCTGAAAGTCATGTCCAAAAGAGATGGGAAAAGCAAAGACCTCACACAGGACCAGAGAGATGAATCTGGCCTTTCAGTTAATCCAGACGTTCCCAAAGTGTGGGGCCCGCCCCCTAGGGGGGGCGCAGAGCCATTGCAGGGGGGGCGCGGCATGAAAAGGGGAAAAAAAAAAAAAAACAACGCTTGGACACTGCTAGCACGGGCGCCCACACAAAGGCAAAGCAGGAGATGAAGCATAGCTGAATATGTTTCCAAACCAACTTCATTCTAAGCCAAAGACTAGAAAATATGGTGAAGCATATCTTCCCTTTGGTTTCATCTGCACAAGTGCTGAGGTAGGTCTCCTTGCAGGATTGGTTTTCCCTTTGTTGGGAGCAGCGCTGGGCTGTTTAAATCATGGACAAACAGTATCCCACATTCTTGATTTGTAGTTCACAAACACTTGTTGTAATGACTAACTACTCTTGACATTTTGGAGATGTTAGCTCTTTATACAGTAAAGTTACAGTGGGATACAAATAACATCAGGCTGATCCTGCCACGATTTGTTCCCCGGTTCAAATCACGGACAAACAGCCTCCAACAGTTGTTTATGTTTTTGAACCCATTTTGCACAGAGATTTTTTGAAAAATGTATTGATAGCAATGTTGAATATTATTACACAGAAAAAAACAACTACATGTAAAATAATTACACCGTGACGCCTCTGCCTTTGTAAATGGAGGGACAGTAACTGCATGTATATGTAACCGTGTAAAACCTGCAGATAGTCAGATTAACAATATTTCGTCTCTACCTGCCATTCTGCAATTCATCTCATGTAAACAATAACGTGCACACAGTGTGACATGAAAAAAGGCACATACCTTTGACATTGCATGAGAACTCTGTATTCCTCGTCCAGCAAACGCAAAAAAGGAGTTTTAAAAAATCTCCGTTCTCGGTGATTCGAAACGCCGTTTACGTGTGGACGAAACAGCTGCGTTTTCAAAAATACCCGTGTAGGTGTGGACATAGCGTAAAAGAGTTAGTAGTTTATTTTCTTACTACCTGTAATTTATTGCAGATTACTTGTAATTATTTGCTTAACCCTTTAAAACCGGTCGGAGCGGGCATGCTCTGTTTTGCGTAACTATTTTTAAATCCCGGTAGCTCTGCAACCACGTGAGCTAGCGCAATAATTTTTTTTGCATATGAAACCAGAGGAGTTGTACTTACATCTTATGCCATCAGCTTGTCCTCGGTCACAGTTTCCTTCCACATATAGCTTTGCAAAAACTGCATAAAAAGCACTTGCAGCAACAAAAACATAATATTCCAGAAACACGCTTTGCGGATCTGATCAGCTGTTCATAACACTTCCTACATTGGATTAGACGTCAGCACGAACTATCTCATGTCCGCCATGACCTGCCCGAAACCGGAAGTGACCTCATTTTCGCGGAAATGTTGTTTTTTATCGTCCGGGCCTCAATGAGCCTATACTGGTGTTTTTAAAAGTTATGTTTGACTTTATGACTTTCTGTGTTGTTTCTGGGAGGCTTAGGACTCATATTGCACTGCTGGAAATAGTTTATTTTGATGCATACGCTGCTTTTTTGCAAATTTGCACTATGATATTTATTTTCGTTTTTCCTGCAGTGTATAAAAATTGGTGTATTTCAAAAATAAAACTATGAAGACACTCAAAATAAATTTCCTGTGGTGGGAAACTATTTTGTGCAACTTTTTTGTATTTACAGTTTTGAGGGATAAGCCTCTTAAATTTCTCTAACTAGAAATATATGTTAAAAAAACAAAAACGATTTTACATTTTTTTGTAGTTTATTGCACTTTTTTGCAATTTATGTAATTACTGTGCACTTAATTCATACATATTATTAAAATCTAGGCTGTAATGGTTGTATTGATGTATAGCAACTTGAAATGCTCCCAAAAATGGCTCCACAGCATGTAAAAATATAATATAAGCTCTGGCGGACTTGGTTCTATGGTAGGTCTTAAAGGGTTAATTGTTTACTAAATGTTTGAGGTGTGAAATAAACCGCAATGGAGCAAAATATGGGTGTGTGTGGTTGGAGGATGTGTTCGTGCGTGCGCGTGCATGCGTACGCGCGCGCGCGAGGGGGGGCGCGAACATTTTTCTTGTAAAACAAGGGGGGCCCAGCAAAAAAAGTTTGGGAACCACTGAGTTAATCCATGTACCAGTCATTGAAGGAAGGGAAACGGGTGGGAAGAGAAGGCTGAGAAATGCCAAACCACACATTAGCTGGACTGAAAAGCAGTTATAAAAAGTCTTGCGGGGTGATAAATCCAAATATGAAAGTTTTAGTTCAAATAACTGTCATTATATGTATGGAGAAGGTCCATTAGTGTCTACCGCCAGGCTTCTTTTACCTTGTGCACAGTACTGCATCCAGGTAAGGTACTGACTTGACTTTTAACCTACTGACCTACAGATGTTGGAACACAGCAACTACCAAAGCGACTGAAATTCAGTAATAATTAGTAAGACGGTGACAGGCCAATCAGAGCGAAGACATGCTTAGGTGGGCGAGAAAACAAACAAACACACAAACAAACACTGAGCAGCATGGAGACTCAGTTGGATGAAGCTGTTTTCCTCTCGCTGCCGCTCACATTTGCGCTCTCCGTCGGTTTCCACCCGCGTCTGGCCTGTTCCACTGCCACAGCCCACACTGCTGAAAGTAGGCCATCCCCCTCTGGCCGTTACTCTGCGTGTGTTGCGTCTGACGTCAGAGCGTCAGCTGGCCGAATGTTTACATCCAGCAGTGATGTGTTTCTGACTGGATCCCCCACCAACAAAAGGCTGAGCACAAGGAAAAGCGCAGAGACAGAGAATATCAGGCGGCGTTAATAAGAGGTACACGCTTCAGCTGGTCCGTGTTGTGTGTGGAGGCGCGCTGTGTGCCTGCAGACCAGCAGCAGCTCGCTGGGCTCCTTCTTCTCTCGATTTTCCTGATCTTCCACCGAAGATAAGAATGCAGTTGTGTTTCTGCTTGTGTTGACCTTGTCGTTGCATGGAGGTTTGTTACGAATGCATTGTGCTGTTGTTATCCTTTAGGCTGGGTGATTATTGGCTCAACCTCCATTTATTTATTTATTTCGAAACTGGATCACCTGAGTGGCGCAAATGGCACCGCAGCACAGCAGCGTGCAGACGGGTATGAGACCTGCTGGAGTTGGAGGTCCTGGCCGGAGCCGGACTTTAGACTCGACGTGAAAAGCGTTTTTAGAAAGGAAAGGGCGTGTTAGCTGATCATTAAATCAGGAAATAAATAGCCATGTTCAGTTGGCACTGTTTGGCATGAAGCGTGTACCCTACTAGCCTACTAAACCACTTACACTTAGATACTAAATTACGAAAATGACCGGCAGCGCCCTGCTGTGGCCATTTGTGTCCACAGCCCAAAACAAAACAAAGCAAATCAAAAAAGAAGAAGAACAAGGCGGGTGATCATACTCACGGGGGCATAGATTCCCATTGTATGCCAAAAGATAAAATAAAATAAAAAAAAATAACGAGGCAAAAACCTTGTTCTTCTCCCGCCAAGAATTCTTGTTCCTTTAGGGCTTCACCACCTGACACTTTTTTTTTAAACGAAGACAGTACATCCTCTGTTATTTAAATGCACTCAGCCCTTTCTTCTTTTATAGCCTCACAAGGGTGTCTAACATTTGGCAGACAGTGCACCCTGCAGTGATCTCTGTCCTTTGGCACTGCTCTGTGGTGTTTTTTAACAGAGTTGGTCACATCCTAGTCACATTCTGCTGCTAAAAGCCACACCTAACCCTCTTATTGCAGTTTGATCATGTAATTGGTGCTGAAAGTCTCCCTGGGAAACGTTCACTACTAAGATAAGATAAGATAAGATAAGATAACCTTTATTAGTCCCACGTGTGGGAAATTTTTGTTACAGCAGTGGACAGTATAAAGGTTACACAGAAAAATTAGAAAAAAATAAACACTGGAATAAGATATCAATAAGATACTGTGTGCCATTAAATTTATCCAGGAGTTGATCCAGATGCATCCTGTTGAAGTGAGAACAAAGGAAAAATTTGAATACTACTCTTCTGCAATGCAATAATCCAGTTCTTTTTAAAAATTTATATAGCACCAAATCACAAAAGCAATTGCCTCAAGGTCCTTTAAATTGTGAGGTAAATAATCTACAAAATACAGAGAAAGCCCTGAGAATCACACAACCCTCTATGAGCAAGCACTTGGTAATACTAAGAAGGAAAAACTCCCTTTTAACAGCAGAAATAGACTGAGAGAGGGGCAGCCCTCAATATGAAGCAAAATGAAAGAAGTTTTGTAAAGTCTGACCAATATGGCAGAAAAGTAGAATGATTAAAGTCCAAATAATCAAAACATAAGTCAAAATAAAAGACAGAAACATAAAATAAGAAAGACATAGACATCAGGGAAGAAAAAGATCAAAATGTCCAAAAATTGAGACTCAAAATATGTAAGATACACAGCTAGCTGGTTTCTCAGGGGCCCTTGGATGTGTCTTTGTCAGTACCTGTATATAAAAGAAGGAAGTAGGCATAGTGGTTTATTTTAAAGCCTCAAAATTAGTGTGTGTTAGCTTTTTGATGGACACTGAGATGAGAAGGTAGCGCAATAGCAACTAATGCTAATAAGCTTGATTAGCAGTGTGCATTGATGGCTGTAAGGGTACTGTTCACGTGCTAATTAGTGCTGACAAGACTAGTAATTTGGTAGAATTCCACTCTGTCTGCTCCTTACAACAAGTCATATTATTTGTAATATAATTCCATTAAAATGCTCCAAAAGGAAACAGCAGTAGCAAGATGAAAAGGTCCAGTTCAGTGGCCTGAATCAACAGAGGTGAGTCTTAGTAGACAGCTAGAGGCCATGGCTGCCAGTGTAACAATCCTTAAGAAAAAACATAGACTATGTATCAAAGTGACTATTTTAACATGTGAGTCTGTGGATATTGATTGACTTTTAAAGTTAACCTTAAGAGGACATTAGAAGACCTGGACATTTTGGCACTTCTGTGTTTGCTCACTTTCAGCCATACAGGTTGATAATCACCTTCTATTCACTTCATCCGTTTGAGGTTAAGAAAATGAATCAATGAAGCTAGCTTTACCTAGAAAAAAGATCAAATATAATACAATGTATTCTGCCTCTTTGTTGAGCCAAAGCTTGATGGCGTTTGTCTACATGTAAATGAAAGTAAATGGTTCTGAAAGTAAGTTTAAAGCTGCCAGAATACTGTTGAAATGTGCAGGGCAAGGAGCAGTACTTAATTTGCTTAATAATTTAATCAGATATGTTGTTCAGCTTCAGTTTAACTTCAGGGTTTTTTTTAGTTTAAGATAGCCTGCTAACCTGTTTAACTTTATGTGTCTGTTACAGATTAGTTTTGGAACCCACTGGCATATTTTCTTATTTCTTGTTGTTTTTGACAGTTTGTTTTGCACACAAACCAGAACAAAACTCTAAGATATTTAATGTTTTAAGGAAAACAGCCTATCCTTTCACTGTCGAATCCTGTCCTAATGCCTTTTATTTGTTTCAGATTTTTTTTTCCCCCCGCAAGCATCAGGGTTGTGAAATTGACACTAAAAGAACAAAGACGGTGTCATTTGGAAACCTTTAAAGTGTGTAAACTTCTGGTGTGAGAGGGCACCAGCCTAGAAGTCCTCCTTTAATGAATGAACTTAAAAAAACACTGAAAGACTTAAAACAAACAAACAAACAACAACAACAACAACAGAATGAACAGCTACTGGAACTGTGTCTCAAAGTGAAACCGTGCCTTATACTTTTGTCATCTGGTCTTCAGTCAGGATGGGTGGAGCTGTGAGTGCCGGTGAGGACAACGATGACTTGATTGACAACCTTAAGGAGGCTTACTACATTCGCTCAGACCTGGTGGAGCGAGCTTTCCGAGCTATCGACCGTGCAGACTATTACCTGGATGAATACCGGGATAACGCATATAAGGTCAGCACAGCGAAAGTGTGTGGAATCAGCCCACAGGGGTCTAAGCTGGTAAATGTACTATATGCTGTTGTTGCATTTAGGATCTGGCATGGCGGCACGGAAACATCCACCTATCTGCTCCGTGTATTTACTCGGAAGTGATGGAGGCTTTGGATCTCCACCCTGGACTCTCCTTTCTCAACCTTGGCAGTGGGACAGGCTACCTCAGCACCATGGTTGGCCTCATTCTGGGTATGCAGCTCCTTACTTTTTCAGCATATATTCTTTGGTTATTATTTAAAGTACACCAAATTAGCTATTAGCAGTTAATGCTTTTAGTGTACCCAAACAATGACAGCTGTCACTGGATTACTTTACTCAGCAATGTTTTTGATGTAAAAAGAAGCATCATTTTCCTGTGCTGTCTGTGAAATTCTTTATTCACAGTAGAGATGGATAATGGTGTTTTCTTAGATGTCAAAAATATCTGCATGTTCACAAAAACAGTTAATAATAACAATGGTTGTTTCAAGGCTTTTCATATTATAAGATAAAGACCCTACAACATTTTTAATACAAAGACACCTTTGGCAGAACCAGTGTGTGAATGTGAGTGTGAATGGGTGAATGACTGAATGTAGTGTAAAGCGCTTTGGGGTCCTTAGGGACTGAGTAAAGCGCTATACAAATGCAGGCCATTTACCATTTTATTTACCATTTTTTTATGTAAAATGATAATCTGTGTTGTTGTTGTTGACCGAAATAAAAATTTCACTTCTTTCACTTCACTTCAAAAGGACAAAATGAATCCAGTACACTGAAGATGTTAACACTGAAGATACTCTGATATTCCTTCAGTGGTTGGATGTTTTACTGATAGTGATTTTGTGGAGTGGTCTGCTTCTGAATGTGAGTAAGATCAAAGAACCGGTGGTCAACTTAAGAAGAAAAAGGACAAATGCAGGCATAGGTGTGTACGTGTGTCTATCCTGGGACAGGATCTGGATGTGGTGGAGGAGTACAAGTAGCAGCACAGCCACGTCAACAGCTTGAACACCAACACAAATGATGTGTACAAAAGGGGATGAGCAAGCTCTATTTCCCAGGAAAGCTGAGCTCCTTTAGTACATGCAGGAAAATGATGAAGCTTTTCCAGCTGTGGTACACTGCAATCAGGAAGGATGGCTTTGTGATTGGCTGCAAACTGAACACTTTTGAAGGCCACCAGAGAGTCTAGGAGATCATCTAATTATTGGGTTCTCTATGTTATTGTAGGGTCTTTAACCTACAATATAAAGCACCTCGAGACACCTGTTGTTGTGATTTAGAGATATATAAACAAAATTGAATTGAATTAAATATTCATAAGGTTGATTAGACATCGCTGTGCTGACTGTTACAGGTCCCTTTGGAGTGAATCACGGCATAGAGTTACACGCAGATGTGATAGAGTACGCCTACCAGAAGCTCGACTCCTTCATTAAAACCAGCGACAGTTTTGACAAGTAGGTCTCTTGACTTGTCAGCAGCATTTTTTTTTATCTCCTCCATGGCTTGTTGTGCATTGCTGCTCTCTCACTTCAGATTTGAGTTCTGTGAGCCTTCCTTCGTGGTGGGAAACTGCTTGGAGATCCCTCCAGAGAGCCGTCAGTATGACAGGGTGTACTGCGGGGCCGGCGTGCAGAAAGAGCATGAGGATTATATGAAGAACCTGCTCAAGGTGGGGGGCATCCTGGTGATGCCTCTTGAGGAAAAGGTTTGTGGTCTGTCTGAGTCTCCATGGTATTTTATGTTACTTTTTAAAATATAAGTGTAACTGGAAATATTCAAGAGATAATCTCTATAAATAAATATCTGCATGTAGTAATGTCACCCTCGCTTTTGGAACTACAGTGGTGATTACAGGAACTGCAGTTTTTGGCACACAAACTGATAGTATGAACTCTTCATGTTACTGAATTCAATCAGATGAAAAAAAAATCATTTATACACACAAACATATTAAAGGACTGCCCTTCTGTTTTATGCAGTTGACCAAGATCACTCGAACGGGACTGAACAGCTGGGAGACCAAAAAGATCATCTCTGTGTCCTTCGCCCCTCTGGTGCTGCCCAAACACAGCACCAACAGCAAACCCAAGACTGTTCCACTACGTGAGTGTCATTTGTCTTTCTTTCATTTCTCGCCATTTTCATTTCCCCGATGTTGACTTGCCATTCTCAACATTTCAGCCAAGTTTGAGGTGCGATCGTTACAGGAACTGGCCCGAATCTGCATCCGCCACACCCTCAGAGTGACCACGGATGGAGGAGACAGCCACTCCCGTGGCCGAGGCTCCTCATTCAGCGTTGGCCGGGGCCTGGCGGTGGCAGGGCTTCATAAGTATGGGCCTCGCTTCAAACGCAGGAGGGTCCACCGGCGGCACTGCAACGCCCTCGTCCTGGCCACCCGCCAGGTCGTAGCCAGCAGTGGGATTGGTCCTGCTTCCTTGGACAACAACAACAACCAGGGGGCACGAGGAGCGGAGGAAGAGGAGGAGGCAGGAGAGAGGGAAGTGAGGCAGCAGATGAGAGGGGGCAGGAGGGTGGGGAGGGGATCTGGAGGCAGGGCAGTTGTGGTGGAGGAGGAGGAGACGGTGGAGGAGGAGGATGAAGAGGAGGAGCAGGAAGAGGAAGAAGAGAAGGAGACAGGCGAGCTGCTCCGACCCCAGCCCGCTGTGAATGTCCTGAGAGAAAGGATCCTGGGCCTGCCGCTACCCGAGCCTCTGAAGATGTACCTGCTGTACTACAGAGAGAAATGAGCTGCAGCCAGGTCCCGAGTCAGAGTCCAGAGCTGGAATCTTGCAGGGGCTAAAGCCTCTGTTCCAATCCCACCACCTCCTGTACAGGCAGGACGATACACCTTACTGACCCCAAGCTCCGCCACGGGTCTGTTTCTCTCTTTTACCTGCCCTCATAGTCTCCATCATCCATCCTGTTTCTGCCCCCTCTTTTTCCCGCTGCTCTTACTCGAGTCATTTTCTGGTGCTGTGAAAAGTCAGCTCCGTACGCCCAGGGGAGGGGGAGGGAGGGTTTTCCATTTGTAAACTTTAGACCTCCTTTGGGGTGCAAAAAGACAGAAATTGGTATGAAATAAACCATTTATGAATTAGCTCTGCAGCTCTAATATTAGAAACAGCAGTTTAACAGTCCACTGTTGCCTGAGTACATAGCTTGTACAGGGGCATCTTAGTGGCACTCAGAGAAGATACAGTCACAGGCTAAACAAGACAACCCAAGATCAAAGACTGTAGCAGAGGGATCGGTTTAGCCACAGCCTGGAACTGATTACAGCTGGAGAGTACAGAATGATGGAGTGGAAGCCCGTTTGTCCACAAGCAGCTGTTATCGTCTCACTGGGATGATGTCATTTTACTAAAGAAGATGCAGATTAAAGGGTATGAGAACTAAATAGATTTTCTTTGGTGATGTTGTAGCTATAGCAGACAACCGCAAGATAGCGTGGCAGGTTTCTTCCACAGATTTCTAAATAAAATGGGAGCTGTGCCTTTAGCCCCCAGTCCATGATGTAATTTAAGCCCTTAAAGGATAATTGTGGTTTATTTGTTTCTGTTGTGTCTCGACACTAACAGAGATGCTCTAAGAGCCATTTCACTTGCTGTTAATCCCAGTGTAGAGAGAGTAGGCTGCTGCAGAGGATGCTGGTCAGCTACTAGCTTTTTTACACCTGCTTCTAGAATAAAAACACAACACTGATAATATGTCAGGCTGGAAATCAAATTGTACTTGTCTTTTTTTTTTTTTTTTTTTTAAACAAGGAAACTGGTTCTAGTCTTCTGCTAATACATGCTAATTGGTCAGCTGAGCATTTCTGCCATGCTTCCTTGATGGATTCAAATGTTTACAAATGATAAGTACATACTAGAAGTCTGGGCTAGCATACAGCTGCCTGTGTTGGCACAACTTTCAGTCAAATCAAAG
Source organism: Neolamprologus brichardi (assembly GCF_056152115.1). Taxonomy (NCBI): domain Eukaryota; kingdom Metazoa; phylum Chordata; class Actinopteri; order Cichliformes; family Cichlidae; genus Neolamprologus; species Neolamprologus brichardi. Next base: position 16,093,691 of record NC_142123.1, on the reverse strand, counting down.
TTTGAGCCCTCGCTTAATTTTTCAGCCTGAGAGGTTGCTGGTTTGAGGAACCCACAGAACTACAATAACCAGGGGAGCACAGCAAATTTAAATAAAACCAGAATTACCCTTTAAATGATCTTATTTTTAAGGCTGACGCTCGGTCATCTTTTCCCTGTGTTTTAAGAGCCTAGTTGACGATCTACTGGGCTGAGTTTTCCTTTATTTTTTTTTTTCTTCTTTCTTTCTTTCCTATGCATACGTTTCATCATGTGAATTTGTCTTCGTCTCCTTGGAGATGAAGCTGACTTTAAGCCTCACATGTGCATCCAAAGGGCAGTCTCACTGTTTTTCTCTGCATCCCATTAACCAAAAGAGAATGACCATAAAATATACTAATATTCCATTTTACATTAAAAAAAACCAGCATGATAAAAACACACAAGTAATTATTCTGATGACTGGGTGTGTGCGTCATGTTCCTTGTAATATTTAGGGGTTTTTTTTGAATGAAATCATTTTTTGAGACTTGAAGTGGTGTGTATGTATGAAACTGTTGTACTTTTTGTTTTGTGAATCATAAGAAAAAGCAACTTTAAACAGGTACTTTAAAATAGAAGAAACTAATTACCATTTTTCCCACTGTGGACTCTAGTTTGATGGGCATTATTCCTTTGTACTTTACACCTTCTTCTGTGCCAAACTTTAGTTGCATGGACTCAAATTTGGAGTGGGACCAGCAGATCAACAGCAAGTCACTCATCACAAGAAAAATACATTTCTAAAACTACACCACTTCCACTGTTTGGTACGTAAAAATTATCTAAAGCCTTAGATTTTTTTTTTCCATTTGAAGGTTGTTTGCATTCGAAGAATCGATTTTGAAGCACAAGGCAATGCAGAAGGCACTCTGCATTAGTAATACAGTGTATCAGATAAATCATGGATGTGACCACAATAACGGGAATCAGAGAAAATAGTTCCGAGTGTAACGTCACGCTTCACTGTGATTTTTTTTTTCTACTGCTTGATCTACTTTCAAGTACTGTATGTGCACCATTCCTTTATTCAATACAAATACCATTCTGCTGTGCTGTTGTGCTCCTCTGCTGAATGTATACGATCACACACTTTCTTTTTTCTCCTTTTCCTAAAGATCACATTTTGGTGAGACTGACTTGCTTGTTTTTCTGAGTTGAGCTGTAATATTGACCTGCAGATAATAAAGTTCATTATACAAAAGTTGACAGTTTCTTGTGGTTTTGTCAGGTGAGTATTGAGCTCTTTTTTTTCTTCTTAGAGAATAAATGTGAAATATGACAATCCCAGAGATAACAGGTTTGCAAATATACGAATTTATATAATATATAATTTAAAGGTGACATGCTAATTTATTGGGGGATTCCACCAGAGCAGGTCCAAAAAACCCTGTTTTACAATCTGAGGAAAACAGGTCACAGCTTTTAATTTAGGACTTTTCAGTCCCTTTGCTACAGAATTAGAAACCTAAGCACCTATCCATGCAGTCTGCCTTTACAAACAACTGAAAGAGTGGGTTTTTCTAAGAGCTCACTGAATTTCAGGTAATACGATGCCACTATTGCTGCATGTCACAAGTGAAATTTCTTCCCCTGCTTGACATCAGCTGTATTATTCCAAAGTGGACACATGCAGCAATCACAGTCCACGTAAAGTTACAGAGCAGAATCACTGAGTTCTGAGGCTTATAGCGTGGAAAAGTCAGCAATGGTCTAACTCAAAAATTGCAGTTCCATGCCTCCTCTGTAATTAACATTAACATAAAAACTGTTAGCCTCATGACACAATTTTCCATGGCTGGAGTAATGCATAGGCCTTGTACTGTTGTCTATATAGTATAGTTGCACTGGACCTTTGTGAGAGGCCACAGTCCTTCTGCTTTTCCTGGTCTAAAACAAGTTTTAGCTTTGCCTTTTTAACCCTTCTACTGATTAACCATGTTTAATTTGCATCTACTTAGCGTGCATATGTGAATGAAAGAAAATAAGGAAAAGTAGAGGGAAGGGTAGGTCCTAATGTGTAACATCACACATTCTTAAATACCCTCAAAGACACACCACAGTACTCCCATTAATTTTTCTTTATTAATGTAAAGACACTAAACAAGTAGAAGACATAGCCAAGTCAGATACATAAGCGCACCAGCAGAATCGTCATATGGCTACAATGACAGCATGTAAAAATTGATCGCAAACAGTCTGAGAGTTTGGATCCAGTGATGTAGCTAAGTGATACAAGATTTTTCAATTAAATTATACATTCATATTTTGTTCACTAAATTTCTATGACCGATGAACAGTCACAACCAAAACATGTTACTCAAGCGTGCTAAAGTCATGCGTATACAGCATTTCAATGTTAGCTCTTATTTTAATATTTATGTTTGTGAAGTACAACTTACAGCTAATGTGCCAATACTTAACCATGACTCTCTCTGCACAGGCCCACATCAACAACATGACCCATGCTTTCAACATCCATGTGGAAAACTCATCAACTAAGTGGGGAAAACAAGCCTGTACCTTGCCGAATACAAAGACACATAATATATATATGATGAAGAAAAATAACAACAACAACATTTCAACATTAAATTACAGAGCTCCAAAAATAAAATAACAACAATCTATTTTCAAGAAAAAGAATGAATAAAAAATTATATCTACATCTGTATATAAAAACATAGGATCGTAATAAGTTAGACTTTTTCAATATGGAAACTCATGTGTGTTTCTTACAGATCTAAAAGTGACTAAGGATTGCCTTTAAACAAGTTATATTCATTACAGTATCTAAATAGATACGCAGGCATGGGTCAAACAGCAGAGAGATCCTTGAGGTACCCTGTGAGGTTGGACCCCAACTTTAAGTCGGTGGTTTGAAAAGAGAGAGGGGGGGAGAGAGAGGTTTTGGGATAAATGTAAATACACGTTAGTTACAATTTTTTTCTCGTTTTCTCCCCGATTGCCACGACTTAGGAGAACAATTTTCAAAAAAACAAAAGTCACATACCTTTATTGCACAGAGGTAGAGTTAGGGCTACCTAGACCTCACAGGGATTGTTAGAGACATAGCCCTGATGGTTTACAAGTCTTCAACTCACAAACGGCACACATCACAAGTATTTTAAAAAGATTTAATTTGCCACTTGACCCACGCTTGCTGAAATGACACAGTGGGTTGGAAAACCCTGCATGGTAGCAGCGAGCAGAGAGCGCACCCCTTCACGGTTAAGAGTATGGGGAACAGAGAGCAGCAGAGAGGCAGGCTGAACCATGAAGGTTAAAACTGCATATTGTCCACCTGGAGGCAAATGTTGAATGGTGTGTCTGTGGGGGTTTAATGTTCTTTTACACTCACACCAATACCAAGGTAGATAAAAATAAAAATCACAAGGAGAATATGTTGACCCTTCATCTGCCCAACTTTGCAGTGGTGCTTATCCAAAGCACCCAGGATGCCCCCGACTGAACTTCACGCTCTTAACAATTCTCTGAGCCTGGAATGAATTTGTAGATGAGCCGACAATGACTGGGAGGCCTGTGTGTGCACGGCTCAAATGAAGGAGCAGAGACTGAGGATGCAGATTAAGGCACCATGGAACCCTGACAAATCTGAGGCACATTCCAGGACAGTACTTTTGACGTGACTCAGGCTGTAGTTCAAGCTGATCTCTGGCCTGGTGGTCTGGTGGCCAACTGCTATGTTATGCAACCTAGAAACTGTCCACAGAGGGTACATGTGTCGGGCTCTCCCCCCATGTTCCCCACCTCCCTTGTGTGTCTCAGGAAGAACAGCATCTACTGATTACAGCAACTCGTGACTGAGCATGCTTTACTTCCTGGCCTGCACACTTGCAATCATACAGACTTAAAGAAATAGTCCACCATTTGAGAAAGTTTGCTTATGTATTAGTTTCTGCTTGTGGTTTATGTAGCGTACAGATTTCACACTAAGAAGCTTAGCTTGGCTCAGCTGAAGAACAAAAACAGTTCTAAGGTACTCAATCATAATATGTCGTGTGTATTTTTTTCCAATAAATATTTCATTTTAAATGTGTTTGTGCTCATTTAGAAAGAGTGACATCACATAGTTTGAGCTCTGACTGCTATTAGTAAACCTTTCAGTACTGTCTACAGCACATGCAGCTTTACAGCTGAGGGATGCAGATTGTTCATGGAAAGCTACCAACTAGCTTGTGAATCATCACGACATAAAGTTAGCCACAGTATGGCAAAGGTACTGTGGCACTGCATTACAAGGGAAATGTAACTATTTAATAACTTTAAAAGTGATATTATTGGATTTGTTACCCAGTCAGCACAGTTTAAGGGAAGTAATCAAAGCAAAGGGCTACAACCATTTCCTCTTTTGACACTGGTCGCATTTTCACATGCAAACAGGCTTCGCTATGTGCATGCCTTTGGTTTCAGAAGAGAAAAACATTTTGGTGAGATCCTACTTAAAAGCTCTTTTTGGCTTGAGAATTCAACTTGACTAATAATTTACTTGTTCTTATTGCTTTTGTGTTGTGCTGAGCTAGATTTGACACCAATATTCAGGTTGTACAGAGTAACATCCATTAGGTTGACTGGATTTACCAAAAACAATTAAATGTAAACACCAACATTTTATTTGGTAATTGTAACAGACTAACTGCTTTGCAGTTTATTGTTTATTATTTAGTTTATTATAATTTATTAACTAGATTCTATGTCTGCATTTGCATAGTTTTGCCTTTTCAGCTGAGCTGACATGCTGCCTATTAGAAATTTAGTATGAGAATTTTTGAAATTCAAATGGCAGTTTCACCAGCTATGTCTAAAGCCGATCACTTTCTGCTTCACACTTCAGCGTAAAGGTGGTAAAAATTCTTATCGCTTGTCTTTTGTAAGTGTATTTGCCAAAATGTGCAACTATTCCTTTAAGACTGAAGCCAGCACATGCAGCCACACGCAATCTTAAAGCTCCTCTAAAGCAACACAATTAAAGTCGTGGATAAAAACAGAAAACAAACAAACCTATTCAGACAGTGATTCAAAGATTCACAGACATGCAGCCAGATGTACAACACTACATTCACACACACAACTATGTTAGTGCCAGGTTCAACAGCCCCCTCAGCCCCCCCCACACACACACACACACACACGTCCACACTTACAGTAACATGAAGGACACCTAACACACATCTAGGAAGATATGAAGTAGTGCAAGGGAAGGTTAAGCCCACCTTTACTCTTTTTGTACGTTAACATTGTGATGCGTCTGTGTGTATGCGGACACACACACACGAAATTACTGACATTCATCAATATCTAGGGAACTGTAAAAGCAGTGCAGTATAATGTCATGCACAGCTGCTATTGTTTTGTTGTATTCAAGAGATCAGTTAACAGTGGTGTAGTTAAAAACTAGAAAGCAGCATTAATCTTTTTTTTATACCCATCCTCTAAAGGTCATTCCCAATGTGGACAGGTGGAAAACAGGTTGGCAGGCAGTGACAGTAGCAGTAGGAACCATCACTTCGGCACCAGGCCACGGGATTGGGGATAAAGAGGGGATCCTGGGCTGGAGGGGCTGTATGAAGAGGTCGGGGTACTCGACGTCTTGCCTGTTCTTGGTCGTCTAAAGGAGAGAAATGATTGGCATAGGGTTAAACTCACTGATGGTGTGACACCAAAAGGTTTTCTATGCTGTTTACAGGGTTCATCTGTCACATATCAAAGATTTGCAGAGTCTTTAATTTTTGTCTTTAACAAGGTAAATCATTTACTCTGAATGCAAATTTACAATCTGCTGTCTCCTTCCTTTTGTGTTGTGTTGTACAATTCTGGACAGAAATGAAACAAAGAGGAAGAGATTCTTTCTCAATGTAAAGCTGTTGCAACATGGTGGGTGTAAAATATTTAAAAACAAACAAACAAACAAACAAAAAAGCACTAGTTTCTTAACCAATTCCATCAGCCTGACAACAGGATGCGGCACTCCAAGGTGAATATAACTTGTGGTACTGTTGCTTACCCTGACTTTGGCTTCTTGAGGCTGCCGCTAGCACCAGCAGGCAGCATTTGTCCCAAGCTGCTGTGAAAGCTTGAGGCATCTACCTCGATCTCATCCTCATCCCGAAGAGCATCCTCCAGAGCTGCCGCCAGCTTTGGGGCGATAACTGGCTCCTGGTACTCTTTAGAGGTCCGTGCAGGAATGTCCATATCCAGCATTATGATGTTCTCAGCCTAGAACAATGACACAGAATCACATTCATCTGGGAAAATTCAGTTATGTACAAATGTGGTCAGAAGATTTACACTAGTTGGAAAGGTCTCTTAGAGACTTTTATAAACAGCTGCAGATCATCAGTTCAAACTCCTGTATGCAAGTATAAGTTTGCCAAGATCTTGAAGAAGACCAGCTGTTTAAGAACAACCCAGGAACCACCATGCCTCGGGCCTACTGTAATTGGAAACTACTAGAGCACCAGTGTGAAGAAAAAAAAAGTTATGGTAAATGGACTGGTTCTTATATAGCGCTTTTCTACTCTTTCTGAGCACTCAAAGCGCTGTACACAACTTGTACATTCACCCATTCACACAAGCACATTTTTCTAAGTGCTTTCTAAGTAACATTCACACACACATTCACACTCCGATGGATGCATCGGAGAGCAATTTGGGGTTAGTATCTTGCCCAAGGATATTTGGCATGCAGACTGGGGAAGCCAGGGATCGAACCACCAACCTTCCGATCAGTAGATGACCTGCTCTACCACCTGAGCTACAGCCACCCCTAAATATGCATTGCATATTTAGGGGGAGTTATAATGCATTGCATTATGTTTAATAATCAGTAAAGTATTTGCAATGAGCTCAATCTTAAACCTGTGCAGCAGTAACGTTAATCTTTCAAATACTGACAACTGCCATTGCTACGTCTCAGCCTCCTAGTCTTCTGCACCATCTTTTTCATAAGTTTTGGTATTCATAAGATCTTTAGAAGGCTAACTCTGACCTTGGGGTCAAGGTCTAAGATTTGAAGTTGTCCAAGATTTTTAATAGACGCATCTATGGCTTTGAAAATCCTACACTGCAGCATTCGAGTTATCACATTCACAAGATCTTCAGAAAATTGGACGTTTGATTCAAGCTCGTTTGATGCACCTATGGTATCAATTTGTAAATCCTAGTTGACTTCTTCAGTTGCACTGATGCACTTTTTTTCTTTAGTAGTACCAGCACAAAAGTTAGATGCACCCAAATTTTTCAACCTCATCACTTAACCCCCATGTTTTACATGTTCACTTTAACTTTACCTTAACTTAACAAAAAAAGTTATCAATCGTTCTTTTCATCTTTTCTCATTACCCACAGCTACATCTACTTCTGTCGGGGCTAGGCTATTCACTAGGGCTGGGTATCATCACTGATTTCTATATTTGATTCAATTCCGATTCGTAAGGTCCTGATTTGATTCGATTCAATTTTGACCCAGACAATCAGAAATATTTTAATGCTGATCATTAATCAGCACTGACACCTGTGAGACTTCATCAGAGGTGTAAGAATCCCAGCAGATGCCTTTGTGTCAAAGTAATTGAGGATAAAACTCAGAAAAACATGAAGGAGATTTTCCTGGCCTGGCTTTTTAAATAAATAAATAAATAAATACAATTTTATTTATATAGCACCTTTCTAGACAGAATCACAAAGTTCTGCACATAAGATAACAAATAATAAAAGGGTAAAACAGACAATATAAAACAGGCAGAAATTTAACCAAAAACAGTTTTAAAAAGGTGAGTTTTGAGTTGTTTTTTTTCAATTCAATTCAATTCAATTCAATTTTATTTATATAGCGCCAAATCACAACAAATGTCGCCTCAAGGCGCTTCATAGATACAGAGAAAAGCCCAACAATCATATGACCCCCTATGAGCAAGCACTTTGGCGACAGTGGGAAGGAAAAACTCCCTTTTAACAGGAAGAAACCTCCGGCAGAACCAGGCTCAGGGAGGGGCAGCCATCTGCTGCGACCGGTTGGGGTGAGAGAAGGAAGACAGGATAAAGACATGCTGTGGAAGAGAGACAGAGGTTAATAACAGATATGATTCAATACAGAGAGGTCTATTAACACATAGTGAGTGAGAAAGGTGACTGGAAAGGAAAAACTCAATGCATCATGGGAATCCCCCGGCAGCCTACATCTATTGCAGCATAACTAAGGGAGGATTCAGGGTCACCTGGTCCAGCCCTAACTATATGCTTTAGCAAAAAGGAAAGTTTTAAGCCTAATCTTAAAAGTAGAGATAGTGTCTGTCTCCCGAATCCAAACTGGAAGCTGGTTCCACAGAAGAGGGGCCTGAAAACTGAAGGCTCTCCCTCCCATTCTACTTTTAAATACTCTAGGAACAACAAGTAGGCCTGCAGAGTGGGAGCGAAGTGCTCTAATAGGGTAATATGGTACTACAAGGTCATTAAGATAAGATGGGGCCTGATTATTTAAGACCTTGTATGTGAGGAGCAGGATTTTGAATTCAATTCTGGATTTAACAGGAAGCCAATGAAGGGAAGCCAAAACAGGAGAAATATGCTCTCTCTTTCTAGTCCCTGTCAGTACTCTTGCTGCAGCATTTTGGATTAACTGAAGGCTTTTCAATGAGTTTTTTGGACATCCTGATAATAATGAATTGCAGTAGTCCAGCCTGGAAGTAATAAATGCATGAACTAGTTTTTCAGCGTCACTCTGAGACAGGATATTTCTAATTTTAGAGATGTTGCGCAAATGGAAGAACGCAGTCTTACATATTTGTTTAATATGTGCGTTGAAGGACATATCCTGGTCAAAAATGATGTTTTTTGTTTTGTTTTTTTAAAAACAACTACAAAGTCCACAGTTCTTAATGTATGAGGGAGAGAGTTCCACAGTCTTGGGGCCACAGTGGCAAAAGCTCTGTCACCCTTTGTTCTCATCTTAGTCTGTTTTATAGCAAGTAAGCCCTGATCAGATGACCTCAGGGACCTGCTGGGGACATAGGGCTGTAGCAGATCGGAGATGTAGGATGGTGCCAGTCCATGCAAGGCTCTAAATGTCAAGACCAGGATCTTAAAATGTACTCTAAATTCAACAGGAAGCCAGTGTAGCTGAAATAGCAATAATGTCACATGTGAATACTTTGAGGATTTTGTCAACAGCCTAGCTGCAGCGTTTTGCACAACCTGCAGACAATCCAGAGAACCTTTGCTTAGACACATAAACAAAGAGTTACAATATTCCAAGCGTGAGGAAATAAATGCATGTATAGCTATCTCCAGTTCAGGGCGAGATAAAAATGGGGCTTAACTTAGCCACATTTCTTAAATGATAAAAACAAGACCGAACCAGAGATTTCACATGCCTATCCAATGTGAGAGTCAAGTCAAAAGTGACACCTAAATTCCTGATAGAGGATTTAACATACACAGAAAGAGGTGGTAAAGAGGACCAAGGGCTTTCACTATCTGGGATACAAATCTGTCCGGAGCACATATGAGGACTTCAGTTTTCCCCTCGTTGAGTTGGAGGAAATTTACAGCCATCCGACGCTTGATGGAATCAGTCATTTAAAAGCTGAAGGTTAGATAAATCCTGGGGGCTTAAAAGAAATGTACAACTGAATATCATCAGCATAATAGTGATAAGAAATGTCCTCAAGAGCCCATTATATGCTGGGGGGGGAGAAGATACATTAAGACCAATAAAGGCCCCAAAACCGAACCCTGAGGGACACCACAAGTAAGGGAGGTAGAGGATGACCTAAAATCGGAGACCACCACAGAAAAAGATCGGTTATGTAGATATGAGGAGAACCACCCTAAGGCAGTACCCGATACACCAACCCAATGTTTAAGCCTTTCAAGGAGGATGTGGTGGTCAACAGTGTCAAAAGCCGATGTTAGGTCCAACATAAGTAGTACCGAGCATTTTCCTGCATCATTATTCATCAAAAGTCACTTGAGACCCTAAGAAGGGCTGTTTCTGTGGAGTGAGCTCTGCAAAAGCCGGACTGAAACTTATCGCAAATGTTATGTTTGTGAAAGTATCCAAAATGACAGGGCGTGATGAGGTGGAGATAGACATAACAGGTGCTGAATGAGAAAAGTTCATTCTTATGTTATTAATCTTTGCAAGAAGAAAAGAAAGAAAACTGTCACAGTCCTCATTAGATGAAATGGGAGCTATTGAAAGTTTAAATTTCTTCGCTATTGAACAGCAGAAATGAGGCTTTCTTGTCAGACGTCATTTTTGGGGAAAAACAAAACAAAACAAAAAAAAAAACAGTAGCCGACAGCGCTGTAAACAACGGTAGACTGGTGAATAATAAGCAAGCAAATTAATGCAGATTTGAGACGAGAAACTGTTCTTGAAGTACATGGAGAGAGCGAGAGCGAGAGAAAGAGCTGTGCAGAAAGTGTGATTTTTATTGTGGTTGAAGCAAAGCAGCAAAAGTAAGAGAGAATTCATGAAGATGTTTATCAAATGTGAAGTGCAGTTTTGATCTTCTTTTGATGCTGGTTCAATGAGTTTGGGTTGGAGAAAGACAAAACTTGCAGCATCAGAATCTAGCGCAAAAAAGACGTAAACACAAAGCGCAGACCTGGAGCATCAGAATCATTGAGCTGTCAGTTTTCATTTATATTTAAAAGTCGATTCAGGATTTAATGAATCGATATCGCTTCATTCAAGCGACTCACCTCTATCCGCCTGCACTTTCAAACGTACACACGCTTAGGACTACAGGACTATCTGGACCATGGACAATCAGAGAGGTCTCGCCCCTGACTGATTGGTTTAGACCTCGATATAGGCATAATGTGTGTCTGTTGTTGACCACACGGAGACTTTCAGAGTTGCAGAGACTTTTTGTATGGCTGGTCGCACTGGTGCGACCTACGAGTTTTTTTAGTCGCACCATTGAGAAATTAGGTTGCATATGCGACCAAATTGGTCGCACTCTAGAGCCCTGTATGAGAGTGAGGTGAATTTCAACGCGTTGCGCTCCCATGCACAACCTTTGTTGTCCCCAACAGTTTTCTATAGCTGAGGGAAAATACAGTTTTATATGCAGTGATAACTTAACTATAATAATAACACTGTAAAGGAGAGGGAGAAAAGCTTACTTTGTATCTCATGTCAGGCTTCAACATCATGGCCACACGAGCATGGTGACTGAGGGGCCTCCAGTAGCTGACTGCAGACCGAGGCCTGCTCATCATCTGATGGTCACTGAGAGAGAGAAAAAAAAGAGGGAGAGAAAAGGAGTATTACAAAGCAGCATGGGAAATTTGCTTCTTGCTTTGGTGTTTTACAATAAATCAGTTGCCAGCTCTGCCACTCTGCAGCACTATAATGAGCAACTGTATGCACCGTTTGCTAGAATTGCATGCCAAACAGCATCTATTGAAGGGACTTTTAGTTTCCCTTTCCTAATAAGGCACAGGTTCCACAGCTGGTTCTCCAACACTTGTCTGTTTTAGCTCTTTTCCAGTAGAACCTATTAGGGTCAGGTCGGCTCGGTTTTTAGGGTTTTCCATTAGGTGGCAGTACCTGGTACTTTTTTTAGTACCTACTTGGCCGGAATTCCAAGCGATCTAAAGTGATCAGAAAACATGATGTCAAGACTGCATGCCACCGATTGGCTAGTCAGTGATGTCATTCGATAAGTCTCCTTCACAAGAATCAAAACTTCTACTTATGAATCCCTGCAATGAGGAAAATGGCTACACAAAAAACAACAGCGTTGTTCCCGACCGAGCAGCAAGTATATCACCGACTCAATGTGATCCTTTGTTGTGGTGTTTATAACGACCCCACGTACATTGGGTGGTACTCGATTGTAATGGACAACCAAAACAGAGTCGAGTAGGTAGTAGAGGAAAAGCACTATTTGTGAACCTATACAAAGAAAGGTAAATATAAGCTAGTCAAGCGAAAACATTCTAAAAATGTTATGATTTGAGATGGAAAGACCCACTCTGAATATTCCCAGACTTACTCCTCAATACGTGTGATGGGCTTCATCTTCCATTCCTCAGGCTCCTCATCGAAGAAAGCCCTGTTGACTATTTTGTTTTTCTCCTCTAGAGGAATGAAGTTTTCAATAATCAGATGCCTGAAAGAAACACATGAACATTTAATAGACAGACAGGGAGATAGAGAGAGACAAAGAAAACTCAGACATGTTATTAAAACAGGAAGCCTAATGGTTGAAAGCATTTGAATGTAATGTATCTGTTCCTCATTAAATATTTCATTTCCATGCACTACAGTGAGAAAAAGTCTTAAAGCACAAAAAGCTCCACTAATTCGCTAGCAATCTTTTTACGGTTCCTCCTCGATCACATGACACACAGTCTTGATCAGAGATTTGTGTAAGGCCAACATTGATATGCAGACTTCATACTTGAGTTTGAGGTCCCTGGTGAGTTCGTTTTGAATCTGCTCCATCTCCTGGCGCTCGTTGATGTGTGCCTCTTGGAGATCTTGGATTTCTGCCTTCACTGACTGCAGCTTGGAAAACAGCTAGAGGAGAGAGAAAGAGAAAACTAGAGTGACCAGAAAAAGACTGTTAGAGCATTTAGCCTTAAATTTTTTTGTTTAAATGCCTGATTGTCATGAGGAATAATGAACAACCCAAATAGAACACCACAGACAATACCCAGACTTAAAATAGCAGTTGACCTACTTACTTGCAAGAAACTTTATTACCCGACAAACCAAAAACACTGTACCTTCAACAGTGTCATTATGATGACAAGGTATGCCATCTTTGTCAATCTCAATATTAGATTCTGATCGTTTTATTTATTTATTTCTTATTTTTTGTTAAATGAAGGTTATGAAATTCAACATTTTTTTTTACCATCCAAATCCATATACATGTTGATATAGTTAGTTGTTTTTTGCACATTCAGCACAATTATTTTCATATTAAACAAATAATAATACTAGACAAAGATAGCCCAAGTAAATATGAAAGGTTTTTAAATGATTACATCATTTAAGTAAGACAAATATGCAAAAAAAATCTAACTCAGGAAGGGGGCAAATACTTTGACAGCATTGTAAATGTTCAGTTCAATTGAGTCAGCTCACAATCACCTCAATGTGCTTATACTGTAATAAAAAAAAATTCTATAAGGTTACTGAGATCTGGTAATAATGAGGGGGAGGAAGAAGCCCTTTTAACAGGAAGAGAACTCTGGGGAAAACGAGGCTCAGAGATAGACAGCCATCAGCTGGAGATTAGGGTAATGGCTTTTGAAATGATAGATACCATGTTTACACTGCAGGTTTACCTCATTCTACATAAAGTGCAGAGTTTGTTTCCAGCCAGTCTGGTTTATTAACGACTCTATACTCTGCAATGCCATCATTAATCTTTGGTAACAAAGCAAAACACTTTTCACTTTTTTTCACTTTCATTAATTTCTATTTCTATATTCATTTTAAATGTCAGGGGCTGATATTGTAAAATCATAGCCTCTAAAAAAAATGTACTCTCAGAACTCAGTTCCTCTTTCTTTTGTGTCAACATGAAAACAAAAACTATTTTGACATTTGGGAATCAATTCAGAATTCTTCCATACCCATGTGAACTGAATTTGTTGATAATGCCTTGGGCAAATGTGACAACCATCCTCACCTTTTTCAGCTTCTTGGTTTTAATGTCAACTTCCTGTTGCAGAGAAGTGTAGGTCTCCTTAAGCTCCAGTGTCTCTTCATCACGACTTTCCATTTGCTGCTGCATCTCTCGCTCTCGCCGTTTCTGGATACACATAAACAAACTTGCATGTGTTCACAACTTTTAATGGGTTCTGTCTCTGAGGTCAAAGACAATTTACTGGCTGAAAGATGTTTTCGTCTGGTACTAAATGGACAAAAATGTTCACTTTCAAAAATCAGTGCCTAGTCTGCTGAAGAAGTCTGAAATGCCTAACAAGGAATTTGATGAATTTGGAATCATAAGTACATGGGATAGAAAACTGCTAGCAGAGTAATGTTTTGGTAATATAGAAAGTATTACCCTTGTACTTGGCGCCAACCCCTTTACTATACCTGTTCAGCAATCTCCTGCCTCTTTTGCTCCAGCATTCTTTGCTGCTCATTGGTGTGATCCACAATGTTCTTCCCCCCTACTAGGAGCTTACTCTCCATCGCCTGGATGCAAATAAAAATTAGGAAAAGATCTCTTTAAGTCACACAAGGGATAAAAGAAAATGACTCCAAGCACAAGACCAGTACACCCTCAAAGAAGCTATGGTAACTTTTGTGAGTGTAATTTAAATAATTTTGAGCTTAAACGCTTCCTTTTGTTCAAAATTGCTTCAACAGATAAGTAGAAGTTCCCCACAGCACATAGGTGCTCATGTTTGATTTGACAGATTTTTGTGTTATTTTTAAACACACTGGATACCCTTCTTTGTGTCTACATCCAGGGATCTTTTGTTTCTTAAGTGAATGTGTGAACCACTACACGACGGAGCCACTGCTAGTTCTAAAAGAAAGAACACCTATGCCAGAGTCATTTTCATTGACTTTGTCTCAGCTTTTAACACGATCATTCCACAGCAGTTGGTGGAAAAGCTCATTCTATTAGGCGTGAACCCTGCAACCTCCAACTGGGTTTTCAGCTTCCTGTCAAAGCGGCAACAGACAGTCAAGGTGGGCAGCCACACATCAAAGACTGAGTACAGGCTCTCCTCAGGGGGGTGTCCTGAGCCCGCTGTTGTTCAGTCTGCTCACACATGACACTAACCAAATTGTGAAGTTTGCAGATGACTCAACAGTGGTTGGCCTCATCACTGACATGAGTGATGAGTCCACTTATATAATGGACATGGAGCAGCTTGAAGTGTGGTGTAGATCTCATAATCCCACCATCAATGTGTATAAAACAAAAGAGATGGTAATTGATTTCAGGAAGTCTGGCAGAGTTCACAGACCTCACTATAGATGGTGCTGCTGTGGAGAGAGCCAGCAGTGTTACATTTCTGGGTGCGCACCTAGAGTTAATATCACAGCAGTTTAAATTGAAACAAAAAAAAAAAAAAAAAAAAAACCCACAAAAGCACCTCCACTCCCTCAGGAGACTCAGAAAAGTAGGACTCTCCACACTTCACCTCACAACTATTTGCAGAGGCACCATTAAAAACATCCTGACACAAAGTTTTACATCTTGGTTTGGCAGCTGCAAGTCCAATGAGAAGCAACAACTCAATAGACTGCCAGGAGGATTGTTGGTGCCCCTCTCTCGTCTCTGGAAGAAATCTACAAACAGAGCTGCATACACTTAGCTATCGCCATCATCAGAGACTCCCACCACCCCTCTCATAGCCTGTTCTCCCTCCTGCTGTCTGGCAAGAGATAGAGGAGCATCAGCTGCAGAACCACCAGGATGCTGGAAGGGTTCTTTGCACAAGCCGCGAGACTGACAAATGAACTGTGCCCCCCTCCCCATCCATTCCGCTATTCACACAGCTATACTGTAAGATCCACAAGCAGACTTTGATAACCCCTATCTACACATGCATGCACACACGCATACAATATACAGCTCAAATACACACACGACTTAATTTAATTACCCCCTTCTGTGAAAGGACTGCTGCTGCTACCTGAATTAGTGTGACTATTTAGACTTGAGTTTGTTTTAGTATTTAGATTTTATGTTTTTTTATCCCTGTTTATTGTTACGATTTATTACTGCGCCTTTTTAAAAACATTTTATTGACTATTTCACCAGCTGATGAGTGTTTCATTTCAGCCTGGGTAACACCATACAAAATGACAAACTTCTTGAAACTCTTGTAACTTAAAAATCTGCTTACCTTAACTTTGGCTGCAAGCTTCTCTCCGGCCTCCCTCTCCTTCCGGAAGTCTTCCATTTTCCTCTCTTTCTCTTTAAGAAGCCGGGCTTTCTCCTCAGCTACCAGGCTGTGATCCTCCAGGATTGCCTTTCTCTCCTTTTCCAACTTCTCCTGCTGTTCTCTCCAGTAGTCCCCCTTGTCGTCTCCATCTTCCTCATCGTCCTCTGTCTGGCCACTTTCCAGACCCTCATCATCGCTCCCTTCCCCTGCTCTCCTCAGCCTTCTCCTCTTTTTCTTTCCTGAGCGTTTCTGCAGCTGCGCCTTCAGCCTGGCAATCTCCTCCTGAAACTCCCTGAGCAGGGCATCTTTGGGATCTTCATTGATACGTGGTTTGTTCTTGATATTTTTTGCCCTGTTTGAATAGCGCAGAGTTGTTAAGGTCTCCTCCACATTGTAGGATGCTGGGCCAATGTTGGCAACCATGACAGTGCGGGCATTGCCCCCTAGGGAGTCCTGCAGCAAACGTGTCAGCTTCGAGTCTCGGTAAGGGATGTGGCTGCTCCTGCCATCCACCAGAGCTGATATGACATTACCAAGAGCAGAAAGGGATAGATTTATCTTTGTGGCTTCTTTAAGCCTCTCCCCCTGAGCTCCAGTCTTGGTTTGCCTTTCACTGCCAGCTAAATCCACCAGGTTGAGTTTGCCAACTCTTATGTGGTTCTCTCCATCCACACCCAACTCACTGCACTCCACCGTGATGACAAAAATGGCGTGAGAGCGTGAGCTGTGCTCATTCATATTAGTGGCTCCAACTGATCGATTCTGGTTTCCCACATTCATGACATGCTCGATCTCTCGAACACTCTTGGTAACAAATGATGAAAGATCTTTAACATACACACCTGTGTCGGGCCTCTCCCTGAGCTCGAGACGACGTGACTGATCTTTTGAGAGCAAGTCTCTGATCTCCTCCTGGTAGATTTCTAAGTATGACGCTCTGACAAGGTACTGTTGGTTCTGTGAACGTGAAATGTGTGTGAAGATGTGCTCAAAGGAGTTTGGGATCACCCCTCTCTTCTCCGGATCATTTCTCACCCCTTCCATAGTGTAAGTCTTTCCTGTACCCGTCTGGCCATAAGCAAAGATGGTCCCATTAAATCCCAGAAGAACAGACTCAACAAGGGGCCTGAAGGTTTCATCATACATTTCTAGCTGTTTGGAGTTCCAACCATAAACAGCATCAAATGTAAAGATTTTGGGTAGTTCGTTGCCCGAGGACTCCCTTGGGTTTCTCACAATAATTTGGCCCAGTTTGACATCAACAGACACCACACTCTCATACTTGGCGGCCCGCTCTTTCTCGTTCATAGGACGGCAACGGACCACCACCTTGACTGACTCTGAGCTCTTGCTCTTGGACATGGTGAGGAGCACCTGCCAATCCTTGCTGCTTGGCACCTTGTCTTCCTAAAGAGCAGCTTTAGTAACACTTCAGCAATAGATTGCCCAAATCTGACACTGCCGGGGTGAAAACAATCAGTGAATTACATCTCAGATCATGGTTAAAGCATCGCACAGGTTAAAGTGAAATTCTGCCACCGGATGGCACCGCTTACAAGCAGGTGTTTTGATTTAGGATAAGTACTAGTGCCTAACTTCTTTAAATTTTATGCGTTTTTAGATATCCTCGCTTCTGCACGACTTTGTGGAAGATGATGGTTCCACTAGCTCACTGCACTACCTTGTGTTAGAAAGGGGTATTACAAAGAACTAAATACCAGTCCTAATTCAAACAGCTGGTGACTCTTTATGACAACATATAGATGTTTTGGACACATGCTAATGACTGTTATTTCTTCAGTCTCTGTTAACAGGTTTAGTTGATTCGGGAAGGGTTAAAAGTATTTTTAACTACCTTTAAGGACAAAAAGAGAAACCCACTTGGTTAAGGTATCGGATAGGCAGCGACACCGCTTACCTGACACATCTGAGCAGCCGTTCCCTTGCACATAATAAAACTAAGCTTCCTAAGACTTTTCCAGCTATCACCGTAAAATACCACAGCAACAGGCATAATCACACATTAAGCTAAATATAGTTGTTTAAATTAATAACCGTTTTTCTATTCACATGCAAACTGAAAAAAAACAATCGCACTGATACACTGTTCTGTCAGAGTACATAGCAATGACACTACTTTAAATTGGCTAACTGGATTTCAGCTAATTATGTGAAGAAACCTCACCTTGGTTTAAAGTTGGAATGTCAGATAATTAAATGACAGCCTTTAGAAAGAAATTTGATAAATGGTCCATTTTACGGTAGCAGGTTAGCAAACGTTACCAGTTGATTAGTCAAACTAACGGATCAGCTTTCTAGCGTTAGCTCATTTTAAACACGTCCCATAACGAGACCACAACACTGGGCTAGCAACTGCAAACAAACTGGTAACCTAAGCTACAAATCTGGTAGCACTGCCCGGCTAACACTCTTAGCAAATCAAAGATTATATTCAAGATATCGCTACGCGAAATTTCGCAAAACCTACAAACACAACTTTACACCAGCCACACAGAAACGTAATTTAACACTAGCCAGTGACAAACGTTAGCTTACACAAAACTCCCACTGCGATGAAGTGAATCGTCGATGGCTAAATTCCTGCCGAACAAGCAGCGGTTCGATTTTGTTGCGCGTCTCCTCGTGAATTTACGGAACGGGTGCTGGAAGTGGCCAAAAATGATCACGTGAAGTCTGGCGTTTAACTTTGTAAGACCCAACCCATCAAAAAAATAGCAAGAAAATTCTGAGAGATGTTTATTAACCCTCATAACAATATCCACGGGTTTTTGGGTTTTTTTGCTATATCATGTTGTGTATGACATATTTAGTGTATCGCATTTGATACGTCGGGTGTTTTTGGCACTTTTTTGTAAACAATGTTATTTTAGACAAAAAATAATTTTGTCCATAACATTTTGAAATTATGGCAAGTATTGATCATGTTGATGAGATCTCAGGTCTCAGAAACTGATACTCATGTATCAAATATAATACAAAGGGCATTATAGGGTTAACAGCAGCTGGTATCCTGTATGTTACATTACCGCCCATTTCTAATTCCTTAGGCAGGAATTGTCATTTCATTCTTTGAAAAAATTCAAAATCTTGTGTGCTCTGAGAGATGTCCTCTTAGCTAAATATAGCTATCAATGTCCAGAGATGCACTCTAGAAAAAAAAAAATATATTTTTTTTTGGTCCAAAAGTTTGCAATCCAACCTCACTATGGCAAAGCAAAGACAATTTAGTTGACTGGGCAGAAAGGATCAATAATAATAAAAAGTATTTGTTGTTTTAATTTATTTTACAATTTTTATGATCAAAACAGCCACTGGTCCATCACACATACACTGCAGTGAATCTGTGCTACTAAAGCTGAACTAAGCTTCACTTTTGAATGTAATGTTTTTGTGTAAGGATTTTCCTCAGCTGTGTCTTTGTGTTTAGCATGTGTGCCATGACACTGCCTGCTCCAGCCCACCTACCACAGATCACTCACAGGACTACCCGGTCTCTGCAAGTTTCACAAAAGATCAAAACTTAAATCTAGAATGGAATTTCCCATTTTTGAGCAAGTAATCAAAGAGGTGATGAGGTGAAATCCCCGCCCCCTCAAAAAATTCAATAATCATTCAAATAAAAAGAAAAAAAGAAAATGCAAAAAATAAGGTGAGAGTTTAGCTATGGATGATTTTTAAGTTGCTCTTGGAGCTTGTTCCAGCAAAGCCCTCATGTCCAGTAGTGCATCCTTCATATTTTGGATCAGATGACGTGTGTTTCGTCTCTTGTGGGTGTTGGAAGTTGCCATCTCAATGATGAAGTGACTGTTATGTACACTGTAGCACAAACTGTATCCAGAGTTTTCATCAACCTGATGGACTCCCACAGAGCCGGTATTGGATGTCAC
This sequence comes from Neolamprologus brichardi, assembly GCF_056152115.1. Lineage (NCBI taxonomy): Eukaryota > Metazoa > Chordata > Actinopteri > Cichliformes > Cichlidae > Neolamprologus > Neolamprologus brichardi. Next base: position 16,073,863 of record NC_142123.1, on the reverse strand, counting down.
CTCGTGAAGAGAAATTTAAGTGAGAACGTTGCTTTACAGACCTTTAGATAACATTGTGAGTCCCACCACAAAAGATGTGAAATGAAATGTTAGAGATGCAACTAAAATGCACTTCTACTTTAATTCAGTCATGTTAAAAGTGTCAGATGTTTAAGAGCTGCGATGACTTGAACATTGCTTCCAATTTAAATCTTTGTGTGAATGTGAAGAAATCTAGTCTTAAATAAAAAGGTTCATTTTTAATACAACATCAAGAATCGGGCAGAAAAATGATCGCTCTCATGGACATGAGAATACTTGCACCCTGCAGCCATCCATAGTTGTTTGTGGGTTTTTCTGCTGTATGAAGTCACTGTTGGGTTTTATGGATGTCTTCCACTCCAAACTGACTTATATTATATATATTATGTTCAATATCAGAGTTTAAAAGACATGTAAACTATACAATTTTACAAACTGTCTTCTTTAATGATGATTTCTTCCACTTTAGTACACGTCCACTGGTTGAGTATTTTTTAATGAAATTTGAAGGGAAATTTAAATAAATGTCCAATTTTGTTTCTCCAAAAGTTGATTCTGTTCATCTGGACGTAGCGTTTTCTGGGAGAAACGTTTCGTCACTCATCCAAGTGACTTCTTCAGTCTCAGCTGACTGCAGGTTTCCCCAATCTTATAAACAGTACATGTGCATAATGACTGAAACCAGCCCACTGAAGGAACAATGGGCTGTGAGGTCAGTTCCTTAATCATAATTATGCAAATTCTCATGACCATTGATCAAAACCCACTGATCAAAGACCACTGATCAATGGCCATGAGTACCATTCACAGAGAGTTGGGGAATGGCTGCAATCACAGCATTGTATGATGGCGAAAGATGGACCCTTAGGCCCCCTCCTCGATTAAGAGATGGTCTTTCCCTTTTCACGTAAATGGCCTCCTTGACTCCACGCTCAAACCAGCGTTCTTCCCTGTTATATTGAGAGTCCTGGCCTGACGAGCAAGGACTCTGCAGTCTATTTACACCTAGTGGACACTCTTTCAAGGATGAGGATGTACACATCCTGGACAGGGAAAAACACTGGTTTGAGCGTGGAGTCAAGGAGGCCATTTACGTGAAAAGGGAAAGACCATCTCTGAATTGAGGAGGGGGCCTAAGGGTACATCTTTCGCCACCTTACAATGCTGTGATTGCAGCCATTCCCCAACTCTCTGTGAATGGTACTCATGGCCGTTGATCAGTGGTCTTTGATCAGTGGGTTTTGGTCAGTGGTTGTTGATCAATGGTCATGAGAATTTGCATAATTATGATTAAGGAACTGACCTCACAGCCCATTGTTCCTTCAGTGGGCTGGTTTCAGTCATTATGCAAATGTACTGTTTATAAGATTGGGGAAACCTGCAGTCAGCTGAGACTGAAGAAGTCACTTGGATGAGTGACGAAACGTTTCTCCCAAAATACGCTACGTCCAGATGAACAGAATCAACTTTTGGAGATTTATTTTCCTGGATGATTGAGAATGCATCAAGACGTCCAATTTTGTTAATAACTAAAAATATCTGTAGACACATACAACTGATGACATTTTTTTGGACATGACATAATGACCTGCAAGGACTTCTGCTGGGTAGCTATTTAATCACATGCATGTGTTAGTGAGAAATATCAGTTTTACCTATAAGCCCTTCACCAACATAAACAAAGCAACATTAATGTGTTTTTACCTGACTTGCGGCGAGTTGGTAGTTAAGGATTTTTTTGTATGAGATGTCTCTGAAGATGTCAGGCATGGGGAGTTTATTCTCAACAGCTTGCAATCTGAGAGCAATGATATGGGATACAATATCATGTCCTCCAATTACCTGTAAGAAAAGAAAAAGACTACATATTTAACCAGCAACTCTTTGGGATACTATTACATGTCTGTCACACTCATATCTTTAATTAAAGATTAAAGACACAGGACCAAGTTACGCATTGCAACCCCTAACCCAATTTAAAATAGGATCTTGGCCTAGTTCTCTATTATGTGTAGATGAGTGTGGTTTATACATAGAGTATACTTAAATGGTTTATCGGTCAATGTTAAGGGATGTTTAAAAAAAAAGAAAAAAAAAAGAAGGGGGGGGGGGGGGGGTCAGGTACAAGGACAAGAATGAAAATAAGAAACACTTTGTTGCTTAGTAGTTAAATAGCCCAGTATTGTTCTGACCTTGTCAGTAGCACTGAAGTACACACTTTGTAGTTCTAATGCAGTCACACTGTGTATTCATTTACAATTTTTTGAAGTGATGTGAATATTCAACATTATCTAACAATCAAACAAAAACGCTTCCTCGATCATGCCAGCTTTATATTCATTCTCGTTAGATGAATATTTGCAGCAATCTCATTGAATTCAAATCTGAAAATCTACAAAATTACAATATGATTAAATAAGTTCATTAAATAGGTTTGAAAGGCTGAGAAGCTGCAGTCAATCCTTACATCAACAAGGGCAATGCAAAGCATTGACAGGGGTGTGTAAAACACACTGCCTCTGGACTCTAGAGTACTGAGTGATTAATCACCCTTTTGAGTTCGCCAAGCCAGTGGTTGCCAGTGGTTCATGGTTGCCAGAAGAACGATACTTGTGTGACTGCACTGTCCAAGTGTAAAGTTTGGTGGCGGGGGGATAATGGCGAGGGGTTGTTTTTCAGGAGTTGGACTTCCAGATAATAAATGCACTTCTAAAAGAATGGTCAGAAATTCCCATAAACACACTCTTAAACCTTGTGGAAAGCTTTTGCAGCAGAGTTGAAGATGTTAAAGCTGCAAAAGGCTGGCAACATTATGTTAATAGATTAAGAATGGGATGTCACTCAAATTCAATGCGTGTGAAGGCAGGTGAGTAATATAGTATAGTTGCATCTACTCCATTTTCTAAGATTGATGGTAAGACCTGTCTAGTTTTCCCACCAAAGCAGTGGTGCACATCAGTACATTGGTATACCATGCTCCCACTATTCAACTGTGTAGGTACACAGGTCTTCTTTGCTTCTCTAGAGTTCTTTTTCGTTGTCAGATATTTTCACTGTCACACCTTGGAAGACTGATGGAATAGGTTATTATTATACTTTAACAAATTTTTATTTGATAGAGCAACATGCAAGAGTGAAAATCAATTTAAACTAATTCAGAGTATATGGAGAGAACAGTTGCTGTCAGAAGATATAAACTCCACAAAACTGAAGAACTAAATGTTGTAAATGATACTCACCGCCTTAATATTCTCTTTGTGTGTTTTTATGGCTTTTTCCAACAGATCAATCTTCTCCGTGTTCTGTGAAAAACAGAAAGATGAAGTCTGTTTGGTGAACTGCTGTGCAGAAGCATTCGGTACTCTGACCCAAACACAGCATCTCAACTGTGTCAAATACTGAGCTGAGAATGACAACATTGTTTTAACTGTACATCTGTAAGTATGAAATAAAGGTTTATATTATGGAGAAAAAACCAACCAAAAAGCACGAGTATCAACAGGCAACTAAGAATGAGGTTGTAAGAGATGTGGAAGGAAGTGACGGTAGCACATAGCTCAACATGCTTAAAGGCAACTAAAGTCAGCGATCAAATTCTTCCTCTGTTAAGACAAATGAACTGTTTCTTATATAGTGCTCTTCTACTCACATGTTACATAACATCCCTCATTCATACCCATTCATTCAAGCACTTTTTTCTGTGCCCAAGTGCTTTTCTATTCTATTTGGCATGCAGACTGGAGCAGTCAGAAATCAAACTACTAACTTTCCACTTATAGTTGACGACCTGTTCTACAGGCACCCCTTTAACCCCTGCATAACAAATGGTAAATAGCTGATGCAATTACTTTCGTTAACAACCTTTCAATTAAAGTAAACCTGAAAATCTACACTTAGTCATATCTTGACTTACTCCACTTTAGTGCTGTACACACTCAAAGTTACAAACAACAGCTGTCCCTGTGCAGATATTTATGAACCTGATTGTAAGAGTTGGATCTTGCCAGACCTGCTTTTCAGGGTCATCAAAGGCCTTGACAAAGGCAGCTGAGACACTTGTCGTCGAAAGCAGTAGGGACACACGTCCATGCCTGAACATTCGCTGGCTGACAGCTTCATATGATGCACAGACCTGCTTATTCATCCTGTCAAGAGAAGGGAGAGAAAGATTTTCCATAAACTGCGTTGCAACAAAGTTCTAAAACTTACTGACTCATGAGAGAAATACTGGCTCTGCGATGTAGTAATTCCTCCTTCCTTTGGGCTAATGTAAGCATACTGGCTGAGATCACAGCAGTTTTTCCTCACTATAAATGCCAGAATTTTAAATACCATATGAAATACATTGTGGGGCATCCCAATCTCTCCAAAGTGCTTATAAACTATGAACAAGCTAGACATCTCATGTCAGAGAGTGTTATTTCACATATCTCCATGTGTGAAACATTCTAGTAGAGCTGCTTATCTGTCTGTCAGATCTGACAACATTCTGCATACACATCTCATTCTCCATGAGGTTTCAGGATTTCACCTGTAGCAGGCCAGCTGTATGGCCATTTGGATGAAAGCATCAGGGCTCATGTTGTGGGCCTTCAGATAATTTTTTCCAAAGTGGTCAAAAACCATAACACTCAGATCAAAGTTTTGGATGTTTCTGTAGTTGGAGGAATAGAACAAACATTATACAGATGCAATAACAAACCGTGTCAAACACAAGTAACCATTGAATACACACAAATGCCATTTTGGTACCCGAGGCGAGATTATGGTTAGGCACTTTGTTGATACTTGACTTGTGGTAACAAACTGTAATAAAGGTCAGGGATATATTACACACTATTAATTCTACTTACAGAAAACCTGAACGCATTCACATCTATTAATTGGGTGCTTTACATACATTGAGATTTTTATGCAGCAAGACCAAAAGCTACTTTTTTGTAGCTCACTTGAGTTTTATGAAGGACAGGTTTACACCAACACAATAAAAATACCACAATGTATTCAATTTTAAACACATTTGTTGCTTTGTGTTGTGAAATTTATTTTAAAACTCACACAAGATGTGTTGTGTGTAACATCCCATTTTGTTTTTCAACATCATTTCTAAGTGCAATATAACCTTTAACCATATTCTTTTCATACATATAACCAAATGTTTTATTTGCTCTAATAGCCATGCCTTAGCCCTAGCTTTGTTAGTGTTAGTGACAGTCTTTTCGTGCCAGATGTGCAGATGTTTGTTCAACATGAGCCATATTGAACAATTTAAAAGTGATATGTACTCACCTGTCCATGCTCCTTTTAGCCTGCTCAATGATCTCTTTGATATCAGGGGTGACATGGAAGTGTAGTTTCTGGGGCATAGGTAAAGGCAGAATGGAAGCTTGCCTCATCTCTGGCTTCCTTCTGTTTCAAAAATGAGGGCAAATACATTTGGTGGAACAATATCACATGAAGTAACAAACCAAAGGCACCATACAGTATGCCAAACAAACAGAGCATGTGCCCTCCTATAATCATTAAGTCATGAAGGAGGTGATGTTTGCACAGCCAAGTGATCATAACCCAGGCGTGAACAATTAAATTCATTCATACCTTCCACACATAAATACATACATATACCCAAATTGTGTGATTCACGAAAACCATACATCTGTGTTAATGCCATGTAATGATTTTAAAATTTAACATCTGAATTTTCAGTAATGTAATAACAAAAGAAAAAGCCTAAATCTACATAACCGAAAAACAATTTGGTTCCACTTACATGGATGCGACAAGATAGTCAGTGAGGGCCATACTAACTGCACCATCAGCAACAACATGAATCAGATTTAAACCCCATGACCCATCTTCTGCAACAATTATCTGAAAGACAGAAACAGTATTAGGATTTAATTGCAATTGTGTTGTCTCCATGTTTGAAATCTTTATGATCCTACCTGTCACTAAATGGTTGTGGATTAGAAACTCTAACATACCCCACGAATAAGCTGCTTTACACACTTTTGTGCAGTGAAACAAATCTTTTTTGGGGGGGAATAGCACATACTCAGAGAACTGGCAGATAATTCAGGAATTTGAAGAAAAAAGAAAAAAAGAAAAAACTACTTTCTTACTTAGAAACCAGGAATGTCTGCTGGACATAACTCGGGTATAGAGGAATACAACGGAGGAGAAAAAAAACAACACACATTTTAGTCAACTAAAACAGATAGAAAGATACACCATGATATCTACATGAGTCAAGTCGCTGTACTGTACTGTAACATTTTTGAACTTTTTAATTACAAAAATGTAACTTAAACTTACATTGCAAGACACGGGTCTTCTGGGGTTTTTTTTTTAAAGGCAGAAAGATAGCAAAATAAGTGAATAGAGTAAAAGGTCACGAAATAAAATGAACACTGAATTTTTCTCTTTAGCTACATTGTGTTAAGGGTTTTCCTTAACCACATCATTACTCGAGAAGGTCAAGTATACAATCAAGAGATCCCTTCATGTATGTAAATACAGAAGGTTATTCTTAAGTTTTTCAGTTTAACCAGTGATTTGCACCTTATTGTATAAACTAGAATAACTGGAAGAAAACAGCATGGAGAAGGAAAGGAACAGCTCATCATCATCTGAAACATTTCACATCAGTCCTCAAACGTGGAGCCAATGCTGTTGCACAGTTAGGTATGCATGGGTCACTAGTGTTTATTGACTGATAGAAGTAGAAGGAAGACAAAAAAGCAATTACAAGCATAGATTTCAACCCATTTCTACACAATTTTAATAAGAAATTGTATAAGAAAATACCCACCCACCTACAAAGACAACATTTTGGATGGCTTCATTAAGTATACTAAAGTAAATTAATTCATTCATTCATTTTCTTCTAAATATCCAATTCAGGGTTGCAGGGGGGGCTGAAGCCTATCCCAGCAGCCACAGAGTGAGAACAAATTACACTCATACCTAAGGCAGACGGCTACGTCCACACGTACACGGGTATTTTTGAAAACTGAGATTTTCCATTTTCGTTTTAAAAAAAATAATCCCGTCCACACATAAACGCAGAAATGAAGGAAAACGCTGCTAGGAACATGCCAAAGCAACAGGTGGCGATATATTCCTAACCGTGTAAAAATGTTGGCCAATCAGAAGTCTAGAAGCCTCGGTGGGAAACAGTAAACAAAGATGGGGCATAGAAGCAGAACCGAGTTGTATGTGTGGAGAGACAGTAACTGTGTGTGTATATGTAAGCATTTAAACACTGCAGAGAGTACAAGTAACAGTATTGTAGAAATTCATTTCACCGAAACAATAATGTGGCGCACAGTGTGACGTCAAAAAAGGCGCACACCTTTGACGGTGCGTTTTCTCTGTTTTTCTCGTCCACACGTAAATGCAAAAACAGAGTTTTCGAAAATATCCACCCTGGCAGGCGATTTTAGAAATCTCAGTTTTCAGTGACCGAAAACGTAGTTTACGTGTGGACGAAAGGTGCAAACGCATAGAAAAATCTGCGTTTTCAAAAATACCCGGGTATGTGTGGACGTAGCCTAAGACTGCGCTTTCCCCAAAGAAAAACGCAGCGTTCTTGAAAAGTGCTCTTGAAAACGCATACATTTTAAAATGGAGCTGTCCCGCGTGGACACTCAAAAACGCAGACTTTCTAAAATCATGATGCATTTTAGTCATGTGATGCAGTCATGTGACCAATTAAAAAAAGATAGCGGAGGGCATTATACAGCAGTTGTTTTGTTTGCTCTCAATTTTGACAGCCCTATTAAAGATTTGTATCAGTTTGTACATGCTTCAGATAGCTTTTCTTCAAATTATTTAATTCTCACTCGCTTTGGCAACTTTGTACTTTTGTGTTACTGGCAGCAACAACTCCGCCTCATTGTTAGTCTATTTAAAAAACTCGGTGCTTTCCCTCGACCTTTTGCCGCAATGTTTCAACGAGCCGATAATGGATTGGAAAACCAGTAACTGCTTACTGTGAGGCAACAGTGAACCACTGAACCACCATGTTGCCCATTAAATAAGTTAAGGAATATCAGGTGACTGAGGGAGGCAGTTGGGAATTCCTGTCCCTCCCCCCCACACCACACACACAAAATACCACATAACCATCCATTTCTTCAGGTTGTTTCTCACCTGCAGTGACTTGTCAAACCAGCGGTTGGCACTATTCCACTGGCTGCCTCCTCCATGTGTTATTAGGTGGCAATCACATGTGCCGTACTTGTCAGACTCTCGAGGTATGGCTCTATCCAAACACAATGTGAAGATGCTCCTTTCAATGGCTGACAGTGATTCTTTGTTTGTTTGATCTACAAAAAACAAAACCAAACCCAATGATTTTTAACAGTTTAACAGATCTTGCTATGACAGAGCGTCTCCATCACAGACCGCATGAAGCAGTCACAGGTACACATGCAAATACACAAAAGCAAGTACACTATACAATTTCACCCCTCACTTATGTGCAAAAAAAAAAAAAAAAAATCTGTTTGGAATGGAGGTTAACCGTTTTCAGCGGGAGAAACATTTCGTCATCCAAGTGACTTCTCATCTGACTGCAGGTTTCCCTAACCTTACCTGCATAATTAGGTATGCATCAAGACAGTTAACATCGCCATCATTCCTTTTCTCGTCTCTTTTTTACTAGCGTGACCAGGGGTGTAGGAATTGGTTGATCTATTTATCCATACATTCATAAAACACACTCACTCACCAACTAGAGAAGTGCTCAGCATGCTCTTCCCCACCCAACCTCAGCGTTTGTGATGCAAAAATAGGGGCACATTCTTATTAAATAGTATGTTCATATGCACGTCCAAGGTCACACATACTTTAGTTTCCTCTTTGGTGCATTTTTCATCCTAAATGAGACATTTTGGTTTAACAATAAAATACCTTTGAATATACAAAATTACTGGTTGAAAGATTTTGTTGAAGTAATTGTTACAATTTGTGAAATATTCATTAATTAAACAGTAAACATGGCATCTGGTGAGGTTTGTTATATATTCTTTTAATGAAAATGCTGAGTGGAAATGATGAGCATTTTAAAAGTTTGTACCTCTTGTATTTTTTTTCCCTCCTCCCATGTCAATCCAATAATGGCATGGGTACTGATGGTGTAGGAGGTCCTCTACCAGCATAACTAAAGCATGGTTCAGGGTCAAGTTTTATAAAAATTGAATCTCTGACATCTAATCTTAAAACTGGAGTGGATCTTTTTCCTGAATAGGAGCTGGTTCTACAGCAAATAAGCCTGTAGTTGAAAACATGGTAGTATGATATTTAAGCTGTGATGGGGCTGATCATTCTGGACTTTGTGGAAAATGATTCTAAAGCAAGTTCTTAATTTATAAAGACAAATATCACACTGCTCAGCCTTCCTGGAAAAGTGTACTCCAGAGTGTTGGAAAGAGGCTAAGACTGATTCACTGAACTAGAAACACAGGAGGAGCAATTTAGATTTGAGTTGAGTTCAAATATCTAAAGATTCTGTTCTCAAGTGTTGTCAAGATGGAGTGAAACAGATCACTAGATTAGTAGCAAATTATGACAAAGAGTTGACAGTGAAAGCAAAGAATTCAGTCTACACTTGATTTTCTAGCCCTCACCCAGTGTCATGAACTCTGTTTACCAAAACAAAGATATTTTGGGCACAAGTGGGAGAAAAAGGTTTCCTTTCGATTGCTGGGCTAGGTTTGCCAGAGGTTACTTCCTGTTAAATCAGACGCTTGAGAGACTTCCGACTGCCCCCCAAGGTGCTCAGGAACTTTTACTCCTGCACCATAGAGAGCATCCTGACGGGAAACATCTTAACCTGGTTCGGGAACAGCACCATGCAGGACAGACGAGCTCTACAGAGGGTTGTGCGTTCAGCTGAGCGCACCATCCGCTCAGAGCTCCCTGACCTGCACTCAATCTACAGCAGGCGGTGCTGGACCAAGGCCAGGAAGATCGTGAAGGACCTCAGCCATCCCAACAACGGACTGTTCTCTCTGCTGAGGTCAGGAAAGCGATTCCGCTCCCTGAAGACCAACACAGAGAGACTGAGGAGGAGCTTCTTCCCGCAGGCGATACAGTCTCTCAATCACACCACCAAACAGTACTGACCCACACATATAGTTCTTACACACACACTGGACATTCTGGACATTGTTTTCACTTCATCACTTAAACCACTTTAAGCATATTTGCACTGCACAGGACACTATATAATGTGGATTGCACAACACTGGACATTATATTCCTCATTTCCAGTTAATACTTGTACAGCTGCTGTTATTGTGTGTATATATATATTTATATTTATATTTCTTCATACATTCTTATATATTTCTATACTGTGTATTTTGTTGTACAGTTATTTTATTTTCAACTTTAATTTATATATTTTATCTTATTCTTTCCCAGTTAAATTTACCCTTCATTCTAATTTGTGTTGTACAGTTATCTCATTCTTAACTTAATTTTTATATTTTATTTTATTTTATTCCTTCCTGGTTAAATTTACCCTTTTTAATTTTCATATTTATTTCCTATCTTATTCATAGCCTTTTCTTTTTTTCTTTAGGTCACGAGCAGTTGTCTAAGCATTTCACTGCATATCGTACTGTGTATGACTGTGTATGTGACAAATAAAAAATTTGAATTTGAATTTAAATAGTAGGTCTTCCTTCCCATTGTCAGCAAGCACTTGCTAAGGGAGGATTCTCTGATGTTTTCTCCACTATCATAGGGTACAATGAAAAAGTGCCTTTTTTTTTTAAACTTTATGTTTATTGAGTGTTATTTCAGTGTTGTCCTTTTAGGATAGGACCCTGAGGTGTGCAGTATTGATGGTTGCCCAAGTCTAGAAGTTTGACTTGTAATCTTTTTTTCCTCTTTTCTATTTTTTTTTTTAAATTTACTAAGGAAAATCCTCTTGCTTCATTTTACAAATTCAGTTGTTGCTAACAAGCTAGCTTTGGCTCTTCCATTCACATGTTTTATTTACCAGCTAGCCAGGCTGATAATAGTCTTTTGTAACTCTGTAATTGTAACCTGTAAATTCTGTTGTTGTAATAATTAGCTGAGATCCACTGCAAACTAGCTGGGTCTCCCATTAGAACCTGCAGCACCATGATGTGCACTTAGAAAAGCTCACCAAGGTTGCAGAGAATAACAATGATGTGCTAGGATGAAATAGATGCCAAAAATGTTTTTCTGTGTTATTTTCTGGTTCATCACATCATACAGGATGCAGATTACCCTTCTTTGCCAAGATCAGTTACTGTTGACCACTTTATGTCACACACTTTTTTCATTAGTTTAATCTGAGTTAAAGCTAAGCTTGGCCTTACCTTTCAGACTGAGATATGCTTTGCTCCAAGAGTCACGATCCAGGGTGGTGAGGATACCGACAGGCTCCGTGTTAGTCTCTGATGTGGAGGTGCAAATGCTCTCCATCTGAACACAAAGCTGATCAACTGTCAGCGGAGTCCCATCATTGTGGTAGACCTCCACCACAAAGAACTGATTCAAAGGGAGGACACAGATTAATAGCATTACTGAGCACATGCTTCCCGTCCAACTTAGCACTACATTACATTTGGGTAGTGGGACTAGGTGAACAGCCCATTCCTTTGACCAACAGCAAAGAGTTCTTCAGCTACTCTTTCAAACATTTCAGGTAGTGTTCAACAGTGTCTGCAGAGAGGAAAATTGACTTGGGTTCCACTTGGTTTGCTTGGATTGTCATCTCTGGCAAACTCTCTCTTCCTATCTGGGGTTCAACTGGGGGTTCGACCACGAACAAGCTCTCAGCACAAGATCCATAGAGGCTGGGTCTACCACACCAGGTAAAAACCCCAGGTGCAGGCTGTGCAAAGATGCCTCTGAGAATATCCAGCACATAACAGCAGGGTGTATTATTGAGATTGACCAAGCTAAGATCCTGTAGGACTTCCAGATGCAGACAGACAGACAAACTGGTGATGGCTTATCAACCGGACATGGTAGTGGAGGACAAGAAGAGGAAGGAAAATACCCTTTGAGCAAGGGAGAATAAAGAACATGCAAAGATAGGGTATGCGTGAGAAATGGAATCCATTTGACTGTTTTTTGTAGGTCACGAGTAGTGTTTATAGAGCAAATATTAAGCTAACATTATATAGTACAGTGTTTTCGCAAGTCAATAGCCAGGGGTAACAAACCTGTGAAGATGTTACTCGCTACACTACAATATTCAAGCAAATAATTAAATGTCTTTTTAAAAAGGTGTGCTCATTTCACTCATATCCTTATACACAGTAAACTATTCACTCATCCGTGTGAATTTGAGTGATATCCCATTCTTAACCCATAGACTTTAATATGATGTTGGCCCACTCTTATTAGGGATAAGAATAGAGAATCCCAGTAGTTCAGTTTGTTGGAATTGTTAGCTCGCTTGCCATAGAGTCCAATCAGCCGATTTCATTTTGTCTCAGAGGAGGAGGAAAATAGTGGCACAGTCTACAGCGTGGATATAAACATTACTTTTATTTCTATTCCACAAAAGCACAATGGCAAAGTGCATACTGCATCCAGGACAGAAACAACCGCATTATGCTTGTAACACAGCTTTGGCTCTTTGCAAGCATCTGCACAAAGCCTCTGGTAATATGTTGTGCAAAAAATAAAATAAAATAAAATCTCACCTGAGAGTTATATACCACTGTGATGTGTTTGGGTGGATTGCCGATCTTGGCATGGAACACCACCGAGTCCCTCTCCAGACCTGGGATGCGGCAGGTTGACAGCAACTGGGAATATTGCTCCATACAAAGAGGTTTCCCTCCCAGATTCTCAGCTGGTAATGTCTCACTGTGAAAGACACAGCCTCCATCAGTAAACCGAGGTGGGCTGAAAAATAGAGACAATACACAAGTACCAAAAACTACTAAACTGGATCTCTTAACCACTTTTCTAGTTTTGGTGTCTTTTGGAACATGTTGATGGAATTAGAACTTTAGTTATTACAGGCATTTTTACAAAACAGACTCAGTTTCAGAGGCTCCTAATTAATTTTACCGACTAATAGTTTCATGCTCAGGTGAGATCAGTTTCCTCATTTATTCTCAAAAGGTCCTGTGAGCATAGGACGTGTTAACTGCACTATGGCATCTTAGAGCTCTGGAGATTAATTAATTAAACATTAATTTGATTCTGGTACTCACTTTTCAATGGTTGTCTTAAATTCCAAAAGAGCTACTATTAGTTTGGCTGCACACCTAAGCAGGAACCCCCCCCCAAAAAAACCCAAAAAACAAAACATGTTAGTTGTTTTAAAAAGCTATAAACACATATACAAGGTATCATTTTTGTGTAAGTGTGTGTTGGTTTACCTAATTTGTCCCTGTTTATCCCTGAAATCCAATCGAGGACACGCAATCTGGACATTTGCGTTAATCACCACAGGGCTCCGGTTCCCAAAGTATTCCAACTTCCCCCACAGGTCTGTCATCTACACACAGTATCAGGCTGTTAATTAATCCTGCAGAAAGCAGCTGATAAAAATTAGTGTCATCACTTGAGTTTCTAAGATGTTGCAAAATTTCATTTAAGTGTTCCTACTCTATCTGCAGTTCTTGACAAATTTACACCATTTTCTGTAATTGGAGTATTTTCATCAATTACTATAACTACAGTTATACATTCTGCCATTGCCTTTAATGATAAGGCTCAGGGCAAATAGACAAATTATACATCAAATCACATTTTTTAAATTAATTGAGTGCAGTACCACAGCTCACTTAAGACAGTCAAAGAATTATATTTTATAAAAACACTTATAAACCAAAAATATTATGATTAATGTATATTACTTCTAGACTAAATATTACTTTTGCTGCTGCTTGTGAATAGCATTCACTCAATAAAATGTATTTCACTTTGTTAGTGATAGACTAGTTTCCAAATCAGGCTGTGGGACAGTGTCAGACTTGAACACACAGAGTAAACTTTAACCCGATGCATATAAACATTTAAGTTTCAAAACTCTGATGAGCAGCTGTCAGATTAGAAACTGATGGCAGCACTTGAAGCACAGTGAGCAGTAAGACAGATTTATATAAATTTCACTTATTGAATTATTTCCCCACTTGCAATGATCAAAAAACAAGTTCTCTTTTGTGTTTCATTTTACTGTTTAATGCAACATTGTTAATCAATAAGACCAATAAAGATTCATTTCAACTTTTCAATCACAGTGGTTTTCAGTTACCAAATGTTCTGAAACAGAGCTGCTTTGTTTGACACAATACATTTAATTATCAGTACTCTTCATTGCTGCCTGCAGTTTTTAGGTTTTGTGAAGCCAGATAAAGAAAGACTGGGTATGTTGAAATTTCTTCATAGTATAGTCCTCTGGAATAGCATTTCTATAGTACTTTTCTATTTTTACTAATGAATAAGGCCTGATGTTTTTTGTTCTAACCGATCCTACCTGAGACCTATTTAATTCCATCTTCTTCCTTCCCTATAACATGATCATTCATTTTCAGTCAGTTCCCCATGTCTGGTCACTGCAACTTGAACCTCTTTAGTGGCAGTAAATGAGCTCACCCAGTTGACAGTGTTGCATGCTTTCTTCTCCAGGCTTCTCTGCAGTTCCTCTCCAACCCCTCCTCTTTTCATAAAGGCCTCAACCAGCTGTTTCGCTCGCTTCCACTCATCCTCTTCTATTATGGGCTCCAGGGCACTGAGGTAGCCCTCACATGTTTTCCGCAGAGGGGGGACAGGTACCCTGGGAAGTCCCTTCTGCTGGTTCAAGTATCTGTCACTAATAAGAATCACTCGTACAGGCTTCACTAACTGATAAGATCGGACCTGGTCTGGAGGATTCATCTTCCCCAACTTCACCTGGGAGACAGAAAGACAACAAAAATACATGAATATAGAATAAAAGAAGATCAGGTAATAAATCCTGAGACTTTTACTAGCATTCATTTAGTTAAAACATGAAGAAATTGCTTCTGTTAATTATTACGTTAACAAAAACAAATAAAACCTCAGACATATTTATGAATACAAGGTAATGGGCTTTTGTTATGACTTCAGTAAGATAAATCCTAAACAACTACACTGAATTGCTTACCATAGTTCTGCTGAAGATTCTCAACATTGTGTTTTCAGGAAACTCGCACAGAATGAGGCTGGAGTGTATTCACCTGTTTAAGCGGCAGTTACAATGCTAAAAAAAAAAAAAAAAATGCCAATAGACTAATAACTAGTGATGTGTCCTGTGTGTCGAAGCGTCGAATCGCGTGTCGGGTAATCTCGGGGGCGTGTCTGTGAAGCGCGTATCGAGGCTTGCTTTGATTACGTATGCAGTGACGTTCGAGGCCTCGCGGGCAGTCCGTACCACGTGACTGATTCAGGGACTGGTTCACCGGTTCGCGCCAGATTCGAAATAAAATGGACAGAAAAACAGCTGATTTCCCATCACACTGTGTTATGGAATTGGATTACGTACGTGTTACATAGTTACTTGAGCATTTCCTTAATCGATGGAACCAGGAAGGAAGAGATTTTTTATTTTATTTTATCTCTCCTAATAAAGTATGCACACAGTAATAAATATCACAAATGATAAGCACCATAATATAAATAAACAACACTACAGATCCTATAATCTGATTTCTGTCTTTTAGTTTATTAAAAAGTGAAGCGCCAAATACTAGTTTGTGTCATTATCCAGATGTACATAAGCATGATTACACAGGCACTAAAATCGATTCTAGCTTGGATAACGTGATATCGATTCATTAAAATTCTGAATCGATTTTTAATATAAATATTACTACATTTCAACCACCACCAAACAGCTAAAACAGTAAATGAGAGCAGGTACACCAATTCTGCACAAAGACGTGCAGACGTGCAAAAACACAAAGCGCTGACGCGTCAGAATCAGTGAAATGTCGCCTCTCTCACCAGACAGCACGGACACGGTCGGGGCTGAAAGCCGACAGCTCACTGATTCTAATCTAAGACATCTGCTGTGATGCTTACACATTAGATAAAGTCTAGAAAGTGTCAGCTTTCTTTTTATAGTTATAAAAATATGCAAATGTACTGATCTATGATCTGAATTATACTATTGACTGACTGTCTGAGGCTAACAGTTACACAAACATACCAAAACTCTGTCCTGATAGTTTCCACTTTCTCTTTTGTATCACACATACTGAGACAATATTCAGGATAAATAACCAAGAAAACAATTTATTTATTCAGTTTAGAGGTTTACACATCATTATAATCACAGAGCCTTCACTTGAATTGTCCACTTGATGGCGCAGTAGAGCAAATGAATCATCACAATGCTTCGAACCATGAGTCGACCAATTGGGTGGAAAGCTTCAATTCATCATGAGGCTTCATCTCACCATCACTACTAATAACTATCCTGAATCATTTATTGTTTGGCTTACACAGACACATCCACATTAAGGTGATAAGTGCTGAGCTAAAAACAAGCAGAAAACACTCCAGGGCTGCCAGTTTGCTACTCCACAAAAATAATAGCTTTCAAGCACACCAGCTCTACATCAGACAATTATGCACTCAGCTCATCTGCAACTGAAATCACACCTAGTCACATGATGCAGTGACATGGCTATGACATCCAATCATAGGAACCTGCTTCACAACTTGAAAAGTTCATGCCTCATTGACAAAAGAAGAAACCAAACTAATTAAAAAAAATAAAAAAAATTCAGTAGTTAAGGTGAATAGTTAATGTACAATCTGTGGAAAACCCATGTCTACTGTAATAGTATGCATGACATGATAAAGGTAAACTGAAGAATTGTGTTCACATTGGTGGCAGGCAGTTGTTGTAAGGCTGATCGATTCTGATACAATCCATGAAAAACACTCAAAGTGTGTGACAAAAAGGAACAGTCTACAAACTAACAATCAGCTTTTAGAGATAGAATCTAATAGAGTCTGCACACGGTTTCTTGAAACTGTCTTAAACCAGCGCACGTGAAACCAAATTTGCTTTGTGACTTTTCAAATTTTAATAACTTGTGCAAACTAAACTTGTTTCAGCCCCTCAGGCCTCATCTACAAATTGCTTTACAAAAAAAAAAAAAAAAAAAAGTTAGTTACATAACTTTTTAAATTTCCTTTAGTCTACTCTTGCCTCTACTGGTAAAAATTAGAGTAGAGCCAGTTGTTTAATAAACTTAAAAAAAAAAAAAAAAAAAAACCAAGACAAAACAAAACAAAACAAAAAAAAAAAAACAACCAAACATACAAAATGTAGTGTAAGGATATTAAAAGAATGTGGCGAAACCTCTGAGGCCCTCAAGTCAGTTACTTCTTCAGGCAGTTTTTTTATTTCACTTTCAGGCAATTGGTTTGGATGTTTTATCAAAGTAAGGGTAATTAATCTGATTTTACAGTAGAATCTTCAGCATCCATTTTGGATCCAAGCACTTTTATTAAATTAGTCATGAATCAATAAAAACACAGCACATCTACACAGCAGATATCTGCCAAACACTTACAAGCAAGAGAATTTTTGTGATGAGTAACCCTTTCAGAAGTAGGTCCTTGTGCAAATCAGTTTACTATTCCACTACAGGAATCCTAGGGGTCTCAAACAAGCATAACAATCAAATGTGTATCTTGTCCTATGAGGATGAGGCAAATAAAAACATTATGCGGCTGCCTTCAATGAACTCTCATGGACAAACCGTGCAGATAATGCAGCTGGTGGAGAAAAAAGCTTGAGCTTTGGATGTTACCCACCTGAACACAAAAGAAATGTTTCAGTAAAAAGTTGAGCAAATAGATTGAGTGTTTACTGCTCAGACTTTATAGTAATGATGCTTCTTTTACAAATATCAGCAGTGGCTAAAGCATCATAAAATAATAAGATAAGTCATATTAGGCAGTACCTTTTACAACCCAACTGCCCAATCGCTTGTGTTGATTTCTAACAAGAATTTAACATTTTGTTAAAGAAGTGCAACCAAAATGGTTTGACTATATATATTTACCACTAAGAATAAATTCATATTAATGAGATGTTTAGACATTCTGAAAAATATAGTGCTGTCCATTTTTATATAGTTTATGTCAACAGTATTTAGTTGATGTACCAACCTATTGGTTTTTGTGTGGTATTCTAGGACATTTGTGAGGCACTGTGCCCCTAGTCCATCGCCTGCCAGCACAAAAATTACGTCACCGACAGGCACACATTTCACTGTGAGACTTCTCCACGGCATCCTTGAGGCAGCATGCCACTTGTTAGTGGTAATATCATAGTATTCTACTGAGTGAAGTCCACCTGGAAAATAGGGAACCCCCCCCCAAACAAACAAACAAACATGCATTATACAGACCTACTAGCTATGGCCATCGTGATAAACTCCTTAACACTGTAACAGCTGTTTTCTTTACCAGTTGACCCTTCGCCCCCAACAGCATAGATCTTGTTGTCGACAACCACTAGCCCATGGTTCTTCCTGGCAACCCTCATTTCATGCAATTTTCTCCACCTGGAAGGTTGTAGCAGAAAACAAATATAGTGTAGAGAAGAAAAAAAAAAAATCTAATGTGTATTCTTGAGAGTTTTATGACCCACTGAATAAGCTTTTAAGGTAATTTATTTAGCAGGATTTTCCAATGTTTGATAATGACAACTTTGGTGCCGAAAACCGATGTCCAAAGCAAAGTGTCAAAAACCCTAAAGTTCCCGGAATTGTCATTGAAATCTGGTTCAAAGTTAATCTCCAAATTCCATTGTTAAAATGTGCAGCTTCAAAGCAGAAATAGACTGGTTTACAACCACGTACAAAAACTATTCTATAATCAGTTTCTCTTCTTCGACATGAAGCCTTGAAAACCACCAATGGTTACTTATGCTATGCCCCAATTAAGGGGCTGCATGCTTCGGAGGCCGCATTTGAAGGCCGTTTATGTCACAGCCAGGCAACGAAGGCTGCTCCAAATGAGTCCTTCATTTCCCTGGATTTGAACTATGGGTCCGGTGTATGCTTCGTGGCCCAACCTATCCCAGAATTCATAGCACCTCCCAGCCAATTCCAGTGTCCAATAATGGCGGAAGCTAACTAGTTGTAATATTACTCTTTTCAATACTTTATTATAAAAATATTATTAATAATATAAAAATACTTTTCAAACACTGCAATGGCAGAGGAGCCTGGCTAAAGAGTTTGAAATATTACTCTTTCTGGGTCACAAAATAAAATTAACATTTTCACGTGAGAATGTAGGTGTGTCAACTTCAAATATCTGCTCGGTTTATCAAGACATCACATATTTGCAAAAGTGCTCTGACGTTTTCGGAGACGTCTGTTACCTACCAGCTCGATAGCTGACTGGGTGGTCAAGGCTCACTAGCGCCGGCGAGAACACCAGACTCCCCCCACGGTCTTTCACTACTCAGTTTAAACATGATACAAGTTACTTAGATAACCTAAAAAAAAAAAAGTTATTGTTTGGCTTTTTTCAGGGTTTTATTTGTTCCTGAGAAAAATCAGTTTGGCTGAGATTAAAGTTATAATTTTTTCACAGCTGAATAAATGCTAAATTTACTCCAATGTCCCGTTATATTTTAGATAGCAAGGAGCAGACGGCTGAGTTTAATAAACTCCACTTAGGCAGTGGTGACGCAAATCTGAAGGCTAGACAGTCCCATTTCACAGCTTGGCACTTCCGGCCTTCTCCGTCTTCAGCGGATCCGGCCCACATAGACTGCAAAAGCTGGGTCCTCCAAAGGATGCAGCCCCTGAATTGAGACACAGCCATTGGCATCTACCAATATCTAAACCTTCAGTTCTCTTCCATAGTGTTCATTTTGTCGTTTCCCTTGCTCACCCCAAAAAGTCACAGCTGATAGCTGGCCCATCCCGAGCCTGGTTCACCCAGAGGGTTTTATCTGGTTAACGGGAGTTTTTCCCTTCCCACCAACACCAACTCTCTCCACTATGGTAGGATCTTTACTATATAAAGCACCTTAAAGTGACTGTTGTGATTTAGTGTTATATAAAATAAAACTTTAACTTGACAGAGTTTGTACCAACCAATCATCCTGCTCCTAGTATTTTATTAGCATTATTTAGGACTAATGAGAAGGTATTGGCCATGTAGCCATACAATCTAGGGATGAGCTTACTAACAATCTTGATAATGTATCAATTATATAATTTTATTATATTATTTATTATATAAATATAATCAAACTAAAAGTTCAGAAAACTTTACTTCTGACTTCGAATTTGGTGGAGATTTTTAGAAGATGCATTATGGTATTATTTTGAAATACCATGTTTTCACAAACTTTGGTGTCCTTGTTGACCACCTGCCGGGGTGGCTATAAGATCCATTGTGCACTGGGAGAAACCTGGAAACCATGTATTTTTACACTGGCGTCCACTGTGGCCAGTACAACAACAGTAACTTTTGTGCTTACTTATGCAAGATTTATACTTCAGCTGCCACTTTTTTTTTTAATTCATCAAAATTCCAGCGCAATGCAGGAACACCACGCACAATCGCCAGTGACACTGGTCAGTCATGCAATAAAGTGGTATACATTTAGCTTTAACTTTGCTAGCCTCCGGATGCCCATTGATTCATATACCTCCTTTAAAGCACAAAGTCCCAAACATTGCAAACATACACAGACAAAAAAGCAGCATACAGAGCTGTAGTGACTCACTGTTGTGTGCTGGGGTCATAGACCTCACAGTTCCTGAGGACTCTACCAGAAACACTGTTGCGAGTCATTCCTCCACAAACATAAATGAGCCCATTGGCCTCCACTGAGGCATGACTGCAGCGGGACACTAGCATGCTGGTGTTGACCTGCCATGACTCTGTCATTGTGTCATAACTTTCAAAGAGGTCCACAGCTGACCCACCTGCAAAAACACTACATAATATCAGAAACATATGCTTGCAGACATGGCTAGAAACTTTCCCCACTGATAACTAGCTATACTACATTCATAGCAAAACTAGAGAAATTTACTGCCCACAGTCTCTTCAAGAGATACACATATCACCATGCATACCCGCTTCTGATCCTCCAGATGTGAAGATCTTGCCCTCAAAAACACACGCAGACATCTTCTCACGAGGTGTTGGTGGCCCTGGCCTGGAGCATCTATTCCTCAGAATGTTGTAGAAGTCTGTGTGTTTGATGTGAAAGCTGTGTGAGCCACCTAAAATGGAGCCCACCCTATTCCAGAGGACAGCTGTGGGATTCTGGCGTTTTGACAGTTTGCAGTTGATGCTCATCCAGCTGTAATCCTGAATGGAAAGCAATACCAACACTTGTGTAATGATTAGAACAGACCTGCTATTGTATGGAACTATTTAAAGAAAACAACAAAACAAACACCGAAGATTAACCAAATCGTTATTCTACTAATGTGCACCACTATTTAGCCCCATTTACCGTTTGTTGCTTCGTGCTCATCTTCTCAATCTTATTTCCCCTTAACCTTCCACCACAAATGGCTGGCCTGCCTTGAGCTGGAAGTCACTTTAAGAGTTTTTCCTCCTTATAGTAGGTTAAAGGTAGCTCATATGTAATCAGTGGCATTCCTCTACATTTACCTAAGGTGGCAATGTAAATAAATATCAAGCAACTGCTAAACAAGCCCATACCTAAACGATATTACACAGTCTGGAGTGATGCCCCTGTGGCTAGAATTGGTAAATATTTGTTGTTACCTTGGGGTCAAAGTAGTAGCAGCGGTTACCATCAAACAGACCAATGCAGTTGTCGTACTTCTTGTGACGTGGTTGGCTGAGCTCTCCAAGGTCCCACATCGCACCTAAGGCAAAAGCAATGAGTTTTTTTTGTGAATGAATGAGTGACTATATCCATCTACACAGTGGAAAGCAATATCGCAACTATTTGAACTTTGCCTGTATCACGTGACGAGCCAAATTACCAATACTGGCCATTTAGAGCAACAACATATACACAAAACCCAGAAAATATTCCAGCAAAACCCTGGAATTCAATTAGCCACAATATTATGTTGTACATGTATAACAAGTTTTACCGAAATTCATCAGTTTAAACTTTTTGCTTCCATTGAATGATGCAGTTCATTTCATTTTTGCTACTCACGGGTGATCATCTGTAAACAGTGTGGGTTGTCCTGGAAGAGCGACTCAGTCTTTACAGTTTCTGACAGGAAGGTTTTGGGGACCAGAGATAGGCGAATGCACCTCAAAACATCCATAATATGCTGTTGTCTACTTGGGATGTTATACTTTAGCCAGCGCACTGCAGCATCACAAACCTGAATGGAGCAACATGTGGGAACAAAGGCTTTCCACAGCGTTTTTTTTATTTTATTTTTTTACTTGCATTAGTTAAATTTCAGGTCTAGTTTGATTTCAGTTAGCTACATTTTTTTTTTTTTATTTTAAATACAAAATTTTAGTCGACACTGTGGTACCTGTGTCTCACAGTAGACAGTGAGTTTGTCCTGGTGCAGTAGATGCGTGAGCTGTGCAATGTCCAGATTTAGAAATTCATCCAGTCTGCAGACATCAGTAAAGTGGAGATAGGAAAACTCCTCTGCTGCTGCCTTCAGCTCTGGACAGTTCATGCGGTCTGCGAGTACTGAAATACCTGCAAAAGCACAGAACAGGAATCACTCAAAGAAATCCACAATGGCAGGTCTGTGTTTCTGTTGTTACCCAGGCAGTTTGTTGCATCAATCTGTCCAAAAATGAACTTCGCACACATCATCTTCACTGGTTCAATCTGGTACTGGTTGGCCACATTCAGCAATGACTCTGCATTAGTACTGTCCACTGTGATTCTGGGACACGGCAAAACACAAAGTATGAAAAAAGAAAACAAAACTATCGCTTATTGCCATATGATGAGTGTACTGCAAAGTAAGATTAATGCACTAGTTATGTTAAGGCTTTCTGGTTTAAAAGTGAATAAAAATGCCATGTTTTCTCCTATTCTTTTATTTACAGCATGTGTTTAGAGCCAAGCATTTATATTAAAAAAAAAAAAAAAAAAAAAAAAAAAGCTTGCTCTTAATCCAATGCATTTGTCTGGCAGAAACCTCCCTTAAGCCTTTATCTGCATGAACCCGTGTGTGCTGTGACTCAGCCACAGTACAATGATCACACTTAAGTTCTTGTGAAATATCTAAGGTTTTCATTCCATGGCCAAGCATTGCACTATTTCACACTTTTCAGCAGAAGAGAGATCCTTTTTCTGTCCCATATAGCTTGAAAATGGTGGTCTGCTTAATAATGTGGAACATACTTCTTTAGTAGTTTTTCCTTTAATTGGGCTCACCTGGAAACTAATAGTCACAGGTGTCAGAGATTGATTTTAGTGATCCTCACATACAAGGTCTTAAATAATCAGGCCCCATCTTATCTTAATGACCTTGTAGTACCATATCACCCTATTAGAGCACTTCGCTCCCGCTCTGCAGGCCTACTTGTTGTTCCTAGAGTATTTAAAAGTAGAATGGGAGGGAGAGCCTTCAGTTTTCAGGCCCCTCTTCTGTGGAACCAGCTTCCAGTTTGGATTCGGGAGACAGACACTATCTCTACTTTTAAGATTAGGCTTAAAACTTTCCTTTTTGCTAAAGCATATAGTTAGGGCTGGACCAGGTGACCCTGAATCCTCCCTTAGTTATGCTGCAATAGATGTAGGCTGCCGGGGGATTCCCATGATGCATTGAGTTTTTCCTTTCCAGTCACCTTTCTCACTCACTATGTGTTAACAGACCTCTCTGTATTGAATCGTATCTGTTATTAATCTCTGTCTCTCTTCCACAGCATGTCTTTTATCCTGTCTTCCTTCTCTCACCCCAACCGGTCGCAGCAGATGGCCGCCCCTCCCTGAGCCTGGTTCTGCCGGAGGTTTCTTCCTGTTAAAAGGGAGTTTTTCCTTCCCACTGTCGCCAAGGTGCTTGCTCATAGGGGGTCATATGATTGTTGGGCTTTTCTCTGTATCTATGAAGCGTCTTGAGGCGACATTTGTTGTGATTTGGCGCTATATAAATAAAATTGAATTGAATTGATCCAAAGAGCACTGAGACACAGTGGCTGTGTCCCAATTCAGGGTATGCACGCTTGAAGTACGCCTTTCAAGTGCGATCACGTCACCGCCACGCGACAACGGCTGTCCCAATTCGAAGTGTACTTCAAATGCATACTCCGAATGCGCCGTCGATTTCCCCAAATATCAAGCGTGGTCCGGTGCACGCTTCGTGGTCCCATATATCCCACAATTCATAGCGCGGCAGTGGGTGTGGATAATTTTGCCACAAAATACGGCAGAAGGGAGCGGCCGAAGAGTGAACTGTCAAAAGTAAGTACTGAATATGATGTCAGTCATTTATGTGCGAATGTTTAATAATGAAGAACAGTAAAACATTGCTGTTGGCCACATGTCGGCAAAGTTATGTGACATTAGCGATGTTTGTACTTGCAGCGTTAACTTGGTTTTAAAGCTTTTACTTTAAAATATACGCGTTCAATAGTCGACCTTAATTCTACAGATAATCTGATGATTTTGTGGATAATTAAAGTCAGTCATATATCCACAAAAACAACTAGCTGAAAGTCAGTGATGCTGCTCGGTTTGCAGTCCTGTCAATATCACGGCACAAGCAGGATTCACTGCACTGTTAATGTTAGCTATGTTATATTGCTGCCTCTGTTCGGTGGTGTCGAGCCAAATGGACTTTAACGTTTGTTTGAATGAGCTGACGGTTCATTCGTTAAGCTGAAAGAAAGATGCTTTAATCACAGGAGTCACACATGTGTCCACTGTACCATCTGGGAACTCTTCTTGTTTACAGTCGTAATAACACAAACACTAAATCCTCCTGTTTGTAGCAGTGTATACACCTGAGACTGTCACCTGTCTGTCCTGCACTCTCTCTCTCTGTTTCTTTCTCTCTGATTGTGTATGAAAGTATGAACATGTATTTATAAGTTACACTTGTGTTTGAATCCTGCAGCTTATCACACATTTGATTTCCATGTGTGACAACTGCAAGTGTCCAGAGTGAGGACGGACTGAGGGACCCACTGCTGCACATCATCTGTGAGGCTTTGCACCCCTGATGATCCACCAGGACAAACTCAGCAGTGTGTGAGGAAGAGGAGGAGGAAGAGCCAGCAGCAGCTGACAGATGGAGAGAATAGACAGACTGTTCCCTGTTTGTGAAGGACTGCTAGGAAAGTTTAACATAACTAACTGTCTGTCCTGAATCAGTCTTATTAGGTAATGTTCAAATAATTTTATCATCCCAGTGTTTTCAGTGTGGGAAAAAGTACTCAGGGCCTTCAAGTTACACACTATGAAAGGCAGCAACAAGTTTAATGTTCAGAAACCTAAAATATGTATCAGCAGCAGAATGGAGCTAAAAATAAATGTTTGTTTCAGTTCTATGAAGCTTTGAGTATTTTGGATTAGTAGCACTGCTGTGTTTGTTGCATCATATTGCTGTAATTGTTTATATGCTTTATATATTCTGAGCTAAGTTGATCTATAGTGTTACATCATATTCTATAAGGATGTTATGTGTTTGTATACTTTCTGCCCAGTTTGACCCATTTAGCAGAAGTCAGCCTGTTTAAGAAAGAGAGAGAGAACTGGCCCCATTATATTTACATTACATCAGTGACATGATTTTAGTCTCATGAACAACATTAGCTAATTGTTATTTACTAACTAATCTTAAAACGACTGTACAGTACAGAAATGAAGCCCAACAATCATGTTTTACAGTCCTGTGGTCTCAGCCTACTCAACTAATCAAAGTGATGTCATGACAAAAATGAACGAACAAAAAACATTTTTCTCCTTCATTCTGTCACACAAAGCTGTATGTAACGTTTCTCGCGGTTAGTATCATGGTTGCTAGGCAACCTGAACAGCGCGACGCAGGCTAGACCATCCCATTTCACAAGCCTCTCACTTCCGCACTTCTCGTACTTATAGTACGCACCGTACGTAGTACGCATAGTGCGCGTACAGACCCTGAATTGGGACACAGCTAGTGCCATCCATGCATTTAATTGAAAAACATCATATCTAATCTTTATGACACTAAATACAATTTGCATAATAATTTGGAACGCGGTGTAGGGATTATTCTGTGCAGAATAAGACTTGTGACACATCAAAATCCCATTTTATGTGAGTGCACACAGAGTCTGAAGCAGAAAGCTGGCTTAAAAGAAGAAAAAAAAAACAACCAAAAAACTGCTAGCTACTATTGGGATACCCATTACCACTGACTGTGGTTTTAGGCTTTGTCAAGCCAGTTAACACAAACAAAGCCTTACTGGGTTCAACTTGCTTCACAGTGTAGCCCTGTTTTAAACACACTTACTGTGAGGTATAAATATATTCAAGCAACAGCTCAAGGACCTCAGGCTCAACACCCCTGAGCTCCACCTCAGGAGACACAGACTCCTTCATTCTGGCTGAAAGTGAAAAGAAAATCAAACAAACAAATAAAACAATTAACAACAATTAACAGAACTACATCAACAGCCATACGCGTTTCAGAAATTTGCCATCTTTGTTGAAATAAACCATTTTGAAGCCAAATGCAGTCCATTTTATTAAATGAAATGTATATTGTGAATTAAAAGGAAGGCAAGCAAAACCAGAGTAGATTTACCATTATGTTTCAACTCATCACACAGTTACTTAATTTTAGTCTTTACAAGATATTTAAAATTTGGCTCACATGGTTCTTTCTCTATTTTACTAAACCTAAGGGATGCTCCTCTGATGTTTCTCTGGAGACAGTTTTGTAGTAAGGCCTCAAGGTAGAGTATTAATGCGTGTTCTTTTGTGTAGTTTTGTGTTACCCTTACTGGTGAACATAAGTCTGAAGACATGGCTGGCTGCAGCTAGCACTGCTCTGTGTGCTGCAAGGCGTTTTCCCTGAACCACAAGGGTCACATCACAGAGGCTGCCCTGGAGAAAATCAGTCATCAAAGAAGTGTACTAGATAGCAAGTTCAACTTTGTCAAACTTTCCTTGTGTTTGACCTAAAGCCCCAGTCAGGGATTACCAATGTGGCGACGCCAATTATTTAGTCAGGTAAATCAGAGTTTCCTGTGTTACTTTTGTGACACAGAAAATTCTGACCTTAACATCAGTATGTGTCGCTAACCCGTCAACCTTGCTTTGTACTACAAAGTACAAGAACCAAGACGGGAACAACCACAGTCGTGCCTTTTGGCAGCATTAGTCTACAGGCTTTTGTATTCTTAAACACCCACCTGTTTTCTCACGTGGTTAAGGAATCCCATGTAGTTGGTCAGACATATGCGCTCTCTGATGGCACTTTTTCTGTTATTTTTCTTGGCACTTGATGAGGAGGCCATCATCCCACTTATGTCGGCACCACTGTCAGAAGACATGTTTCAGTAAACAGTTTCTCTCAAACTCCTTCCCTTCTGCTGCTCTTGAACCAGGTGAGCAACACTCAAATTTTCTCAGACATGCAATATCAAAGATGTCGACATCAAAACACAGAGGAACTTGCTTTCACAGCACTACTGGGCCACTTTTTACTTCCATGTCTGTTTTATGGATGCAGGAGCTTGACAGGTTACAGAGAAGGAGATGCCCTAACAACTTGAAAAGTGAGACGTTCTGGAGAGCACTTTCCAATAGCTTTCTTTCTTTCTTCCCTCCCTTCAGTTCAAACACACATAGTTCAGGAGAAGACTAGCTCTAACTGCCTTCAATACCAGTACAAATGACGTTGGCTCCCAACAAACAATGCAGAAAACAATTAACTAATTTTTCGGGAGATGTTGTGCTGGGTGTCTTTTCCACGACATCTCCTCAGAGCCATTTAAAAAGTCAGCTGGAAGGTGGTGCCAAATCCTAATTACATAAAGAGCAATAAAATAGCCAGACATCACCTAGCAAAATACTTCTATTGTTTTGCTATGTTTGATTGGGTAGGACCTTCAAAGAAAAACAGTCTACACAAACACTTGAATATTAGCTGGCATGCTATCCATTGCTAGCATGCCAGCTAACTCTAACTGGCAGATAAGAAGAAACGAGGGAGGAATACAGGGCACGCGCACCACAAAATGGCGAATTTAATGGTGGCTTTAAAAAAAACTAACCAGTTACCTACCTGCACCCGATCTCTTAGATCAGGTGCAAGAAAGCAAAGCTCACTTTTATACTACAGGAAGTCCCGCTTTGTAAGGGTCAAGGCCGTGACCTTGTTTACATCCGTCCCATACTTGCCACTTTTAACTCAAGAACACTCAAACTGATCACGAGGCACAGGGGCGGAGTTCAAGCGTTGGCGTTACTGCGTGGAACGTGAACGTTGCAATGTATGCACGAGACACTTTAACATTCCACTGGCACAATGTACATTTTCAGACTTTAAATGTAAAATTTCCAGATTGTTTTATTTAACATACTTAATGTTTATAATTAACTATTTACTGTATATAATATCCTGTTTATGCACAGAGGACCGTTTCAGGACACATCTCATTTCAGTGCACGTTGTACTCTAAAGTCTAGTAAACTCTAGTACAACTATGCATGTGACAAATAAAGAATCTTGAATGAACTTGTGGCACAAACGGAGCAGCCTTTCCGAGTGCTCTTCTTGGAAACTGCGGGAAAAAACAAAAGAACTAAAAAAAAAAGCCAAACTGAAAGAAACTAGATTTAAGAAGAGATTCGAGTTCAGATTTGTGCAAAAACTGTTCATTTTCAAGAAAAGGTTATCCTGTTTTAGCTTAACATATGTCTGTTATGCCATATCCGTTATCAGGTTACGAATCGTGCTCATAAACAGAAGATAAAATCATAATGTCGTGGAAATTATTAAATAATATATCCAACACATCGCTGTGGGTTAATTTCTAAAATGTATTGCTCATTTTAACCATATAATCTTAATACTTTGTGTTTTTACATGTTGGATGCAAACGGCTTTAACATAGTTGCCACTGTATGCCAGCGCACCTCTCCAACAAAGCCAGTGTTTCGGATTAACGCTGACGGACGAATAGCTGTGTCATAGATTTGCTACGGACAAACCAGGAAATAAATGCCACCAAGTCTTTAATTTTCTTAACATGATACAGCTGTCTGCTGTCCCATTATTTTTGGGAAAACAACAAACAAAACTATCTTGGTTGTGCTGCAGGCTGCTGTCCATTTCATTCACTTTCTCTGTTTATACGCCACTATTAGAGTAAAATAAAACAGAGTTTATTTCTAATATGTAAATATAGCTAAAATAACAAGAAAAAGAAAAACTTTGCAAACACACAAAGACGTGAAGTTATCATGAATATCTCTACATCCATCTATACTCAATAGATGGAGTAGAATGAAGTTTACACTTACTTATTCCTACCTCTTTACTAAAAATTCCATAATTTGCAAATCAGTGTTCAGAGTTTGACATATAATCCATTTAACTAATAGTAATCATTAAACTCTAGCTGTCTATCCCATAGTGTGCCATTTCTCCACCAGTGTCTCTCTGCTCTCCTCTCTGTCACCAGCCAATTGTGGTAGATTTCCTCTCTGAGCCTGGTTCTGCTTGAATTTCCTTCCTGTTAAAATTGAGTTTGTCCTTCCTACTGTCACCAAGTGCTTGTATATTGGGCATCTTCAGATTATTGGGGATTCTTCTTAATATTATTGTTACCCTAAAACACCACAATGTGACTTTTTGTGAATTGGTGCAATATAATTAAAACTGAACTTAATGGTGCAAGTAGGATATAGTTAAGATATATTTTGTAATTATGTGAAAGCATAGTATATTACACTAAAGAATACACAAAATGTACAACTTAAAATTAACTTTATTCAGCTGTGAATAAAAAAATATCCAAGCTCACATTATGAAAAAATACTTATAGGGGCCCCACATGCTTAGCCTGTTCACTGATTTGACAAACTGATTCAAAGCTAAGTTTCCAGAGGGAAGTAAACAGGCTGCTGGTCCTTCAGAAAAAAGGGTGCATGACTTTATTGATTAAAAAAAAGACATCATGAAAAACATTTGACTTCAAAATCATTGCGTTTACCAGCTTAACATACATCGTCACATGTATGCACATCTAAATTCCCTTAAACATCAACAAAATTACAACTTTCAGTGCAGGTGTTCACATATAGATTTTGGTCCTGAGACCTTTAAACTGAGAGGTAATGTCTCTTCTTCCCCTCTCTCAAACTGGTATATACAGCAGGCTCAGTTACTGTGATCTCCATGTTACGGAGGTTATAGAGGAAGGAAAGAGCAGCAGAGCATCACTGCTGAGTGTGCATTCACTCTTTTACAGTTTGTTGAAAGCAGTACCTAAAGGAAATGTTAGGGAAGTGGCATGTTTTTCTCAGGAAAGCATAACTGGCTTCAGTATGGGAAACCAAAAAAAGTTGATGCACAAACATGAGAGGGAACAAAGACATTAGAGCACTTGATGCTTGCTGTCTAATAACTTTTTTCTGACTAAATGTAAAAATGGGGAGGGGGTTCTGCTTATACTTTTAAGCCATGTTCAGCTGCCAACCCTCTCCCTGTTGGTTGAAACCCTGAACATTCTGTTGATTATTCCATAGATGCAGAGCCTAAAAACTGGTATTTCAGACAGTCCTTACAGTATACATTTATGCCTCCTCATTGCAGTATAGGTTCCACTTGTGTACCACAAACAGCTCAGAGTGAATGTGTGGCTGACTGATGAACACTGTTAAAACATCTGCTAATTTAACAGTTTTTTACTCCCTAAAAAACTGTATTTGAATTATAATAGCGTTTATTTAAATAGTGTTTCCTGATAGCAGCACTCTCCATGTTTTAACACACATAACCCATTCTGAAAGTAGACATGCGTGTAGCCTTAATTTATAATCTTACTGGACACATTGTGAACCATTGTGTGACATTTGAACACTCTCTCGCCTCCTCATGACATGTAATTAGAATCAGTGTTCAGAGGACGAACGCCTGACACTCAGAGCTCTTCTTTGGCATTTGATTTCCCCGGCTTGTCCATACCGAAGAAGGAGGAGGGAAAGCTGCGGACGTCCCGCTCTCTCTTCACAAAGGCAGAGAAGGAGGAAACGCAGTTGCCAATGAAGTGGTCAGACTGGCCTAAGATGTACAAGTCCATCTGGGCAAAGTCTGGCTGAAGACTCACCACTTTCACCTGCAGAGGTCACAGTGGAAACCACAAATTAGCCGGGCTTTCCTTCAGGTCTCGCTCCAGATCTTTGGGTCTTAAAGCAAGGAAAGCTTTTGTATGTGAAACGTATCTGACTCTCAGCACTTTACAATTTACATTGTCTGTACATGACAATAACCAAGTTTGACTGCATTCATGTCTGGAATTCCTCCTCTTAGAGGTACAAAAATGATAGCTTTTATGTATCACTTTATGGTGGAAATGTCTCTACTACAAAAAAGAAAAATACAAAATTGAAGTATAATGGAGTAAGATTCACATGCAGCTTTCAAATATTTTATCGTCCTATAGATTACATATGTAAAAAAATTAGTAGCTTTATGATGCGTTCCATTTGAAGTCAGAATATCCAGACTCCCCAGTCTGAATTAACAACTGGAACACCACCTCAGCAGCCACACCAACCCCGACTTCACAATCCAAGATGGTGGCATGAACGTAATCAGCTGTGAGATACTGAAGCTGGGGTCTGATTATCTGACTTCTAAGGGAAATGGAGTATGAAATTAGCTCCTCCCTTTAAACCAACATTTTCTAACTGGCTGCCCCTCATAAACGGCATGTGGGTGAAGCTTCTGGGCTCACAGCCAGCCAGATTATTTTTAGTGACTCTGTAAAGAGTTTGAAAGGTTCTTAAGTTCTCACAAACCTCCCAGCCCCTCAAGTTAGCATTAAGGACAAAGATGCCAAAACAAGCTTATGACAGACTTATGAATTCTTCACACAAGAACCCACCTTGCCTTTGAAGAGCTTTTCAATGTCCTGACTGTGCGATTCAGAGTCTGTGGCAATGTAGACAGAACGGGCGTTGGTCTTCTTTACCCACAGCTTGACAGCCCCACGAATCTCAGTTAGGTCAGGGAGACACATGGTCATAGTGAGGGGCAGGGCTTTTTGACGGTTATACCCGACGCACTGAGGGGAGGCCATGAAATGAGGTCCTGCATCGCCATTCTTCAGCAGTTTGCAGGCATTTTGCTAGAAAAGGAGACAAAGATTAAGAAGTTAGATTGTAAACTGTACAGACTATAAGGTTTGACTGTTCCCTCACAATATATGGATACAATGAGCCAAAGGAGGAAAAAATGAATACAAATATTTCATTTATCGACCTAATTTGTGTCCTTGTTTCATTTCCGCATAGTTTCTTTTATGGGCTTGCTCCTCCTCTGTTGTCAGCAATGTTCCCTATAATTTTTGATGTGTCTGAGCGAACACACAAACTCCCTGAGCGGTCCCTTGGACCACTGTGACCAACAGCAGACGTGTGCACTGTTGTTACGCCAGTATCGAATCCATCCAAGTTACATGGTTTATTAAAATAATCAAATTACAGCATTTACATTTATGTTAGACTACTTTTAATTAACTGCTTTAGCCCACTTACAATGAAAATTAAAATCTTGTTCGTGACCTGTGTAGTATGTTAAGTAAAAATAACTTGAACTCCAATTTGGAAAACACAACTTTCTTTCTTTCTTTCTTTCTTTTTAATAAAGCTCTGACTTGTATTATGAGTATGAGTCTGGGAGACTGGGCATCTGGGACAGAGTCCTGTAACTCTCTGTCTGCAAAATACAGTATATAATGACCAATGTTGGGCAATTAATTATATAGTTACTTCTTCAAAAAAGTAACTGAGTTATGCAAACAAAGTTTTTTGCAGCTGTTTACCTAAAAATACAGCCAAAGCATTTTTTTAAAATAAACATTTCAAACTATTTACAGAATAATCAGCTGTTCTGCATCAAATTTGATGCCACACAAATTATTTGTGCCATTCCAAAAAATAATTTCTGTCCACTATGAGATAAAGGAGAACAACAGCCTGATATCTGCAGGCCTGACAATAGGAGATGTATCACTCCTGTAACACCTCATTGTTCTGACACACACAACAAAACTATTGACTACATTACACACTAACTACACAAGATTTGCGCTAAACACCGCCGTCACTCCTCAAACTTTCCCCCCTTCCTAAACAACTAGAGGGAACATTGGTTGTCAGTAGATTTTAGTCAGTCATCACTGAGCCTTGCCTTCCTTCTCTCACCCCAACCGGTCGCAGCAGATGGCCGCCCCTCCCTGAGCCTGGTTCTGCCGGAGGTTTCTTCCTGTTAAAAGGGAGTTTTTCCTTCCCACTGTCACCAAAGTGCTTGCTCATAGGGGGTCATGTGACTGTTGGGTTTTTCTCTGTATCTATTATTGTTGAATCTACTGTACAATATAAAGCGCTTTGAGGCGACTGTTGTTGTGATTTGGCGCTATATAAATAAAATTGAATTGAATTGAGCCTCAGTGATGCACTGAATGAATATTCATTTACTGCTATGAACAAACCCAGATTGGGACTGAAACGGATAACCATTCACACTGACATTCATACCTATGGCCAATTTAGCTCTCTCATGAAAAACAGACTGTGCAGAGACACTTGGACCATCACAGGTATGTCTGTGATGCAGCACATGAATTCACCCAGAAGCCCACCCAACCTTCTGTTTGCAAGTGCGAGCCAATTAAGAGATCTGTGGCTCTGAAGGAAAAGGAGCTAAAACAACTCACTTTTTCAGACTGAGGGGCTGCACATAAGAGAGCATGTGAATAAAACCCTCTGTGTCCAGGCTTGTCAAGCTTATCTCACCCAGTCTATGCCAATCCTCAGATGGATGCCAACATATGGCCTGGTCAGCAAGGTGGCAATGTGCTCTTCTCCCTCCTTCACCATCTTGTCTGACCAAACTATATAGCGCTGCAGGCCCACATGCTCTTCTATCACTGGAAACTGAGCTGGAGCCCCAGGCATGGCCAGGACAGGGTGCTCAAAGGGAGGAAACCTAACCCAAGAGCATGAAACAGTAGTCAGGAAGTGGAATAGTGAATGAGGTAGGTTTTTTAATGTTTTATGTCACCTTTAATAATTCTGTGTATACCTGCACCGACGTGTACTCACTTCTTCATCCACTGAGGTTGGTGATAGGCACTGAAGGAAATCCCACCAAATAAGACAGACTTGTCAAAGTCCACACCGGCATAGTCCCAGAATGGCCCAAATGGGTTCCCATCCTGAAAAAATAAATCGGGATCATCTGGCCATATTAGAGTGTTCAAACAGGAGCTTCTGATCAATATACAATATATAATCTGTGGACTGTCCGTGGACCGCCAGAGGGCAGCATTTCCCCTGTGGCTAATCACATTAAGCCAGATAAGGTTTCTTTTAGATTCTAATTCACCTTCATTGGGCATGACTTCTTGTCCTTACTCCGATGGGCTGCCGTCTCAAAGCAGTAGGCATTCCTTTGTCCTGAAGGCCAGTATTTGGGGGCTAGCTTCTCCATGAAGTCCTCCAAGCTGATCACACGGTGGTAGGCAGACAAAGCCTCCAGCACGAAGAACTCGCTGTAGGGAACATGGACCTGAACAGAATACAAAAGAGTGGAATAAAACAACACAGCCACCTTCAGACTTGGTGTGTAATAGCTTTAACAAAATCACATTTGTGTTAGACAGATATGCTCTAGCTATTTATGTACATTTTTGACAAGTACCTGCTACTAAAGCTTAGGGCTGCAGTGCATGTGTGAAAAATAGCTTTATGTCATTTGTTCTGATATACAGCGTGTGACCAGTACCTCTGATACTTCCCAAAGGGATACTAAAAGTACACCGCACAGTACACTTAAACACAGCTTTGCTCTCACCTTGCTGCCTGGACTTACATTGGTGTAGGGGTGTGTGTGATGGCGGTACACTATCCAGGGAGGGACTGCCAGGGTTCGGTTCAACATCTTTGCAAAGGCCAGAGATCCTAGGAAGTGGTCAGCCTGGTTTCCAAAGCGACCTGAATAACATGCATAATGTGCATAAAGTTGCACTTATCTATCAGTGTAAACTTTGTGCTCCTTTACATGGCATGTGTGACATACATTTACTACAAAGAAGTTCGTTGTTTAAACAAGTTAACGAGGCATGAAAACACAACTACATTATAGTCATTTCATTGCAATGGATGGCCAAAAGCTAGGAAAACTACGAAAATGTCTGTAAGCCGCTGTTATGAGTATATATATATATATATATATATATATATATATATATATATACTAAATCTTATTGTTGGTAAGCAACAGCAGGCACGGCATCGCTGTCTCGTAAGTGCATTAATGGAAGGGAAGCGTGTAGTAGAAAACTAATTTTAGAACAGATCATGCTTAATCAGCTGACAAATTTTACGGAGATGCCAACTTGTGTTTTTGCGTATAGCTCTTCTGTTGATTTTTGCAATGTCCTTGATTTAAGTAAGTATTTCTTACTTCATTAGTAGTAGGAATGATTAGTATTTCTTACTTCATTAGCTCTAAGGTATGAAAGCGCCCCTCCTGTCTGAGCATACAAAGACATATATTTTAGCTGCTCAAATGTTCTCCAAGTTCAGCATTTATTTTTATAAGGTCCTCTCTACTCAGCTTCACTGTAAAAACACTACCTCCGAAATAACAAGCACCTCCTGGGACAGCTCCTGGCTCTGTAAACTCATACATGGGCATGAAAAACTTTTGAACTCGCTAACTGTGTTACTCCGGCAGAATGAGCGCATGTAGCTACAAAGAATGATTTACCCATGCACGGGCAGTACAAAACGTAGCCATTCGCATCCCACTGCAGCTCTTCGGCAAAGGTTCGACAAGTTTGGAGTAGAAGTGATAAGAATAAACATTTTAGTGAAAGACCGTCAATGTTCTGTTGTTTAACCGCCATTATGCTTCATGTCACATCCCACAATTCCTTGGGTTTCTTTCAAGAGTTCAACTCAAACTTTGCTGCCACCTACTGCACTGGTGCTAAAGTGCACTCCCGGTAAAATCTTTGGTCTTTATCGAACAAAGTGGGTGTATATCCAAGTAGAAAAGAAATACGAAGATCATAAAATATCAGGTAGCTATTTCTCGCAGTTTGACATTTTAGGGATTTGAAGCAGTGAAACTTTTTGTCAGATTAAAGATGTTTAACTACATATTTAACCCCATTTGGTATAAGGAAAGGGATTTCAACAATACATCTCAGTTTTCCTGTATGATGCAGAAATGCTGCCCAGATGTAATTCACAATAATTAACAGAAAATGTATTTTTTTCATTGTAAAAAAAAAAAATTTCTGTGAAAAAACAGGAACTTACCTGTGTTTTAATTATTATTGTTTATCTATTACTTTATTACTTTGGAAAGGGAGGGGTGGGATTTCTTTGGAAATGGGGGCCAAGCTGATTCTGGCCCCCATTCCTTATGTTTGGCGCCCAGGTTCTAAAGAATTAACTCTTACTTACTAAATAAGCAACAGTAGAACCCATTTAAACATAAGCAATAGAGCCAATTTTGTACATTATTGCATCTAACTATTATTTTCTTTATGAATTACATTGGTGATTGTCTTCACATTTAGTTTTTAAATATCAAAAAACCTGCTCTACCACCTGAGCTAGGTGGTATCCACTAGGTGGTATCAGGTCATCCACTGATCGGAAGGTTGGTGGTTCGATTCCCTAGTCTACTTGGGCAAGATACTAACCCCAAATTACTCTCCGATGCATCCATCGGAGTGTGAATGTTATCTAGAAAGCACTTAGAAAGATGTGCTTGTGCGAATGGGTGTGAATGGGTGAATGCACAAGTTGTGTAAAGTGCTTTGAATGCTCAGATGAGTAGAAAAGCGCTATATAAGAACCAGTCCATTTACCATCAACCGAACGCCCAAAGCAGCACCTTCACAAAACAGTCCAAACTTCAAACTGATTAAAAAAAGTAAAATGACTCAAATCTGAACCAAATAGAAGATCCTTTCAGTTGCACAAGGGTTTGCCACAGCAGTTCGCTCTCCACATTTGATTTGGTAGTTTTATTACCAAAACTGTTTTATCTAAAATTTGGAATAACTAAGATGTTGCAGTGAATATGAACAAAATGTTTGTCGTGTTTGAAAAGGATGAAGACAAAACTGTTTGGTTGGCATACTTGTTGGTGGTAGACAGCGTGGTCGAAGTATATGAGAAACTGCTGATCTGCTGGGATTTTTACAACAATCACCTCAGAGAATGGTGTGGAAAAACAGAAAATATCCAGTGAGTGGCAGTTTTCTGGGTTAAAAATGCCTTCTACTCTGACCCATAATGGCCAGAGTGCCTTGAGCTGGTAGGAAGGCAGCAGTAGCTGAAATAACCATTTGCTCAGGCCCTCCAAAGTACGGAGCCCTATCTCCCCTTACCACACTCCCTGCCGGTGGCTGATGCCCTCAGACATTGGTGTGTTGGTGGTCCTTGACGACTGGGGCTGGGCGCTCATGTATGTACCGGCTCACTCCTGGTGGCTGATTGGCGGGGCCTGGCGCCTGTGGCCCGGCTGGGCCCCTTCTGGGGGGTGGGGTGCCCTCAGGCCTCTGGGCCTGAAACTCGGTCCTCTCTGGCACAGCTGGCTGCTGGCAGAGCCCGCGGGCACGTCACTGCAACCCCCTCTGGCCTCTGCTCCGTAGCTGCTGGGTGACCTCTTGTTTGGGGCTCTACTCAGCTCTTCCCAGGAGGGTGGCACTGTTCCCCCCCTTTTGGTGGTCCTCCTCGGGTCCTCGTACTCTGGGGCCTCTGGATATCAGGGGCCTGGAGCTCCTCCATACCTTCTTCATGCCCTGGGGGACGGGGCTATGGCTCCCCACACTCCCTAGCAGATCGTTACATGGAGAAACCTTTGTAATACAAACATGCTGATCTACACAGGTGTGCACACAGGTGTACACACAGGTGTTCACAGACTGCTGGCTCAAAGCACATTGTGCGCTGTCTATCTTGCGTGCTGCACAATATCGTTTAATATTTAGTATCTACTGTTATCTACTGCTAGCTAGTTTATTGTGATGGTGTTGTATTTATTATGTTGCTCTTTTTTTGTTTGCTTTCTCTTCTGTTTTTTTTCTCCATACAGGTGATCCAGGTGTTTTGTTTGTTTTTCTTTCTTTCTTCCCCCCTTTCTCACCGTCTCTTCTCCCCTCTGGTTTTCTTTCACTCCCTCTCTTTCTTTCATTCTTTCTCCCTGAGAAAGAGAAATAACCATTTGCTTCAATCAAGGTAAGCAGAAGATTATCTCTGAACACACCTTGAAGCAGATGGGCTACAGTGGCAAAAGATCACACCTGGTGCCACTCCTATCAGCTAAGAAGAGGAAACTAAAGATCCAAAACTTAAAAAATCCAACTGTGTTCATACAGGACTCTTTTGCTTAAAGCTAGCAGCTAACTGAGATTTTGAGGGAATACAGGAAATAACATTGCAGTTACATTCTAAACCTTCTTATATGCAGAAAATGCAAATACAAAATGATGCTTGAATAATGCATGATTTATTTTCATCAGGGTGAAGTGTAGCCCATTTTAATCTAAACTGAGACATCAGCCATATTCACAAAATGAATATCTGAGAAGTCGTATCACTTTTTAACCATGTGTTAAACAAAAAGTGTTAATTTACGTTTTGCAATTGTCCATGAGAAAAACAGTACCTCTAGCTCCTAACCTGCTGTTAGCCACAGCTGATGCACCTAAAAGCATTTATTTACACAACTGTAAATTGTCTGCTCCAAATCATTGTTGCGGTAGAGGGCTTCATAAATATTGCCTTATTCTCCACAGGTTTGTTCTTCAAACAATAAATGAATTTTTGAGTGTGCCAAACAAAACCAGGCTTGGGAAAAAGTGCTGTAATCACATTAAGCCAAAATCCATTTTTTGCATCAACTTGACCTGATGTGAAGAAAAGAAATGCCAAATCCCAAAGAATATCATACTTTCGAGCATGGGGGTGGAAACATTATGCTTTGAGACTAAAGCTGAATTTTTCATTCATAATGTGTACAAGTTGGTCATTGGGTGAGGGGGTGGTGGCTTTTAATAACTAGAATGGCTCTGTTTGTTTAGAACCTCCTATTTTATTTACAGTTCTGTGCCCTATCAAAGTTATACATTGTATATATTGTAATGTTTTTTATGTAAAATGTCTATAAGTCATAGTCTGGTTTTAACAGATTTTGGATCAAACGTATATAGTCAAAATTCTGTTAGTGCAGTGCTGGCTGAAAACACTGATTATATAGACAGAACATTATCTTTATATACAGTGCATGGTTGAAGCAAACAGTGGATGTACAGTAATTATACAGGAATAGCATTCACTAACTGTAGAACTAACCCTTTAAAAATGAACAACGCTGGGTGTCAGCACATATTTTGAGTTAGGAAGAAAATCATGGGTTTAAAGCATACAATAAGCGTTTGCTACTTCTCTTCTGATCATTCCTGCAGACTGACAAAGAAGGGGGTCACACAGAGTTCACAGTATAAGAAAAGAAAAAATGCATTAGACCTTGCTGCTTTGCCTGAGATTCCCAGGTGTAAATCAGATGGCGCCAATCAATGCTACATCCAGTGATAAAGACTCAGATGGGAGAAGGGGCAGCACTCCCAGAGTGTTGTCATTATGTGTTCGTCATTAGAGGTTCACATGTGTGCTCAACATGCCCAGACCCAGTGTACTGGGTAGGCATGACAACATGTGGCCTGGGTGTGGTCTCAAACTTTTGTTACTTTTATTTAGATGATTCTCTGCCAGCCTGCCTTGTTTGACTGAATCAACCGATAATTGCTTAAATATGTCACAATAAAGAGATTGTTATGCACAGCTAAGTGGCTGAGCGACACGACTGGAATGATCTGCATATAGTTTGTTTTTATAATTACTCCAAGGACAACTAAACATGTACATCTACATAAAACAGCTAAAACAGTAGAGAGACTATATATTCTTTAAATTATAACCAAAGTCCAGAACTTTTTTTTTGTGAGTTTCACACAAAAAGGACTCTGAGGTTTTCTAGTTGGGCTTTGAGGGATTTTTTAATCCCTTTGCATCCTCCAGGTTAGCCAACCCGTTCTAACGATTCTCTCTTTGTACTCAATCACTCTCGTTTTTCTTTTCTCTGATGCTCAACAGCTGGCTGCTCTTTCCCTCTTTTCCTGTGTCGTTCTTGATGTCTGCTCCTCCCCCATCCCTCGAACACACACTGTTTCTCATTGTTACAGATGACAGCGAAGATAACAATACAAAGAACCACAACTCACTGCCGGAGTTTGAGAAAAAGACAAAAAGTTGGTGAGACAGGGAGAGAGAGCGTGAAACTTCCTTGAGGTGACAGGATCACAACAATCAAACAAACATAAAAATGTTCACCTAACTTTTTTTGCATTTTAGTTTTTGTGCAGCTCTTCCTCACTATCCAAGGTTTTATCAGTTTCATTTCCTTTTTCAACTCTTCAAGCTGCAGAGGAAGAAGCTTTCAGTTAGTAGTATTCAGTATTAGAACATCTACACATGCATACATGCCACTTATGTTTCCCCATTTGTCTGCTATGTTTTTAACTTCTTTCATATTCTCTGCTGCTGCAGAGTAGGCCTGACACTGTTTGTGGCCTTTCACAAGAGGGAAATAAGGTAGTCAACCTCAAAACAACCCGCCTCCTGTTGACCTTTCTGTGT
This sequence comes from Neolamprologus brichardi, assembly GCF_056152115.1. Taxonomy (NCBI): domain Eukaryota; kingdom Metazoa; phylum Chordata; class Actinopteri; order Cichliformes; family Cichlidae; genus Neolamprologus; species Neolamprologus brichardi. The sequence continues at coordinate 16,032,966 of NC_142123.1, read as the reverse complement.
TGTTCCTGACAACCCAGCTTTCAGTTCAGCTGAAATCTGTATGGTGTGCTGTCATTTTACAGATCTAGCATGCAGAGCTGTCACATGTTAAACAGGTTTTTCTGACAAATTTGTCCGCGTAGAAGAAAAGAGCGTCAATAACAAAAGCTTTTTCATTTTTTTTTATATGTTTTTAAATATAATAAAACTCCATGTTGTAACTATGGAGGTGAAGAAAAAAAACACACCTCCTCAAAGGCATCGCGTTACACACACCAGTTGTCCATGAACTATCTGGGGTATATTTTTTGTCCTGGTGAATACTCTGTGAACAAACAGAAGAGAAACAGTCCTATTTTCTTTCTTCAGTGAGTTTTAAGATGCAAAAGTTAATGCCTAAACCTGAGAAAGAGTTTTTCCAACCCATTCCTCTGCGATAAAGGCATTAAGTAAAGCTGGTAATGAACTTGGAAAACATTTAAAACAACAGATGCACCTAAAAAACTTTACCCTACTCAGCCTGGAATGGCTAGGTGCCCTTATTGTAGCTAGACATAGTAAATATATCTTGACACACCTTGACATAGAAGAGAGCCAAGTTAAACTTTGGAGAAGATATAGAGTTCGACTAAACAGGGGATGTGGAAAAGAGTTTAACTGAACCTACACAGTGGAAATATTATAGAGGAAATGGAAATCCTGCAGGTGATGCTACAAGAGAGCTTAGTATCAGCAAGCTGAGAGAAATTTTACTGTGATGGACTACTCCAATGTTGCTCAAGACAAGAAAAATTACTTGGAAAAACCAATGAAATCCACGCTGTAAGAGGACTTGTCTGCTGTGAAAACTGCAAGCCTGACAAGTTCTGGAAACCAAGTATTTTTAAAGTATTTTTAAAATAATTTTAAAGTAATTTTAAAGTAATTTTGATTATAAAGATTTAACTTTTAAGTGTCATTTCAAGTATTAAAGATTGCGCCAAACCTCTGATTTAAAAAAAACAACATTTTTTTTAACTTAACTTACCTGCATTTTAACCAGATTTTCATATTTAGTTTTACTTTTGACTTCACCTACGATCTCATTCTGGTTTTCAAGATTTATTTAAATTTAAAAGTAGTAGAAAATGGGTCAAATTTAATAACTGTTTACTGTTGATTGTCTTTAGTTTGCAGCTGCTGTCTATCTATTAGAAGCAGTTTGCTTTAGTGATATAGAGAAAAATTAAGAGAAACCTGTTTCACCTTCAAGGTTTTCTTGTATTTAGGGATGTTAAGCTTTGTGTTGGTTTTATCTTATTTTATTTTGGTCTGTTGGTTCCTCTCAGTAATCTGCTGTAGCTACACATAGACTGAATGTAACAAAAGCAACACACAAAGTATCAAAACTGATGTTAGGAGATTTATCTTATTAATGAAATTGGAAAAAGCCAAACTATCTCTTTAAAGTCTATTCTAAAGTTTGCAGCATTAAAGCTATTAATGGTAAGAAATATTTCTCACTTGAAAGATTTATTTAAATTTAAACGTGGACATGCCAAAACAAACAAAAATGCAATATCTACCTCTAGAAAATGTTAGTAATACATGCTAATAATAATTTACTGACATGGATAAAAACTGAATGCACTAGAAAGGTTTAGACTAGTGAAAAGGTTAGATTTGAAAGCAAATTAAAGTAAAATTAAAACACATGAGAAATATCTGTCAGTTTGATTGAATTTGTTAACACAACAGAAGGCTTTAGTGCATGTTTGAGACGTGTCTGTACTTTACGTCATAAAGGCTTAAAAATACCACTACTGTCATAACAAGCGCTGACACAGTTAATCATGAAACTAATAACAACTAAACAAAAATCAACATTTGAAACAATATATTTTAAACCTTTAAAACTGTAAATGCTAAAAGCCCCGCTTCAAATGAAGCTGAACTAAAACACTAAAAAACTAAAAAAGTAGTAATAGGGTAATAGTACTGCGCTACTATAGTAGTTATAGTAGCACAGTAGCATATATATATATATATATATATATATATATATATATATATATATATACATAGAGAGAGAGAGAGAGAGAGAGGGAGATAGATTAACAAACTTTATTTTTCTGTTTAAACACAAATATCCCATTTGCCCTAGTGTGTCTGAGTGGCATACATGAAGACTGTAACATAAGACTTTGGTTGTTCCCACAATGACGGACATTAATGAAAGGTAAGTAGATAATTAAACTAATTAAGCTAAGCCATCTGAACATCTGGATAAAGCTACAAGTGATTCTAAAACCTTTTAAATGGTTCAGAATGTTTTTTGTACCAGTTTTGTAAACTTATAACTGATATTTACATTACTGTGCTTTTAAACAGCAAATGTGTAGGCAGGTGCTCTGACTTGCAAACCTTTGAACCTGGATATGCAGTATGTTCCTTTCACTTCCTGTTTGATTAAGTTATGCACCAAAACTACTTGATTCTCAGTATTGCCAAGAATACTGACAAATGTACAGGGTACGCCAGAAGTGACAATATTTAATTAATACAATAATTATTACATAAATATAACATTATTTACATTACTTCATTTTTAACAGTGTAGTAAATATAAACACTTTCCCTCAGAGTTTCTCACAGTGCTTATTTCAACATGTTACTATGTGAAACAGACTTTTATTTATAGGTGCAGTGACTTGGAAGACTGACAAAACTTCACAGTATCTTTCTACTATTCATTTCTTCTTATTTCATTATTATTGGCTTTATTTATATAGTTATTCATCTTGCCTTTCTTATTTTTTCATTCTCTTTCACAAATTTTTACCTCTGGGCTTACTAAAACTGTGCACACCTACAAACACTCCCTCAAGCACATTATCAGATACACTTATTATGTTCAATAAGTGTTGTTTTTGTCCTGTTTTGGCATATAAAGCAAAAAAAATAAATCATTTCATGACTGAGTATTTTCATTAACTATTAATTTAAAACTCATTTTTAAAATAATTTTTGGGGCAGGGTGCCTTCATGATGTAACTGATGACTGTGTAACTGGACAGCTCTGCAGCTCCACCCATCTACCTTATCAACCTCCTGCAGAACTCTGATGTTTGCTCTCTGTGACTTGACACCCCACCTCATCGCAGAGAACTTCTGCTCTGTGCTGCCCAGAAATTATCACACACCAGATGCTCAGTGGTTACATCATACAGATGTATCGTCTCTGTCTAGCTTTCAGTCGGAAACCAATGTTGTAACATTGGAGCTCTCATTTCATTGATTTTTAAGCATACTTGTGAGAAGCATACTAAGTCTAAAACATCAGTAAAAAAGGACAACTTTTTCCAGTTAAGTTCTTCTTTAATATAAATCAAAAAAGCTCAATTTAACTACACCCCGAGACCCAAGCTCATTAAAGCATACTACCTTAATAAAGTATGCAATTATAATTAATAAAAATGCTCACCTCAAACAAAACTGGGTGAGAAAATCATGCTCAGCCATTTCTGTGTAGCTGGATGGGACAATGATGTCCTGGTGGTTCCCCGCCATCCCTCCTAAGCTGTTTATCACCCATCCCCACTAATGTAAACCGCCCATCTGTTTTAAACAAAACACATAAAAACACACATAGTCATTTCCCACTGTGCCAGACCCTGAAAGAAGAGATTGCTGGGTATTCTGGTGGCAAGCAAATCCACTCCAGATGTGAACAAATTGTCCCCCTTACTAATTGCTATTGTGCTTGCTGATGCCGATTTTGGATCTCTTTGGTTTGTGTAGATGGGTGTGTGAGTGCTTGCCACAATATGTTAAGTTTAGAGGTGCATGTGTACTTACAGAGGAGCTTGAGAGTGTGTCTATATGAAGCTGACGGTGTTAAAGTAATATATGTGAAGTAAAGCGTGCTAAATGAAGGAGGTAAATCAAGATAACACTGCATGATCAGTTGGAGAGCAGAACACTGGTATACCCTGCCATAAACAGAGCCACATGTTTCTTCCCAGAGCCTGATGAAGGCTTTATTTAAGGGAGCCCATTGCTTTCTTCTGTCCTGTCATCAGAACTTCTCAAAGGAAACTTCTGGCTTCCTCGTCCCTCACAGTGCATCTAATCAGGACTGATTAGGTGTGTGGTAGCCAGAAACATGCAGGGGAGTGGTGGCTGCTGCTGTGCATGTGAGGGCTTTTCCTGCATGGTCTACAGGGCTGAGAAAAAGACAGAGGAATCAGAGGATGTCATGTTGTGGCATTTCATAGGTTAGTAAAAATTGCTCCACAGATGTAAATAACAGCCCACCACGCAACAACTGCAATCAACCTGACTGCGGTTGCAGCAAACCACACTGTAATCCAAATAAACAAACAAAAGCATAATGAAAGAAATCTCACTGTTTATGCCGGGAAATTGCCTCACCTCATCCATCTTCAGACCTTCTGTTTCTCTATCATCTATTCTTGTCCAGTTTCTGTTTGCTTTATAGGATCCTAACAGAAGAAGCTGCAGGGGGAAAAACAACCAAAGTGGTTACATCAGATCCCACCAAAGGCAGCGTGGTCAGCTGAATTTAGTCATACATTAGTCGTACCACAGGTAAAATCTGTAATGTGTAATCTTTGTGAAAGTACAACTGATGTAGCAAAATATACAGCTGATGTCAAAGAAAGTCCTACAGCCCAGTCTGCAAAAAGTTCACAAACACAGAATGCAGTTAATCTTTTAATTTTGTATATAATGAAAATAAATGTGCAAAGACGATGCAAACTGCTTATGAGAAATATCTGTTTTTATTTTGACGCCAGAAACACATTTCAGAAAAACCTACAACAGTGGCATGGTGTGTTGCCTCATTTTTGTTTTTGGGTTGTCTTTTTGTTTCAATACAGTGGTGTGCATTGGTCAGTGCTGTCACCTGACAACAAGATGGTTCCTGATTCAAACCCTTGTTGGTGCTCTTATGAGTGCAGGCGCTCCCTGTGCCTACATAAGGTTTCCTCCTGTTAGTCTGACACATGCTCGTTAGAGACGTTGCTGATTCTGAATTGGCCGTGAATGTGAAGCTGAGAAAATGCTTATATGTGTGTTTAGTTAAAATGTCATCTGAAGCGTTTTGCTCAGTAAGACTGCAAATGTACTAAAAAAATACAAGTGCATTACTTTATTAGGGTTTTTCTAGGGTCTTTTAATGTTACTACACATGGTGAAGTCTACCAGCTGTTCATGTTTTACATCAAGATGTTGTTCTTTAATTGTTAAACTATTTGCTTATGAGATTTTTTGTGTAATGAACCTTTGCTACTTTTAATTTTCAACTTAAAGAAGACCCAACTTCTTTAAGACATTCTTTTTCTACCAAATCACATGTTAATAACCTGTTTGAATATCCTAGTGGTTATTTAGTAACCTATAGGTTCTTGAAGTGACCTTTAAGCATCAGTTTTCCTGGGTTTTCACCACCTTTTTTAAAATCCTTTTTGCTGGAATTAAATCCAAAATTAACATTTTTTCCTAAATTTTATATATTTAAAGATTCAGTTTGATTTAATGTTTATTTACATTTTTAAACAGATCAATTTTAAGAAACCTGCTCCTTAAGTGGTTAAAGTAAAGAAAATAGGGCCCTCTTAAAATGGCACTCATTAGTTTTAAGTCACAGGTGCTTGAACTCCAGCTGAAGTGCCTAATTCCCACAAATATTTATCAGATTAAGGCAATTTTAATTAACAGCCTGGTTGGAAAATCCTTGAATATTATGAGCATATTACCTAGAGTGTAGTATTTGTAGTTTTTGGGAGATAAAAAATTCTCACAATTTCCCTACTTCATGACAAGCGGCCCTTGGCCTTTGTGGGTTTAAGTTGTCCAAAAATGGAAGATTTTCCTAGTTTTTTTACATTCAAAGCATTAAAACCATTATTATATCCACAGATAATTTCTACAACTGTAGCATCAGGTTAAAGATAATTCTTCATTAAACAAACTTTAATGAAGAATTATGTACTTTCTTTTGGCATTCAAAAGAAAGTACATAATTTCATCCAAAGTACATACTTGTCATTGCTTTTGGACAGTTTCAAATTGTTACACTTGGTATTCAGAGATTAATTCATGGAAAGTCTAGGCTTAATTTAAGAATAAAAATGTCCAATATGAATAGAAAAAAATGGGTATAAAAATGCAATTATTTCCTTCCTTATGTTATTTATAACTTCCTTATTTATTTATTTTTAAATCTGAGCTTTCTATGTTTGTCTGAATATTTTATTAGTATCAGTTGCTTAATTGTTTTAATAATGAATAAATCTTTAAAATAATTATACAAATGTGGTTTTATTGAACATGCGTTTGTTCTATTAATTTTTGTGAGAAATTTTAATTCCTACAGATCTTGTGTTGACAGACCTGCTTTTATTTGTCTATCAGTTAAATATTTAACCCCCCCCCCCCCAAATAAAAGTCTGCTTGAATACAAAAAACCGACCTGACTTTTTAAAGTAAACTTTGAAAAAACAAAAACAAAACAAACAAACAAACAGAAAACAAAACATCTGAACACTATTCGTGTTTAAAGAGGTTTTTAGCCTGTCGGTTTTACATAAACGAGTCTGCGACGTCAGGTACAGATATCCGGTCCGATCCAGTGGAGTAACATTTAGGTCCGAGACAACAACTTTCAATATAGGCTTATTATAAGCAGCTTCTTCTTTAAAAAACGAAAAAAAAAGTGGTTTGGGGAACAAAAAGCATCATCATCGTCATCATCATTTCCGCAAGCTCTTTCCAGCACACCGCTGTAGTAGGTACGTCTATTGTAGTTGTGCAGCACAGCAGCCCCGAACAACAAACACTTTCTGCCCCGCTCCTCTTTATTGAACAAGCCGAAAGGCTTTTGATGCTTTCATGTTCTGTCGGAAATTTTTCAATTTAGACTAATTGCCCATGAAAATCCGAATAACAGGATAAGTGCATTCTGCATGGTGATGTATTTTTTATTTTAATTGTTCACTGGCCAGTCAGCACCTAAATGCATCATTTTGAATATGTGTTTCTGTTTATTAAAAGCATTTTGCACTTCAACATGATGCAAAGGCTTCGGAATACGTTGAATCATTTATGCAATTCAAAAATTACACAAATATGTGTATTGATCTTTAAAAACAGTATTTTATTTTTTTGTATGAAAATAGAACATAAGAACTTAAATGCCGCATTATTGAAGACACCCCCTTCTCATTTCACTCACTCCGGCGCTGTGCACAAACACGTTCACCCTGCGGGCTCGGCGGTGGGACCGTTGGCAGCCTGTGGAGGGGCTGGGAAGTGGTGCCGGAGAGGCAGTTAGGGTGATGAGGAAACGAGTTGATGTGCCCTGGAAGTAATTCTTTCACCCTTCTCCCCTCCCCCTTCCCCAAAGGACACACAAGATGGGAGAGACCACCACCAACCACCGGTAGCCTTCAGCACGTGGGGACCCAGGGTGATCATCCACATTCCAGCTTGTGGGCTGGAACTCCTGCTCGTTATCTGGCGCCATGTTTTCACTTTCTGATACCTTTAAAAAGCACCTTAATTATACCAGCACATTAATTTCAATAAAGTGGTTTTGTATTTTTGTATAACGCATTTAAGGGTAAAAATGCTTTTCAAGTTTAACCCCCCCCCCCCCCCCCCAATTATAAATAACAATAGCGAAATGATGATGAAGTGGTGTTATGAGAAATCTCATGTTCTTGATGGTTCTTAAAAAGTAGACTCCCATTGTAGCTAAATATTGATGTACGTATTCCAACAAAAAGGCTGAAATAAACAAATGCCACATTTAATAAACAGAAAATACATTTTTTAAAAATTATCAGTGACTTCCTCATTATTGTTGAGCTTCTTAAAAAAGACAAGATAAATAAAAATAAGAAAAAGCAAAGCATCGAACAAGTGCATTCATAGCTTAACTAAGCCCTCCCCTCTCTCTCTATACTACTCAAGTCTGGGCACAGTCTGCATTTTAGACATTGTAGAAGCTTCTGTTTTCAAGCATCTTTCTAATTGTTTTAAAGGTTTTCTTGTTTAAAATGAATGCGCAGAGTGAAGATAAGCTGCAGGTGTTATAACTGAAACTAGTACTGCTAACTGGGAGGACTGGCTGCAAGCTGCTGAAAACCCAGTAAAGCTGTCGCTGGTTAGAAAAAAAAAGTTTGTGAAAGTGGCCTGACGTCACACTCCCATAATGCTTACCGCCCCATAACTCCGCTGCAGCCTGAGGAGAGCCAGACACACTCTCAGGCCCCGAATATAGAAAAATTATTGGGAAAAATCGGAAAAAATATCCAAGCAACAGATCGGGAGGAGAAAAGAGCGTGGAGCGGTGGCGTGGGCTCTCCCACAGCGGGTTTTTGGTCTGGTCCGGGATGGGAGGCTACCGGGAGTCCTTGTGAAATTGACTAATGCGATGCTGGAAACTTTCTGGTGGGTAAACTGCTCGTTTTTTTCCTCTAAGCGCTCATATTGTGGCTTCACGTCCTCCCGTCTGCATGTGTGCCTTTGCTACAACTTTCCGAGCCTCGTATCAGCCCTCAGTTGTCTTTAAGTGACACTTGAATTGTTGTGAACGTGTTGTTACCGTCGCACGATCGGACTTTGCGCTATTTTTTCTTTAGTGGCACCGTGTAAGAAGCCTGGGTATTTAATTTATAATTACGCGATCGTCTCTTCTGCCTCGTCTTCTTCTTCAGTTTTTTTTAAACGTTTTCTTGTTTTTGCTCGATGATTATGTTGCAAACGCGATCTGTAAAGTTGTTCCACACGGCGCACTTTGTGCAGCGGCCCCTCGCTGTTGACGTTTGATGTAGTTTTGCAAGTTTTCGGCGATCTTGTGATTTTTAAGCAATTTTCGAACATTCATCAAGTGTGCAGTGCCGCTGCACGGGAGAGGGAGGTCGAGAGAACGTCCTGTTGCGTGTGTTTGTTGACCAGAGGGGAAAAAACAAATTTGCTGAAACGTGCACGGATGTTTATGCCCATCACAGATTCTTTAAATAAGTTTTGCGACCGATATTCAGTCGCCCTCCTTGAACCTTGAAGCCATTGTTGCTGTCTGAATCGAGCCGTCCACTAGGTTGTGGTTTATGTCACAGTTCGGATGTTTTGCTGGGAGAGTGTGCGCTTTTCCTTGAAAGAGGGGGGTAAATAACAACCAAGACCCTGCCAAAGAGCCGGGGTGGTTGGGGTCACAGTGTGGGGGTTCAGTTTGTGCACTTGTTTCTGATTTGGCTGCATGCTTTTTACGTATTTACTGTCATTCAGGAGGGAGGAAATGAGCACAAACAACGGTGGAAGTAACCCTAAAGTAGTCAGCTTTGCAGAGGACTGAACAGAAAGCTGTTTCTCCTATTGGGAGATTGTTGCATTGTGCTGTTTTTCATTTGCATTTCATATTGTTATTGCAGCAATATTACATTTCAAGATTAGCAAACTTTCCCTGTTCTGCATAAAGCATGAACTCTGGCTGAACTTTGGGATATTTAAGTTGTTTTCATGACATCACTTATAAACTATAAGCAGACATCCTGTGATTGTACAGGAAAGTGCACATCCACAGTGGGAGATTCCACTACACGCATACACGGTTTTCCATTACCAAGTTATCCATCGTCATTTGAGCACACTAAAAATGACAATATGGAAGTACATCGGCCAACATAAGTATCAGCTGTTGATATATCTGTGTATTGTTGTTGTTTTCCATCATTTGTAGCAGCGTGGAAATGTTCAAAGATACTGTGAGGAAAGGAAAGTACTTTAGGACAGTTAACAAGAACAGAACTGTGGACATTTGAGTCAGCATCTGCTGTTGGCTAGATTGTTATTTTAAACATAGAAATCATCCCAGACTTTGATGATCAATGTAACCTAAAAGCAAAAAAAACAACAACCAAAAGATCAACTTACTTCCACAAACATAAAGGCTCAAAAATGATTGATTGATTTTTCAGTTAATGTAGGATAAATACCACATGAGGTGTCACATTAGTTTGTAGAAGCCATTAGCCATTTTGAGAGTTATTAAGAAAATACATACACTACATATTAGACATGCATAGGTTATGAAACTCTAGACTGATGCTGATGTTTAAATTAGCAATTCGATTGGTAGCTGATGATATTTTTTCAGTATTTTTATTTTGTTTCTGTTGTTATTTTTGCGACACAAAGTAATCTTATTTGAAAACAAAGCTAATCTCTGTTAGTCTTTCAGCTTTTTATTACACAATATTTGTGCATCTAGTGAGTACAAAAATGATGTGCAATTAAAGATAAATATCAGCGACTGATATCAATAAATCTTGCCTTGTTATCCTGCTGATTTGTGTAGAAAATGATGTGATGAGTCACTTAGTAAGATGTCAATTCATTTATTTTACTGGGATCAATAAAATTTTAGAACTGAAGATAACTTCTGCCTAATGGTTCAAGGTCAAATTCATATTTTGCTTGCTACTAAATCCACAAGCACAATTTCAGTGCATGCAGCTATAAATCAAGTCAAACATTTTGTTATAGTTCATATGAATAATGTGATATAGCTGGACTACCAGTCAGAAAAGTCATACTCACTTTTCAGGTATAAAAGGTAGCTAAAAAGGCTAAATTCAGATCAGCATGTAATGAACTTTAGGTAGGTTTTCCCTCCAACTTCACGCCTACATGTCTGAGCCAAGCATGTACCATCAAGGCCTCCAGCTACATAATAAGGAAATGGAAGTGAGGTTGTCACGAGACAATGCCTTTGCTGGTCGCTCTGCAAGTTGAGACCCATGTGTTGATGTTTGCTGCTCTCTCACTACAACCGCTTGGCTGACGATGGATCCGCCCAATGGAGCATTAGCCAGATTTCAATTCTCACACGTAGAGCGTTGAAGAAGATGACTCTTTTATTTTTTTACATGCAGTGACAGATGATATATGAAAATAAAGGTATTTGAATATAATAGTATTTTCCCCCACAAATTCACAGAAGCTCACGCTAATTCCCATCAGTATGTGTGTTTTCAGAATGATTATGTGCACTCTAAAGCACAAAAAACCCTCAAGAAACTCCAAGACTCCAGTACTCCTACTTTATATTTTTTCTTCAGACATAACCATCTAATGATTCATGTTATTCTGCTGCCTGAGCTTTCAGATCTGCTCTGCTCAGTTGAGCACAGTCTTTGCTTGAGTCCACTGAGCCAGCTTCTTCTCATTAACTTCCATGCATTGCCTTACATTACTTCCATGCCCTGTGGTCGAGAGGCAGCACGTTTCATGTTTGCCTTTATGATTGAGCGAACGTGGGTGCCTGCGAGAGCACACACACTTGCCTGTTTGGAAGATGTGTGTGTGTGCAAGTGTGTGTCTGCGCTCCATTTTAGTGTGTGTGAGTGAGAGATTGCTGTTTTTTGAGTCCAAGGGAGGTCTTCTCTTCTGAAAATCCCCCTCACAATTCCTTGCACCTCTTCGGGCAGCAGCGGTGGTGGCGGCAGCGGTGGTGGCGGCAGCAACGGCGGTGGCAGCAGCAGCAACAGCAGGCTGATTACCATGAGAAAAGAGCATCAGTTGGGTTAATGGGAGGGACAGCCCTCTGAGGGGACAAATGGTAGTTAATAACCAGGGAAGAATCGGAAAAGCTCTGATCCCTTGATTTGTACTTTTTCACCTTCTAGAGGCACGGATGGGATGGGGTTGGAGGGGGTGGGTGAGGGAGCAAGGGACACTGGGTTCATGGTAGAATGGATGCTGCTTGCTGACAGGCTGTAGGAAAACTGTACTATGTGTTACTTTCTCAGGAGTGGCACTGGGAACCTGAGAACTGCAACAGAATACAGGGCATTGCCAGAGCTGTTAAGTGTGTGCATGTGTAAGCACTGGGCGACGTTCATACAAGAGTGTGTGGACCTAAGTACATTTGGTGTCATGGGATCAGTGTTCAGGTTTTTACTGAAAACAAGTAATACTTTACACATTATTTGATACTTTTCCTAAAAGTAATGCAATTTGTTTCTTAATGACCTGCCGGAGAATGTAATTCGTTACCCTATTTGATACATTACTTTTGTGTTACTCTGTAAAATGACCTTAAACACATTATCGCATAATTATCTATATAAACCATACGCTATAATTATAATCCATATCTTTTAGTTTTAAAATTGAGATCAAAGAGGCTTCACAGTGATGCAACTGCAGAAACACGAACAGGTAGAAATGAAGGCTACAATGGTGCAAGCCTGACTGCTCGTCACTGTTTTTGTTACCTGTTGAAAATCAAGCTCTGGCTGCAGGACTGGAGTCAGCAAGCCCTCAGCTTTAAAATAATTCTGGGCTCTTGGCTAGCTTTGTGTTAGTATGCTGTCTGTGCAGATGTTTGCAAAGAGTCCACCTTGTGTTAGCACAGTGCGGTTGTATTTGTCTTGATAGAGTTTGCATTTCACCATCGTGCTTTTGTCCTTCTATGGAATAAAAGTAAAATTAATGTCCATATTTCTACTGCCTAAAAGCTCCACACCACAGTTTTCCTCTTTTCTTCATATAGACAGAAATCAGCTAATAGTAGGGCAAGTGCACAGGAAGAAAGAAAACATGTTAACTTGATGCTTTTTCTTTCTGTCTGCCTGGTGTGCAAACAACTAAAGAATGTCACAACGTAATTGTAACTAACATGTCACTGTGTTACTGAAAAATGTAATGTGATTACAGAAACACATTACACTCAACACTGCGTGGGACTAGCAGGGAAACAGATATTTCATTTAATTTATTTGCAGTATGTGAGGCTTCACACATTAGCTGCTCGGCTTTCAGGCTATTGTGTGAGAGAGGGCTGAGAGCTGTATGTTGGGTGTGAAAGCAGAAAGAAGTTATGAATTCTGAGAAAGACTGAACAAGGGAGCAAGAAATAGAAAAGCAAAAGGATAAATCTGTAGCTCAGAATGTGGGTCTGATATTAAGTGGTAATGTGGTCAAAGAAAAAGAAAATCAGCAGTAATTTGTTTTTCCTACCAAGAGCTACAAACTGCCATACTACTAAATGTTATGAAATACTTATAAATGTCAAGACTGGAAAAAATACTGGCTAATACTTTGATTAAAATAAGTGAATATTATCAAAAGCTTTATTTGACGTCTTGATGATTTTCAATGGTTTTAATCACAATTTTTTCCAGTATTAGACTGTATTTATTTTATTTAGGAAAATTGGCTGTGCAACTTCTTTATTACCATCATTATGAAATTAGTAATTTTTTTGCTAAATTAATAAAAGCGGCTTTGTAGAATCCAAAAAGTTTAGCTTTATTGTCCCATGAAGCCTGACAATCAAGTCTAACTTGTAGTCTGAAGTCCAAGTATTACATACTCAATTAAAACAGGATAAAAACAGACTTGGATAACCTTCCTTTTTCAAATGTTAAATTTGTGGGCAATTAAACATAGCATTACAAATCAGAGGTTTGTTGGATGGAATTGTTTTGCTTTAGTTTTGCTGTATAGATAGCAATGTGATGGCTAGCCTACCATAGCTAATACCATAGCTAATGTATACCAATGCTAATGTCAGGTAACATTACCAAAGTTTGAATACATAGAACAAGGAAAATATTACTGAAACTTTTTGCTGACTTTTTGTTCTTGTGCATCATAATCATAACATTATCGTTATAATAACAATACCAGTGGAACTGCTGCTTTAGCTAAATGTGGCTGGTAACTGGTGGGTAATATTAGCTCAAGTTGACTGACCTTACTATTAAGTCTGTATGCTGAGTTCAGTGTGGAAGATTATTTAGTGTGGAATTTTAGTGTGGAAGATTATTAATTAAATAATCTTCCAGATATTCTTAACACCATGTATATGGACAGAACCCATGTTGAAGAATATAACTTAGATGGTTTTTACTAAGTTCACATGATGTTAAAGGCTAAGAAGTAAGCTAGTAGGTTTAGGCATTGGGGACTAAGATTGCTGGGTGCATAAATATGTCCCAAACAGCAATCTTTATCCCCATTTTTACTAAATACAACTCTATGTACATTTACAACATTTAGCCTGGCAGCTATGACAGAGAGAAAAAGATGTTTTGCTGTATAATACACTGATTGAAAACAGGCATACAAATGAGTGGAGGAGCTTACATAGGCACATAAAGTCCCACATATGCACAGATATTTACAAGGCTAATTAAAGTAAAAAACAAACAAACCCAAAACCCAACAACAACAAAAGAACCCTCACATTGTAATTTTTACTATGCATAGGCACAAAGTTAATAATACAGGCACACATGCTCTCATTTACTCACTCTTGCAGAGGTTTTTCAGACCCAGGCACATTCTGATGGGTGCTGCAGTATGCTGGTCAGAAATAGTATGAGGATGCGAGATGCTTGAACCACATACTGCCACTTTTCCTCATGGATCTTTTTCTAGGAAGAACATGGCAGCTGTGGCTTTTCAGAACCTAGATTCATCCATCAACAAGCGCCCATGGTTTATACCACACAAAACACACATACACACCCTCTTTCCTCTCCCTCATTTACCTCTAGTCCTTCCCCCTTTCTCCAATTCCATACATCCTCATTTCTTTCCGTCCTCTCTCTTTTGCTTTTTATCGTTCTTGCTTTTCTTTTTTTCAAAGAGTTTGTCCACCTTTTCCCCCTCTCTTTTGCCCTTCATCCATCCTTCTCTCACAGACTGAGTTTACAGCCCCAGGCCACTTCCGCCAGGCTGTCTGCAACAGATTTATTAATAGGCTCGTCTCTCTCCAGTAAACACAGCATTGGTTTAGGGGGTCGTCTCTCAGGCACTGATAGACTTGTACTTAACCTTAGGCACTGACCAACTCGGGAATAGTAGAAGGCCTGTTGGTTCCAAGGATGATCCACTGCAGACCAAGTAAAAGAGGGGAACAGTTGGAAATAAACACAAGTATGAAATAGTTTGTAGTCAAAGGCTGAAAAATTTACATCTGGTCAGGTGGAGTTTGGTAGGTGAAAGGACAAGGTGGCAGAAGGGGGATGAAATGTAAAAAATGTCATGCGATTTTACTACAGGCAATACAGCTCACACCTCACCCTGTTCATCTACTATTGATTTATGCCACCACATGACAACAAGATTTCCCATTTGTCATGGATTTATGTTAAATATTGTTGGAAACAGTTGGTCCATCTTAACTGATCATTCACTATGCCCAAACCCCCTTTAGTTAAGGTCAATTCATGGTTTCTGTAAACTCAAAACAGACTTGAACAAGCTTCTGTGCATATACCACTGGGGGTTCATGGACACAGTCCTGCCTAGAAAACTTGATGCTGACCTCTTGACACCAAGAAAGGAGCTGTTTTTTTGTTTTTTTAAAATCGTTTTTGTGTTAGTAACATAAAAAAGTAAAGAGAACCTAGAGAATAGAGATTAGGAGAGAGGATGTAAAATGTAAAAGAACAGTCTGCTCAGACAATCATGTGAGCATGACGCTATATCCTGGCTTTTACTGTTTCAATGAGTTAGAAAACGTCTTGCCGTATATCCATGGGGAAGATCCCAAGTTGCTCTCTGATGTATCCATCAGTCTGAATGTGTATGAATGTTAGATAGAAAGGTACTTAAGGATAGAAAAAAAATACAAAAGCGCTATATAAGAACCAGTCCATTTACCACACACAGAATAAAATGGATGGATGGATGGTAGCTATTTTGTTAACTATCAATCTGTTGGTTGTCTTATAGCTGATGCAGACAGCAATATTGTTTTTTTAATGTACTTTTTAAAGTTTCCCTTTTGTGATAGGGATTTGTTTTGTTTGTTTGTTTTTTTTGTAAAAAGGGTTAGCCAATGCTAAATTTCTACAATGGATAAACATTAGTGATTGCCATTGGTTGAATTCAAGTCAGGTGATCTGAACTTTGGAAGGTGAGTTTCTACTTATACTAATGGTCGTCCAGTGTATTGGTACATTTCTAAATTAACTCAACTTTCCTGGTAATCTTTTATTATTTGTATTGCTTATCTGGTAAGGTAAACATCAGCATTTTTACCAGCTACGGAGCCATTAAAAGGCATGATAGTAAGGAAATTGCATTTTTCTTGTATTGCACTGAACTGCTAAGTTCCTGTATTACATTACGGCTTTTTAAACTACCCTAAATGTAACAGAAAAGGGGTAGGATTAGACCTCTGCTACAAACTCATAAATTTATGCCGAAGTATAACAAAAAGAGACTTTGACATTCTTATGATTTATCCACGAGTGCCTTACTAGTTTCATACATTTGAAACTAGTTTTAAAAATAACATGAAAAAAGAAAGCAAATACGCTAAACCAGAAAACTAAAAGCCAGACACTGTTCTTAAAATAGCAGGAATTTGTGCCAGTCATGATTTACATTATTGAAGAAAGTTTCTAATAGGTGAGCAGTAACTTCAATTGGAGTTGCTGAAAAAATGACACCCAGGGTGGATTCAAATCTATTACTAGAAAATTATTATAATTGAACCCATCTCTCTTTGAAAAATACGGTCAGGACATACAATTTGGTTTGCTGTTGTAAATTGTAGTTAACTGGGTATGCTACATTTACAGTTTATGTAAATGATTCTGTGAGATTCACTTTGAGCTTTGTAAAATCTAAAAAAAAAAAAGCCTTTATTTTTATATACATATATTTGAATATATTTTTTATATATACGATTCTTAGTACAAATAGAGCTTCAAAGGCCTGTCAAGCTTTTTTAGGTTTTGCTAAGATATACTTGAACAGTTGTTATTTGGTGAGTTTTTGTCTTCTTTTTTTAAAAACAAAATACAATTACTTATTACTATACATGTAGCTATTAACCTTTTGGCATTTCATTTCTTTAAAATATTTTAGAAGCATCTGCATAAACTGACTGTCCTTTAGAGCAGCACTTTTTTTTAAAAAAAAAGATGAAGAAGAAAGAAAACAAGACAAAAAACTAATTGCTGTTGATTTTAGCTGACATTATCCTTGCAGTGGTTTCAAAGATGACCTCAGTTGTGCATTTCTGCCATGAAACACCCCCCCCCCCCCCCCAAAAAAAAAAAAAAAAAAACCCCAAAAAAACAGAATACACTCTTTTTATGTTTTTGGTGTCTATGAATTCATTGAAATCATAATTTTTATTTTCATTATCACTGAAATTTATTCTTTCAAGCAAGTGAATAATAGTTCAGTCCGTAACATGTTAGGACTGTTTAAAACACAAGTTTTTGTGTTTTTTTTCTTAATAGTTATTTATATTTTATTAATGACTTTTCTGTTTGAGCATTAACTCTTTTAATTTCACTTCACGCACACTTTCATTGTAAAAGAGCATTTTAGGTGTTTTTCCTTTTAATGAAATGCCTGATGTCTGATTGGCATTTATATAGGTTTCTTGCTGGAGGTTTAGGCTGCAGATGGGGATTATTTTCAGTTCTTGTTTAAAACAACAAAGAAAACGTTTTTGTTTGTACCAGCAGTGCAGAACCCAGATTCATTCAGTGCACTGGCACATAAGAAATATTTACATAAGAGAAGCTACAACTAGTGATTTTTAATTATATTATTATTATTTTTCAAATCTGTCAATACAAAATACAAACAATTCTGCAATCTGTTACAGGCTGGTTGTCTGGTGATTGAATTATTATTAAAAGTTTGATGGAACAAACTTTTACAGCCAAACATATTTAATTATTTTTAGGACAAATAGTTGATTAATGACTTTGTCAGTCCTCAAAACATGTTTAAAAAAGCACGTTGAGATCATAAAAATTTACAATATAAATAGTTTTAACTCTAAATATTTAAATTTTTGGAATTTTAATTTTTGCATGTGAAAATTGTAGCCCTTTTCTCTAATTTTTGTAATCGGGAACAGGAGGTTTTCTAAAAAGCAGAATGTTGTCCAACAACAGGGAACGTAGAACCTTTGAAGTGTTTTTATTCTTTTCTCTTCACTACAATTCTATCCAGATTTTGTTAAATTTCAATATTTTTTTCCGTGAATGTGCCAATAATGTGATGTGTTCGTGATCATCAGCATTCCTAATATCATCTGTTCACGTGCAAAGTTTTCAATCTGAGCCAAAAGTGGAAGTATTGTGGTGCGCTGCTGTGGTGCGCTGTAGCCGAGGAATGCACCAGTACCGGACCATCTAGCGCGCACACGCTCACTGAAGTATGTCAGAGAGTTGTTTAGGATCAACACGTGACTCAGAACAGAATTATGCGTGTTTACTGGCACAGTAATATCTGGAATATGGACCTGATGTCGAATGAAATGCAGTCACACACACACACTCCTGACTCACACACGCCCTCCCCTTTCTCTTTCTCTTTCGCACACACATTCGGCTACAGTAGTACTGATACATGAGTGCGCCGCTCCTGAGTCATCCTCAGGAAAAAGCGGAATGTAGCCACACTGTCTGATGACACAGTGCTTCTTCCTTTCTCTGAAGTGATTTTAATAATGTTTTTTTTAATAATGGTGGCCTGTGCCACCCCACCCTACTCAACAATCCAGTGCTTGCTAAGTATTGCCAGGCAAAACCTTCAGCTCCCTCAGTAGAAGTAAGTTTCTCTGCTGCTTGTGCCAGCTGAAGTGAGTGATGACTTTGAGCATGGAGAAAAAGAGGCGCATCATCAGCTCGTACCTATGCACTTCTGATTTTAAACACTGGGAATATGACTCATGTAGGACTTACTTTCTGCCTGCAAGTACTCAATGTTTATCTGTGCCTTTACAGTGTAGTTGTGGTTGCTTTCATTTTACAGTAACTACTTAACCAACAGATTCTCTTTAGTGAATTCATTGGTGGACAAAATACTTTCTTTCTTATTCAAAAATGTGCATCACCACAGTGTAAAACTGCTGTGACGTATAAAGCAAAGTGCGCACAAAGTTGAAAAGTATGTGGCGGTGTCACTGAAATATACATGTATTTGTTTATAAGCTGTACATAAAAGGACGCAGTAGCATCAATATATAGAGATACTGCAGGGGAAATATCTTTAAGGTATCTTTGAGTAAGTATATCATTACATCATGTTATCATCATTACATTGCACCATTAAAAAAGGTTTGGTAAAGGGGGAGGTGGAAACTGTTATTTCTCTATTATAAGTATTAGTTTTATATACAACAGATAAGATAAAACAGCACGTTTCACTGAGTTGAAGGAACAGAATGACAGCACCAAGGCCCAGTATAAGATAAATAGATACTATTTTAAACTGTGAATCATGCAAAGCTATTCTTGTAGAGTCCAAGAATAAAAAATATAATGCTCAAAATAATCTGAATAGATGAAGTTTAAGCATGCCCAGATAAACATTTTGCTCTGGGGCAGGAACTCATTTTGGGCCACCTCTGTTTCAGTAAGACAGTGATAATAAATAATAAAGACAGTGATAATAAAATACTACAAATATATGTAGTATGCTATATGTATGCTATAAAATGCCCTTGTATTTGCGTTTATTTACTTCATCCTTTGTTGAGTAGAGTAAATTATTACTTCAGTTTTTGAAAACTTTAAGTAAATATATGCTCTGTAAAACCCTAAAATTAAACTTGTTTCATGATTTTTAATAATAGTAGTCCTGTTATTAATGTTAATATGAATAATATTAAAAATAGCTGAAAACCTGATTAGCAAGATAATGCTCTCTATTTTTAAAAGAACGTGAGGAAAAAATACAGAATCTGCATCTAATGTGTTGCTATCAGTACCATGGATTAATTTTTAATAAAACAAAACATGTGATTTAACCATATGAACTTAAACCACATGAGATCAAAGGCTACTCTGTTAAGCTAATCTAGCTATTTATAAAAACAATTTTTATACTTCATAAAGTTTGGCTCAATCAGTTGTAACACTAATTAACTCTTTACTGCTTGAAAGGAGCAACACATGAAGCTCTTTTCTGACCTTTGTAATATAGTTAAAATACATCACTCCCTTTTATTAAAATAACAACTATCTAACTGTATGGTTGAAAATCTTTGTGTTTTACTAGGTGGGATAAAAACCTGTTGTGTCACAATACATTTCCATTTCCATCCGTCCATTTTTTTTAAAGTCGCTCATTAGAAATAGGGTCTCGTGACTGCAGGCTCTGTGTACTACAATGGATCTAAAAGGCTGCTTTAAGGAACCTGAGCATGTTATTAAGTGTCAAACTACAATGAATAAGTTATGAGCAAGGCTTCACTTTAGAGGGGACATATGTGTAATTAAGAACAATTAACAGTTGTAGACTTGTAGATTAAGACTTTTAAAGTAGACTGTATTAATGAAGTACTATTAAAGGAGAACACCAGTTCTAATTGTGCTGCCACATTGCAAGTGCACAGTAAACAATGCATATTAAGATCTTGATTGATATATAACATTGATTTGTAACTTATTGATTGGTGGCATCTTATAGTCCAGAGACATGCATGTTGGGTCACTAGTGAATCTACAGTGGGTGTGGATGTGACAGATAAAGTGCTTACAGTTTACTGTATGAATTTATGGTTATATGTGGTATATTGTCTAAAATGCTTTAAGTGGTTAGTAAGACTAGAAGAGTGGTATATAAGTGTGAGGAGATAACTGTAAGTAATTCAGTTCAATTTTGCTTTCATTTATATAGTGCCAAATCACAACAAGAGTCACCTCAAGGCACTTTATATTGTAAGGTAAAGACCCTACAATAATACAAAGAAAACCCCAACAATCAGATGACCTTCTTTGAGCAAGCATTTGGGGACAGTGGGAAGGAAAAACTTCCTTTGAACAGGAAGAAATCTCCAGCAGAACCAGGATCAGGGAGGGGCAGGCATCTGGGCGTGAGGGAAAGACGTGATTATGGACTGATTCTTATATAGCGCTTTTCTACTCTCTCGGAGTACTCAAAGCGCTCTATACAACATGCCACATTCACCCAATCACACCCATTCTCACAAGCACTTTATCTATACTTAGTGCTATCTAACTACATTCACACACATTCATACTCCGATGGATGCATCGGAGAGCAACTTGGGGTTAGTATCTTGCCCAAGGATACTTGACATGCAGACTGGAGGAGCCAAGGATCGAACCACCAACCTTCCGATCAGTAGGTGACCTGCACTACCTCCTGAGCTACAGCCACCCCTAGATTAGGAGGAGGTTGAGACAAACCTTTGTTATTGGACCAGTAGAATGTTGTCACGCAAAGTAATATGCAGGTAAGCCTTGTGGACAGTATGCTCACCTAATAGTGAAACACTTTTTGGCTAAATTATTTGAGCTGGAAAAGAACTCAAAAATTAGAGCAACAAATTCAAAAGTCAAAAGCTTAGAGAATTCAAATATTTAATTACCTGTTATGTAATATTTGTAATATTTTAGTTATAGTTGAAATACCTATAAAAATTATTAATGATAATAATAATAGTAATAATAATAATAAATAATAGATTATATTTAGTTTAATTACTTTAGGCAAACGTGATAATGCAATTGCACATTATTTTAGCACTTAGGTTTACAGTGTGCCTTAAGACAACCTGTTACCTCATAAAATAAATAGTGATAGTTACATTATTTTGAGTCATGTCTTAGTAAAAATTGAGGGAACTAAGATCATCTATAATAATATGTTACTTGGGTATGCCAAAATGTTTAAGTTTAAACTTTAGATATTAAGCCAAACAGTTATTGTCATTTGGTGTATTACAGTGCAGATGTCTCCTTCCTCCAGTCTTCATCGCCTGGTAGCTTTTCTGCTTCCTTCACTAACTTGTTTATCAGTCTGCTTACTCCCTTCCTCTCCCCTCGTACCTCTCGCTCTTCACGCTGTGTTTTGATCAGTTGGTGAGCTCCTACCCCCCTCCCCCCCCAAACATACTTCCCATTATTTCCTTCAAGTATACTCTTTTGTGCCATTCTCTTTGCCGAGCTTTGAATTTTCCCCCTCTCTGTTCACTCTTTCGCTGTCTCTCCCCCTCCTCCACGACCACTTACCAAATTTAACCCCTCACCCACTTAGATGCATTCCATCAGCTTCATAAACACACACGTGGTACCAAACATGTAATGGTACTTCCTCTGCTGTCCTCCTCTTTTCCTCACATCTCTCCATCTATTCTCTCTCTCTTGCTCTCTCTCTCTCCTCTCAAGGCCTTGGTGAACGACGACAACAACAAGTTGGAAAAATGAAAGTGGGGTGACAACTGCGAGTCCCCTTTCTGCCTCCCCTCCAGGGCCAGTGTGAAGTTTTCAGTTTGATTGAAGGCCTCTTTTCTGTGGTGTGCAGTGTGAAAGCTGTCCTAATTGAATGATAAAGTGCCCCGAGATGGAGTCCACTGAATAGCCAACAATGGCCAGCCTGTGTGTGGTAGAGGGATTTTGGTTCACATCCAGCCTCTGCCTCTCTGCTCCGAGAGGGGGCCTATTATAATACTCTCTGCTGGACTCGGTCACGTGATACTGCCTTGCTCCCTGCTACTCACCCCCTCCTCCCTTTTTGTCCCTCCCCCTCCCCAATCTCATCTCCTCCCTGTTCCAGTGTGGCCTGGCCAATCCGGTCACATCATCGGCCTCTTCTTCACCCTGCTGGTTTGGTTGGATGGTCTCATTTTACCAGTGAGTGAATCTCTTTGTGTGTGTGTGTGTGTGTGTGTGTGTGTGTATACTGTACGTATCTATTAACTCAAAATGTCCTCAGGCCTGTGCATCCATCCACTGCTGTCAGGTTACCAGGGTGATATAGAAAAACTATATGACAAAACAGAAGTGAAAGCAAGCACTAGATTTCAAAGTGACTCATCTTATTGATCTAAGTTGAAACCTTTCACCCACAGAGTGTTTGACAGTTTTAGGGTTACCAAAAAGTTTGGATATTTATAAAGACATATAAGAAATTTGAGAATGCTGCCCAAAGACTTCTGAATATTCAAGAATACCAAGTCACTTCCCATATGGAAAAGATATATATAAATCTTATAAAGTTTGTATCTGTCTTGTGTGGAACTTGTATGAAAAGCATACAAGAGTGAAAACAGATATAAAATCCCTTGAAAAATTATATAATGAAACTTGTATGTTTTGGATACTTACTAAAACAATATATGAAAGTAATGAGAAAGGGCCAGCTTTCATGAGTAAATCATATAAGCCATATATGATTCACTATATGAAGTAAGCCAAATCTTATGCAAGTCTTTTATAAGTTTTTTCTATTTCTTCTCCATATGGGTTGACTTGGGCAGCTTAAAAGTGGATGCTCACAATTTCATTGAGAGAGAATGATGTGCAGTGGCACTGGCACCAGCTTCTATTTCGATAGAAAGGACATCTGTGTATCTATTTAGCTAGCTATCTGCATTTACTTTTTTTTGTTTCAACTTTTGTATGAGGTAAATGCAATTTTCTGAGTGTTAGGGATGTCACAGCACCACAAGCCACTTTATAGCATTTGCCATGTTGATTTAAGACATGAATTTAGTGGCACAGAATTTCTTGCACAGCCTCTTGATATCAATAGCCTTCAGTCACTGTAGCATTCCAGCCAGACTTTATTCAGACGATGCACTCAATGATCATTACGGATGGACCATGGTGGGGTATTCCAACCCATTTATTCACAAGTTACCATAGACACATCGTAAGAGCTGTAATCATAACATAAAACAAAATAAACATTCACTTGATATAACCACGTTTCCCTTGTGCTAATTAATTCACAGATAAGGCACATGAGGTGCTAGCATCAGCCTGCTAGATCACTCAGAAACTTGTTAACAATCAAGTAATACATTTACAAATTGTCCAAAATGTAAACAACAAGTACAATACACAAACATACCTGTTCGCCTTCCAGCTAGACGCTAATTTAAAGATGGATGGAAAACAATAACTTTCTCAATAACCTTTTCTGTGGCAAGCAGTAGCAGTACGATCTTCCTTCCCGGAAGTTGCCCGTTCCGAATTACAAAATAAGAGTCTAATCTATATTATAAGGTATAATTTGTTCAGGGATTTAAGTGTTTGAAAAAAATATCAAATAAACAAATAATCTGGGTCATTTACAGTCACCACAACCAACCGCTTTTTATACACACATTAAAGTTTCACTTGTGGTCTGACTATGCTTCTGTCTATGTAAGAGTTTGTCATAAATCCTTAACTGACTAGCCAGCATGCATTAGTAGACTGCTAGTGTCTTATACTACATCTGCTACTTTTTGGGATTCATTTTTGCCATGAAGTGCTTGTTTTGTGTTCTGTTATGAATAAGTTCATTTAAGTGGTGAAATTTCAACTGTTGCCAAAAAGCCGAGATGGCAGAAAGATGACCTTTGATCATCAAGATCTGTCTAGAGGAAGTAAAAGACATAAACATTTTAAGTATGTGGACCTATGGAAAGACCCTTGGTTGCCTTCAAGTGCCGCTTTTGGTTTTGATTGACTCGACTCTTGATTGACCTGCCAGTTGCAGGTGCTTGATCCATTGCTTACTGCTCCTGTCTCCATTCACAGATTTCATGTAGTCAAGGCTCAAGACTAGAAGTGACTGGCAGCTACCATGCAAGATGGCCAACATTCAAAAAAAAGCAAACAAACCACCTGTTACTCTGGGCCTGATTCTTGTATAGGAGACCCAGCCACCTCTTTTTTCCATAAATTTATGTATTTTAATTTCAAGGCAATCACTTTTGAAATACATATTTTCAATGTTTGCAAATTCAATAATTACATGTTTGCTAACTAAGTGAAAACATTTAGATATAGCTGATGGCTAAAATAATCATGGTTGTTGTTTTGTTTCATTCCAGATTACTTACGTGTATTTATGAAACTAAAGTAAAATAGTTGGGCTTCTTTTGTCTGTAAGCATATGTAAATAATTGTTTTAGTACTATGGCTTTGTTCACTCCAACTCATTGCAAACTTTGTAGAAAAAGCTTCTTTCGGCACGTTTGCCTGAATTGCAGTTAATTTCCGTGCAGTATGATGGTATGTCTATCAGCTCTAAAACTGCTAAGACTTTTATACAACTATTAATAATATTCATTTAAAAGTGATGAATATTTACCTAATGACCTTAAAAATGGCATTAAATACACTACAGCTAAAAGTAAAATCACATTGGGTCTCATGCAGTTTGTATTTCGGGAAACTAAAAAAATCCGTTAACCTCCTAAGACCCAAACTCTTCCACGGCATGCATTTTTAATTTCTCTTTGATATTTGGGCTGATTGGGACCCCATGAATGTAAAAACAAAGGATTACCAGATTTTTTTTTTTATTTTTATTTTTTAAGAAAAATGAGAGCCACATTAGGCCCTTGTAGAGAAAAATGGAGTATTTTGGTCTAAATAACCCAAAATCTGATGTCCACATATGTGGACAGGTCCAAGGAGGTTAATGAACTGTTCCAGCTTTATCATTTTCTCTTTGACTTCCTGTCTACAGATGATGTGAGATTGTGTTGCAGTAAGTGGATTGATTGACATACGCTTGATGGGTGATCACCTTGTATTTGGAAGAAAGTATTATGCCTTCTTCTATAGCTGTCTGGCAATCAGAATTATATTGACACTGTACTGAGATTATAGTTAATGTTATTACGGTGTGATTGTATTTGTGTTCAGTGAGCATTTTTTCATATCAGAGCAAACTCTGTGAACAGAATCACAGTGAGATTGGTCTGGTCACAGACACTCACATTTTTTTGTCTTTTAATTGTAGAATAAGATTTAAAATATAATGGCAATGATATGGAGATATTATAAGTTTAGTAAATAAACCTTTATAATAAATGGTATGCAGTACAAAATACAATATTTTCATTCATTGGCTGTGCCTACCAATGCCCCTCTCTGGTGACAACGCTGGTGGTCATTAGTTTGTTTATGATATGATATATACCTTTATTAGTCCCACAAGGGGAAATTTCATAAGGCTGCCGACCTATTGCACGCAATGGCGGCGCCATTTAGAAAGTTTGTGGAATTATTAGCAGACTGTCTGATCTACTCAGAAAACAGACTTCTAACTTGAGTTTAACATAGTCATAAGGATGAACAGGAATGGCACAGTTGGTTACAGAAAGTGAGATGAAAGTGTAAATAAATTTCCAAGTTAGCTGCAATGTACCACTGTTTTCGTCTTTTTTTTTCTTTTTTTTTTTTTTTAAAAAACAGTTTTATGGTACTTCATATCTTGGCTACAAAATGAGGCAAAGCTTTCTGTTTTAGTTATGATTTTTCCACATCCCTATATCTTTGATTTAGCATGTATTTGACCTCATATGAAGCTCTACTCTTGCTGAAGGAATATATTTTTGTTTAATTTTCTCTTCAGTCAAATCAAAGTCATCACCTAGGGGCATAAGGATTTACTTGATTAATATAATTTATGTAATAAACAGGTGCATGAGAATTGTAGCTGCACATGCGCAAAGATAGTGTGAGAGAGAAAATGAGACACCGGGCAGTTTATTTATCTGGATAAGGTAAAGGCCAGAGAGCACTGAATCACAGTTAACTCTATTCACACAAAGCAGTGAATGGGCTGTAGTAATCATTATAATAGGAGAGTTAGCTACTAAAATGATTTCAAGTAATCACATTTCCTGTAGGTCTTTTAAAAAAACAAACAAACAAAACAGTTTTATTCGTTTTATTTCTACTCTCTTTATTTGGTATTTCTTGTAATCAATAGTCTCGAGACAGTTAGCGTAACTATAGCCAATACAATAAAACAATAACAAAAGTAGATTGAAAGATTATGGGTATGTAACAGATGTAAAATTTGATTATGGAGTTCCTCAGGGTTCTCTGCTGGGACCAGTTCAATTTATATTTGTACATTAATTAATCAGTAATGTGCATTGACTTTTACTTTCTGTAAAAGTCACTTTTACTTTTACTTCACATTTACTAACAAAACATAAAATATCAACATGCCTCAACTATTTAAGTAAAGTAAGAAAGTACAATTTTATTTGTTTAGCACCTTTCAAGACAGAAATCAGAAAGTGCTTCACAGAAAAGCTAAAACATAAAAACAGAAATCAACCAAAAGCAAGTTTAAAAAGATGGGTTTTTAGCTGTTTTTTTTAAATGAAACCACTGAGTCCACAGATCTCAGGCTTAAAGGAAGGGAGTTCCAGAGTCTGGGGGCCACAGATTTGACAACCACTGCTTACTTTGCTTGCATTATACAGGCATTATAAATGCTTCCCTTAGGCAGTATTATTAGAAGGCTTGCATTTTCATTGCTATGCAGATGATACTGAGCTTTATCCATGAAGCCAGATGACACACACCAATTAGGTAACCTGCAGGTTTTCCCAAAGGGCTGAATAACCTCTAATTCCCTGCTTCTAAGTTCAGATAAAACTGAGGCTTTATACTCAGCTATTAAATCTTAGAAACAGGGTGTGTAACCAGATTACTTACTCTGGATGGCATTACTTTGGCCTCCAGTAACACTGTAATGAACTTGGACTCAGTTTTAATTGGTATTATGACTTCAGTGTGCACATTAAAGAAATACATAGGACTGTTCTCTCGCATTTGCAGAATCTCTAAAATAAAAAATAACAATAATTTTCTCAGAAAAATTAGCTCATGTATTTATTATTCCTAAGCAGAACTAAACTTAAAAATTCCCTGAAAAGGTTTCAGTTGATCCAGAATGGTGAAGCAAGACTACAGACAGGGACTAGAAAGAGAGAGCACATTTCTCCCATATTGGCTTCACTTCACTGGCTCCCTGTTAATTCCAGAATTTAATTTAAAATCCCTATCTTGACATAGAAGGTCTTGAATAATCAGCCCCCATCTTATCTTAACAAACCACCCTAACTGAGCATTTCACTTTCTGCAGGCTTACTTGTGGCTCCTAGGGAATTTAAAAGTAGAATGGGAGGCAGAGCCTTCAGCTTTCAGGCCAGCTCCCACTTTGGATTTAAAACTTTAAATCCAAAGATTTATCAAAGATTTTTGATAAATCTTACCGTTATGGCTACAACAGGTGACTCCGAATCCTTTCTGAGTTGTGCTGCAATAACCCTAAGCTGCTGGGGGCTTCCCATGATGGACCGAGCATCTCTTCTTCGCACACCTCTTATCATATCGTCTCTTCCATCTTTTGTTCTGCTCCCTCACCCTGAGCTGGTTATAGCAGATGGCCGCCCCTCCCTGAGCCTGGTTTTGCCAGAGGTTTCTTCCTGTTAAAAGGGAGTTTTTCCTTCCCACTGTTGCCAAATGCTTTCCCATATGAGGTCTTCAGATTGTTGTGGTTTTTTTCTCTATTATTTTAAGGTCTTTTCTTTTCTCTACCTTACAGTATAAAGCACCTTGAAGTGACTGTCGTGATTTGGTGGGATTCAATGTAATTCAATTGAAAAATGTTCTGCAAAACTTTAAACAGCACCTGTGGTCAACAAACACAAAATTATAGTTGGTGTTTTAGGCCATAGAAGGCTGCCTGGGTTGTAATACACTGGCAAAAACCTTGGTTAAAACAAGCCTTCCTCAGGAAGTGCATTTATCTTTTTATATTGATGTATGCTAGATGGCAGCACGGCTACTAGATGCCAATGAATATGTAGATTTATCACAGGTTAATTCACCATTTAGTACTGAAGTGGAATACAGGTGAATACTTCCTGCAGAAGCAGGAGTTGATTTCATAGGTCTCATGCAGGGATAAGCATGAAATAAAGAGCTGTGGTATGGATGCAGGGCAGTCTGTTAACTATTTTACTCTCCGACTGAAATTTAAACCTTTCCCAGAGAAGGACAGAGCTTCAAACAGAATTCCTTACATCCCCCACCCATGTACACCCTTGCTACGTACACACACATTTAAAGTGTTGGAGAGGTAGTGAGGTGGAAGACCACCCTCTGGCATCCCAGTCATGCAAATGAGGGTGTGTTTTTATCTCTGGGGGCTGGAAGAAAGGAGAAGGAAAGAGCTGTGTAAAAATGTGTTAATGAATAACTCCTGAACTCAGCACTCTTTCTGCACAGGCTCTGAACAAGTCTTCCTCACTCACTCACAGTGAAACTTTCTACACTTGTCACCAAGTTTCCCCTTACTTACGTTTTGCTTTTTCTAGTGAGCCAAAGGCCATGTCCACACTAATACATTTTTGTTTGAAAACGCATCTTTTTCTCTCCGCTTTGGCCTTCCGTCCACACTGAGATGGTGTTTTTGGTCAAGGAAAATGGAGCTTTTTGAAAACGCTCTCCAAAGCGGATACATTTGAAAACGCTGTTTTTGTGGGGCAGTGTAGACTGCATAAACGGAGACTTTTAAAAACGATGATGCATTTTAGTCATATGTCATTATACAGCAGTTGTTTTGTTTGCTCTCAGTTTTGACAGCCCTATTAAAGATTAATATAATTTGCTACATGCTCCAGATAGCTTTCTCACTCGCTTTTGCAACTTTGTACTTTTGTGTTACTCGCAGCAACAACCCCACCTCATTGTTAGTCCATTTAAAAACATGGTGCTTTTCCTTTACATTTGGCTGTGACGTTTCAAAGAGCTGGAAAGTAAATAAACAGCAGACAGAAATAGCGCAGGTCGAATCATCTTACGTTTCACCCATGCGCAACACAGGAACATAGTGTTTTCAATCATTTCAGTGTGGATGAACAACTGTTCGGAAATGCTTGAAAACGATAGTGTGGACACGGAGCATTTTTAGACAAAAACGCCATTTTCAAATTCATCCGGATTAGTGTAGACGTAGCCAAAGACTTGTAGGTCTGAAGTGTTTTAAAAAAGACATGGCGTCCCTCAAGTATGATTGTAGTGTTCACTTTCAAAGAGATATTTGAAGTTCTTATAATTTTGTGGAAATATCTCATATATAAGGAAGATGGCTCAGCAAAATGATAAGTTTGGTAAGTATGGTAAGTTTTCTACAATGCTAACTTTGTAGAACAAATGGTTGTAATTTCCAATTAAAGCTTTACACTGTAGCTAATGGTACTTAGTGCAATGCTAAAACCACTACTATTTCAAAACCTCAGTGTTACTTTTAAATATGCAATACTGGGTTTATTTTCCAGTTAATTACTTTTCTTCTTAGACTCTAGAGCAGGGGTAGGCAACTCCAGGCCTCGAGTGCTGGTGTCCTGCAGGTTTTAGATCGCACCCTGGGTTAACACACCTGAATCAAATGATTAGTTCATTACCAGGCCTCTGGAGAACTTCAAGAAATGCTGAGGAGTCATTTAGCCCTTTAAATCAGCTGTGATGGATCATGGACACATCTAAAACCTCCAGGACACCGGCACTCGAGGCCTGGAGTTGCCTACCCCTGCTCTAGAGTATCGTTGCATGATGAACAGTTAAAAATCTTCCTTGTTTATCTTAAACAGTGTCTTGTTGCAGCCTCTCACTTAATCAACCACTGTCTGAAACCATAACTAGATTACATTATAGAAGATGGATGTAGTCACCATGTCCACCTGTTGGTTTTGGTTCACATTTGGACAGGAGGGTGGAGTTCTGGGCCAATTTCCAGACTATTTTGATTAATAAGATGTATCCATAATCTTTAGAGAGTGATACTCACTAATCAGAGGTAAGAAATAGACTAAAAAAGTGCTGGGATTTCACTTGCCCAAACTGCAGCACAAACATCTTGGTCTATACCACACATCAAGTGATTAAAATGGCCAAAAGGCCATAGTGTTTGTGGCAATATTTGGATAATAGCACACAATTTGTTTTAGCAAAAATATTATGAAATTGGTCTGATAAGGAGACTAGAATAACGGGGCTTTCTCTTTAGCTGTGTGTAACTTCCTGTACTGCATAATCTCTATAGAGTCTACAGCTGTTGTCATTTCTCAGCTTGGACCAAAGTGGTCGCAATGCAGAGCAGTGTATGTAAGTTAACACTGGGCATGTTTTTGCTATCTGCAGTGTCATAATCAAATACAAAAGCTAAAATTCCCCATGTTTGACAGATGGTATGCTGACATTTTCCTCTGCACTTTCATCTCCCCATCACCTACTGGCTGATCTGATCTTATCGTCTGATGCTATGTCCATAATCATAGAGGTTACGACAAGTACTGATTTGCACTCTAGGCCTTTCTGTTTTTGAGGCCTGTCGTAGTGTTGAATTGCTTTTTGTTGTGGAAAATCTCAGGTTTGGAGCTCATTCATGGCCAGGTTTTGCAATAGTCTGCCAGTTGTTTGTTAACACTACCCATTTCTATCTGCCCATCGTGCAATAACAACAACAGGACAATTTGTGCCTGGCTATATGAAGCCACTGTACTTTGGTGCTTTCAACTGTATGTAAAAACAGAGTTGTTTTTTCTCACCATAACCTCAATTAGTTTTAATTATTATTATTGTATCCCCATTTATATTGCATCTTTGTGTCACATATAAGAAGTGAGCTGGATGAAGGATTCTAACATATAACTGAATGATTACAGTACTGTCACGCTGCTGGTTTGAACTGAAATACCCCCGCATTGAACATCTGTGTTATCTGCTCTTTTTTTTCTGTTTTGCCGTGTGCTCTGCTCCTGTCAGCTGGCTGCTTACTCTTTTCATCTATTTCTTTTTGTGTTATGTTCTCTCTCTCTCCTTCTCTTCTGCCTGTCGCTGTCATCCACCCGAAGGTGCCTACAGCCAACACTTCCACTAAACGTGATCAAGTTTCAAAAAAAATTCAAAGAATGCAATCTGCCCACTGCCCAATTCTTCAAGGTCCTGTTTATGCAAGAATGTTATTTTTTACAAGTCTCTACCTTTAACCCCCCTCCCCCTTCTACACAGCACTTTCCTCTTTCCATGGTTCCATTACCATGAACATCCTTTAAAGACAAAGTGTGTGTGCATTCAGTAAACTAGTGACAAAACAGAAGAAAATTAGCTGTAGGACAAGAGTGGCAAGGAAAGATAAAAAAAAAGTGGAAAAGGCTATGAGTTCATTGAAACCTGTAGATTTCTGTAAACAAAAGGCTGTTGAACAATGCCTGTTGTTTTAAGCTGAGCTGACGTTGCCAAACTTAGAGATTGTTTGTTGCTGACCCCATCTGAATCAGAGAGAGCCAGCAGCAGCACGGAAAACAAAAGTGACCGAGTCCCAGCGGCTGGACGGACTGGCTCAGACGGACAAGCTATATGTGTCAGAGCAGTATTTTATCTCACTGTACAATGTCTTTTTCAGTATTTCTGACCAAGGATGTTATTATAAGATTTGTCAGAAAAGATCATCTCATTTCTGGGGCTGGAAAATAGAGCTGACACAGAAAAGCTAAAAGCTGCAGTTCCTCCAACGGCCACTTGAGGCTGACCCCCATGTTAAAATGCCCACATTAGAATGAATTAGAAAGCAGCCTGGTGTCTCATTCACAACGACAAGTGTTTGGTCGGTGAATCTTTTATCCATATGGAGCAGTGGCTAAAACACAAATTTTGAGGTTGCAAAATGCACCGGTTGGTGGTATTATGTTGGCTATATAACAGCCAACATAATAGATAATATCAGATCTTTTTTATTAATATTACTAAATGCTGTTTCTACAAATTATGATATATTATCATTTGTTGTCCATTTTTGTGTTAAAGTTTTTTGCTAAAAAGATATTTTTATTTGGGCTCAAAAGTGCATATTTAATATAGTAAAAATACATGTGAGGAGGTGTGTAGTTGAGGAGGTATAAGTGTGACAGTTTGTAGTACGTAGATGTTCTGCTCTTTAAACATGAGAGAGGGTGAGGGCATTTGGCGTGACGCCCACTGGAACTGTGCCCACTTCTCTGGCTGCTGTGGAGCTTCATGTCATGGCCAGGACTCCCTGCCAGAAGGGCTTTCCCCAGAATCACCTCTGCACACACACCCACCCACACACACACACACACAGACTCCTTTACACGCTGAAAACACAGACACACATGCCTTACATTGAGTCATGCTGCCCGTGTCTGTCAACATTTTGATAAAGCTCTGCAACGGAAACACTGTATCCTGAATACTAATACGCTGACTCTGCAGTTTTTTTGTTTGTTTGCTTGTTTCTTCTTTGTGGTTCATCTGGTATAAATAATCATAATATAGATGTTCATGATGTTCAACTTTATCTTTTGGCTTAGCTATGGGTCAGAGATTTTACTATTCTACTTGATCTTAACTTGCATTTGAAATATTAATATAATACACTGTTAAATATCCAGTACATAGTCAGTATAATGCACAAGTTTCCAAATGACTATGCAGTCATGTGAATAACTAATTACACTCTGTGATTTTTGCCCAGTCTTCTTTACAATGTTGTTGCAGCTCATTGAGGTTCACCTGCAAACTTCAATGCACTGTCAAACTGCAGCGTTATGACCACAGCATTTCACTCAGGTGGAGGTCTGCACTTTGTTCCATTTAATTCCTTCACTTGACAGCCATTCTGTGGTAGATTTACTGCTGTACTTTGTATCATTGTCATGTTGCATGACCCAATTTCAGTGACTGATGCTCAGATCCTTGCGCTGTAAAATGAGCCCAAACAATTGGTGAGGCATTTGTACTGAGGTTCTCACCAAACATGGTGCTGTGCGTTATGGCCAGACAGCTCCACTTTGCTCTTGTCTATCCAAGGAACTTGGCCCGTCACTTACTAACAGCTTTCAGACCGCTTCTCTGTGGACAGCTTCCAGTTTAGATTTGGGAGACAGGTGCCTGTTCCACTTTTAGGATTAGACTTAAAACTTTCCTTTTTGATAAAGCATGTAGTTAGGGCTGGATCAGATGACCCTGAATCCTCCCTTAGGCTACAGTCACACTGCAGGTCTTAATGCTCAATTCCAATTTTTTGATCAAATCCGATTTTTTTGTCTGCTTGTTCACACTACAAATAAAATGTGACAGCAAACGCGCTCTAGTGTGAACGCTCAAAGCGGCCCGCATGCGCAAAAGAAGACACGCGTTCACACACAACGCGCTCTGTTTAGACCCAGAGCAAACAGTATTGTTTGAGTGATGGCCCTTTTTATAAAGACTTCGGACTTTACGTTTCCCAATTTTTGCTTTAATTTATTTTGTTATTTACATAATAATGTAAATAACCTAATAATTATCCTTATTGCTGTTTAAGAGAGGAGTGGTGCTTCAAAGGATAGTTGAAGATTTCTGTCAGAATCTGCAGATTATTCAGTACAAATAAAATGTTCACGTTGTCTTCCCAACAGTTTCACTGACATCTACACTGGATGGCCAGGAAGCCTTCGCGATGTCTTCTCGGGTGCTTCTCCGGCGCTGATAATTGGCGTCTGTCTTGTGTCAGTGACGTAAAAGACGGATTTAATGCGACTTGACCGTTCAAACAGCAGTCGCTTTCTAAAACATCGGATATGTATCGGATTCAGTACCACATACGAAAGTGACCCAGATTGGATTTGAAAATATCGGATTTGTACCGTTCACACTGTCACACCATGATCAGATATGGGTCACATAGGGTCAAAAAAATTGATGCGCTTTCGCCTGCAGTGTGAACGTAGCCTTAGTTATGCTCCAATAGGGCTAGGCTGCTGTGGGCTTCGCATAATGCATCGAGTGTTTCTTCTTCACTCGCATTTTTATACTCACTATGTTTTTATACAGCCCTCTGCATTTAATCATTAGTTGTTATTATCCATCTCTGGCTCTTTTCCACAGCATGTCATTGTTCTGTCTCTCTCCCTTTACACCAAACAGTTTTGGCAGATGGCCGCCCCTCATTGAGCCTGGTTTTACTGGAGGTTTCTTCCGGTTAAAAGGGTTAAAAAAAAAGTTTTTCCTTCCGACTATCACCAAGTGCTTGATCATAGGCGGTCATCTTATTGTTGTAGAGTAACCTTGAGAACCTTTAGGCTGCTGTTGTGATAGCCAGTGAAGCTCAAACATCAACAGGAGCGGAATTAGTTTGATTTCAGCTGTTTGTAGATGTACTTGAGAAGTAAGTGATTTTATTACATATCTGTAATTTGTGTACTTAAATAATTACTTAGAAGACGTTATGCCCATTGTGGGGACAGGAATAAGTAGTATCTAATACCAGACAACATAGTTGAAAATCATTCATGCTGACCCTACCCCTAACCATATGCTATCACAATATATATTTTTATTTTTTTAATTGTTCTTCTATGTCTTGGCAGTTTTTTTTATTCCCTTTTGTTTTTTCTCCAAAACATAAGGTTAGCATTAGATTCCGAACCAGGGTAGGGGTTGTCACTGACCGAGACCTCAGAGGGCTAATAACTGTCTCACTGATTTACTGATTCTAACTGGTGAGTTTATAAATGCTCTCCATAACAACATATAGGGGGAGGCCTCTCTAATTCTCAAAGTATTAATATGTAGCTTAGTTGGCTAGAAAACAATGACCTCATGCATTATATGCCACTTGATGTACTGTCAAATCTTATACGTAGTACATAAAACCGCACGGACGCTGTGCCTCATTTCTTCAATGGTGTGGTAGTGATTAAATAAAGCTGTAGGGAACATTCAAGTAAAAGTGACCTATGCCTAAATGAATCAGTCCCTTCACTTTAACAGACTGATGTCACAAAAATGGTACACGTCCCATTTTGAAAGATGCTTTGCCTTCAGCCAGTCACTGGCATGTGTAGCCACTCAAATACACAATATTATTTTTAAAAATATTTAGGGTTTGAATGGAATAATACATTATGTATTTCTGAGTATATATTTATAATTACTGTTGGACAGTTGGAAGTTGTCCACTGTGTGCTTGTATGGTTAAATTTGAAGTTGTCACGGCCCGCGAGGGCAGACCGTGTGGAGAGTGTGTTTGGTGGACCCAGGTGCGGACACAGATGCTGGAGGCAAAACTTGTGCTAAGCTCAAAGCGAGCCTTTAATCAGGGCTGATACAGAAGGTAAAATGACAAACCATAAACTATGGGAATGACAAAACTAAAAACCTAAACTGGGAGTAACTAAGGCTATGAACGAAGACCAGGACTGAACTATGATGAAGTACTGTGGACAGACTATGAACACGACATGAAAAACTGTGAACAAGATCTCGGTACTGGCACATGAAGGTGCTGGGAAACATGACTTGAGAAAGTGATTATGAACATGCCCAATACCGACTCTTGCAGACTAGAATCATGACGTGCAGCTAGAAACAATAGGGTGCATGAACAGACGATGCAACACTGACACGAAGACACACTAGGCTAAAATACACTGAGGAAGTCATCAAGGAATTAGAGACAGAAGGGGAACACAGCTGGGAGGAATAAGACCTAATGAGACAGGGGGAACAAAGCTAGAAACACAGACATAAGACAGGAACATGAACCTTCAGAGTAAAACAGGAAACAAGACACCACTAAACAAAAACACAGACACGACACAGAGACAGACTAGATACTGAACTAAACCTGCAATAAACATGAGAACATAAAACCTTCGAACTAATCCCTAAACAAGAATAACTGAAACATAGATTCATAATCATCAGCATCATAATACGGAAAGAATCCAAAATGCAAAAACACACCAAAACATAACAACTCAAAATACTGGGTCAACCTGACCCAGAACCGTGACAGAAGTGTTGGAAAAGATTTATGTATGTGTATTTATACGTGTGTTTGTGTGTCTGAGAGTGTGTGACCTGCAGTATCACTAACAGACACATTCCCAGTGTCAAATAGTCAGCGTGGACTCAGTGTCACCCCCAGCAACCTGGCTGACCCCCGCATCCCCCTCACTGGCTCAACAGAAAACACACATAACGTGTACACAGAGACACACATTGTATATTTTAGTCAAAGTTTAATAAGAAATTGCAGCTAATATGTCAAATAGTTTTCTCAGACAAAGGTTCAAACACTGCATAAATCAAACAAAACACAAACTCTGTGTTTAAGTGAAAATGGTTTTAAAATAACATGAAAAGGCTGCCATGTTGGAAAATATCACAACTAAAATGATTACTAAGTAATATGACTAGATATAAAAATGACTCAGTGTCCAAAGAAGATGAATCATCAAAAAGCCTGGACAAGGTCCACTCAGTGAAGGACTGAGTGGGTAGATGGTTGAGCAACCCTGTGTCAAAGTAGAATTGCAGAGAATTTGGCAATTATTATTATTATTATTATTAATAATAATAATAATACAGCCACAGAATCAGGCTAAATCTGTGGTAAGGCTGACAACCAATATTGAATCTGTATGTTATCAGTATACGGTTAATAACCAGGAGCACATTGTAAGCATAACTTGTGCATCTGTAAAGCTGCAAAGTTAAATGTTCTGCTCCAGTCACACTGTGGTTTGGTGTCTAACACTACAAACGTTTGGGTGTCGGGCTAAATTTAACTAGTAATGTCATGGCAAATACTTTGGTCATATCTGCATCATTTTTGTTTCTCAGTTGTGCTGCAAATAAATTTTAGCTTCATGTTGATTAAAAAAAATATGAGGCATCATTTCAAATGTAGCATCTTTTACTTTCTGAAATTCTGACTTTTTGGCTGAAATAAACCAAAACCCTTAACACTGCAACTGGTGTTAGGGGCAATGGCGTTTGTTATATTTTTTGTTGTTCAGCTGCCTTTTCTCGTCAACTACCCAAACTATCCTTATGTTCATATAGGCGTGTAGAAAACATGCACTTTAATCATTAAAAAATACCATCACAGTAGTCAAAGAGATAATTGTACACAGCTATAGAAATACAATTTTATTTTTACAATTTTTTTATTTTTTACAAGAGACTTTGCTTAGAATTCTGGATGCCAGTCTGCGAGTGTCTTTGGAGTAAGCCCATGAAAGCCCATAATTTCAAAATTCATCAAAAAATTTCACCAAATTTAGTTCCCATCCAGGTCCAGTGGATGAAACCTTGTCATCCTGAAAGAGGATGTAAATGTTTCATTAAGGGCTTTGAATTGTTCCTCCCAAGTCTTGCATTATTTTCAAATTCTCCTCAACTTTTCAGGGTTAGGGTTACATTTGTTAATCAAGATTGGCCAAGATAGTTTATAATAGCGGTTCAGAGGGTGCAAAATATCCCAGTCAAATATGTTTTAGTTAGCTGCTGTTCAGGCAACTCCTATTCAGTTCCTGAGCTAGTTAGAGGTTCACTTCTGTTATCAGCAGGAAATTTTCCATTTCAGTAGATAAACATTGTGGTGCCATAAAATTGGTGACAGTTAAAGGAAATTAAGTTATTTTTCTCTCGTTGGTAACAGAAAGAGATAGTGCAGCAGTGAAGGTGTTGCCTGGTGGCAGTTAGATGAGCCCTGCCTTCTCCACCTCCCCCAAGTTAGACCACAGCTATCTTTAGCCAGGACACCGGGGCATGGGTGCTGGGTTTATGGCCACATCCCGACCCAATGTGGCCTGCACTAACTGCCGGGACAAGTGAGGGTTTGGCATGGCAGAAACTCTTCCTCTTCCTCATCTCACCCCAACCCTCCCTGTTTATAGCCTCAAAAAAGTCAAACAGGGGAGGAACTGAAACTGGGGGGAGGAGGTGGGAGGAAGGATGGAGAGAGAGAGAGAGCGATGAAGGGTTTGAGCAGCTTTTACATTTGTTGCCTCACCAGGTTCAAAGCGAATTCCCTGTCAAGTCATTTTAAAATGCCCCTTCTGAAGGTTACATGATAATGACGATCCATTATTCCTACCCTGTGGTATTACTGTTTTCATAGCTTTCAGAAGTCTGCAGCTGCTGTGTGTTTTCCTAGTTCAAAAACAGGTGGTCTAATACATTTGTTAAGCACTGTACAATTTGTTTGATTTAACTTTGTTCACATACGGCAAAGAATGATCTAGCTTACTATAATCAGTAATTACTGGACATAAGTGGGCAGATAGTTGAAACATGTTATTATTACTTCTTTGTCATTTTTTTATGTGTAAAATTATCTAATAACAGTAGGCTCATAAGACCTTAACACATATAGTTATGTATAAAAAAAGCATCCAAAATTCAGAAGGTTTCCATATGTTGGACCTGTGGAAGGTTGCCTGTAGATGACTTTCTCTGCTCAGAGTTTCTCCACCAAACTCAGATTTGCTGCTGTCCAGAGCTCTCTTTACTTTTATCAGCACCTCCAGAAACCATGTGGTGGACGTTGGTTGTCCTTGCAAAACAA
This sequence comes from Neolamprologus brichardi, assembly GCF_056152115.1. Classification (NCBI taxonomy): domain Eukaryota; kingdom Metazoa; phylum Chordata; class Actinopteri; order Cichliformes; family Cichlidae; genus Neolamprologus; species Neolamprologus brichardi. Next base: position 15,993,792 of record NC_142123.1, on the reverse strand, counting down.
GCTTAACCAGGAAAAGCCCCTACTGTGGGTCTAACTACCAACCAGATTCCCATGTGTCTCCCATCACCTCTTTATTTTACTTAACTTAGTAATTTGTCATTTGAACAATCTTTACTGTGCAGGGAAATGTTGAGTAAAAACATGTTAAAGTTCAGTAACTCCATAATGGTTTGTCATATTAATGAATGAGTTAGAGTGTTGACCAAAGTGATTATGATTTTTGCTATAATTGTGCTGCCATGTGACGCTGACACCGGGGCTCACGGAAACCTTTCATGAACTGTTTTTTTTAACACGTGCTGTTTACACCTGTATCTACTCTGCTTTTCACATTTCTTACTGACCAGTTGAACACACGTTTTTTTTAATAACTTTTTGACTTAAGACAGAACACAATAACCAAAACTGCTCTTCTTGCTGTTGAAGGGATATTGAAATTTTTTGATGCTCATGTGTGGAACATGTCTGAAGATTGTGAAAATCTCACAAGTTTAGATGGATGCAGAAACCATGTATTAGGCTTAAACCCATAACTCCACCCAATATACTTCTATGGTACTTTTATCTGTCTTACCTTCCAGATTTCTGTTGTTGAACTGGGATTGGTTTGTGACTGTGCAGTGCGTCAGCTGACGGTGGGCATGCTGCCTTTACTAACCCTAAGCCTCCCTGTCTTCTATACCTAGTCAATGTGGTCAGTTAACCATGACCTGGTCCTCTGACACCACCCCCTACACACCAGGCTTCGTCTCTCTCTGCCTTTCTCATTCTCTGTCTGGCTCTCTCTCAGGAGTCACTTGACTGATGCAAAGACCCCTGACTACACCGCTGAAAATCACTCCAGTTTTCCCTCTCTTTTTCACCATCCCTTTGTCCCTCTTTTACTTACCTCTCTCCTCTGTAGCCCCCTTCTCTTATCTTTCCCTTTGTTTACTGAACTATCCCTCACACTGACGTTTAACCACAGTTTCTTAGTCCATATCTAGGATTTTTTTTTTTATCACTTTGTATTATTACCTTTGGTAAACGTTTTGTTTTGCACACTCCCTTTGCAGGTCAGACTCAAATGCGCCTGTTCTTTGGTTTTATGTTCAGCATGCTTTGCTTGGTGCACCCAGAATTTAGAAGCTTTTACTTTATAAAAACACCTTGTTTTTGCTGCTTGTGCCTGCTTTTGGTGCACTGGATGCCCTTTCTTGGGTCAACAAGAACTATTTTCTGTACATTAGCTGAAATGTTTGCGCAACAGAGCACTTCACCCACCCCCCTGCCCCCTCTCCTCCTCTCCCCATGAGTGCGGCTGTTGTCACCTTAGCTCCGGACGCTGAACTCACTTTCTATAATTAGTTTGCCTGTATGGTAAAGCTTCTGCACCCACAGTGTCCTACTTTGCAGATCTCCATTCTGCAGAGGCTCCTGGCCTGGCTTGGCATCGTGCTACCAGGACTGTAAAGAAGCTGACAGCCCCTGTTACTCAATATGGCTGAGGCATGCAGCGAAGGGGTTAATACCAGTCACTCAGCATGCGGGAGCTAGGGCGGGCGGGCGGGCAGGCAGGCAGTGCAGAGGCTGACCTCTGACCCCTCAGGAAAGGAATGTGGAAGCTCTTTCATCCAGGACAGAAACCAAAGACACCCAGGCGGTTGGAAAGAGGCGGTTCAATTCTGCTTTCAACATTTTTGATTAGGGGAAGTAAGCAAGGCTCCATGTAAATGTGCTGTGTAGTGTTTGCTGCTACGGCATCTGCCATTTTGGGGAGTGAATTTCCATCCTACAGCAGTACGTTTGTTACTTTGCAATCACGCTGAAGTAAAATTAGTGGTTGGAATAGGTTGCAGTTCTGTTCATGCTGGTGGAAAGCCCTGGTGATGAATTGCTGTGTGATCTCACCGATTTAAGTTTTTGTAGTTATGTAAAAAACAAGATGGTCCTCATCCTTTACTGACATTTGGGGATGGAACACCGGTTATTTCTCATTATTAATTAATAACTGAATTCACATCTTGACTTAATTGTTTGGTTCTTAAATGTCACAAAATAGTGGAAAATGTCCATGAAAATTTCTCAAAGTGCCTCTAAAAGTTGTCTTTCATCCAGAATGCAACAATATGCCGTTTACTGCCGTATGAGACAAAAAAGTGAGTTATCACCACACTTCAGATGCTAAAACACCTAGTTTTGGTATATCACAAAATTTCAGGAAAAGTTTGTTTTTGTTTTGCAGGTGAATCTGTTTTAAGATACTTAATGATTGACCAGAAGGAATGGAATCACAAAAACATAGATACACAGATAATACAACACAGAATGTATTGTGTTGTTTTCCATTGGCATATTAGTGTTGACGCATTATAAAATGCAAGAGTTGCACAGAAAAGATGCTGTCATCAAACAAAATCAAACATTTATTAAAAATGAAGGTCCTCGGGGAAGCTCATCTACTAGTCAGAATTTGGTAGTTCCAGTATCCTCCAGTTCATCCCTATTAATGCGTACTAGTCAGTAATCAGTCTGTTTAGGTTTATCGTTTCATATTTCAGTGGGAAATTGATTTGTTGTAGGCTGGAAATTTAACTTAAAGTGTAAATGAAAGTAAATAAATGAAAAAATAGTTTGTTGTTTCATTTAGTTACATGTCACACAATTTGTTGCTTAGCTCTGCTGTGCAGCCTATTATTGTATACACCTGAATATACAAATAATGCCATAGAATATTTTATGGTTAAAATTTTACCAGTAAACACTTGATGGACAGATTTTCACCTTTCTAGTGCTGAAACCTTTTTTGATACCCATCTACAGATACAGCCACCCCCCCACTTTGAGTACCCATGCCTTCTCTTGGGGCGTATCTGCTATCGACTGTGAACACACCCCGTTCGCTCAATTGCAGTGCCACCAAGAGATGGCATTTTCTTCACAAAAAGTTTGACTTCTTTAGTTTACAAATGTTTTGATAGTATTTCATGTTGGAATAAGCAAGTTTTGAAAATGTAAAATACATCAAATTTTAGTCAGACCTTTCACACATTTTCCACTGTAAATTGCCAAAATCCAACGTATCCAAGAGACTCGTAGAACTTAATTTTTTAATATATTTTTTGATTGGTTAACACTTGCTCAGTTCTGAAATGTTCATTTTTGATTTACCCTGTAATTTTTTAAAAACTTGATATTGGCCAAATGTCTTGAGCCACCATCTTTTTTTCTTTCACCTGCTGTAATGTTGTTTTTGAGTGCTCTCCGGGCTTTAATAGTTGTTCTTTGGACATTGGCTGCTTTTTAAATACTTTTCAGTCCAGTCTTTGTACATCGAGATCTTCAGAAGAAGGTTTTTTTTGTTTAATCCACATGCTAAACTATTATTCCTTAAAAAGTACCTAACAACAGGTCTTATGGAGTGATAAATACAAATGTCTACATTTCTGATTGAAATCGCTGTTTTATGTATGGTAGAAGTTAGAAATGAGGCCTAACAGTGAGTGTCTACAGCCAAAAACATGGTGCAAGCTAGGGCTGCGTGATATGGCCCAAAATTCATATCTCAATTTTCTTTAGCTGGATGGCAATATACAATGTATATCGCGATATTTTTTTTAAAGCCATAAAGTAAGAACAAAAAAAGTGCTCATAGTCAAAGCGGTGTCCCAGATGTCACACAGGCACTTTTATTAACATACAGCTTAGATGTACATGAAAAAATTACTCAGAAATAAATTAGTAACATTTATTAAATAATAATGCTCCATAAATAAAATAAAACAATGTTGTTTTTGTGCATAACAGAAAGCTCACAATTGTGCATTCAAAATGTAAACTAAAAGATGCTGAGCATAATAACAAAGACAGATTATGCAGCTGCTGTGTTCCCAGGTTCTACTGCGTGACTGACAGCCTTGTTTGAAATCCACTTTGCAACCATGTCTCTTAACAGATCCCATTTGTGGTCCCTATACACACACATACACAATACGGTAATTGTGTACGGTGAATTGAATTATAACGTAACATAGACTATATCAATATAAACAATATTGTCACATCTCATATCTCTTATAAAAACATATCGATATATTTAAAAACTAGTGCAAGCTCTATCATGGTTTGGGACAGTTCAGCCAGTGGTGTTGGGAATTTCGTCAAAATGTAGAAAAGAGCCGTCAGATTTTAATCCACAATGCAAAACTATCTGGAAAGAGTCTGATTGTCAACAGTTTCATTTTCGAGCATGGCAATGATACAAACTGCACTCCCAGTTCAATAATAGCATTGGCAGTGTGAAAAACACACAGCAGGAAAAACACACAATGGAGTACCATCACTCATGGACTGGCCTCCACAGAGCCCAGACCTGAACATTATTGATTCACTGTGGGAGCATCAGAGCAAAAGGCAGGCAACACCCAAAGAAGAGCTTTGAGTGGTCTTCAAGATGTCTGGAAAACTGTTCCTGAAGACTTGGCTTGGCTAAGAGAGTTCAGGCTATGTTAAAGAATGAAGGTGGTCATAATAAATATTACTTTCAAGCTAACATTAACATTATAAACTGTATTAACATGTTTTTCTCTGCCTCTTTCAAATAATAGCTTCACTTATTTTTCTAGCAAAATATAAAGAATTTAGTCGTAGCTCCAACTTTTTGCACAATACAGTGTAATTAACATAATGTGAACCATGCAAATGAAAGCGTATTAGACCGGTGTTGACTTAATGGATGTAGGAGAGTGTGTGAAGGTTCAGCAGGGAGAGCATGTTTGCAGTCCACTGGCCTGTCTGCCTGCACTGAGCTCTGATGTCAAATGGAGGCATTGCACAAAGTATGTGGTACAACCACTCTGTGGGTCGCTCTTGCTTGTGCTGTTGTTGGTCCATCATCCAGGCTCAGAGAAGAGTAAAGTTATAACATCCAAAGAGCTGAAGTGAAAGTTGAAGTGTGCTTTTCATGCTGGTTTTTTTTTTTTAAGTTTTTTTTGTCCCCGTGTCGGTGAACTCTGCTGTCGCTCCGTTCCCTATTCTGGCCCACTTATTACTATTCAACCATTCAGCATTCAGCAAACACATATGTCATCCACTTTGTGCAGTTTGAATTTTAGAGGACTGCATGGGAGTAAGTTTGCAGTGTTTAATAAATGAACTAAAAAAAAGAATTTAATAGAACAGGACTGCCAGTCAGTGGTTAATTGCTATATCAATGTGTGTTAACATTCATGATGACTGTTTAATAATTCAATGTTGTTGAAACAGGAACTTCACTGAGCCCCAAAAAATGTTTTCTAAAGGTCGGGGTGTCAGTCTTTAAGATGCTTTGCCAAGTTTGTTGTGTTAAGTATTTGTACTGGTGACATGCCAATTATCAACACAGGCTAAAGATGGAAAAGCCTCTAGCATCACTCATAAATTTTGATGTATGTGAGACCTGGTGTGTGGGGTTTCTCCCCTCCGTACTGTACTATCCAATATACTATTCAATTTCCCCCAAAAACCTGGGAATATTGGAAAGTCCAAATCTACATAACCACCCTCAGCCTGCACCCCCCCCCCCCCCCCCCCCCCCCCCCAACATTTCTTGACTTTTGTGTTCAGCCAGGAATCTTGGTGGATCGTACACCATCTTTGTGCATGCTTTTGTTTGTGTGTTTGTGCATGGTGCTGTGTGCAGAGTAGAGAGGTACGGTAGGGCAACACGGCATGGTTCAGGCCAGGAATGTGCGGTGTGTGTGGGTGTGTGTGTGTGTGTGTAGGCTGTACAATAGAACCTGGCTCCCTGGGGGTGGTCAATGGGATGGGTTTTACCCCCTGCTGGATGATGAGCACCACATAACGCTGTAGCTGTCAGCTCCTCTTAACCACTGCTGTAAACACATGTATTATGAGGGCACATCAATGCACATATACACACTAGAACATACGGGAGCACACAGACATGTTAAAGGTGTGTTATAGATAAGAAATTACAGACACAGCACACATAAATGACTACAGACACACGCACACAGTTCAGTACTGTGTTTGTACAATTCTAACAAGTTTGAAAGTCAATATGATCACCTTTATTCTTCAACACAGTCTGTGCTATTTTAACAAAGCTTTCTTGTAAGTAGTCTTCAGGAATTTTCATTTGTTCCATTATGAAGATCTTCCCACACTGCTTCAGTTGTGCTGAGGTCTGGGCTCTAGGGAGGCTAAACCATGACCAATAGTGTTCCATTGTATGTTTTTCTACTTTTTGTCTATTGTCTAGTAAAAAAGTGCCTAAACAATTTCAAATTGGTTAAATGCTCAGTTGTCTGTTCTGTGATGATATAGCACTGGTTCATTACGGGTTGGGTTAGGTGCTTGAGTGATTCATGGTTCAGCGTTTTGTCGCTTTATAAAAGTGATCCGCTGATAAGTTGTCTGTTCAATGAACGGTCAGGTAAGGACTTGACTATAAATGAATGATAAAGGAGCCAAAGAAAAACTTTGAAAGATTTGATTTGTTGCAATAGTTTTGTCTAGTTTAAGGTGGAAAGAACATGTTTTTTTAACAGTTCAGTTAACATCAAAAGTATTTGTGCCAAAATAAATTTGTGAAAGCTTATTTGTGTCATGTGTTTAGCGCATATTGGTTCACGCCAAATTCTCATAAAAGCAAATGTTAACATACTCAAAGCAAATTCCAGCATATTAGCTTCATTAGCTCATCAATGCAGATACCGGTACATTTGGAGTTCTGTATGCATGTACAGACCTCTGTGCATCTTTGCAATATGCATTTGTTTACCACACTCAGATACACTCTCTGTTCACATGACTGAAGCACAGAGCATGCCTGGCATTGAGATCAGTATTGGGAATGCTCAACCTTGGACTTGGCTGGTATGCTAGCTTGCACAGGTTGATCACAGAGGCCACTGAGGGTAAACAAGGGAATGCAAAGATGAGCGTGAGTAAGAAAAAGTTCATACGATCTCTCGGAAACACAAGTTCATAGACACCAGGATTTTGGTGCTGGTTTTCATTAGGATTGACTTCATAGTTCATGGTCATTCATCATCATTGTCATTATCAGGGTGACAGGTAGTGCAGGTTTTCAGTTGCTGTAAACACAAGCCACCCCCAGACGCTTTACCACCCATACCAGTGCTCTCTTTCTTTACCCCAGTGCTGCTTCAGTGTTGTGTGCTTTCTAAAAGCTTACAAGAGCTTTAAGTACATACATGTACAAGTGCACGCACAAAGCTGGCTTTGTGCACTGATCTGTCATCTGCAGACACACATGATGAGGAATGAAGCTATGTAATTGCATTTGGCCTTCACTAATGGGTGCACAAACAAAGGTCCTGTGGCTGTAACGGGAATCATCATTTACAAAACAGCTTTTCTGCTGATCAGTCTTATCATTCAGCTCCCCCTAGTGAGCTCAGAGGAAGCTTGCTTTCAAAGTGGAGTTTGCAAATTACATTATGACTCAAGTCAAACCTGTTGATTAGTGAGCTGAGTAATGTTTCAAGTTCAGCTTGATTGGGTGGTGTTTGGTTTGTTATGTTACTATGATACTGCATTGACTGTCTTATTTATTATTATTATTATTTTTTGCTTTCTCTTCCACAGCACAGTAAAGATGCAAAGCAGTATTTCCCACTCACCACCAACCATAGCTGTTGGGACTGGGTGAGCACCAGAGTGAAGGAGAGGAGTGTCTTAGGAAGAGGCAAGAAAGATTTTCACTAACAGGTAAAATGAGGGTTTATAAGAAGTGTGTGCAGTGTTTCCACAAGCTTCAAGGCAGCTGGTTTCAAAGCTTGTATGTTTTGTCTCACCCCAGATTTTGGTTTACCTCGATGTTTCCTGTGGCTCATTGGCTCTTTCTGTGATCAGATCTGTGTTGTCTTCTTTTTCAACAACCCCTGACCTGCAACTTCCCAAGTTGAGCCTGGGAGGCAGGGGAGCTACAAGTGAATTTTCATGGCAGCGGCACTCTAGGGCTGCCATGGCAGCTGCTGCCGCCGATGCCTCACACCGTATTACCGCACTGACGCCGGAGGAAGAGGGACGACGGACTGCTGCCAAGCTGTTTGGGAGCGCCGCCCCACTGCCCCTGACAGAAAGAGAGAGAGAGCGAGACAGGGAGAAAGAGAGAAAGAGGGAGGAAGGAGGAGAAGAGGTGGGGAGAGCAAGTGGGAACGAGTGTTTGGTGTGTGGGGCTCTGTTCACCTCACCAGAGAAGCTCCGGCTCCACGCCTTGAGTCACACAGGAGAGAAACCCTTCCACTGCTCACATCCACACTGTCCCAAGGCCTTCAGCTCCAAATACAAACTCTTCAGGTACAGAGCCTTGAATTACATAGTTCAGTTCATATCCTTTTGAATACAGTGCGACACATGTCTGTTTCATTTAGGTATTTGAGTAAATGTACCAAGTTTGGTATATAGATATGTAGATCTGGACATGCTCCTTGCTCTTAGACAGATACAGACACTTTCCACTTATCTGGTGATCAGAGTTCTGACTAAAGGTTAGGGTGGTTTTCAGAAGATATAACATTCCAAACCCAAAAAAAGCTTGCATTAGCCTAATTTTGTAGCAGGACAGTCAAAAAATCATAATGTCACCTTGAAAGATTGACATGATCTCCATATATATAAAATACCGCAAACCTGGGTACCTGTTGCTTAGTTTTGGCACATTTGCACATTTCACAAGCCCAGCCTCAGCATGACCATATATCTATGTGAGCTGTATAAGGTGATGAACTTGTTTCCAGCCTCACATGGCCAGAAATTCATTTTTAAGTGACTAAATTCACCAACACGTCAGTGTGTCTGGTGTATCAGAGCAACTGGTTCCAAAACCCATTCTGGTCCTGCCTGGAAGCCACTGTGACTTGTGTATGTATTTATAGTTACCAAGGGTTTGACTGAAAGAATGCATGCTTCACTAACAAACATGACAGTCAGACGTGTAATTTCCCCTTCCATTCACAATCTCTACTTTTCACAGGCATATGGCCACACACTCTCCGCAGAAGACCCACCAGTGCTCATTCTGTGAGAAAATGTTCCACCGCAAAGACCACCTGAAGAACCACCTGCAGACCCATGACCCCAACAAAGAGGCCTTCAAGTGTGAGGAATGTGGGAAGCACTACAACACCAAGCTGGGATACAAGCGCCATGTGGCCATGCACTCCGCCACGGCGGGGGATCTCACCTGTAAAGTGTGCATGCAGAGTTACGAGAGCACACCTGTTCTCCTGGAGCACCTTAAGAGCCACTCTGGGAAGTCCTCAGCCGGTACTAAAGAGAAAAAACACCCATGTGACCACTGTGACCGGCGTTTCTACACACGGAAGGATGTGAGAAGACATATGGTGGTCCACACAGGCCGAAAGGACTTCCTATGCCAGTACTGTGCCCAGCGTTTTGGCAGGAAGGACCATCTGACGCGCCATGTGAAGAAGAGCCACTCGCAGGAGCTGCTGAAGATTAAGACAGAGCCCCCCGATATGCTAGGTCTCTTAGCTACGGGCTCTCCGCCCTGCTCAGTGAAGGAGGAGCTCAGCCCCATGATGTGTGGCATGGGGCCCAACAAAGACCCCATGATGGGTAAACCGTTCCCTAGTGGGGCACCTTTTCCAATGGGCATGTACAACCCCCACCACCTCCAGGCCATGTCAAATTCTGGGGTGGGTCACCCACACCCATCTCTGATGCCAAGCTCCTTGTCTGCCGCTATGGGCATGGGTTGTCATATGGAATCTCCTGCATCTCTTCACCCACACTCCCATCATCATCACCATCACCACCACCATCACCATCACCACCATTCCCCTCCACTGCCCCCCCACCATCAACCTCCGGCTCCCCAGCAGCAGCACCAGCCCCAGCCAGCGCCCAAGTACCAGCTGGGATCTACCTCATACCTGCTGGACAAGCCCTTGAAAGTGGAGATGGAGAGCTTCCTCATGGATCTGCAGAGTGGCTTGCCAGGCCCAGTTCCCTCTGCAGAGCCCCACGCTGCTGCTTCACCCCCCAAGGATGGACTGGAGCCCGCCACGGGCCTGGCGGATGAGCTTTGCGGGGATCCCCTTCTGTCTAAGAGCCCTGCAGTGATCGCTGAGTCTCTGTGTGCTGCTAACATGGACTTCTCCCACCTGCTGGGTTTCCTGCCCATCAACCTGCCTCCCTACAGTGCCCCCATGAGCACTGGAGGGCTAGTCATGGGTTACACCTCATCTGCGACCTCCTCAACTTCCTCTTCTTCCTCTTCATCGTCTCTGCACACTGCTGAGCCCCATGCTGCAGCAGTTGCAGCGGCAGCAGCCGCTGCTGTCGCCACAGCACCTCTTACCTCTTTGCAACCGCAACCTCAGGAGCAGCAGAGCTCCAGCGGGAGTCTGGGTCTTGGATCTCTGCACCCCCTCCCACCAGTGTTCAGCTCCAGCCTTAGCACCACCACATTGCCTCGCTTCCACCAGGCCTTCCAGTGAGAGTGCCGGCACCTTGCGTCTTGCCCAGCAGGAACGGCCTTCGCACCAGCCTCAGCTCAGCACAGATGTTTCGGGCTAATCAGAAAATTGGAAAATTAAAATGAAAGAACATTTAGAAGCCTTAAATGAAAGTGCGCACAAAAGCTTTTGATTGAGCCTTAAAAGGAATTTAAACCCCTTTAAGCAAAAAGGAAAAGGTGAGAAAAAAAGTTGAAGCAGCTTTTATTTTGGGCTTTTTTTTCCTTATCCTGTAGTTATACCATGTATTAACCCTTGTTTTTTTTTGGTTTTTTTTCTTCATTTTTTCCATTTTCATTTATTTTTATCCCCCCTTTTTAGTGTTATAGAAGGCAGAATCAGTGGGCCAAAAGGCATGGTACTGCATACTTTCTAAAGTAATACTATAAAAAATAATCAAAGATAACTTTTAGATTATCTGTTTTGTTGTGACCCAGAAAAAATATAGTTTGAAGTGGATATTTTGTTTTACTTATTTTTCTTTACCAAATGTAAGAACATGGTAGAATGCGTCTCATCTTGAGTTTTTGAAACACCCGTGCTTATATTATAGCTTCAACTGTCAGGACTGATATGGAGAGAAGAAAGACCCCTGAAAGGAAAACGCATAAACTTTATGTTCTGTTCAGAGATGGCTTACACAGAACCATAAAAGTGACCTGGCCTCTATAAAAAAAAAAAGTGCTCTTCCAACATAAAAAAAAACAACAAAAAAACTAAATAGAAAAACACAAAAAATCCATAACAAAACAAAACAAAACAAAAAAAAAACAACTGATGTGCTCCTAGAGTCAGCTCAGTTAAAAACAGACTCTAATCATAGATAAGAGATCTGTTGGCTGCCAAACACACATTTTTAAAGAAAAGCTAAGAAAGAGAAAGAAATGTGTGACACATGTTGGCGTCATTTTTTTGTGTTTCTCAAGAGAAACACTTTTTTTTTCTTAGCAGAAGGCACTTCACCTTTTGTCTCCTCCCTCCTTGTGACTAGAGGTTTTCACTGAGACAGAGAGCTCCTCACTAGACTAGAGGAGGGCCGTCTTTCACTTATCTTCCTTTACAAGTTTCCCTGATAGTGATATAGTTGTTTGCAGCTTTTCCTAGCTGTGCCGCATATCTCTGAAAAATATCTCTATTTTCTGAATATACTGCAACCACATCTTTGGGCGGTCTTTTAAAAAGATGCATCATCTTGGTAATGATGAACCCTGACATATGTGAATGACAAATAAAAAGAGCAAAAGAGTTACAGTGACAGATGAGGAAAAATGTGTTGAAGAATGTTATTGCAGTGTACGAAATATCTCAAAAAATATTATAATGGCTTTTATCTCAGTAAGGTGTATTTTTGGTAGACGTATTACAACTAAATGATGATGTTTTTGATGTCTGGCAAGTTTACATGTGTGTGTATCTTACAATTTTGATCAAACAAATGGATGAAGTATTAGCCTTTTCCCTTAAGCTTTCTCTGTCATATCCAGTCTTTACCTTTACATGTACTTGAGTTAGTTTAAAGGAATCAAAACTATGGATGGGAAATATATATAGAACGCTGTTAGTAATTTAGTAACAACCTAGGATTTGAACAATGTAGGGATGCTGATATTGAAGACCTATGAAGCTACGTGTATATAGTAGAATATATACTCACCGGCAACTCAAATTACATACACCTTGCTGGCATTGGGTTGGACCCCCCTTTGTCTTCAGAACTGCCTTAATTCGTTGCACAGACGCCACCAGGTACTGGAAACATTTCTCAGAGATTTTTGGCATGACATTGTTGTAAACTTGCTGCAGATTGGTTGGCTGCACATCCACGAACCTCCCATTCCAAAACATCCCAAAGGTGCTTTGTGACATGACACATTATCCTGGTGAAAGCAGCCTTTAGAAGATGGACTTGTTAAGAGATGCTCTTCTGCATACCTTGATTGTAACAAATGGAAGAATTCACCTTTCTTCCCCATTCTGATGCTTGGTTTGATAGACTGTTTTGACCATGCCTATGTGCCTGAATGCACAAGTTTTTGATTGGCTGATTAGATATTTGTGTTAACAAGCAGATGTATCTGAGAAACTAGCCGGTGAGTGTGTATCTCACTGTATACATACATTTATAATGGGGTGTAACAACTCTGTGACCAAGACCAAAATTGCAATACAAATATCAGTATTGCATCTTGGCTCAGTCTTCCCATGCTGTGATACCCATGAAGAGCTGTTAATGCCTAGTTAAAGCAATGCATAGTTACAGTAACAAAAGCTGTAATGTTTTAAAGGCTGTTTAGAATAATAGAATGAAATCTTTGTTCATGATCCAATCATGATAAAGTTAATAGGCCTGTGTTAAAAAATGTTTTCTTTTTTGTTTTTCATCCCCTGAAAAAAGGAACTGAGGCCAAAAAACTGACGTTTGAACTAAACTGTGGTCTCAACGAATTGTTACACCCCTAGCAAAACTGCTCTGCTGTGATAAAATCTTCTGTCCAAGATCAGTTATCTTGAATGTCTTGAAGTTCTAACCATTCATTACTAGTCCTTAAAAACCCAAAGCCCAAAGGTCACCTAAACCTTAAAGTCATATAGGTGCTCATTATCTTTCCATTTAATTTAAACTGTAGTCATTCCCTTTAATGTAATTATTGTGCCTTGATGGGTCATGCTAACTCTGCACTCTGTCCCTCTTTTGTAAAGATTCTAGAAATGGTGAGAATTTGGGAAAAAGTTTTTGCACACTTGTAGCCTAAAAAAAAAAAAAATCCCTCTGAGGTCTAAGTTGACCCCAAACCTAACCCCTAACACTAACCCTAACCAGAGACAAAGAAAAATACTTTTAAAAAAAGTTAGTGGCTTTTGATGTATGTCAGTTAGAATCAACAGAATTAAAAGTTGCATTTTCTGATAGCACTGAGTCATCAGTATTTATTATTTAGTCCTAGGAGGGGTGACTTACACATGTGCAGTAATTAAGCACTTCTATCATCCGTACTTACCTCATACGTCACACAGCCACAGGAACACTAGTGTTATTGACATTTGAACAGCAACCATAAACTGGGAGTTAGTCAGAGTGGCCTGTTGCTAGCTAAACTTTTACAAAGACCGAAAACCACATTACACAATCAGAAAAACAATTTAAAAAATGTCTAATTTAATGATGCAAAGTTATATTTTGTACTTGCCATTGTAGCAAGAGGCAGAAGTTCATTGCTAACATGACCCATACAGCAATAACGACCACATCAATGGGAAATACAGGTTTAGATCAATTGGGATTATTCTTAATCTTCTCATCGGTGACGATGCCCAACCTTAATACTGAACCCTAACACTATATTTTGGTGAACCTTTATTTTTATTTTTTTTGCAAAAAATGTAAATAGCCTTTGATGTGTTTCAGTTAGCATGATTATTTCTTTCTCCTCTTGATTTGCAAGACTTGGCAGAACATTTTCTTTTAAATGTTAGATTTCCTTTAGCATAGGGTTAGGGTTAGGGTTAGTGTCGTCACCGGTAACAACCTCATAAGGTTAAATGGTCTTTCTGTGGCCTGACCAACACTGACAAATATGCATGTTCATATCTTTGCTAGTTAATTTTATTGGTGAATCTCATTTCAGCGAAAGAGCACCTGGTAACTCTGCCTTTTTAGCAGTCACTGTGCTACATGGGAACCCAAACACACAGAAAAAAAAGGAAAAAACATAGCACATAAAAAATGGAAAGTCAAACACATATTGCTGCTTTTAGCTACGGTTGCAGATGGATGACAACTGTAGACCACTAGAACATTTCAATTTTTTTTCTATCTGCAAGATGGACAGCCAGCTGAAAAAGTGCATGAAACAAACCGACAAAGTGTTCATCGGCCCCAGTACCACTCCCTCTGTACTCCTTCCTTTCCTCCTCCTCTTTCAGCTGCTTCGTAGAGTCAAAGGAAAAGGGTCTGAAAATATAGTGATCTATCTGGAGGAAGGCAGTCACCGAACCTCTGTGCTTTGACATTCAAAGCAAGAGGGCGGACATGTGTTTGACTGCAGGACTCGAGGTATCGCTTATGCTCATATATTTGTTTTGTTTTTTGTCATTTGATATATTATTTTCTGTTTGTATAAAACAGGACCTCGAAAAAAAACAACACAACACATCACCTCATTTTTATGTTTTTGTTTTTTTTGTTTTACCAAAACCTCGGGAGAAGAAACTATGTTTTTGCACAATTGCTTGTTGAAGAATGCTACAAGTGCTTTTCGTTTAATACTGTAGGATATAAAAGCCCGACAATGAGCAGCTGATGGACCCTGTTATTTACACAGGTGGAGGGGTTCAAGGTCCAGCAACTTTACTGCCTTCGGGTGGAAACACATTGGTCAGGCGTTAAAGTTGCGTACATTATTGCTTCAACCTCTTTAGACTTTTGCTCTTCTCCGTGCACCTTGATAATTAGGTAAAATTGTGCCAGAAACCTCTACTCTGTAGTTTCCATTTACACAGGTTAACCCTTACCCCTCCTTTCAGAAGGTATAAGAAGCTGAAAAATTTGGAATCACTGCAATGTGTAGAAAAGCGTCCCCGCACAGTCTGACTGTTTAACTTCATCCCTAAAAATTGTCTTTGTATAATCCAAATTTCAAACTAAATTGGAGCAGGTTTTACACTTAATTAGAATCCCATTGGAAAGTCATTTTTTGATAATGATGATAATGGCTCTTGCAAAATGATCAGACGTCTGATCCTAAATTCATTAGCTGTCAGCATCTTTCTGAGAATTTATCATATTAAAGAAAAGGTAAAACTGGTCTTTATTATGATCTCAAAAAAGGTGGTTTTATAAGAACCCTTTTGGGTTAAGCCAAACTTGTAGCAATCAAATTGAGCATTTATATATTTTTGTAACAAATAGTCATTTAGTCTTGAAAAAGCTTTTGGCATGCTTTTAGTTTGTCCTCCCTGGGTTTCTGTGAGCTAATCTGAATTCTAGCACTTTCAACCTTTTAAAAAAAAGAGTATTTTTTTCTTTAAGATTTTCAGCTTATGTGTTCATATGTTTTTAATTTTGTATTGATCCTGTATATGTATGTGCCATTAGTTTGATGTGTAGACTTTATCAACTTGTGTATTTCTCTTTTCCAAAAGGATAACAGTATTTTTGATATACCTTTCACTAATATCCTTCTACATAAAAGACCTCTGCCCTTTTTACTTTTTTGTTCGTTTTGGGTTACCAGCTTTGCCTTCTCTCACGTGATTTTTAATCAAACTCTACAGCCAAGTGTTTGAAGACAACAACCACAAACCAACCACAGCCTGCCACTGAAAGCCTGTTGTAAGAGACCTGCCATTTTTAGACCATGTAACCAAACAAAAGTAAAGTCCAGAGCGACCCCACAACATAGATTTTAAAGCTTACCATTGTGGTCACAGGACTGATTGTCTCTGCCAAAAGGAACAACTTTGTGAGCAGCAGTGAAGTTGACTCTCAAAAATGGATTTAAATTAATGTTACTAAATTCAGTTTCAAGCACCTGAAAAGAATAATTGTTTCTTTTTAGATATTTTAAGCAAACTGGACATGTGGTGAGGGCTTACTTGTAGCTGTTAAAATTCAGATTTCATGTCTATCTTACCACCTGATTTGTACGGAAGCTCATTTGTGCCAAGAAGTGAACTAATAATAAAAATAATTCTAATAATAATACAGGTAGTTAGTCAAGTGAAAATAAGATATTATACTAAGTGTGATAAAGTGAGATAGCTATTAAAATACTATTAAAATCATTCCATCATCATTCCACACAGGAATGTTACAAAGTTCCAGGATCTGGTCTGTAACAGACCTACACATTCAGCAGGACAAGCTGCAGAAACAAATATGATTTAACATCCATAAATATGTGTAGAGAACTTGTGTGTGAATAATAGTAGTGGGAAAAGGACCTGAAAATGGCTAAAGACAAAGCATAGCCTAACAGACCTACCTATCCATTGTTTCCATTTTTGTAGTGGTTTCCAAAGTAGATCTGTATGTTGGTGTTAATGTGGTCATTTCATCTTGATTTAAAATGATCAGGCTGCTCATAGAGTTTTCAAAATATTTTGAACAATGTCATGTTGACTAAAAACGTGAATTTTCGACTGAAACAGGAAGTCTTTGTACAGCATATGTACTGAGCCATGTTTTTAGGTCGTATTTCTTTGCATTTTGCTGTGTACTGCCAACAGTCACAGATCTGAACAAAACTCAAACTGTGTTAATTATATGTTCCTCTTCATGCTCTAGTCTATTGTAGATGTACATATTACTATACATCGGCGTGATCTCTGTCCTGATCTCTGTCTAAATAAATAAATACATCTGGGTGAATTCCCAGATGATTAAACATGCAACTATTTTAGTAATTTAAAAAAAAGCACAAAAATAATACATCTGCTAAAATGAGTTTTGTTTCAGGCTCTATGAACTCTGTCCTGCTTGATCATAATTTATCATTATTTACGTAAAGTGAAAAGTATAAAAGTTTTGACTAACGTTTCCTAATTTAGACTGTAATAACACAACTACAAGGGGATTTTTAATTAAAACAATATTTCATAATTTCAATTTACAATTGTTTTTTTTGGCAGAAATGAGCTTCTGTAATTTGAGCTGATGTCCATATCATATCAATCCTATTCTGAAACAATTGCAGTGTTGTTCTGCTACTCTGCTTGGTTGTAGCTCCATTACCTCGACCTGCACCTACTAGGGATGCACTTATTCTCATCTTTTCTTCTTAACTAGTAGGTGCAGCACACACACACATTTTAAGGGAATTTATATATCAGTTTAAATCTGAGAAAACTGATTAGATTTTTAATGAGGCTCTCTCTTTGTTGCCCTCTCTTTTGTTTCGCTGTTAATGAGAAACTGGGTACTGTCTGATGCAGGCAACATCCACAAGTAGTTTTATATATTTCTAGCTTAACGGAAGTCTTGCATTCCAACCTCTTTGTGTATCTTGTTTAGTGACATAGCCCATTTTATTTTTATCACTTGCTATTACAGCCACCTCTGAAATAACCAAGATTTTTTTTAAAAAAGAAGAAGGTGAAAATAGAGTTTTTGCATCCACGTACACTATATTATATAGCATCAACTACAGGGAGAGTTCTATTAATGATGTGCTTTGGATAAGACAGACAATGCGAGGTCTTGCTTTTTTTTGTTACATATCTCACATGCAATCAGTTGCTGCAATGTTAAAGTGACAGATTTGTATATTGGTTGATCCAAAGAGATGATGAACACAACAACAGAACTATTGACTTATTGTACAGTACAGTCTATCTTTGAGTTGTCATGTGTTATGTTGAAATGATTAAAAGAAAAACCAGTGGTTTCATAGCCTCTTGGCATTCTTTTTTTTTTCATCTGCAAAACACTAAACCACACTAAAACATGTCAAAAAATGATTCACATAAGATATTATCATAAGATCTCAGTACCTTTTGAGAATCTGGGATCTTTAGCAGTGTAGGAAATTATTTTTTAGTATATCAACTTAAATCAGCGGTGTCCAACTCCAGGCCTTGAGGGCCGGTGTCCTGCAGGTTTTAGATGTGTCCTTGATCCAACACAGCTGATTTAAAGGCTAAATGACCTCCTCAACATGTCTTGAGGTTCTCCAGAGGCCTGGTAACGAACTAATCATGTGATTCAGGTGTGTTGACCCAGGGTGATATCTGAAACCTGCAGGATGCCGGCCCTTGAGGCCTGGAGTTGGACAACCCTGACTTAGATGTTTTAAGGTGATTATGGGACTTTCTTGAGAAGAGAGGATTTTGATCGTTCTCCTATGAAGGACAACACAATCTAACAATCAGAAAACAGAATAAGTTGTTAAATCATTTTTTAAAAGTCATTTTTATTTAGGATATTTTTTTCCTGAACTCTGTATTCTTGGGATTATTGTTTATTTTCTCTCGGCAGGAATAAGAATGCTTTACCGCTTGACCCGATCTACGCGATATATTCAAATCTGAAACATATTTATTTCTTTATATCATATTTCTGTTTTCAACATGCATTAAGATTTTTTTTACTCTGTATCAGACTGAAAGATAAGTAATATTGCACATCATTAGTAGCAGAAATTTTAAACAGATTTGAGAGCAGAGAAGTAGTGTAGAGAAACAGTTTTCCTGTTTCGGAATATGCATGGAGTGGAACAGGGAGAACCTGGCTGGATAGGCTTTATTAGCCATGCCGATGCTGTTTCTTGTAATGAGAAATGGGTTGAGGTTTGACCACAGTTAGGATGTTGTTTATTTAATTTTATCATGAGAGAATACCAAATTACGAACATGAGTACATAGATGTGATGATTATTGACAGTAAATTACAAATTTCTCTTATCTATGCAAATTTTTATTTTTTTAAGTAAGAAACTTACTGCTTTGCTAAAAATAGCTTAAAACAGTATCTCAGAGTATTTCCTTTCTATATGACTTGTTCCACAGTGAGTCGAAACCTCATACAGGACCAGAGTCTGGATTATGTCTTAGAGAGCTATACAAGTGCGCCTGCATGCATAACTGAGTGTCAAGACCATCCTAATTATAGTACCAAGGAGCTAACCTATACTTACATCAACTGAACTGAATCTAACACATGTACTCACGGGCTGCCAACTGTGCCATAATTCAGGAATAGAAACTCTTCTGGTTTTGTAGAAGGGTTTGTAAATAGGATTTGAGACACCACAGCATAAACTTTGTCATGTGACCACAGGTTTCCACACAGTGAACAATTATGGAAGGACAAATCAGGAATTAACAACTTAAAAGCCATACACAGCAGGCATCTCACAAAAAATTAGGCCAATAGTGTGAAACAGTACTGCTCTATTGGTGGGGAAAACCAAGAGCTGGAAGATGAACACTTTGTAGTTGAAACATTGCACTGATAGAAATGTTTTATAGAGGACATAGTGAAATAAGTAGTGGGAAAAAGCGAAGGGAAAACTACAGAAATAACAATAATCATATAAATATAAGAATTAAAAAGGTAAATGCTTAAGGAAGCAAAATGACACTGGAAATTGGATTTTCTTAAATTTAAAAAATGAATGCCTGCATTTATTGACCACTGTGCTTGGTGCATTTGAATTTCCTCGCTCTCTCTGATTGGTAGATCCTTGAGATGTTTTGTTTTTGCTTTGTTTTTTTCTAAGAATAATGGCTCGATGAGATTATATGATCCAGGCTGAAATAGAAAACCCACAAATTTTTAGCCCTTCTAAATCAATCTATTCATCCCTGATTGTGATTTTGAAGATGGAGTGTTGAAACAGCCTCTTTCTCACACAGGCAGACAGCCAACAGTCCTAGACACTGAAAGTCATGTATTGCAGTCTACATGACTATCATTAGACTGGGGGACTTTTGTTCATATGCACTGCTCAAAAACAAATAAAAAAAAAGAGCAGTGGTGTGACATAGCAGGTTAGCCCATTTTACTGAAATGTGCTTGTTTGCATGAATGACAGCATCAGCGCACGCTTATAATGAGATGATAATGTCATGGGGGATCCCCTCCCTAATCTGGAACCAAGTACTACAGAGGTCCTGGACAGTCTAAGATGCAACCTGGTGGTGTTGGATTTTTCTTGGATTTAGGTCAAGCGAGCACAGTTAGTGGTATCAATTGCATCATCCTCCAGGAATTGCCCGCATACTCTCACCACATGAGCTGGGCATTGCTTTGCACTCAGAGGAACCCAGAAACCCCATGCGCCAGAGAAGGGTCTGGCAATAAGTCCAAGGATTTCATCCTGATAGCTAATGGTAGTCAGGGTGCTGTTGCCTAGCCTGTAGAGGTTCCTCTGTGAATATGCCTCCCCAGACCACCACTGACCCACCACCAAACTGGTCAAGCTGAATAATATTACAGGCAGCTTGTTCACAGCTTCTTCAGAACCTGTCACTTCTGTCATATGCGCTCAGGCTGAAGGTACTCTAATATATGAAAAACATAGGGCTTTTCATAGCCAATTCTCATTTTCTGTGGCAAGTGCCAGTGCCTTTAGCCCTCAGTGAGCACAGGGCTCATTAGACAACGTTGAACCCTTAGGACAGCTTCATGATGAAGTCTGTTTATGATTGTTTAGTCACAGACAGTGTCACCAGTGACCTCATGGAGGTCATGTTGTAGGACTTTGGCAGTGCTCCCTTTCTTCACTGCACAAAGGAGCAGAGCGGAGCAGTCCTGCAGATGGATTAAGGACTTCTTCGGCCTTGTTTCAACTGCCTGGTACTCATTTTGTGTGGAATGAACTCTGGGTGTTAGCTTTATGGAAATTAGTTTTAATTGATCATTTTGCTGGTTTTTGCCCTAGACTGTACATTAAAGATTGATATTGCCCACTGATTTCTGGACACTGCATTTTCATTGCTACCATTTATCAGAGTGCAAAGTGAACAATAGGTAATGCAAGCTAACTTAGTTACCAATGTTCAGTTCAGCAAGCCTTGTCTTGTGAAAATGAGACATAGCAGAAACTTATTAGCTAAAGCCTCCTGTGTTAGGACCTATCTGTAGTATCAAGATATTAGAGTTTTATAATAATCACAGTTGTTATGAAGGAAGAAACTATCAACAGAGATAATAATTATATTTTGTGACAGGGAACAACCTGAAATAAAGTTGTGCTGCCTTTGTGGACAGGATGTGTCATTGTAATATCATTGTAACGCACCATTAAGCATGTTCCAAAAACACAGGAAGCTAACTTTCATATTCAACTTGTCATCACTTTATTGTTTTGTCGTGGTACATTTTGTAATTGGACATTCTGTAAAAGAAACAAAGAGAAAAATAACAAACAAGTTTCTTTAAAAGTCATCAAGAGCATCATGCTTTTTGGCTAAAACGATGACAGGAATCATTACAGAGAGCGCCACAAACAGCAAAATGCAACAAATAGAAAGCTGTTTTCTTTTATTTACATTGTAAAACCTTCAATCATACATGCATGACTCGGCCTCTTAAAAGCAAGTCTGTAAAAAATCTCCCCTGGTGTGTGCACTTGCAGGAGAGGAGTGTCTGTCCTTATATTAGACAGCAGTCAGGTATCAGAGCTCTGAAACTCTGGCACAACACAGGGTGGTTCAGCAAATAAAGGATGAAAATAAAAAGTAATGATCCTGTCATTTATCCTGTCAACTGAGGGATCCTTGGGGCTTTGATTAGTTGTTTCACATAGCAAGTGGCAGGGGGAAACTTCAAATGATTTTGCCTTCTCGGTCTCTTTAAGTGGCTTGTCTGTAGCTTGAGTGCTGATGATAATGAAGGAGACCATGAGGATGAGTTAGCCATTCTTTCCTCTTGCCCTGAAGAATCAGGGTATATCTAGGCAAATATCTCATCTGTACTTTTGTGCAAAAGTGAAGCATTTCAATAACCCTACTAAATCTGTCAAGGGTGTAACAAATACAAGTGTACTAAATATTACCTTACATGCTGTGTAGTTTATAGTTTGAGTTTCTCATAAATCTGCGAGGTACTTCTTTTTGTTTTGCTTGATTAAAAAAAGGCCTTGGCCTGAGACATCCAGTCCTAATTGAAATATACTGCAAATATATTTTTCTTTAAAACCACACCACATACAGTCTGATAACCTGGCATTCTGCAGACACCATCCATTGTTTTCTACTTGAGATATGGATACTGCTTCAGATATACTGTATTAGTGATACTGATCTACACTTTTGTGCCGTCTTCCTGAGAAGAGTGATACCACACATCTACTGACATTTAGCACAAAAACTTATGTCTCTATGTAGTTAAGAAAGTATTGTTATCTGCTGGCTAGCTTAGCACATCATAAACACTAATATCTGTGTTCTAATGTCCCCAGTTTTACTTTCAAACTCAAAAGCAACACCTATCCTTATATAGTCCCATAATGCATTGGATTGTTGACATCACAATCTGAGCAAAGTTCCTGCTAGCAGCAGGTTAACTTAGCCTAGCATTAAGACCCATATATTAATACCCACATTAAACAGAAAAGCTTATGCTAGGTACCAGATAGCTTACCTTAGACCAAAAACTAATGTTTCTGTAGCAATCTACTGCTAGCAGCCAGTTAGTTTTCTCTAAATTAAACTAACCCTTGTGACCAGGTAGCTTAGCTTAGCAGAAAAGGATGACCAGGTAATCTCGCTGTACAGATGGTCACTACTCCTCGCCAGCAAAAGGCTGATTTATTGTGTACAGGTGCTGGAATACGTTGTTGAAGTTATACATAAAAACCACAGATGGTATAAAACATGGACATAGCTTCTGTGTAGCTTAGTTGCTCATTTCAAGTCATATTGACTAAAAAATGAAGTTGTTTTGTAAATCTCGAGACTCACAGGATTGACAGCCAATGAGCAAGGGGTTTCATGGTCAGCTATACCCCCCTTGTCACATCCAGTTATTTGAAACCAAGATGGCAATGATGAAAACGCCAAACTCGAGGGTTCAAAACACAACTTTAGAAACCAACAGATGATGTCAGAGTAGCCACTTCCACCTTTTACACTGTTTATAATATAAAATGGCCTTTGACAAACATTCAGATTTAAGAAATTTCATGGGACAAATTCATATCTTTTACCTTTAATTTGGCTAGCATTCAACTGAAATGCGGTATCTGGTTAGAGCTAATCTGCACAAAGTAACCTAGGCTGAAAAGTGAAGCTAGTGCTTTAGAATCTTAGACCTGCATTCTTTCTAATTTACCACCTGAAGGCACCTGTTGTTGCAAAGAGACTTTTGGTCCTACAGAACTCTGTAGATCTGCATCACTTGTTTCAGGTTATTTTGTATTCTGTAAAAATTGGGCGACTCAAACTGTCAGAAAGGTAGTCAATAAAACCCCCAGCATACGCGTATTGTCCATGACGTTGTTGATATTTTGACTGAATAACATGAAAAGTCAGACAAATTACTTCCCAACTAATGGGAACACATGGATGCAGGGTTATATGCCTTAAGACATAGCAAGAATGTCATCTTTCCTCTTTATGCCTACTGAAAATAACCTGTCACTAGCTCATATTTAACAAACAGTCATGTGAGTGGTATCAGTCTTCTTACCTAGCTTTTAACGGAAGCGAATAAGTTTATTTCTATTTGCTCAACTGGATTATTACATATTGCAATTTTGCTACTGTAAAATAAAATGGTTACCTAGATGAAGCCCTTGAGTTGAAGGTAAAGCATTTTTTAAAAATCAGGTTCCACCCAAAACTGCATGTTTTTTAAGCTGAAAAATACATATAATTTGAAAAGAAAGGGAAACACATGATCTGCAGCGACACAGACTGTACACATCTAATAAGAACCCTGTCAATTACATTCAAAAAACCCCAGGACCTCTAAGCTCCGATACCGGCCAGGTGATCTTGCTGGGCTTTCTAAACACATTAGATTATACAAACATACGTATGGTACATTAGGCTCAAAAATGAAAGAAAATAGGCATTCCGTACTAAAAATGGTCCTCTGAAACAACCTTTGCAATTTGCACCTTTTCCCCCCATTACTGCATAGTTCAGCAGGCTCAGGCACTGCTAAGGCTACACTGATGGCGTGGTTAACGAGCGGAAAAACATATTTGTGTTGTAGGCTTTTGAATATAAAATGGGTAGTTGGGCTCAAATATTCAAGTTCAGTCCCATTCTGAGCAGTTCTGCTTCATTTAGCGCAAATGGAGCAATATTTTGACATGAATAAGAAACCCAGTGTTTGGGAGGGAGAAGCTAATATTTGGATTACAATTGTGGTTAACATGGTCACACCAGGACATGGAAACTGAAGTAAAAAAAAACAATAGAAGATTTAATTTATCCATTTTTGTGTTACAATGTAGAACTTCCCAGGGTGGTTTCCATCCATGAGTTCAACACAACAAACAACAGAACCACAGAACGATCCTCAATCCTTTCCTGATCTGTAAAGTCTCTGAAAAGAAGGTCACGTCTGAAAACGGAGACAGCAGAAAGTGTAGAAACAGAATTTACGTGGGGAAACCAGAAGGAAGTAGCCTCCTGGGAGGCGCCCAATAGAAATCAAGACACAGATAAATCCCATGAAGACAAAAATAAAAACCTGGATAAGTTACAATAAAAAAAACACACACAAACACACACACAAAAAAAAGATAAAATGTGCAGAAACCCTTGTTTGACAAGCTTTGGCCCCCTGTCTTTGTGGAAAAAGGTGAAACAGCAGAGGACATTAATAGTCCCGGCAGAACAGAGATCCTCTAGGTGTCCTGGAAAGGAGGAGGGAGGCAGAAGCAAGGTGACAGCTGTTTTAGATCTGCCACCTTGCTTTTCTTTATTGTGAGGCCAGCAGTTGCGACTGATGCACTGTAGAAAGCATCCCTCTCATTCCTTCTGCACTCAAGTCAGTGCTTGTTGGACATGAAGAACATTTTTATATATATTTAGAATGTTACAAAAAAAAAAGAAAAGAAAAAAAATAAACAAAAAACAGCAGCACCAGCAATAACTAGTCGATTTTCACCGCAGCGTAGATTTTCCTGATGAACATGTAGGCGGCATAGAAGCCAATTGTGCCCGTTAAGAGCCAGAAAGACAAGACCATGAGGGCAGTGTAGCCAAAGTACAGAAGGGAGGGGATGAACTCCACAATGTCCAGCTAGGGAAGAAAGACAAAAGGAAGCAGTTTAAACATTCTGCACATTTCCATTTCTATTAAAGAGATATTCTTGCAATTTATCACTTGTATCTACAGTGCAGGGAACAAGATATTCTTGCCTAGAAAATAGAAAACGTCTATTGTTTCATGAAGGTTGTGTCGTTTGACTGTCTCCCTCCCCTCACCCCTAACTGGTTGTAACAGATGGCTGCCCCTCCCTGAGCCTGGTTCTGCTGGAGGTCTCTTCCTGATAAAAGGGAGTTTTTCTTTCCCACTGACACCAAGTGCTTGCTCATTCCAATATAATGCACCTACAGGTGACTGCTGTTGTGATTTGGTTCTGATTCTCTGAATTAAAGAGCCTGTGCTTGGGATATGAAAGGTTGTTTTTGTAGTAGTTGTAGATTTTAGTTGAAATTGCGTGAACCTTCCCCAAACCCTCTTCAATGCTCCCTTTTGAATATGCCTTCCAGCACCCCATAACATGCTCTGAACTCCCCACGGCAGGTTGCCATTTCCAGAGTTCATTTTGCTGGCCATGATCTTGTTTTCCAGCATTGTTGGAAGTATTATAGAGGAAACACAGAACCTGCAACAACAAAGATGGTGGTAGAAGTCTAACTGGAAGTTAGACTTGTGCTAGTACTGGCACTAGCTGATTACCTGCCATTTCCTATGATAAGGGCAGCTGGCTCCACTGAGCTGGTAAACTCTTAACCATAAACTGTGACTGGTTCTCAGTGAAATCCAGCTCAACCCTCTCAACCAAAAATGTTCTTCTATCTTTCAAAACTCAAGTGTCCAAAATATCAATCTTTGAAGTTACAGACCAGAAATCCACAAACCAATCAGAGACTAAATATTATGTTTGTTTATACAGTCCATGTCTGTACGTTAAAAGAAAACAAAAAACTAGGTCCAACAAAATAACATTTTTACATATGAGTGAGTCGATGGTGGAAATCTTCAAAATTAAATTTAATTCTGCCATCTTTCAATTCAGGTATTAGGCAGGCTTTGTCAACACTGATGACTCTTCAGGCATTGACAACAGCATGGCTAAGAACAGTGCTTTCTTTAGAGTTTATTGTGGGAGTGTCTCAAACAACCTTGTGCTTTTTACCTTGTTGACAAAGTAGAAAACGGCGTAAACAAGGACATAGAAAGCCGAGCCTCCTGAAACCAGGAAAGTTCTCCACCACCACCGGTAATCCTGACAGTGACGAAGAGAGAGACAAGGCTGTGCATAAGTTCTTGCTCATATAATACAGATATGTGCCACACAGGTGAAAAACATAACCAACAATGTGTGAGTGATGTGTGTATGTCAAGTAAAAACCTGGCAGCCAGAGACAATAGTATGCAATTAATGAGCTTACCTCTGCACAGAGCTGGAAATAAACCATCACAATGCTGATCTGAGAGCAGGACACCACCAAAATGATGAAGACCAGAAAAAGGAAGCCAAAGAGGTAATAAAACTGGTTCTCCCAGATGGCCTGGAGGTGGATGGACACACATACACACATTGATTCTAGCATTATTGAGGAGGATTACACATCAGTTACATATCCTCTAAATAGAAAATAGATACTGTGTTATTTCTGAAAACTGTGTACCGTATTTTCCGCACTATAAGGCGCACTTAAAATCCTTTAATTTTCTCAAAAATCGGCAGTGCGCCTTATAATCTGGTGCGCCTTATCTATGAATTCTGGCTGTGTTTACTGACCTCAAACCGATTTTATGTGGTACACGGCGCTCAAAAATCTGTCAAAAACTGTTTTAGTAGGACTTTGCTAAGCTACAAAGCCGCACTGCTTGATGGATTGTCTGTGCGTTATGGCTACCGTAGTCAGGAGCCTCGCGACTCATAGTAATCTGGGTCCAAAACTCCGTCCGCTTTTTTCCACTTGATAAAAGTTCCTGATGTTTTTTTTGACAAATGCAATCGCATGGAAAATTGCTGTAAATAGACCAAACTTCAGTAGGGGAGAACAACTGAGATAATCCAGCCACAATATGAGGTTAGTCATTAATGTAAGATAAGATAACCTTTATCAGTCCCACATGTGGGAAATTTGTTTTGTTACAGCAGAAAGTGGACAGTTACAAGTTACATAGCAAAAATTAGAAAAACACTGGAACAACCTATACTGTTGTTCCAGTGTTTATAGAGCAGCATACCAGAGAATTCAACATTAATCAATCAATGATACGGAAGTGGAGGAAGCAAGAGGAATGAGTTGAGTAAAGTTTGACTTATCTGACTGTTTTGTTTCGTTTAATATGCCTTATAATCCGGTGCGCCTTATGTATGAAAACAGAGCCGTTTGTCGAAAGTGCGCCTTATAATCCGGTGCGCCTTATGGTCCGAAAAATACGGTAATAGCATTGAAAGATGAGGAGCTCGGACATGCAACGGTGCACATGTACTTACACTGAAGATGAAGAAGAGCTCAATGAACATGGCACCAAACGGCAGGATCCCAGCCATCAGGATGCTAACGGAAAGAAGAGGAAAGATTGAATCATAACTTGCGTTTAAGCAAACCATTAGCCATCGGAGCACCTAAGAATGCGAGATAGACTCAACTCTTACCCGACAAACTTGTTCATGTACCAGCGCTGCTCTGGGACCTGCCGAGGGATCTGGTTGGTGCGTACAGGGTTATCATACGGTTGTTTGCGGAAGCCAAAGTAGTAGCCAAGATAGACCAAGGGCATGGAAATGCCAAACCACATGCACAGTAGGGCCAACATTGTAGTGAATGGGACCTGAAGTGAGAGAAGACATAAGGAACACAAGAAGAATTATTCAGAAATTCAATTCGATTTTATTTACATAGCGCCAAATCACAACAAAGGTCGCCTGAAGGTGCTTTATATATGGTAAGAAAAAGACCTACAGACCATACAGAGATGATGTCAAGATGTTTAAGAATCCATGTGAGAGTTCAGTTAATCTTTAAAGTTAAACCACACCTACAGCACAGATGCTTTATTCTGTGACAAATAAGAAGACACTTCATAGGATAGTATACTTTCGCCGTGGATGCTTCCTTTAACAGTTTTACCAGCCAAAATTCCCTGCAATTGTGTTCCTACCCAACTTTAGTTTCCATTGCATCCAATCATGGTTTCCAGTTGATGTGAGTCACATTAAACCATTCTTTGGTGTCTCATCCACTCAAATACCTGTCCTTCCAGATTAGTGCCTTATTAGACCCAGACTGTACACTACATTGACTTGCTACACCATCTGGTGGTACAAATTGGTATTACAGGCAAATATGGTCCAATTCCATTTTTACTCGAGGTGGTATGGCTTCAAAACACAATAACCAACACAAAGATGCTTTCAACAAAAAGTTGTTGTTCCAATTAAAACTTTAGTTAATCTCAGAAGGGCATAAACACACAGTATCAAATTTTACAATAAAAAAATGATGGAAAATCAATGATATTGGTGACACCTATCATCCCCAAGTTAGACTTTTCTGTGTTAGAGTGGCGGGAAGATAAAGAATATAAAAGTGAGTAAAGTGACTGTTTGAGATATAAAACAAACACACTCACTTTAAACATGTAACTTTTATGTGTAATAAGGTGATTTCATTCTAAATCTCTCTTCATGACCCTCATTTAGCTTTTTTTTCCCCCAAAGGTCATCTGAGTTTTTCCATAGCCCAGTTTGTATTAATAATGATATTCATATCATTCATCAAATCATATTACCAGCTTGATGATTGTCACAAAATAATTTTTATTTCAGGTTAGCTCAGATAGATTGGGTCATAACAGGCCTGAACAAAGAAGGAGGAAAGCATATTTAGCAATATGTTCCTGTCTTTAGAAATCCCCCTTGGTGGTTCTCGTTTATATGACCTCTGTGAAATAACATTATAACAACACATGGGGTAAAGTAAGATGTGCAATCTGCTGAACACTGTACTGGAAGACGTCTGCCATCACTGTTAATGTGCATGCTGATACTATTCTGTTGAAATGCCTTTGCGTCTTTCCTTCATCTTATGACATTTTCCACCAAGCCTTAGTTTGGCAAAGGAGGCAGGAGGTTTTTTCGACTATTCTGCCGTACCCTGAGTCTTGGTGCAGCCTCTCAGTTCATCCTCTTCATCTCAAAACAGCTTCCTGTTAACTGGCTGCACCTCATAATCGATATAAGTAAAGTTTGGATCAGCAGGAATATCCAAGAGCAAGGAAAAAACTGCCTGACACAGAGGATTTAGATCTTTTGGCTCACATGGATTACTTGTACATACACTGATTTAATTATCTGAAACTCTGGCCATGTTATTTTGAGCATCTAAAACTGGAACAGTATAAAAGCATAGCATATCCAGTAAAATGTGTTAAAAAGTTAATTAAGGATAAACGATTCTTCTTTTAAACAGAATGTGAAAGCAGGGCTCGCAAAATTTCAAAATCCTTGGTAGCCCTTCGGGCAGGCACTCTTTGGTTTTTGGTAGCCCAAAATAAATTTAAGTAGCCCGAATAAAAAAATATTATTTTTATTGTATAACATATTAAAGGAAACAAAACATCAATCAAAACATTCTTAAAACACAAATTACAACAACTGTATAAACATTACAATCAACTCAAATATCTGGTTCTAATTAAACAGAAATTTCTGTGAACTTGTTAGAACTGTGTAGAACATGAATTAGTCTGTGTCAGATCCTGAATCTGAAATTTCCACTGAAGTCACGGATGAGAAAATGCCACTCGACGTTGAGGGCATAGCATCTCCTTCATCAGCTTTCTCTTCCTGTGCATTGCCCTCCATTTTACTACTCTTTGTTCTTGTCGGGGTTTTATGATCCAGGTGTCTTGAACCTTTTCCAGAAAACATCCAGAAACGAATCGACTTGTCAGGGCAAAAAGATTCAACTGTTTCCCCATTAATGGAGAGTTGCATGCAGTCATTCAGTGTTTCAGGGTGTAGAGAGGTACGATGTGTTGTGTTCACTCGGTTCATGCAAGAAAATCCTCTCTTGCAGATGACTGTTGATGGACTAAGTGTCAGCATTAATTTCACCAGCAACAAGATATGAGAGAGGTGTTCTGGATTCTCAGAGAGGAGATCTCTGTACAAGCAATCTACTTTGCGACCCCGGCGTTCTGCAAGCCACATTTTTAGATCCATCCATTCTTGTGGAATTTTCTCTTTCTCTTCTGCATCTAGCAAACAGGCAAATTGTGTGACAAGATAATCCACCTCTTCATCCCCATAATTTGCTAGTTCTTCTCTGGGGTAGGGAAGAGTGGAAGGGTCAAAAACCTTGAAACAAGAGAGAGGCTTTTCATGGAGATTTTTAAATCTGTTGTCCATGTACTTCACTGTGTTGTCAATAATCTTCTGGATCTCTGCACCAAAGGTGTCTTTGTCTGTTCCCTCACCTCTTCTAGCAGGTCGCTTACTTTTTGTTAGCTGAGTTCCACAGTAGCAAATGCTACCATCCTGGTTCGCTGTGAACTTTGTGTCCAAGGTTTTCTGGTATTCTCCTGGTTTTGTTTTTAGGCTGAGTAAGCGTGATGTTGTGCTCTCAACTAACTGATTTATTCGTGTGATGTTTAGGTTATCATGCTGAAAATCAGTACAGCACTTGGATAAGATGGTACTGTAGTCCAACATGAAATGCAGGAAGTGAACAAATTTCTCAGTCTTCATCTCCTGCACCACCCCCTTAGCCTTGGCTGCATCCTCGGCTTTGACATCACTTCCTTCTGCCATGTTCTCCATATGAACAACAGTGGGAGTGTAATTTTTTTCCACAGCCTTTAGACATCTCAGCTGGCTTGGAAGCCACCGTGTGTCTTCAGGCCACTGAAATGTGCCAGCTTCTCATTTAGCAGTTCACTTATTTCTGTCAGCTCTCTTCGCTTCTTTGGGGAATAGTAGTACATCTTAAAGATGGTTTTCAGTGTATCTTCAAATTTCACCAGGTACTCACAGCCTTTCACGCTATCCAGCACGGCTAGCTCTAGTTTGTGTGCCACACAGTGGATTGTTATGATGTGGGGTATCCTCTGTTTCAGTCTCCCAGCTACTCCTGTTTTCTCACCCATCATCACTGCAGCACCATCAAAATTTGCACAAACTACTTTCTTTTTCCATGTGCCTTCTCTGATACCCATGGTGTTCACTGCTTCATCAATAGCCTCTAAAATACCTGCAGCATTTGCACTCTTGACTGGCTGACATTTGATCATGTATGTGGATATGTCACCATTATCCCTCACATACCTGATGTGAACCAGCTCCTGTTCTATTATACCAGTGTCTGTACTGCCATCTGCAAGAATAGATAAGAACCTGCTCTCTTGAATTTCCTTTTCAATCTGGTCTCTTGAAGTTTGTGCTATTGCTCCAATAAACTCTCTGCAAGCATGGTCATTGAGGTAAGTGGAACCAAGATCTAGGCCATTTGCTTTCTGAAGTTTGCAAAGACTGCTAAATTTTGCCAGTGGTAGTTCACTCTTTGCCACATAGTACGCAGTTCTAAACAACTTTTTCAGGACTTCTTGTTGTGCTTGGTTTATTTTTAGTATGGTTTTTGCGATTGGTGTTTGTTCTGGGACAGATGCTGCTGACTGAGCACCAATGCATTTCTTGTGATGCAGAGATTTCACTCATGAGTTCTGATGGGGTCTTTCCTAAAATTACTAGTCCCAGTAACAAAGGCGCTTGTCGACTCAGAAATCGAGGGAAACTCACGACACACCCGGCAGAACATCATGTTATTTACCTTGTCATATTCCAGCCACAGAAATTCTTTTGTCCATGAAACCAAAAAACTGCGCTTTCTTTTTGCCTCGTAGTCTGATTTGTCGTAACTTTTCCGCCTTGTGGTAAGCCTTTCTTTGCCTGTCCCTTCTTCATCCTGACCTGTCTTTTTTGGCTCAGCAGAACTAAAATACCTGCGTAAATCCATCTGTTTTTACACATGCCAGCGATTTATTATTATTATTATTTTTAATTCTCTGCGCAATCAACCTCTAGCACGTTTAAGCTTGCCACGTTTGAAAAGTAAGCTAGTGAGTGATGTTGTGTCCTGTCTGACTATACCATATTGCACCACTAGAGGGTGGTGTTGTGAAATAAGAGGACAGTGCAGTCGGGAAATTGTAGAGTTAGAATATAGTTAAGACGGCTAACTGATAACTCGATGTGTCTCCCTGTTACCTCTACGATCTAAAGTTATGTGCTGCATTTATTAAAGAGCACTGTTCTTTGATGAGGACTGGTTTATTACCTGTCGCTGCTACAAATGATAACAGGATTGCAGAGGAATTGGTGCGCAATTAATCATCACTCACCAATCAGTACTGCCACTCTCTATACACAGTTTGCGCGATCGCAAAGTGAAACTGAAGGTAAAAAACAAGCACAAATTCAAACGCGATTTCAATATGGCACATATTGACAGAGGCTCATCGATGCCAATGACATAATTACTCAGCTACATTTGCAAAAGAAAGCAAAGGCATTGACATATATTTTTACTTCCTATGATAGCCCGATGGGCAGGGCTGAGATAGATTCTGGTAGCCCGACTGGAAATATCGCTAGCCCCGGGACGTCGGGCTAGCGATTTTGCGAGCCCTGTGAAAGCATAGCTGACACACACATTTTTGAATGTGTGACTCTCAAGTCATGGCACTCACCGCTCCAGACGAGTGTTCTCCCCAGATAAAACAGTTGAGGATGAAGCAGATCCCAAAAACCACAGCAGGATACAAAGTTGCTGTCTGCATGGCAAATACAACAACAACAGTCTAAGCCTCACTGCTCACATCAACACTTTTACGCATACACGCATTACACATATACAAATATACATACACACACACACATATATATATACATATATATACATATATATACATATATATACACATATATATATACATACATATACATATATATACATATATATATACATACATATATATACATATATATATACATACATATATATATATACAGTGGGGCAAAAAAGTATTTAGTCAGCCACCGATTGTGCAAGTTCCCCCACTTAAAATGATGACAGAGGTCAGTAATTTGCACCAGAGGTACACTTCAACTGTGAGAGACAGAATGTGAAAAAAAAATCCATGAATTCACATGGTAGGATTTGTAAAGAATTTATTCGTAAATCAGGGTGGAAAATAAGTATTTGGTCAATAACAAAAATACAACTCAATACTTTGTAACATAACCTTTGTTGGCAATAACAGAGGTCAAACGTTTACTATAGGTCTTTACCAGGTTTGCACACACAGTAGCTGGTATTTTGGCCCATTCCTCCATGCAGATCTTCTCAAGAGCAGTGATGTTTTGGGGCTGTCGCCGAGCAACACGGACTTTCAACTCCCGCCACAGATTTTCTATGGGGTTGAGGTCTGGAGACTGGCTAGGCCACTCCAGGACTTTCAAATGCTTCTTACGGAGCCACTCCTTTGTTGCCCGGGCGGTGTGTTTTGGATCATTGTCATGTTGGAAGACCCAGCCTCGTTTCATCTTCAAAGTTCTCACTGATGGAAGGAGGTTTTGGCTCAAAATCTCACGATACTTGGCCCCATTCATTCTGTCCTTAACACGGATCAGTCGTCCTGTCCCCTTGGCAGAAAAACAGCCCCATAGCATGATGTTTCCACCCCCATGCTTCACAGTAGGTATGGTGTTCTTGGGATGCAACTCAGTATTCTTCTTCCTCCAAACACGACGAGTTGAGTTTATACCAAAAAGTTCTACTTTGGTTTCATCTGACCACATGACATTCTCCCAATCCTCTGCTGTATCATCCATGTGCTCTCTGGCAAACTTCAGACGGGCCTGGACATGCACTGGCTTCAGCAGCGGAACACGTCTGGCACTGCGGGATTTGATTCCCTGCCGTTGTAGTGTGTTACTGATGGTGACCTTTGTTACTTTGGTCCCAGCTCTCTGCAGGTCATTCACCAGGTCCCCCCGTGTGGTTCTGGGATCTTTGCTCACCGTTCTCATGATCATTTTGACCCCACGGGATGAGATCTTGCGTGGAGCCCCAGATCGAGGGAGATTATCAGTGGTCTTGTATGTCTTCCATTTTCTGATGATTGCTCCCACAGTTGATTTTTTCACACCAAGCTGCTTGCCTATTGTAGATTCACTCTTCCCAGTCTGGTGCAGGTCTACAATTCTTTTCCTGGTGTCCTTCGAAAGCTCTTTGGTCTTGGCCATGGCGGAGTTTGGAGTCTGACTGGTTGAGGCTGTGGACAGGTGTCTTTTATACAGATGATGAGGTCAAACAGGTGCCATTCATACAGGTAACGAGTGGGGGACAGAAAAGCTTCTTACAGAAGACGTTACAGGTCT
This sequence comes from Neolamprologus brichardi, assembly GCF_056152115.1. NCBI lineage: Eukaryota > Metazoa > Chordata > Actinopteri > Cichliformes > Cichlidae > Neolamprologus > Neolamprologus brichardi. Next base: position 15,959,213 of record NC_142123.1, on the reverse strand, counting down.
GTGAGAGCCAGGGATTTTCCTTGTTTGAGGTGACCGAATACTTATTTTCCACCCTGATTTACGAATAAATTCTTTACAAATCCTACCATGTGAATTCATGGATTTTTTTTTCACATTCTGTCTCTCACAGTTGAAGTGTACCTCTGGTGCAAATTACTGACCTCTGTCATCATTTTAAGTGGGGGAACTTGCACAATCGGTGGCTGACTAAATACTTTTTTGCCCCACTGTATATATATATATATATATATACATATATATATACATACATACATACATACATACATACATACATATATATATATATATATATATATATATATATATATACATATATATATATATATATATATATATATATATATATATATATATATATATATACACACACATATACACACATACTAGGGGTGCAACAATACTTGTATCGATATTGAACCATTCGATACAGTGCTTTCAGTTCGGTACGCATATGTATCGAACAATATCTAATTTTTCATTTATTTGATCAACTTTTCTTCTGACGATGCTGTCTGTGTTGAGCGCTCAGTGGATCTGCGCTCGACAGTGCAGCCTAGGCGGAGTAGTCGAACGCAGATTCACTGAGCGCAGCGCAAGCTAGCGAGACAGAAGCTAAGCTCCTTGCATTATGGCAAATTGAACCTCCCCCACCCTGATTCAGATGTGGCGTTTGGAACTATTTTGGTTTTCATGTGACGTATGACCCTGAAGGTAAGCGCATCATGGACAAAAGTAAAACAGTATGTCGGATGTACCACGCAATGCTCAATTACATTGGTGGGAACTAGTGCGTTAGCGCAGTTAGCTCGTTAATGTGTTGGCCGTCCAGCCCCAAGCACGGGGCGACCCGCGGTAGCTCGTTAACGGAGATTTGCTGTGTTGTGGCGTTAGCGTCATTTCAACGAGATTAACGCTGACAGCACTAGTGGGAACACAATGAATATGACTGCACATTTACACCGACATCATCCTAGTGCAAGGACAAGTGGAAGCAGACAAAAACAACAAGCACGCATGCTACAAACTTTACCCGAGTCATTTAGACAGCCGTTAGCACATGATTCTCCTTATGGGGACCTGATATGTTTAATATGCTGCTGAGAATATAGCCCAGAAGAAGCGTATAGTAGAGCTTTTATTTTGGAAAGAGCAATTTCTCTGTAATAAACTCTCTTTTCCAAAGATGAGTGATTTCTCAATCAGATAATTAATTTTTTTATTACTTTGTTGTTTCAGCAAAATTTTAAAAACTTTACTTTTGAGTTAAAATATATATTTATAATTTTAATAAATGACAAATTAAAAAGGCATGAACATTTTTTTTGTATCGAAAAAATATTGAACCGTGACACCAAAGAATCGAACCGAACCGTGAATTTTGTGTATCGTTGCACCCCTAATATCTATATATATCTATCTACACACACATACATATACACACATATATATACACACACACACACACACACAACCCCCCACCTCCCCCCCTTCTTCACACTGCTGTAAGAACCTGAACTCACACAGAATGCTCCTTTCCTCCATCGATGACCCTTCAGTGTGCGATACAGTCTGCCAGCAAAGTAGCCACCAAATACACTGCAGGACAAACATCGACAGTGTAAAAATCAAAGAATTCTGAAACTCGGTGCCTCTCAATTCCTTAATGAGCTTTAGACAGATGAATGCGGCTCCTACCCCATAAACATGAAGAGGAAGCAGGCAGTGGTCATCAAGGCTCCTCGACTTGATGGAGACAGCATGCCCAACATGGCAACAACTAAACACAAATGAGAGCTGGATAAGAAGACGGCAGGACTCCTGGGCTCCTATGCTAAACACAGAGCTTCAGCTAGCAGGAGCTCTTCTAAACTGCAATTAAATAAAATAAGCCTCCATATGTTAATCAGAATACAAGACAATTATGCCCTGGACTAATATGGCATTTGGCAAAATTTGTGACAGTTACAATAAACACCCACAGATTATTTTGTAAAACATCACATTTAGCTTAACTCTTTGATTCAAACAACTCAAGTAAAATTATTTAAACATAAACAAATAAAACAAAAAAAATGTAGATACCTACATCTCACAAATAGGCTAGGCTACCCCTGAATCCCTGAGCAGCTCCGCAACGAAAAACATGGAACCACCATCTTTTTCTCAACAGGAAATGGGACATGATTACACCACGAGGGAGCCGCAACGCATGAAGCTTTCATGACTACCATACTCATTATTCAGTGAGCATAGTTAAGATTCCACAGATTCTGTCATCCAAGGTTTTTCCAAAGTGGACTGAGTGTAAATCACTGTCTTTGTTGCAAAGGTAGGCTGTAAACACTGTCACAATCACTGAAAAAAGTTCTTGTTGAAATATTTCAAGCCTGAAATAATCCCTGCTGGATATTTTTTGAAGATACAAGCTACAACTATTAAAGCAGATAAAGAATATAATAAGCCTGATGTTACTGTTAACTGTTCTAAACAGATATAAAAACAGTCATACGGCAAAAGAACAGGATAAATGTCATGACTAACAACATTTACATTTAACAAACTTGCACCTCTTTAAAAGATGAAGTTGAAGTTTATGGTATGTGAATCATCCACCACTCACAACTCAGGTCATTAAGAGCTGCACCTTTGCCACATAGTATGCAGTATATCAGGTGGATACTGCACCATTAACCCCCCAGCAGCACAGGGTCTAACTACTTTTCTGACAGAAATTCAGCTTTAATTGAGTATTTGTTCACACTCCTAGTGTGAAACACAGAACATTAACAATTTGCTACAGAACGTGCATTTGTTTTGTAGAAATGTGCAACACTGAGCAGTTTCATATTTTCACACTCGTATCTTTGCTGATTCATATAAGTAAGGTGAGCCCTGTCACCTTGAGAGCATTCCTCGTGTTTTGTCTTTGTGAAGAAATGACAGGACTAGGACAATATGGCCTAAGCAGAAATGTAAATAATGTCAGGATGTGCAGAAAACTGTTGAGAGAAATAAGAAACTCACAAATTACAATGAGGATCATGCAAAACAGCTGGATCCCTGAGCCCAGCAGAGAGCTGAGGATCATGGGATACTGAGGTGGTCTGAACACATCACCGTGGACATTCTTCCAGCCCGACTCCTCCATGGTGTCCTCCTGGATAGAGAGGAGAAAAATGTGATCAGGTAGTGATCATTAAGAATCCAGAGGCCTGATGCTGTGTATTTTCTTACTATGTCATCCTCTCTGTTGTAGTTAGCAATGTCTTTCCTCAAGGTCCTGATAATGATCATACTCAGAATACCTGAGAGAGAAAGGCAGAGAATAAAATACAATTGCAATATTTAATACGTTGTCATAAACCCATCAATGATCTCTTCGATATATAATAAAGTTTCATTTATATGTTTCAGTTAGCCAAAGAATGTAGTCTTATTTTATGGAGTTGTTATGAAGGATGGATAGTATGATGGTGTTTTAGTATTTTATACAAAGTATTATGCTGACAAAGGCAAGTTCTCTTGACGTCCATTCTAAAACCTGCTCAAACTTGCATCAACGATGACATGTTGAATAAACAAGTGACAGTGTTTAAAAAGACTATCCAAAACAATCAAATCAAATGCAGTGACAACAGGACAGGAAAAGGGACCTGGGTGTCACACAGAAAAACAAAACAAAAACATCTTAAATTCAAATCTAAAGTTCAGTTGTAAATCTGCCAAATTGTATCCACTAGATTGATACATATTTTACAAATTTCTATCCATTTTTGTACATATTATATAAAAAAATATTATATTAGTTCATGCCTTTACTGCACCGACAGCAAACTGGTGGTGAAAATAAATCATAAAAAATAAATAGAAATGACTGAAATAGTAAGAGTAAGATGCCATGAGCCACAGGTAAATTCTAACATGAATTGGTCATACCTGAGAGGAAAAAGACGACCACCACAGAGTTAACAATGGAGAACCAGTGGATCTGGACATCACTCATGGTCAGGTATGTGTCCCAGCGAGACGCCCACTTCACTTCACTCTCCTACACACACACACACACACACACACACAGAGACAGAGAGAGAGAGAGAGAGAGAGAGAGAGAGAGAGAGAGAGAGAGAGCTTCAGTCCTTTCTCTATTTTTGTGCACGACTAGATGACTACACATTTAAAATTTGCTAGTGGGTGCCCAAAATATTAGTTTGTTGCACATTATTTTTATGACTATTATTAATAAATTATTTAATTAGATTGAATATGTCAGAATAATAAACTTCAGTATAACAAAGGTACACAGCTATGACCACGTTCTTTACCAGGAACCCTGCAACGAAGGAACCAAGGCTACTGCTCCTAACACTGGTAAGGTTTGTAAACTCTGCAGTCTACTCTAACATTATATGTGTGCGCAACACTAAACATTAAACAAAGTATACATTTCAGCAACATTTAAATATGCTTTTATTAATGAGGATTGTAATCAAGTTAAAGCAGTTATGTAAACAAAGTCATTTGAGCAGATTATTCAGGGCTACAGATTTTTATGACTACTGGGTTGCAAGACTTGAAAACACATTCAGCCTTAACTGACCTCCCAGTGTACAGAGTAGGTGAACAGGACTTCATTCTCCTTGGTAGGGTCGATCTCTTGAGCGGCAGAGCCACTGGCTTCAGGTAGGGTGCAGGTCTTCAGCACCTCTGCAGGCTTCAGATCTGAGGAGAAAAATAATAGGACACAGGATAGAGTATACTAAGTATAAGCGGTAATCTTTACTTAACTTTTTAGTCAACAAATCTACTTCCTCTTTCTTTTAACTCACTACAGGCCTAAAGCAACATCAGGCGATTCAAAAAGAGTATGATGACACTAACCTTCTACTTTGACACTCCGGGGTATAACCTCAAATCGCACCACCCTGTAGTCATGAAGGTCCCCCTCCACCAGTTTCTCCTTGTGGAAGTACAAGATGAAGGACAAGTGGTTGTGCAGATAAAACTGGGAGGGAGAAAAAAAAGAATAATTTAACACTCTTCATATATTCATGTCTTTACTCTCTGCATATGGACTACATCACCAACTAAAGCTGACCTCTCGTGTATATATCCAACCTTAAATTGAGTGCAACTTGCAGAAAATGATATGCTGCAAAGTTTTTAAATCATGTTTTTGGGATTCAGTTAAATATTCCTGGAATTACATACACCATAAGGCCAGCTGCAAAAATACTTGTGCAAAGGTTTCAGTCATAGAACTGACTCTATGTCTCTAAAGCAAAGGCTTTGTGCTGACACAGACGATCAGTAAATCATTCTTTATCACCCTTTATTTTGAATCATTCTTTAAAATTCCAACCTGAAAGGCAATTTCAGGAGCCAGTAAAAACATTAAAGTACTACTACTGAATGTAATCATTAGTTATTATTAAGCTCTTGCTCTTTCACAGTGCATCTTTTGTCCCATCTTCCACCCTTCACCCCTAAATAGTCACGTAGTTGCCCGTTCCTCCTTGAGCCTGATTGTTGGGGTTCTCTCTATTATTGTTCAGTGTATTGTAGGGTATGTAAGCCATATGCCTTACAATATAAAGAGCTTTGAGGAGACTGTTGCTGTGATTTGGCGCTATATAAATAAAAATGAATTGAGGAGCCTTGATGACCACTGCCTGCTTCCTCTTCATGTTTATGGGGGAGGAGCCACATTTATCTGTCTAAAGCCAGTTAAGGACAGATAAAGTTTCAGTAAGTTTCAGAATTCTTTGATTTTTACACTGTGTTGTCCTGTTGTCTGTGTAATGTACGTACCTTGTTTTTGTCAAAGAAGCCCAATCTGTAGCCATGTTCAAACTGGACATCTTTTATCGTGTCCTTCTTTTGATCCTCCTCTTCTCCTCCCTCTCTGCTTGGATACTCTAACCTGGTGGCAACTGGAAGGTTATCTGCAATACTGCAATTACACACAAGAAGGGATTTAAAAACAACAAAATAGATGCTTTAGAAGCAAGTCAGCCCAGAGATATAAAGCCTATCAAACCGGACAAGCATTTAAATGAATTCAGCCTGCTGAAAGCAGTAAGAAGGGACGCTCACAGGTGAACATAATACTCCTCCTGGATTCGCTCAGCCATCAGCTTACTCTCGTCTATGTTGAGCTTTCTCTTTTCACACACCAGCTCACATTTCTTGTCTTTACTCATCTTCACGTTATAAAGGGTGTTTACAATACGGTCTCCACGTAAGACCTCACCTATAAACAACAAGGAAACCACACACACACACACACACACACACACACACACACACACACACACACACACACACACACACACACACACACACACACACACACACACACACACACACAAAAATAAAAAAATCACAAATATATTTATAGATATATATGATAAAAATGTAAACAATTTTAAACTTATCACATAAGCAGCAGTGCACTCACCCAGGTTCTCTCCCTTGTAGAAGACCTTTTTTGGTTTACAGAATGGCAGGGAGTAGTATTCATAAGGAAGCTGGGTACGGGAGCTGGTCAGCTTTACCGCCTGAAAAACAAAAGGATCTCTTTCCAGTGTTTGCACCATCATTGTTTTATCTTTGACGATGAGAGAGACAAGCATCAGCAAATTTGTCAGAGTAAAATAGGGTGAGAACACCCCAAACTGGCTCCTGTTCTCCCATTCCTGGGAGAACTGTATGTCAAAGATTTTAACACTCAGTTTCATCTTTTTGTATGTTAGAACTTCACTCTTCTCTGCGGCTTGGTGGCAGACCAATGACCGCACAAGCAACAGTCAGCCACAGACTGGTCGTACTACATACAATGCCTCCATCGACTACAGAGCTCTCTGCAGATACAGGGATCATCCTGGGACTGCCAGAGGACTGGGAATGTGCTTGAGCATGAGCCACAGTCTGGGGACTGAGTTTGAGAACCAGTGCTCTAATAACCATCCTGGGTACTCTGGCTCAGAAGTAATGGCTTATGGTCAGACTATCTCACATCTTCTTCCAAACTGTGAGGGCAAGGTTTGCTGGATTAAAGTGCTCACTTGCAGAAAAGCACATGGTGTGAATTTTTGAGTGAAAAGACACATTTGTAACATCACTCAGATAGCAAGCTGTGTTTTTGTAGATTAACAAAGTAAAGACTCTTCAGTTGATCAAAGTATGCTAAACGCACCAGCCAGACTTTGCTGAAGCTTACAAACATTCCCAAACATCAAATATTCTGCTCCCATTTCCTGCTACTGAACCCAAAATCTAATAAACACAAGATTTTAGAGTGAAATATTTCAAGGGGTCTGTAATCAAAGCCATGTTTAGAAGCCATGGTGTGTAGCCATTTTACAGTCAAAATATTTTTTTCAGTTCTTGTCGTAGATACTTATTAGCAACTCTGCCATCTAGAAGTATCACGTCTACCCCTTTAAATGAGTGAAAACAAATTTACAGACAGTACTGTTCTGCAGCAGACCTGCGGCAGTTGCTCTCCCACTGCTCACTCTCTGTGTGCAGTTACTGCACCCACACAGAGGTTGTGCAGTTCAAAAAATATTTAACTTTCTGTTGCTTCAAACTTTCTACTCTTTAGATAAAAAACAACAACCAACCAACCAAACAAACAAACAAAAAACACTGTCTGGTGATGTTGCCAGATGATGCAATTGTTTTTAAAACGAAAGAGTTCACCCTGTCATCTTGTCCACCTGACCGTCCGCTCACTCACTGCAGTGATCATTTTGTGTCATTTCACCTCATCATTGCTAATTATCACCTTTGTCGCCTAAAACTAGGGACTTTTCAAACCCTTGTAAGCAGCTAGTGATAAATGAGTGACACCTCCCTCTGTGATGAGTCGAATGTAGCTTCCTCCCTGAGTGCTCATAGTACAGCCGATATGTTTAGCAGTGAATTTTCATCTTACCTTGATATCTACAATGTCGCCATCATGGAAATTCCGTGGAGCTACTCCAGGAACATAGAAGGACCGGCTCACAGGCAGCAGGGACAACAGCAAAAAGGCCCACCACCTCACCTGCAGAGCAGACACACATGAACACAAAACATGTTAGATTTGACAATGAATTCCACGAGTGTCTCTGTTGTACTGTGTGCTGACAGTGGAATGAAAGTTGAGAAGCAAGTTCCGGCAGCTTGATAATGCCTCTGAGCACGATTTTGGAAACCTTCTACAAACCCAATTGTGACCAAAAAAACACATTGCTTAAAAAAAAATACGTGAACTATTTTTTTTTTTTAACAGTAGAATATGCATAAAATGTTCTAAAAAACGTATCCATTAAAGAAAAATATAAACTCTTTGAATTTGACTGGAGCAACACATCACAAAGTTGGGAAAGACTGGAAAAGTAAGTGTTACTAAAAACAAACAGCAGGAGAAACATTTAGAATGTATTAGGTTAACTGGCAACAAACCAGAAACATGACTGGATACAAAAAGAGCATCTCAGTAAGGCATAGTCCCTTAGAAGGTGTGCAGAGGTTCACCAACCTGCAAAAAATCTACATCTACAAATATCAGAATAAGGCTGCTCAATGTAAAATTACAAAGACTTTGAATGTCTCATAGTCTACACTACATGATATGAAAAGATTCCACAAATCTGGAGAAATTGCTGTGAGCAAGAGTCAAGGCTGAAAATTAAAACTGAATTCCACATCGTGCTGTATCTGTGACAACGGCACTGCTTTGCAGTAAAATTCCAGTTGCTGAACTGGCCTGCCTGCAGTCCAAACTGTTTATAAAACAAAAACAATATGTCAAAAAAGTCCAAGACTGCTGGGCAGCTACAATTTGACAAAACAGGACAAAATTCCTACATTCAAACTGTAGGAACATTTACAGACTGTTACACAGGAGTAAACATGGCCCCGTTCCAACTTTTCTTTGATGTGCTGCTGTCATCAAATTCAAAATGAGCTAATATTGCTCTTCAACACACAGTTTAAAGATCTGATTTATTTTTTATGTTCAGTTGTGAATAAAAAATGGCTTTATGGCAGATCACTTTGGTTATTTCTTACTTATAGCTCTTGATCAATATAACACCTAAACTAAGGCATTATTAAAATACTGTTTAGTTTATCTTCTAGGAAGCCTGTCTTAAATTTCTGACAGTATTGCATCTCCTGGATGAGGTAGATAAGGTGCATGAGTTTTTGTAAATGTGTATCCACAATAAAGAAAAGCCAGTATATCAACATTCTCAGAACTGAGGCTTGGCCTGTGCATTGATATGTATCGTACTGCAAAAAACAGACAATTATATTTTTAAATATTAATTTAATTTAATTTAATATAATATTTTACTTAGATTTTATGCCTACTTAGTTAACAGTACATCTGCATATTTTACAAAGCAGTAGTTGAGAGCAGCAAGTTTGCGGTGGAGCTTGCTGAGCAGGTAGAGTGGTTCTTATGCAGCACTTTTCTACTCCCTACTAAAGCAAAGGGCTTTATATAACATGACTCATTCACCCATTTACACACATTCCCAAATAGGACAACTTGGGTTTCCAAGAATGCCCAAGCAATTGGAGCAACCAGGGATCGAAATGCCAACCTTCCAATTAAAAGATAACCATCTCTACCTCCTGAGTAATAGCCGCTGGAACTCTATTTTTGGTTGCAAATGTGGGTGACATGCTCACTTTTACACAGTGACAACTAAGCGCTACAGAATTGTATCGAAGCAAAAAAAAAAAAGAAAAAAAAGCTTCTAGTTATTTGAGTTTCTCCATTTCAAAGAACACCTTCCATATACTTTTACTACAGTAATGAGAAAGGTCTGCCAATAGTTTAATCATTCATCAACTTCAACTGTGCGCATGTGTAAGTGAATCAAACAAAAGGCCTCTCAGTGCTTTTATTTTTTTCATCTCATCATTTTAATCGTCATTAAGAAAGAGAAGGGGGTCCCATCAGAGCAGTAAATGTCATTTACATATTTTAAAAATAACCAATTAGCTTGCATGTTTGAATAAATTGGCAAAGCTATGCAATAAAGATCCTCTGGAATATTCCTCACAGTCTGAACTGTGAAAGGAACTTCAGTGCTCCTTAGCAGGGACACAGTCTGACTGTTGCATAGCTGATCCAAGCACTGGCAGCTTTACAGTGGAGAACTCTCTCACATGACCACATGACATGACTTTAACCTGACTATACCACCACATGTTCTTCACATGTAAGCTGCTCCAGGAGAGGACATGTTCAGATTTTTTGATTAAATCAGCTTTTTCAGAAATGCAGTCAGTTGAGCTGTATATTAATTATGCCGCAGCACAAAGTTATTCGTGCATATTCTCAGCTTCCTCTTCATCTCGTTTGTCAGGTGGCAATCACAATTGATCATTTTTACTGACTTGTCTGCTCCACGTTACATGCAGCGTGTGTGTGTATGCTTGCCTGAGAAGGTGCGCTCACTGAGAGCGCCCAAAGGCAAAACTAGCAGTGATGCAGTAAAAACTCAAACACTGAGCTGAAATGAGACTACCCAAAATAAAATAGGAGCTCTATGAATAGATTCCCCCCACATCATTAGTAATATTTCATCATTAAATACTCATTCAGTAATACTAATACTCGCTGGGGTTTTTTTTTTTTTTTACAAAGTTAAGAAAGTGTAAGCTGAGGCTTGTGTTGTCTCAGACGTCAAGAATGACTCCACTTCTCTTCCCAGTAGTGAGGAACACGGCTTACTACTTAATTCAAGGTATATTCTCGAGGCAGACATCAACTCTTTTAAATCTTCTTGCCTCCATCCAGTTTGCAGGACAACTGAAATCAATGTTCTCTAACAGTTGTTTTGAAATTCGTACAGAGATTTAAGATTGTCACTATATTCGATACGATCGCCTGAGCTGACAAGAGTGCCTTTACTTACTGTAGTTAGTAAGTAAAGACATTTTGGGGATATGCGCTAATTCTGATAGGCAAAACGTCCCGTTTTATTACTACATGTTAAAAAATGAACTGAAATGATTCAACACTGAAAAAACATTTGTATTAGCATTAAGCATAAAGAAGTGATCGAAGTTACCAACAACGAATCCTGAAATAAGACTGCCTTTATGTTATCAGGCGCTACCAACCCGATTTACGTTAAGTTTATACTTTGTAGCTGTTCCTGTGCGGTCATTTTACCATCTTTTAGGACTGTAACACACGCCGACACAGCGCTAACAGCTAACATTTCCCTAAAGATTGCAAAACCTGTTTATTTTGACCGTGCATCACATGACAGTCTGACAGCACAGCGTTTCACAGTTCATACTCTGTCAGGGCAATTTTATATATTCCACACAAATGACACGAATCTGTTTTAAAGAGTCACCGCTTACTGACAACCAGGCTAGGTAGCTAGCTAACTCGTTTAGCAGGATCGTGAACATTCAAACAGCAGCGAATTCCAATGAAGTTTAGTCTAGTTAACATTAAATAGCACTTGATCGGTCTACTGAAGACCTACACTTTCCCACGACTTCAGTGCGATGTCCGACATAATTTGGAATGAAAGAAAGAGCAATGTACTGTTTAAAGCAAAAAGAGTTCGCTTTATTTCCACTTACCATAGCCGCGGCCGCCATTTTGAATACGTGTCATTACTGACGTTGCGGAAGTAGACTAAAGTGGTTTTTCTCTGGCATGTTTCCTGTTGTGTTTAATGAGAGGTGCAGTGAAAAATGCTCCATTACAAGTTAAAATCCCCCCTTTAAACATAATTAGGAAAATTATTTTAAATAGTCCTCACCAGACTACAGAAAACTGTATAGCTATTTGCTATTAACTATAATAACATTTTACTTTTTATTTATTTTAGGTTAAGTTCAACTTGATATCTATCTATCTATCTATCTATCTATCTATCTATCTATCTATATATATATATATATATATATATATATATATATATATATATATATATATATATATATATATATATATGTATCACCCCTGCAGGCGGTCTATCCTTCAAGCTTGGGTCCTCTACCAGAGGCCTGGGAGCTTGAGGGTCCTGCACAGTATCTTAGCTGTTCCTAGGACTGTGCTCTTCTGGACAGAGATCTCCAATGTTGTTCCTGGGATCTGCTGGAGCCACTCGCCTATTCTGGGAGTCACCGCACCTAGTGCTCTGATTACCACTGGGACAACTGTTACTTTCACCCTCCACATTTCTCCAGCTCTTTTCTGAGCCCTCGGTACTTCTCCAGCTTCTCATGTTCCTTCTTTATGATGTTGCTGTCATTCTACACCTATCACTACGGCCATCTTCTTCTGCTTTGAAACCCTGCTGTCATGTTCTGGATTGTCTCAGGGGCATCTTTACACAGCCCGCACCTGGGGTCTTGCCTGGTGTGATAGACCTCAGCTCGGATCTCCTTGCTGTGCTACCATGATTAGTGTCTCTGTGCTGTGAGGTATTCACTGAGTACGGCTTTGATAGTGGCCATCTTCCTGAAGTACTCGTGGATTTTCATTGTGTCATCCTGGACCATGGTACTGACACTCACTAATCCGCTTAGTGTACAGTCTCAGGGTGCTGGATTTGGGGTGAAGCCCTCCATGCATGGTCAGGAGCTTCCTTGTCTTGATGTCCATGGCAGGGTACCTGATCATGGGCAGGGTGTAGGTGTTGATAACCCAGATGTTGTTCTTACCATTCAGCTGACTATGATGAGTATGATAAGTCATGCATCACAGCTGTCACATTAATTCAACAATGGTGTAATTTCAGCTCTAGTTCTAAGTGGTGATCTTCTGGTTTCATTCAGTTTCTCTGTTTAGGGGTAACCACAGCAAAACAGCTGCTTCGATCTCATCCCTTCCTTTCTATGGATTACATTGTCTGTTGCAAACATCATGGTCCACAGAGCTTCTGCCTGACCTCATCAGTTAATCAGTCCCACCCCCACCTTGGAACCATCAGTCACTCCTATCCAGCACCTCACCACTGTCTCTCTGTCCACATATATGTCCTGCACCCCCCTCACATACTTGTCTGCTGCTCCTGACTTCCCCATGCACTACCACAGTTCCCCTCTTACCACACTATCATATTCTTTATCTAGATTCACAAAGACACAGTACAATTCATTCTGACATGAGTCAGAATGAGTAGGTACTTCTCTATCAACACCTTCAAATCAAACAACACATCTGTAGTGCTCTATTGCTGTCATATTGCTGCTCGCTGATGATAGTGACACTATCATATAGAGATGGACATGCAACCTAAGAAAACATTATGTAATACTGCAAGGCATTGCTGTAGCAATGCCAAGGCAAGAGCAACCATAAAGAGAACAGAAACCACAATGAGCCCATTCATTCATAAGTCATTCATAAGTCCCTGTTAATTCTCCTACCTACCTTACAAACTCCATTGGTAAATAGTGTTTATCTTTATGTTTAAACAAACTTAACGACTGATGCCAGTCATTGAAGATAAAGAGGACGTATCCGTCTGCAAGTGAAAAAAGAGGAAAAAAGTGGAAGATGAGAAAAAAAAAGCAAGACGGTGGTGAGTGGAGTAGACAGTAATGATAAAAGTATAACTAAAGTATAACTAAATGCTGCCATAACATAACTTTCACCAGCATTGTTGGGTCTGCGCTTCACAGGCCCCGCTGGTTTAGAGACTTATTCCCGTTAACGAAGCAAGACGAACAACTCAACCGGTTTTTCACATGCTAGCACGGGAAGGATCTCAGAGCAGCCCTTCTGCCCTCGGTCTCAGACCACTTCGAAGAACCACCTTCCCCTGCAGCCTTTTATTTTGTGACACACAGTTTACACAAACACCCATTGTAAAACCCCCCTATGGTGTATCATAAACCCTAAGGCGCTGAGTGTGTATGTGTTTGTAAGTGTGTGTGTGTATGTGTATTCATGTGCACATGAGTGTGTGTTTGTGTTTGGGGGTGCGTTTGTATGACCTCCTGCTCACCAAAAGGAAGTTTACTAAACAAGAAAACAGAGGGGGGTAGTTACACTAGTTACACACAGGAACAGAGACGGAGGGAAAGACGGAGAAAGAGAGCCAGGGATAACAACGTCACATTAGAAAGGTATAATAATCATCCACAACTATTTTCAGTTGCGGATGATAAAGGATTCAGAGAGTTTATTCATGCAGGCCCATATGACAGAGAATGTGCATCTTCTTTTTGTTTTCATATTTTTTCATATTTATATTTAATTGTGTTGTGGTTTGCAGTGTTTTGTGTTGTTCCACTTTAAATTTGTTTAAAAGGAAAAAGCTGAAAATGTAAATAGTTAAAAGTTGAAATGTAAATAGTTGTTTTTTGTATTATATGATTTATTTATTACATTTTATGTGGAGTGAATAAATAAAAGTATATTTACGGTGGCCCCTAGAGACAAAGTGTAACACCAACCATCTCAGTCGTGGGCAAAAAGATGACAGTAAATAAAATTCTAAAAGATAATTTATTGACAAAAAAATCAAGAGATAAAAGATAAAACAGTCCAGTGTCCCATTTATGAATCAAATAAAAACACAGAGTGCCACACTGCCAGTTGCACTCCACGTGTTGCCTTTAACAGGGTTAGAAGTTGTCCTCTGAGACCCACCACCCTGCAAGCACATAGCCAGTGGTCACTCCAGCCTCTGCAACTCTGCTGCCTTTAGGCTGTGGCATACAATAGGCCCTGGCCTGCACAGACAGATAAAACGACACAGCAGTGTTTGTAGTGTGGGCTATAAGTAGACCAGTGTATCAGTGCAATCAAGTACACCTGCCTCTAATTAGTCCAACCCCATTCCAGCCATTGGCTCACCAAAAATGTGACACACACACACACACAACCACTCCCAACCCAGTGCAACTTCACACAATAATATGGAGCTGAATTAACACAGGCACATTAGTCTACCATTTTACACCCCTCCCTGCTGAAATGGTCATTGTCCCAATGACCATGTAATCTATAAATATTAGTCTCCAAATCTCTGTGGAGGCAGTCCTTTGGTTGTTCTTGTTGACCGTCTGGGTTCTTGATGAATGGGTCCTGTCTTGATGCCTTCTGGGCGAGCCTCGAGATGGATTTCTGTAGGAAGCCAAAACCCAACCCAGGGTGGAGCAGCTGGAGATCTACCAGTGTGTGGCAATGCATTTCCAGTTTTTAAATCTTCCTGCCTGGCTGTCTCCACCTCACTCCTAGAGTTCTGCATACCTTGTTGCATAGGTAACAAACAAGGTCTCATTAAGTTACGATGCATCACTTTCTCAACATTTCCCCCTTCTTGTCTAATCACATACACTGGCAAATCAGGATCTGCTTGTTTTATGACAACATAAGGTCGCTGCTCCCACCTATCTGCCAACTTACCTCGGCCCCTTGCTCACAAGTCCTGTAGCAATACTCTCTCTCCAGGCAGCAATGGAAGCGCATCTGCTTTCAGGTCATAATATTTCTTTTTCATTTTAGAGTCTCTATGATCTTGAGCTTTTCGGAAGGCATACTGCAGCCACCTCTGATGGCATTGTACCCAATTGCTCACAGAAGAGCAGCCCACATTTTCAGTAAGGCCCATCAGCCGATCCTGGGGAAGAAATCCATGCCTTCCAAACATCAAATAATGTGGTGAATATCCTGTAGTACTGTGCACTGTATGGTTATATACCTGGATCATCTCAGGCAGGTGATCTCGCCAGTTTCTCCTCTCTTCACCTAAGTAAAAGTAAGTAAAATTTTATCTATATAGCATCTTTCAAGATAAAAATCACAAAGCCTAAAAATAAAAATCAACCCAAAGCAGGTTTAAAAAGATGAGTTTTTAGCTGTTTTTTAAAAGCGACCACGGAGTCCACAGATCTCAGGCTCAAAGGGAGAGAGTTCCACAATCTGGGGGCCACAGTTACAAAAGCTTTGTCGCCTTTTGTTTTCAGCCTTGTGTTTTGGACAACCAGCAAGCCCTGATCACATGACCTCAGGGACCTGCTGGGAATGTATGGATGTAAAAGTTCACTTATATATGTTGGTGCTTGTCCAGGCAGAGCCCTGAAAGTCAATGTCAAAACCTTAAAGTGGATTCTGAATTTAACGGGGAGCCAGTGCAGCTGAATCAGTAGGGGTGTGACATAGGAGTACTTGGAGGACTTGGTCAGAAGCTTTGAAGCAGCGTTCTGAACAACTTGCAGATGCTCCAAAGAGGCTTTTCGTAAACAAAGAATTACAATAATCCAGATGAGATGAAACAAATGCATGAATGACAATTTCTAATTCGGAGCGTGATACAACGGGACTCAGCTTAGCAATGTTTCTCAAGTGATAAAAACAGGAGCAAACCAGAGATTTTACATGGGCATCCAAAGTCAGAGCTGAGTCAATAGTAACACCATTCCTGATAGACGGTTTGGCAAATGTAGCAAGTTGGAATACAAGCATGCTGATCCACACAGGTGTGCACACAGGTGTTCACAGACGCGGACTACACCTTTCTTGGCTGCTGCCTCAAAGCACATTGTGCGCTGTCTATCTTGCGTGCTGCACAATAGCGTTTAATATTTAGTATCTACTGTTATCTACTGCTAGCTAGTTTATTGTGATGGTGCTGTATTTATTATGTTGCTCTTTTTTTTGTTTGCTTTTTCTTTTGTTTTTTTTTTCTCCATACACAACCAGACATCCCCACGTCGACAGGGTTTCAGCACCACTTGTGAAATGCACTTCACACACGTACACACACGCACAGTTCTTTGTCGCAGATGCCACGTTTATTTTTATTTTTCATTTGTTATGACAGTCCAAAGTCTGACAGCTCTGGTCTCAGCTGATTCCCAGCTTCCTCTCCACTCCTCTCCCGTCTCACTAAAAAAGGGGAAGGAAACCGTCATCAGTCCAAACGCCATCAGCTGTTCTCACCTGCGTCTCCAGCACCGCCCCGTTGAGTTCACTGCACCACTCCTCACCTGCAGCCGCGCCCGGGACCACACCTCCGCCACATCAAGTTTCACAAGTTTTAACACAATATGATGCATTGAGATGAAATCACCCCAAAGTTTGATTAAAATGTAACAAGAATGTGCTGTATGAAAGAAGTTACTGCCTATAGGTTTATTTAAATACTGCAGACATATTTTAAAGTACATTTTTAGATGTGTCCTTAATGCATGTGATGGCTGCAACTACAGCCCCACAGTGGTAATACCCACCATGTTGGTAGAGGCTTATAAGTAACATAACATTCACATTTGTCTTTCTTTAAATATAGGCATTAGTTTACAGGATAATAAATAACTGGTTTTTGTTTAAAGTTAATTCACATGTCCACATGACACTGTATTCTAAAATAAGTGCGCACATTTTAGTTTACACTGTCATGTATGATTAATCTTTTGTTTTCCAAGTTACCTTAGTTGCAGCTGCTCCAGTCCCTTGATTGAGGAGCCAAGAGGTGGAAAAGGGGCGGAGCGAGTTTTAAAGGAACAATACAAATTGGTTCATGCCATAATTCGGGACCATGGGGGGGGGGGGGGAATTGGAGTTTATTATGTTTGGTTTAGTTAGGTTTTGTGTATTTTACCCCTTTTTCTGTTTTTGTGGGCTGATCAGCCACTATTTAAGTTTCCCCTTTGTCTTGTTAAGTTAGGTCAGTTTGTTTGAGTTATCAGTACTTTGAGTAGAGTTTTGTTATTTTGACCTCTTTTATGGGCCCAAGATTTTGATTCTTTTGTCATGATTTAACTAATTATGTTCTTTTGGGTTAAATAAAAAATCATTTTTTTGGACGTCAACCTGTGCCTTATTTTTCCTTCACTGCTCGGTCCATCACAAGTGGTGTCAGGAGTGGGATCAGCAGTTGAAGGCACAGGATTTTTTTTCTCATTTTTTCCCCCTCTTCACTTATCAAGCCATGCACAGAATGGGAAGGAGTGGCAGAGGAGCAAAAGGAGATTGTCAAAACCAGCCAGTTGGAGTGGTAGAGCAAGTAGAAGGAGAAGAGGAAAATGGAGCCTCTGGAGGGGTGGATAGTACTGAGAGCCAAGGTAAGGAGCCGACAATGTCAGAACTGATTTCCATCCTTCGTTCTCATATGGGTCAGCAGGAGGCCCAGGAAGAAAGAATAAGGGAGGAGTTCACCCGCCAGGAACAGCGCTTTAGAGCACTACAACATCAGTTTCAGCTGTTGCAGGTAGAAGTGCAAGCTCGTACCTCCCCGGTCCCTGAGCCTCAGATGGAGGTCTCTGAGCCTCAAATGGAGGAACCTGAACAACCAGAGGTAGAGTCCTTTGAAGAGGAGGATCCTCCTGGTGCTGGCTCCAGTAATGAGCAAATACATCCTCAATCAGGTCAGTCTCGCTTTTATGAACCCAGGCTGGAAAAATTGACAGAGGAGGATGATATTGAACATTTTTTAACAACATTTGAACGCATGGCTGTAGTTTGCCGGTGGAAAAAAATGGACTGGGTTTTTCATCTGATTCCTTTACTCACTGGCAAAGCAAGAGGTGCGTATGTTCATATGGATATGGATGACTCTCTAGACTATGACAAAGTTAAAGCAGCTATTCTTCAAAAATATGACATTAATCCTGAGACATATAGACTGAGATTCCGTTCGCTGGAGGTAAAATCTGATGAGAATCCAAAGGAACTATATGCAAGATTGAAAGAGTTATATGAGAAATGGATAAAGCCAAAAGGAAAAACGGTGCATGAGGTTGGTGAAATATTAATTTTAGAGCAATACTTGAGAATGCTGTCTCCTGAGTTACAGATATGGATTAAAGAACGCAATCCAAACTCTGCAGTGGCGGCTGCAGAGCTGGCTGATGTGTTTGTGGCAGCACGGAGAAAAGGACAGCCATGGAGCCACACAGCATGGAAAATGAGAGATATTCCAAAATCTGTCCCTCACTACCAGAAAGCAGGGGTGAGTAAACATCCAAAGAGCCAGCCTGTCAATATGCCGTCAAGACCCCCACCTAAGACTGTGATTTGTTATTTGTGTGGGATGGAGGGCCATACAAAACCTATGTGCCCGAAGAATTCTACAAAAATAACTCAGATGTGTTTTGTGCCCCGACAAAGTGTGGAGCCTAAGGTGGAGTTTGAGAATGGTTTCAAAATGACCTTAGTTGAGGTTGATGGGAAACCATTAAAGGCCCTGGTTGACTCAGGAAGTACTCAGACTCTTGTGCACCGAGACTTTGTTCCTGCAAATAAAGTTAATAATGTGGAGACAATCCCTGTTCGCTGCATTCATGGAGATGAGAGGTCATATCCGACAGCAGATCTGTACATCAAGGTACAGGGACAAACGTATATTCTAAATATTGGTGTTGCAGAGAATCTGCCATTTCCAGTAGTGCTGGGTCGAGATCTGCCTGTGTTGTTTGACTTGCTGAATCCTAGTCATACATGCAATGTTGCAGTAACAAGAGCTCAAGCTAAGAAGAAAGAGGAGCCCTTACACCCACTCTGTGCCTTGCCCTTCTATGATGCGGACATAGAGACTGCACCCGGGAAGTCTCGTAAGTCACGTGGACAGAGAAGGCAAGAGAAGTTTCTACATACTGCTGTTCGAGTAGCTCCTAGCACAGAGCCTGAGTTACCTTTGGGTTTTGAAATCCCTGTTAATATTATTGAAATGCAACATGACGATCCATCTCTAACATCTCTGTTCCAGAAAGCTGCAGAGAGGAACCAAGGAACGAAGCAAGATTTGAACAGCAAGGTGGAGTTTCTGCTGAAAGATGGCATTTTGTATCGTCAGCAGGGTTCAGCATTGCAGTTGGTGGTGCCTAGAGTAGTCCAGAAGGTGGTGCTCTCCTTGGGACACTCCATTCCATGGGCTGGCCACTTGGGAAAGCACAAAACCATGGCCCGCATTAGAAAATATTTTCATTGGCCTGGAGTGCGCTCGGATGTGACACTGTTCTGTAAAAGCTGCCCTCAGTGCCAGAAGTCTTCTCTTAAAATCCCCTCCAGAGCTCCTCTCCAGTCTCTACCAATTATCAGCACTCCATTTGAACGGCTAGGAATGGACATCGTTGGTCCTCTAGAAAGAAGTAAGGCAGGCAACCGTTACATGCTTGTTGTGACAGATTACGCTACAAAGTACCCAGAGGTCTTTCCTTTGAGATCAATAAAAGCCAAAGCAGTCGCCCTCTGTCTCATACAGTTCTTCTCAAGAGTTGGTTTTCCTCGTGAGATTCTCACTGACCGTGGCACTAACTTTATGTCCACTTTATTGAAGCAGGTGTACCAGCTTCTTGGGATTAAGAGCCTGAGGACAACGCCATACCACCCTCAGACAGATGGCCTAACAGAGCGTTTCAATCAGACTCTGAAACAAATGTTACGCAAATTTGTCAATGAAACTGGTACAGACTGGGATCAGTGGCTGCCCTACCTCCTCTTTGCTTATAGAGAAGTACCCCAGGCCTCTACAGGTTTTTCACCTTTCGAACTATTGTATGGCCATGAGGTACGAGGCCCCTTGTCTCTTCTAAGGGAGACTTGGGAGGGTGACCAAGAAAGATCACAGGCTGTCAATGTTGTCTCTTATGTTGTCCAGATGCGGGAACGGTTGGAGAAGATGACAGAGCTGGCCCAAGCCCACAAAGCAGAAGCGCAGCAGCACCAGAAGGCCTGGTACGACCAGTCAGCTCGGCAAAGATCCTTCAGTCCTGGTCAGAAGGTGCTGGTGCTTCTTCCAAGTGATGACAGTAAGCTGTTAGCAAAGTGGCAAGGGCCATATGAGATCCAAAAGAAACTTGGACAAACAACCTATAAGGTCGTTATTCCAGATCAGCCCCGCTCCAGCAGAGTACTGCACATCAACCTGCTTAAGGAATGGGTGGAGAGACCAAAAGCAGATGTCTTTCTGATCCGGGAGGTTTCGGAGGAGGAGGAAGTGGATGATCAGTATCTGCCAAAACCCACTCCTCAGGACCTGGATCTCAGCCATCTTCCTGAGGAAAGACAGGCTCAGGTGAGAAACCTGTGTAAATTAGATGTGTTCAGTGAAAATCCTGGTAGAACGGACATTGTGGAACATGACATTGTGTTGAAAGATGGAGCTTCTGTGAGGAGAATGAGTTACAGGATACCTGAGCGTCTACTGATCCCGTTGAAAGAGGAGATCAACCTGATGTTGTCACTAGGAATCATTGAAGCCTCGAAGAGTGAGTGGTGCCATCCAGTGGTCCTGGTGCCAAAGAAGGATGGCAGTATCCGTTTCTGCATAGACTTCAGGTACCTGAATGCAATATCACAATTTGATTCATATCCAACTCCCCGCATTGATGACATGGTTGAGCGCCTTGGGAAGGCCAGATACCTGACAACAATAGACCTCTGCAAGGGTTATTGGCAGGTACCACTGACTGAGCGCTCACAAGAGCTGACTGCTTTCCGGACGCCGTGGGGCTTGTTCCAGTTTAAAGTCATGCCCTTTGGACTGCATGGTGCCCCGGCAACATTCCAGAGACTGATGGACCAGGTACTGTCTGACATGTCTGATTTTGCTGCAGCCTACCTTGATGACATAGTGATTTTCAGTTCAACCTGGGAAGAACACCTGCAACACCTGGAGAAGGTATTGGGGCGTCTTCAGTCTGCAGGGTTGACTGTTAATCCAGCTAAGTGTGCCATTGCCAAGGCTGAAACTGAGTACCTTGGGTTTGTGATTGGAAATGGAGTAATAAAACCTCAAGTCAATAAGGTCACCGCCATAGAATCCTGTCCCTTGCCAGAGACCAGAAAACAGCTGAGATCGTTTTTGGGTATGGCAGGATTCTATCATCGGTTTATCCCTCATTTCTCCGCCAGGGCCGCTCTTCTGACAGATCTGACTGGTGCCCGAAGTCCCAATAAGATCACCTGGACAGAGGAGGCTAAGATGGCTTTTCAGGACCTACGACAATCTCTGAGTAAGAGCCCAGTCTTGCACAGCCCTGATTTTGAGAGAAATTTCATTCTTCAGACTGATGCCTCAGAGAGAGGATTGGGAGCTGTTCTGTTACAGGGACCGCCTGGAGAGCGTCATCCAGTGGCCTTCATTAGCCGCAAGCTGTTTCCGAGGGAAGTGCGATACTCAACCATCGAGAAGGAGGGACTTGCCATCAAATGGGCTCTGGACTCCTTTAGGTATTATCTTCTCGGACGGGAGTTCATATTGGAAACAGACCACAAGGCTCTTCAATGGATAGAGAGAATGAAGGACACAAATGGAAGGATCACGCGATGGTACCTTGCAATCCAGCCATTCCGGTTTACCATCAACCACATCCCCGGCAAAGATAACTGCACTGCAGACTGTCTCTCTCGCTGTCCCAGGGAGAGATCTGAAGAGGGGGAGTGTGTGATGGCTGCAACTACAGCCCCACAGTGGTAATACCCACCATGTTGGTAGAGGCTTATAAGTAACATAACATTCACATTTGTCTTTCTTTAAATATAGGCATTAGTTTACAGGATAATAAATAACTGGTTTTTGTTTAAAGTTAATTCACATGTCCACATGACACTGTATTCTAAAATAAGTGCGCACATTTTAGTTTACACTGTTATGTATGATTAATCTTTTGTTTTCCAAGTTACCTTAGTTGCAGCTGCTCCAGTCCCTTGATTGAGGAGCCAAGAGGTGGAAAAGGGGCGGAGCGAGTTTTAAAGGAACAATACAAATTGGTTCATGCCATAATTCGGGACCATGGGGGGGGGGGAATTGGAGTTTATTATGTTTGGTTTAGTTAGGTTTTGTGTATTTTACCCCTTTTTCTGTTTTTGTGGGCTGATCAGCCACTATTTAAGTTTCCCCTTTGTCTTGTTAAGTTAGGTCAGTTTGTTTGAGTTATCAGTACTTTGAGTAGAGTTTTGTTATTTTGACCTCTTTTATGGGCCCAAGATTTTGATTCTTTTGTCATGATTTAACTAATTATGTTCTTTTGGGTTAAATAAAAAATCATTTTTTTGGACGTCAACCTGTGCCTTATTTTTCCTTCACTGCTCGGTCCATCACAATGCAACACAGGTGATTTAAATGGCTAAATTACATCCTCAACATGTTCTCCAGAAGCCTGGTAATGAACTAATCATTTGATAATATCAAAAACCTGCAAGACACCGGCCCATGATATACTATACATATGTAGTCAGTTATGGCCAGAAACTCACATTTGATTACTGACTTGCATTCAGTTCATCAATGAATCAGAGTGAATACTTGTCCTACATTAACACTGTAGGGTCTTTACCTTACAATATAAAGTTACTTGAGACAGGATTTGTTGACTGTTAACTGGTGCTAAATGAATAAAACTGAACAGATCTAAAGGTGTTCCTGAAATTTGCGTTTATTAGAACAGGATGGATGGATGACCACAGCCCCCTAGGTACATGGCTGACAGGACTTTTCCCCATATAATAAATCAAACACAAAATAGATTAAGACAGATTACTATACCAAACTTAAAGATGAAAGTGCATTTAGTGGATTTGGTTTATCAGCACTTACTTTTCAAAGACATTGAGGAGAAAAGTACAACTATAAGTGCTTATTCTGATGAAGACTTTTAAACTGTAAACAGCAGCTAAGTGAATAAGGATCTGTGTCCATGAATCCTTGGCAATGACAACACTTAAACACCATAGTTCAAAATCCTCAATGCACACCTTTTGTCCTCTGTGTTCAAAATGTTCTCAGCTGTTAAAGTAGAGGAGAAAAGTTTGACTTATTTCACAATCATTAAATGTTAGAGAAGCATCTCAAAAAGAGGTCACGGTTACTTCCCAAGCAAAAACCTCTGCTTGTGCTCACAGACCCTAAAAAGCAACAAATAAGACAATAATAAGACAAGTGACTACAAAGTGACACCAGAGGTTGTTGAAGAGCAACCATGAAGTAAGACATTGTGTGCACACTTTCTGTGTGATAAAGTCCTGAATGTAGCATGGTAGTCCATCAAATTCCATCTGAGCTTTAAAGAAAATATAATCGGCTTTCCCTTGGATTTTCAGAGTTCGGTTCATACAGGAACTTGAGCAGTCACATTTAATGTGTCGCTGTTTTGCTCCACCATCTCAGTCAATGAGCCCAGTCACAATTTATTTTGAGGAAAAAATAAACGAAAAAAAGACATTTTAAGAAGTTTGTTTTTTGGTGCTGTTGTTTACATTTAAGCTAAAATAAAAGGAATAAAAATACAAAATTTAGTATTGAGAAAAGTAAGGTGGGAAATGACTTGAAAATAAAATGAATCTGTACACGCTACCATTGAAAGCCAGCAAGGAAGAACAGAGTTTTGGTTTTGGTTAGATCTGCTGTGGATTACCATTATTAATTTTCCTAAAATACATGTAGAGTTGCATACACATAACAGCTTACAGTTGCAATATAAGCAGTTTATAATTAAAGTAACATACAAACCTGCACAAAATAAATCAATCTCAACATTAAACTCACCTTGTTTTTGTAGAGAAGGGGATCAGGCTTTTTCTTCATCTCCTGAGACCAGCTGCACTGCACCATCAGCATCTTGTATCTTCATCCTTTTTCACTCAGTGAAGTCTTTCCTTTTGTTGGCCATTCCTCTGCACCAAAAAAAAACAAAAAAACAAAGTGTGTGATCACAGGTGAAATAAGGGATATTTTTCCAGTGCAGGTTTAGAGTGTTTCATTTAGTGATAGCTGTTGATCTACTTTTCAAATAATCTCTGAGGATCTGAATTTTTAAGAAAGACTCTGCTTATTATTAGGATAAAAGCTTGCTATAAACATAACAGTTTATAATATCCCTACAAGGCATATAACACCACTGCACACAAGCACTGCGCTTATATGATACTTTAATCAAGATAATGTTATAATTTAATCACATTAGCTCAACGGGGTCACAAAAATTGCCCACATACTAGAAATGATCTGCTCAGCATTACAAAAATTACATTTTCAACAAAGATTGGAGTAAAAATGCAGTTACAGGAAAAACATGTCTGTCTACAAATATTACCTAAACATTTTTATGTGCTACAAAATGGACATAATGGGGTGATTAAAACAATTGCACTTTCTTTATTTCTTATATTATCTTCAGTCTTAGCAGAGGGCAGTGACACTGTTGGTTTAACCCCAAACAGATGATTCTGTTCATCTGGATGTACCTTTTGTGGATGGATGTTTTTCCCACTTAAAAAGGTACGTCCAGATGAACAGAATCAAATTTTGATTGAGCATGCATTTAGAAACTATTGATTTACGAGTGCACACATTTCCGGCCCAGTTATCACGTAGATTTCTGAATCTTAGGAGTGAATCGATTTACAGCAGGAACTGCACACTCAGCCATCAAGCGTTTTGGTAAAGTAGCACAAGTAGTGTAACGTTTTGTAGGGTCCTGTTAAAAATCACACAAGCATCACAGCACATCTGGAATATTTAGTTCCATTTTATCCGGTACAACGTTGAAATTATAAACTATAAATTCCAGTTATCCACTTATCAGTAATTTTTGAGTAAATGGATGTCACTGATAAATCAGTGGTGATTCACCTGCAAGTGTTTTTATAAACTGTATTTTGTTTTTGTAGAACTCACCAGCAGCTGTATTTGAATATCTCCTGTTCCACTTTTCCTAACCTGGAAGCAAAGGATGGCTTAATTCTGACTAGGACACAAACCTTGGCGCTTATCATAGACGTTACATCATCCGTGCAGCAAGACCGAGAGCAGTGACCACTGATTAAGATCATTCGGAAATGTGTCCCTTTCTTGCAGCTGTGGCAACTTCTGATAAGAAAGTTTGCATTCTTAGAACAATGCTGGGTCATGTGTAATGTGTCATCATATGAGGTGTTACATTTTGACTTAATTCTGCCCAATTAAGTGTTTTGATCTTTCATCAAATATGGCAACTTTGTGTTGTGCTGCAAGTTGAAACCCACTGTCCTCATGAGCACAGCATCTAGCAACTCACCTGAGAAAACTGATTGAATTCAACTGGAAACTGTCACTGTATATACATATATATCGTCCACCGCAAAAGAAGCTCGTATTCCTGGAAATTCCAAGAAATCCCGAGAATACGCGCTTCTTTTGCGGTGGAGGAACACCAAAGTAATTGCTTACGGAGCTTGCTTCTTCAACATATTTAAGAGTTCTGAACAAATGTCTGTCCTCCTCCAGAACATCCTATGTACGCAAACACGCGTTCCAACTTCTTATCTGGTGTGCGTCTTTTATTTTGACAGCAAATGCGCACCTGTGGACCACTTATGTGCAGCCCTGCATATAACTCCTGTTGTGTGTGTGTGTGTTTGTTTGTTTTTGTGTACAGAGGGACAGCCAGGTTCATAATGGATATAAGGACATTTTTTCAAAAAAGGAGCAACATTCAGGTAAAAGTCTAAGATCAAATGATCCGTCAGTCAAGAATAATGTTGGATCTTTTATTAGATGTACATGTGGTTTGGTTATTTGCCTTTTGGTTGAAAGTACACCGAGAGAGGACTTTTTTATTAGTGATCTTAATAGTAGGTTTTTTTTCATATTGATGTAATTTTTGCATCTAATTGAATACAATCCATTTGTGTATGATTGTCAGTCCAAAGAGGGAGAGAGGAAAGAGGGGAACATGAGGAGAAAGTACAAGGTCAGGAAGAACCAGGTAAGAAAACAGACAGGGAACAGTGACAGGCACAACAGAAACTGTTAAGCTGACAAAGAAAAAAACACAAATTTTACTCATACAATATGGAAATTGCGTTCTCCCTACATTAAAGCTGTTATACAGAATCTGCAAAACAAACTGGGTTGAAATTTTTTTGACCCTCTTTAACAACATTCCAACATAACATTATCATTGATTGGGGAGATTAAAATTAATGATATATTTTTATGTGGTTCAGCCACAACTCTACTAAAACCTCAGCCAATAATAGGTAGGGCAACTTTTAGACCGTCTAAATCTTATGATTTAATAAAGAAATTTGCAGACTTGCACAGAGATGGTAAAATTATAATGACTGATTCGGAGATGAAGACAACAGATGACGAGGACAGGGAGGAACAGGGGTTTAAATGCACCAAGGAGACAGTCAGAGAGAACTCGGGACAACTGGAGACAATTAAGGATGCAGGGACTGACAGAGACAGGGAAGAAGTCTCACCGTGACCAGTAGTTTATGTTGCCTGGCTGGGCAGCTCTCTGGGTGCTCAGCACCCCCAAAGCTCTGATCCTAGAATTGCCCCTGTTAAAAGCTAACATTATACCAGCTAATGTTTTCCTCTGATTAAAGGCTGGTTACATTTTCACATTTTTTAAGAGTTTATTTGCTAAGAGCCAAACAATGTTAGATCCACTTCAAGGAAAGTTTAACTAATGCCAGCTAACAGCAGCTAACAGCATCAAAAACAGCAACACTTACCAAGTGAAAAGTTCAGGGTATCCTCAACAACTCATCTCATTATCAATGTGATCAGACAGAAGTGAGCTTCACTGACTCCTTGTATTGGACTCCTTTCACAAAGTTTTGCAGCCTCCTTCATAGTAGTAGATGTGAAAACATATTGACAGCTGAGGTAAGCCGCGAACTGATAGCCTAAACTTACTGCCATAAATTACAGCCAGAGTTGGTTGTCCTACAGTGGCCAAGTAGCTAGGATTATGCAATTGAATTAGGAGGGGTATAAAACGTAATTCAGTTGATTGCAGTTGACTGATATCTAACGATGAGATTTTACACACTGTACCTTTCAGTTTTTGGGACAAGCAGCAAAAGAGAACAACAATCAAAATGCTGATAATGCTAATTACATTGCATGTGTAGGTCATTCTAAATTCCTTGTTAAACAATATATAATTTTGTTACCATCTCTGTCCAGTCAACGAAAAATTCACTTAAATAAACAATTATTTAATTTATTATTTATAACACAATGATGATCAAATCTGGTTGGAGACCCTTCTATGAACTTTTGTCTTAGGCCCCAGCAGACTCTCTCTATGTAAGAGCTACCCTCCAGTAGCTCTTACATAGACACATTTAGGCATATGTCTGGGTTTATGGTGAGGTATCTTACAGGTAGTGGAATCATTGCTAGAGTCACATTTAAAATATGTTGCTTGCTGTTACACCAATACACACTTATAGTTTTTAAAGTAGTTTATTCTATTTCATGACAGTTGCATTGACAGAATCAAGCATCTCACAAATATCACAAGGGCTTTATATTGAAGAATTAAGAAAAACACTAAAATATACTCAACTTTGTGAATATAACTATATACAGTGCTGGCAATGATTTAGTCATCATTGTAAATGAATCATACCTGTTTATATAAGAAAAAAAAGCTCTCATATGTTTTGCTCACAGTTCCCACTCTATGAATGGCATTAAATTTGTCACAGCATGAAATCATTAAATCTTACTCCCCCTCAAAAAGCTCTCATGACATCTGGGGCCCCTGAAATGCATTAGAACCACTCAAGTAGTAAACATAGGATTGCTTTTAGTATGTGATTTACTATTGCTGATCAACTACAGAAGAAATGCTTGTTGTATTGTGCAAGAAATCTACTATTTTCAAGATGAGACACATAATGTAAATAAAATAGAGCAGTTCCTTCACAAAAACGAAAATAAAAGGCATTTGCTGTTAGGAAGACACTTCCATTGAAGATACAATGGCGTTCAGATCATAAAATTAGCAAAAAAGTCCAATGTGAAATGTACCTATGCACTGCTTTCTCAATAATTTAAGTAATAAAAGAGAAACATTTAGAAATCAACAAGTATCATTAGCTAAAGAGCCTGAATGTTTGCATCTCTTCATATATATCAATGTCTATACAGAATATATCGTACACATTAAGTCTGCAAGAAAAATCCACTGCAAAAGGCACTATAAAGAAGTAATGCTAAATCCACAGCATAATGAAAAGTATAAATAGTACTTTTAAGCAGAATCAGCCAGACAATACCCGCTTTCCTGTGAAACACCACAGTTTTATGGGAGGAGGGGGGCAGTGGCAGGATTGCTTGTTTTATTATAGTTTTATTAGAGCTGAACACATTTTCCTGTGAACATCTGTGTTGTGGTTGATGGCTGGACAATGTGCGCTAGAGCATAACAGCAATCTGCAGGTGTTTGTGAATGGGGCCATGTTTGTGCTACCATAATATTTTGTGAGTGAGAGAGTCTGGTTTAATGTGAGCTTAAAAAAACCCTTCATAGGCATTCAAATGTTAGGGACTGTACACAAATTACAGTGCTGATAAGAACAAAAACACGCAGGGCTATTTATAGTTTGTTTTTGTTTAGTAAAATAGTTTTCTGCCTCTTGCAAATTCACTCTTTTGTCTTTGCTCTTCTGAACTCTGCAGGCGCTCTTCACATGCAGTGCATATACATATTACCCATGAATCTTTTTTTCAAGGAACTAAAAGGTTACGTCATGCATTGGTGCACATGGAAACATTTTAAAGAGCTATACCACCATATAGAGCTATACCACAAACTTCTCCAGTCCAGACAAGTTGGTGTTATTCTAGAAAACAGAAAGGTTGAAAAACAGAAAGCTCCACCTCTAAAGTTCCTGGAATCTAGAGTTCCTGGACTTTGAGGGGGGAGGTTTTCGGAGGTAAAATTATTTCTCTGGTTTGTGCAATTCCTCCACAGTTCCTGGAAATACGCTTTTCAGGAGACTCTTTCTGGTCCTTCTAACCCATGCCTCGCCTGCAAAGTGAAGTAATACAACTCACCCCTCCCAAAATGTCAGACAATGTGTCTTGTGCGTAACATTCAACCTCCTTACAGTAATCCATGATACGTCCAGTCTGTAATAAAATGACTACAAAAAAAATGACTACAGGTACAAATGATGGATGTGTTTGTGCATCACTTATTATATCGGGGGCTGCAGATATAACAAACCTGTGGGACTATTAACAAAATTAAGAATCTTACATTGTGACTGCTTCCTTAAAGAAAACTTTCATGCATCTATAATTTCTGTACAGTCCCTTATTACTAAGAATTATATGTTTATAAATTAGAAAAAGATTGACACGCATATAGACAGAACTGTAGAGATTGCATATATGTGTGTGTGACCTGAGCTGCATTGCTTCCTGTAGAAGTTACAGTAGGTGTGAATGGATGTGCTCTGAAACATTAGCCTCATGGCTGCTGCTGATACTGGCTCTCTGTGGCTGTGTAGAAATCCTCCAGGACGCTCTGCAGGTAATCAAAGGTGGGGCGGTCCTCAGGCTTGTTCTTCCAGCACTCCATCATGATGTCATATAGTTCCTTGGGACAGCTATCCATACGTTGCATTCGATAGCCCTTCTCCAAGTGGCGGATCACTTCTGGATTGGTCATACCTGAAAATAATGGAACAAATAAAAGTAAAAAGAAGAGGACTAATGTAGGAGTAAGACAATCTAGAGTGCTTTGGTGAAGGTGATGGTTCATTTGATTAGTTGGTCGATGAACAACTTTGATTCAGACTAAAAACTACAGGATGGACTCAAGAAAAATACTTATGGAAAATCTCTGTCTTTGTTAATGGATAGGTTTATCTATCGCCTATGCATAGCTTCTCCCTTCATGATAATAACATTCCAAACTAAGGCAGCTATGTTATAATTTCCACTCAAGGTGACGTGGCTGCAGCGAATGAACTGTTATTTATTCTTAGTTGTACTAAGAGGAACTTAAAGAAGTCACTTGCTAACCTAAACTAGCATCCTACTTGTTATTACAGTATAGCAAGAATGCAATCTGCCAGTGAAGCTACCAAGCAAGTGTTAGCAATATCTGATAGATACCATTAGAGCACTTCCTCGTTCACAGACTATACATACAGTAAGACAGGATTTGTTATTCAAAGCATGCCTCTGAAATTGCTGCTCCACCTGACTGTTGTCTACCTCAACTTTGTGTTTATCAGAACAAGAACACTACTATTGTTCATCTTCTTTAATACAATATGTCTGTTTTTTTTTTGTTTTTTTTGTTTTTTTTACCATTCTTTAGATTATTTAGTGTCCTCCTTAAGTATAAAGTCATGTGTTGAATATCTCTAGTAACATTCTAACTTTTTATACAGCCATGTTTATATATTCAAAAAATCCCATGCTAGCTTGTTAGATTTATTAATTGTTTTAGTAGGCCACTTTTAACCAAGTAAGCTTCTCCTGTTTACCAACTATTTGTGCAAATGTCCTGCTTTTCATGGGATTTGTGTCAAACTCTTGTGTTTTCCACTTACCAGGGTATGGTGTACGCCCATAGCTGATAATCTCAGTCAGCAAGATGCCAAAGGACCAGACATCAGATTTGATTGTGAAAGAACCGTAGTTTATGGCCTCAGGGGCTGTCCATTTAATGGGGAACTTAGCACCTGGTTGGAAATAATTGAAAACCCAGTTAGAATAGGAACTAATGCTGACAGTGAGACATCACTTGTCACCTAATGATACGGATCTCCTGGTGACATGTTTACAATGTGCAAACCATGAGGTAAGTCGCTCTTATCGTCATTCTCTGCTTGTTTTGTCATTTGGGTCGTAATCTGATATTTCACTGACACAAAGTCATTTCCCTTTGATTGATGAAACTGTGACTGCTGCTATTCCATCTGTTCTGGGACGATACTTGCCCGGATCTTTTGTAATAGGAAACATTGCGCTGTACCTTCCCTGGCTGTGTACTCGTTGTCTTCAATGATACGAGCCAGGCCAAAGTCGGCAATCTTGCACACCAAAGCCTTATTGACCAGGATGTTGGCAGCTCTCAAGTCTCTGTGGATGTAGTTCCTCTGCTCAATGTAGGCCATCCCCTCGGCAATCTAGAAACAAAAATGACAGAGGACAAAAAGTTGTTGCCAAAAATTAATATCACTGGCAAGGAAACACTGTTCCCTTTTTCTTTCAGTTCATTTTACTGCTGGTAATAATAGCAACAGATATTTTGCTATAATATGCATGAGGATTCACATGGGTACTCTTTCCCTTTAGCACCTTTGTGTTACTGGTTGATAAGATCAGCCTCTCTTGCTATCTGATCAATAAACATGAAAAAAATCAGTCATGGTATGATTTAATCAAAGTAGGTGACCTTTTTCCCTTCCCCTTCTCTTTCTGTTCTTTGTATTTAATAGGAACCACCTCAACAGCAACAGCAACAAATATGCATGCACCCCCACGGATTAACTGCAAAAACCTGGATGTCTCACTCTCTTTGAAGGTGGTATAGTTGTTAGATGGGCTAGTATTTCAGAAACTGCTGATCTCCTGGGGGTTTCCCACGTTACCCTCTCTAGTGCAGAAGAGAAAATATCAGTTCCCTGAGCATAAATGGCTTGCCTATGTCAAGTTAGAAGTCAGAGAAGGATGGCCAGACTGCTCTGAACTGATATGAAGTTTAACAACTTTAACCACTGTTTACAAAATGGTAAGCAGAAGAACATCTCTGAACACACAGATATTGAACCAGATGGGCTACTGTAGCAAAAACCACTTCATACTATATGTGACAGCTGTCAGCTAAAAACAGGAAACAGGCTGCAGGTCATGCAGGTCAATTGGATAACAATATATTGGAAAAACATTGCATTCTTGGGTCAGAATTAGGAATAAACAACATCAGAGCATTCGTTCTTTTAACAGTGCAGGCTGCTGATTGTGGTATAATGGTGTGAGGGATATTTTCTTGGCCCAGTTTGAGTTTTTTAGTACTAACTAAGCACTGTTTAACCACCACTGTTTATCTAATTAAAATGTTGTTGCTAAGCATGGTAAATGGCCTGGTAAATGGCCTGTATTTGTATAGCGCTTTACTAGTCCCTAAGATCCCCAAAGCGCTTTACACATCCAGTCATCCACCCATTCACACACACATTCATACACTCATGACCATGCCTTTATGACTATAGTGTGTGTATCTTCTCATATCTGCTTGCAGATAATCTCAAACTGCTTTTTACAATATCAGTTCACTCTAGGCTACTCAAAAGGCCTCAAAGTCATCAGAACTTAATCAAATAGAGCACCTCTGGCATGTGGTGAAACTGGAGATTTTGATCATAGATCCACTGCTTAACTGCATGAAGCTGTCATGTCAATATAGATCTAAATCTGTGAGGAATGTGTCCAGTACCTTGTTGAATCTATGCCACAAATAATTAAGGCAGCTCTGAATGCAAGTACTAGCAAGGCGTAACTAAAGAAGCTGCTGGTGAGTATGTTTGCTTTGTGTTTACTGTGAAAGACTGTTAGCACAAACTGGTGATATGTAGGTAAAACTAAATA
This sequence comes from Neolamprologus brichardi, assembly GCF_056152115.1. Taxonomy (NCBI): domain Eukaryota; kingdom Metazoa; phylum Chordata; class Actinopteri; order Cichliformes; family Cichlidae; genus Neolamprologus; species Neolamprologus brichardi. Next base: position 15,925,869 of record NC_142123.1, on the reverse strand, counting down.
GGATTTAAGTGGAATGGTACTTACAGTAAACAAGCCAATTAGGGTAAAATAAGCACATATTCTCAAGGCACACTAGCTTCAAAGAAATGGTAGCTGCTTGAAAATTTGAATTTAGCCTGTTGATGTGTAACAAAAAATGTCTGTTTTTGAAGATTTACATTCATTCTTAAAATATTCAGCACAATAGCACAATGTAACCTGTAGTTCTTCTTTCATTGTTCCTCTTTGTAGTTAATATTTCCTTTTTTTCATTGACTAAACATGGTTGGAACATTTTGTTCGGTGTTACTGGTAGGCCAGTGCCATTACATTATCCTTCAGGGAGTTTTAATCATTTTACTTTGCTCAGTTTTACAGTTAGAATTTCTCACAGAGAACATCAACACAAGAGCTGAATTTTGAAAATGATTTTAATATTGGGACGTGTGCTTTGCACTGCATACAAACACAAGTTTCATTTACAGCCAGAAAACCAGGGGAACAGGTGGGACAAGCTTGCAAAAGCACCAGTACTGAATGTGACCAATATATTCTCACCTGAGCAGAGAAGTCAATGAGCTTTGGAAGCTGGACTCGGTTGCCCTCATCACTCTTTAAGAAGTCTAATAAACTACCTGTAGGCACACAAATGCAAAAGTATTAACAAACAGATGGCATTAGTTATTTATCTGATACTTATTATTATCACCCATTTTAACTATAGCCACTGCTTGTATTAGCTATGATCAGTTCATCTTTTTCAAATGTTCTTTTACCTCACAGCAAAGAGCATCTCCCTTCATTTTTAGTGTAACATAGTATAAACATTTTGAACGTAAATGTCATGGGAAAACACTTTTCAAAGATGTTGCAGCAATCGCTGACATCAATAGCCCACGTGGTCATGTACAAATACACACTCAGGCACACATACACACCTTTCTCCATGAACTCAGTGATAATATAGATTGGCTCCTCTTTGCTGACGACAGCATGAAGTCGAACCAGTTTGTCGTGTTGTAGAGTCTTCATGAGGTTGGCCTCCATCATGAACGCTTCCACTGACATGCTGCCAGGCTTCATGGTCTTCACTGCTACCTTTGTGTGTTTGTTGTATGTGGCTTAAAACAAACAAACAAACAAAAAATTACAATTAGGAAATAGATTTCTATCTAACATCACAATAAACAAATGGATTCTACAATGATGAAGATCTATCTCACCCATCCACACTTCTCCAAACTGGCCAGCACCGAGCCTCTTGTCCAGTTTGAGTGAAGATCTTGGGATTTCCCATGCATCCTTCTCCCACGGCTTTTCAGGTTTTGGACTCAAGCATGGGTTAGTCAGGGACTGGCAGAGACCATCTCCTTGCTCTGTATGTAGCAGAATGAATATTTAGCAATTTGATTTTGTACCTCTGTGGTAGAAAAGTATAGAATAAGAAATAATGCTATTGAGAAATCATGATAGTAGTACTCGTCACAGAGCAATGCAATGTTCCACAATGGCTGCCATATTAAAGTTGGCCAGCAGAGTGTGCTCTGCACTACTATAAGAATAATGTTCAGTGGAATGCAAACTAAGCTGGAGCTGCTTGGCCGCCCCCAAGAAGTCCCAACGTCAGCAATTCAATGCAAACAGAAGATAACCTAACTGTGCTATTAAAACAATGTGAGCACAGCTGTGAAACGTTTGAATGAGTCAGCACTGGACTAGAGCGTGAGATTTGTTGATAGCTAGAACTCACTCTTGTAATGGCTGACCAGTTCCTGCAGGGTGTTGAAAGTGATGCGGGGAGAGATGTAAAATCCTCCATTATCCAGTGTACGAATCTTATAATGCTTCACTGTGTCGCCGGACTGAGGATCATTGTCCCTGACAGACAGAGAGTAGCTGCCTGTGGAAAAGGAGAAACAGCATCTTATCCACAGGGAATTTTCAAAGCAAATTAAAGCAACACACAAGAGATCTAGCTTGAACTGGAGTGTCTTTTCTCTTGTTTTTGCTTCATTTAAGGAAACAGAAAAAGCTGTGAGCATCACATGGACATTCCATCACAATTTTAATTTTATTCATGCTAGTGTTAACAGGAAGTCATATGTCTAGTCTTCAGACACTTTGGAAACATAGCATTCATTTTCAAATGAAATATAAGTCTGCTAAAGTATCCTTTTATCGCTTCTATAGTTATGACTCTAAATGCTAACATTAAAACTAACTAAAACTAACTATTAACATTAACAAGTAATTAGCCCATGTATATACTGTCCTTTGTTACAAAGAAATATTAATATTATTATTTTAATGTACGATTTGGTCCATGTTTCAACTTTCTTCTCTTAGCCAACAAAAGAACAAAGAGTGTCTTTCTCAAATATACATCACTTACCTTTGGTAGTCTCACTGTCTCGGATCATGAAGGATCCAATTTTGTTCCCAGGGGCCAGCAACTGCCTCTCAGCATCTTTCCTGCTTACGCCCTTAAAGAACCACCTTAACAGTAGGAAACAGATAAGTCAGTACTGAAACCTTGTAGCGGCTATTTTGTATATGCCCTCATTTTACCTTCATATTGTTTTCTGTGTTACCAAGTTCATTTTCAGTTTAAAAACGTGACATCTAAATATGTTTAAATATGTTTAGCTTACATAATGCTCATTTCCCTATTATCAGTAATAACACTATGTCATATTATTCGTTTTACTAGTATGGTACACAAGTGTGTGTGCATGTGTATTTTTGTGTTCAGAGTGAGTCTGCTTACTCCTCTGCCTCCAGAGTATCTTTGGCTACATAGTTACTGGGGATGTAGCCTTCCTGACCTGTACTGATTAACATAGCTCTCCACCACTCGCCTGATCTGCAGAGAGAGTGAAAGACAGCATCTGTGAAGACTTAACAGAAACATGGCAAGTCAGAAGTGTCACAAGTCCCCAAACTAAATTTGGAACACGGAACAACCTGATAACTCTTCAAACCGCAAATAATATAAACCATCTTTTTTGTGGTTGAACTTACTCCTCTAAGATTTTCAGCTTATCTCCCTTCTTGAAGCCAAGGTCTCCCTCATGAATGGCCTCATAGTCGTACAGTGCCATGGCGATACTCTCCCCTAAAGCAGAAAAAAAGAAAGCAGAGGAAGGCCTCATGCACTGTTGCTGTCATGTGCAGAGTAAAACTTTTTTTCATTTCATTTTTTCATTGTCACCTTAAATCTATGTGCATGAGGTTTTTGGCCAGTACTGCTAATACGTGAGAGCGACTGATTGTTCTGTTTGTTTCAGGGGGGATTTAAGCTAGCACTAGGTTCACCGTTTTCTGGCTACAAGACTGACTTCCTTGTATGCTTGATAATAATAGCAATAGGGTTAGTTTTGAAGGCCTGCGTGGTGAGGCAGTGTGAGGGGTTTTCGCTCTGCACACACACGCTGAGTCTTCTTCCTCTTTCTGGCATAAAAGACATAGCTTTCTGCATCTAACCAACACTGACCTACATCTTGGTTTTTTAAATTTGACATATCTGTTCTCATATATCTGTGACATGTACTTGTGATGGCAAGGAAAACACCTGTAACTGGCTAAACGTGCTACTGTAATAAAAGATGTGGAATGAAGTCCCGACATGTTGGTGTTGCTGTACGTATAGAGTGAGACTCACCATCTGCAATGTTTGCATTGGAAGGCATTTTGGCCTGTGGAAAGACAGATAGAAAAAAAAGTAAGTTCTTTCAAATAATCATTTCAAAATCTAAAAGAAAATCGTTTAAAGCTGTAGTAATTATTACAAATCCTGCACAAAACACTAGTGCACGATTGGACAACAACTCCAATTTTTAGTTAAAAATTGGACTTGTTGTCCACCCACTTCCTGGTGGTATTATGGTGTCATATCATGTTAGTTATTCTCTTCAAATTCAATAATAATAAACTACTGTACAATTTGAATGAAATCAAAGTTATCTGAAATCCAAAAAATTGGGTTATGAATTGAATGTGTGTGATGACATAGCTTAAGTGCTGTCACATGCCTCATGGCCAGAAAGAAGTGGCCCATTGCTGCATGTCTTTCCCTCTCTCTCTCCCTGCTTTCCTCTCCATCTCCACTATCTCTATCCAATAAAGGCAAAATGCTAAAAAAGAAAACATATAGTATATAGCATATAGTACATCTCATCTCGAAAAAGCACTCTGAGGGAAATTCAGTAATCCAGTAATCCAGGTCTGGATTAATATCCCCTCTATATTTTCTTCTGTTTCCTGATGGAAATATTTAGCTCTTTATTTGCAATTTGGTGTTCAGAAGTTTCAGTTATAGGGGCTTTTCTCTAGTGACAACTCACAGAGACACACAGTGAACATACACGCAATGAAATCACTTTAATCAGTCAATTACATTTTATTTATAAAGTGTCAAATCATCTCAAGGCATCTTATATTGGAAAGCTTGGATCATATCTCTGTCCATCTATACATTTTGATGACTCTGTGAGTAAAATGAATTTCAAAAGAGCCCTCTCTTTTATTATAAACATTTCCTAACCTCAAACTGTGTAAAGGATATGCTACCCAGGATTCAAGTTTGAGAAATGTCCTATAGATAAAGCTTGATCAATCGCTTTTCTTTCATTGCAAATGTATTTATTAGGTTCGAGCACATTAATGTGCTTCAATAAAATAACTGGTTCTTATTCTACATGGGTTTTTTTAAACTTCATGTTGGAGGCATGTTACTGAAAACACACATTTCGAAGGAAGGAAGGACTTTATCATATCAAATCTAGAAATCTAAATGTGGTATAGAGTAAATTTTGTTTGAGGTTTCTGACATGTAAGTCGGCTCTTCGTGTCACACAGTTTTTGACACAAAGTGTTTATTTTTTTTACAATGATAAAAATAAACAGAGTTATGCAGAAACCAGGCATGTAGATGTAACATCTGTATATTTAGACATCTGTAAAAGAATACTATGTGCAAGTCGAGAGCTGTCTTATCCCTTTTCATTCTACATCTCCTAGTTGACTGCTGTACTCTGCTTCTTCTTCTGTTACTTCCTCTTTCTTGACTAAGGGTGAAAGAGATGCTATAGTCAGTACACAGGAAACAGTAGCCGGAAGAACCGCACTTACCGACCGCAGCACTGCTGCTTACCCGTGCCACAGATCAAAGTCTGGCCGGTATGCAAACTCACAACAAGTCACAGGCTAGTTAAGAGTGTGTGTTGTCACGCATATATCCTTTTTGAGTAGCACAAGAGAAGTGACTCCTATCACTTCTGAGTCAGTGAAATGTGTTCTTACTCTTCTGTATCACTAAAGTAAAGTAGTACTTGTAATATGTTATGAATAATAATTATTTGTCTTTTAAAGCCAAAAATCTGTCTGCCCCTTTTATTTGGACCAAAACAAAAAATGGAAAGTACTTTCTGTTTATTTACTACAAATATATTTCAGTTTGATTCTACTCCCGAGCTACTGCACCTATTTGCCAGCTGTTGTTTATTTTAAGACGTCAAACATTAAAGCAAAAGAGGTACATTTATCAAGCACTTCTCTAAAAAAAATTACATTACGTGGAAAAGGGAATGTACATATGAAAAATAATGGTTTTATCATTTTCCATTTGTGGCCAACCATTAAGTTAAAAGCCACTGGGTTAAAGTGTCCAGTAGCATTAAGTAGCTACAACAGTCACTCGGTAGGGGAAGTTGTGTATTCCATGACTGGTTGGTGAGTGGCTGCTGCCTCTCACTGGTCACAAAGAGGGTGCTACAGCGTGCATGCAGACAACCTGCTATTGTTAACCTTTGGGTGACTAAGGCGATCGCCTGGTGACCAAAGCAGGGTTTTTTTTGGTGCAGCACACCAATCAATCACTTGTCAGCTTTTTTTTAATGGTGGTTACAATAGGGTTACTGAGCTGTATTGATGCTTTCATAATGACTGCCTTCAACCACTTGCATATTGGTTGGAAAAGGCCCTTTGAAAAAGGCCTGTGTGACTGGGGTCTAACCTAAGACTAAGGTAAATAATGATCAGAAATTGGTGGTATGAGTGAATGTGAACATAAATGGCTGTCTGTCTCTGTCTCTGTGATGGACTGGCCAACTGTCAGAGGTGTACCCTGTATCTTGTCCTATGAGAGCTGGGATAGACTCCAGCCCAAGTCCAGTCAACAATTATGGTAAAATTATATTGCTAATACTGTTGCGAGTTAGACCAGTAAATACTTTTACAGTACATTTAACATTATTTAAGTGTGTCATCTAGTAGAACCTAACATATAGCCAGTGGAGGCAATAGAGGTTAATTGCAGGCTAACAATATGAAACACTTTATGCTGTGACATAAATTGACTACTTACAGCTTTATTCCCAGAGTTTCCTGTGGTTGGGTCTTTGACATAGTGGGCGGTCTGTGCTCGGTTCTGCAGATCATCATTACCCGTTCCTTTGCTGTGAGGCTCCTGCTCCTTTTTTGAGCCCACACAACCCATGGTGCCTTCTGCAAGATAACAACAAAAGGAGAAACAGCAAGATGTGAAAGCGTGGACATCAGCAGCATTTTTCAGGGTATTTGCCGCCTAAACCTAATAACTAGTTGTGCAACCTTTGGCAGAAAAAACAACAATCAAGCATTTGTGATAACTGTGGAGGACATTTGGCCAATTCTTCTTTGCAGAATTGTTTTAATTTAACCACATTGGAGGGTTTTTGAGCATGAATGGCCAGTTTAGGGACAGTTACTTTTACACAGCATTGTATTGGTTTTATTCAGAGGAGAGGGGAGTGTACAAAATAAATTAATATAGCTTAAGAATTGTGGAATTTTAATGTAAACATAGTATCAAAAACTGCAACAAACAATATGATTCTAGCTTTTCCTACACAGAAGGAGTTAGGATGTTTAAAAAGCACAAGATTCATAATAAATGTGTAAAGCAGTGGTTCCCAAACTTTTTTCGCTGGGCCCCCCTTTGTTTTACAGAAAAATGTTGCCCCTCCCCCGCGCGCACACGCACGCACTAACACATCCTCCAACCACACACACCCATATTTTGATTTCACACCTCAAACATTTAGTAAACAATTAAGCAAATACAAGTAAACTGCAGGTAGTAAGAAAATAAACTACTAACTCTTTTACGCTACGTCCGCACCTACACGGGTATTTTTGAAAACGCAGCAGTTTCGTCCACACGTAAATGGCGTTTCGAATCACTGAAAACGGAGATTTTTCAAAACTCATTTTTTGCATTTATGTGTGGATGAGGAAGAGAAAGAGTTTGTCATGCAACATTAAAAGTATGTGTCTTTTTTCACGTCACGCTGTGCGCCACGTTATTGTTTACATGAGAGGAATTGCAGAATGGCAGATAGTCAGATTAACAGTACTTTGTCTCTATCTTCAGGTTTTACATGCTTACATATAAACACACAGTTTCTGTCCCTCTATTTAGAAAGCAGGGGCATCAAGGTGTGACAGCTATGCTTCATCTCCTGCTTTCCGTTTGTGTAGGCACCCCGTGCTCAGTGTTGTCAACTCCTCAGTAAGGACAATCGCTATTGGTTGTCCTAAAAGTCGCTAGAAGTCGCTAAATGACATCATCACCTAATTTGCATAATTGGTCATGCCAATGTAATTGTAACCTACGCTGCTGGAGAGAGAAATAACATCGTGGACGAGACATAAAGTGAGCAAAAAACGTCCTAAATGCATTTAGAATTTATTTAGAACTACAAATTAAATTTATTTTAGCAATTATTGTTTTTTGTAATGTCACAATTCCAACCCTGCTCCTTAATCCGGGCCTGGACCGGCAAAAGTGACCCGAAATAGGCACTCTGGTGGAGTTACACAAAACAGCATAAGAGTAAAAGAAGAACTGACTGCGTTACAGCACCCGCTGCTTGTTGAGAGTAAAAGCGATATGCGCTTTCACGTCTTTTTTTTAGCGACTTTTCTTGGAAAAAAAGTCGCTAGGGAGTCTGAAAAGTCGCTAAGTTGGCAACACTGCCCATGCTAGCAGTGTCCAAGCCTTGCTTTTTTTTTTTTCACCTTTTCATGCCCCCCCCCCCCCCCCCCCCCCCCCCACTGCAATGGCTCTGCGCCCCCTCTAGGGGGCGGGCTCCACACTCTGGGAAGGTCTGGTGTAAAGAGTTAGCTAGCTTCTCTTACACATGTAAGCTTAATAAATTATTTCTCAAATGACCTTTGAAAGAACTACAGAGGATTCTTTGCTTAGTTAAAGTAAATCCAAATCCTTCCTTGTAAGCTGAATATTAATTTGATTACAATCGTTAATTTTTGTTTTTTACTGCCGAATAGGGTTGTCCACACAGGAAACAACTAAAATCAACCAATACCTCAGCTTATCACAGCTCACAATTAAACCTCATGTATCATGTTTTTGCTATGTGGATAAAAGAAAAGAGAAGTAACTCAGGGGGGTGGCTGAGGTGAATGGATGGGCCAATGTTACTTTGAACACGGGAGGCTGGACTCCAAACCAAAACTCAGCATTAGACATTATCTCAACCCAACTGCTCTTACTGTAAATGTACTGAGAAAATTCTCTAATTTTGGGTGTGTAACGTGGGAAAACAGCATGTGAAGATATATGTGTCACCACAGACGGTAGACTGAGAAGAGAAAGATGCCTTAAAACTCAGATGACCGTGAGTAAATGTTTTTGATATACTGCAGGCTTCTGCGAACTCCACACTACTGCTGTTTATTCTGAATAATTCATATGTTCTCACACATGTTCGTGACTCACTTGATGATGTTTGCAGTTTTGGCAAGTAAGTCTTTCTGTGTCATGTGCCAACAAAATAATTTCCACACAAGTCTCTGTTATTCATCTGTAACATCTAGGGAATGCATCCTTGTATCACACTGTTTCAGCGCATTTATGTCTGTATATGTAAATGTGCATGCAGATAAATGGAACAAAGTTTTACAGGAACAAGAACAAAGAGAGAGTCTGTGATAGGAAATGGACACTGTGTTTGATAGCACATGCACAGATAGAGAGGACACAGGAGAGACAGCTGTTCATGTCTGATCTCCCGCCACCTCAGAGAGGCAGATTATCGCCCTGAGCAAAGGAAGCCTAAACAGAAAAGCCACAAAGCAGCAAAAAACATCAGTGGTTACAGAATTTTTCATGTTTTCTCCAACTGGCTGTTGATCTGTTCTGGAAGCTGCAGATTAGTATGGCCAGCAATAATTACCATACTGTCAATTATGCACAGTGGCGAGCAATGGAAAATGTTTAGACACAGGAAGTGGTGTTACTGAGGTCAAAATTGGTGGCGTTAACATATTTACTTCCCCTTTTCTCTGCTCCAAACCTTGTTCCTCTTCAGATGTCTACTTGAGGCCTCTTTGACTTCTATATAAAACTCTCAGTACAATACCTCTAGATAATGAACAGTCATGGTGTCGCAGTTTTACTAATGCAAAATTAAAATTAGCGAAACAGTAAAAGAGAGCTTTTTACTCTGTGAAAATGCAACTGTCAGTGTCTTGCCCACATGTGACGCACCTACAAGACACTTCAAAGACAAACCAACTTGTCCACACAGCCTGAATCAAAAGTGCCAGCAAAAGGACCACCGGAGTGGAAAAAAACCTCAGTCCTCAGGCTGGGATGTTGGCGCATGAAGTCCTGACAGCGCTTCACTTTGCAGCATAATTTGAATATCACTATATCCAGTGATAATATCCTAAATATGTCTCATCGCCAGTACGTGCAGAATCTTTACAAGAGTATAATATCAGTCTGATTGTGTGGGTGCCCAGTTGTTGCTGTGCCCTTGCTACCAGTAGGTGAGAGCTGAAAAGCATCACAGTGACTTTAACTTTAAAAGCTGCTTATCCTATGCAACATATTATGAACACAGAAACTACTTTTTCAATTACATCTCTGTAACACTCAATATCCAATAAAAAGAACAGCAAAACATTTTTCTCCAAGAGTTATCTACTGCAATTAAGCTCTAAAGTTAAAGACAAGATCTGTTTTGCAGATAATTCAAACTGATCAATTTGCTAAGAGTAGCTTATTGCAGATATAGTGAATGGTTTACAGGATTTTTTTTTCACTCAGGCAATGAACTAGAGGGCATAAAAGATTAAATGTGAAGCATAAATGCATGAATTTGGTCTAATGGCCTTTAGAATACAAAAAGTCAGATTGTGCAGAAGTATATGGGAAAGCAGATCTCTGTAAACACTTTCACGAGGGGTGACTTATTTGGATAATTTAAAGTCTGCCTAAAAAAAACCCTTGACGCTTTAAATTTTTTTTTCATGAAGTAAGGTCCCATTAGAGTCAGAAAGACAGATAAAGCTGTGCATTGTTTAGAGCGGGCCTTATTTTGTGACACGTAGCTACCGCAGTGTTCCAGGGTTTCTCATTCAGATCTAGCCCTTCGCTTGTCATGTCTGGTTTCAAAACGGCAAGATGGTGACAGTTAAAATGCCCTGCTAGGGCCTCACAATGGGGCCACTTTACAGCTGTGCGCAACATTTTTAGATCTAAACAAACTTAAAGGCAGCTTTATAAATACTCTTTGTGGTAGCAGATGATTCAACTTGCTGTTAATCCCAATGCTTATATTCTGCCCGTACACTACAGATACATGGATGCTACTCTTCACTGGAACACCTGGGAAAACAAATCCACTAATGACTTTACTGTAGCTTCTATTCGGAGCTTTCTGTCAATGAACAACAGCAAAACTGTGTTAATCCTAATGGACTGTGCCTCCAGGTTATGAAAGCTGGGAGTGTGAGGATTATCAGTTCTGCAATAGAAAGACCTTGGATTCTTAAGGGCCTGGATGTTGTATTTTGTTAGAAAGAAAAATAAATCTCCCAAAAAAGCTAACCCGTCTCAAATAACGAGGTTGTTGAATGTAACTGCGGTAAACATTGCGTGCTCATCCACTCCATCATTATGGATTAGAGGGGATGACGACTCCTCACATCAGAGAATTTCTCTTTTTTTCATGTGTTTTCTGAGAATTCTGAAAATTAACATAAATATTAAACATACTGATTAGAACACACTTGTTTCTTTGAAGAGTATAAGAGAAAAAATGACAATGACTGCTTAACATGAAGCCAACTGAGTTGAACCAGCAAAAAGAAAGTATTTCTAAAGACTACTAATTAACATATCCTGCTTTGACAGTACTTAGGAAATACAAATATAACGGTAAACGATACCACAACCAAAGTGCCTGAAGTCATTGAAAAAAACAAAACACAAAAGTCTGAACTGATGAACTTCAGATAAGCTGTTAGGCCTCCCGCATACATTTATAAATAGTTGCCATTTCTGGCTCTGGATCCATTTTGCTAAGGGGCTGTTGACTTGGGCTGCTAACCCATTTCTACCTAATAAGAACTTAATGTTATGTTACCATCTTTACTGCTATGCTAAGTGAAATAATAATATATTTTTCTAACTAAATTAAGAGAAATATGTTGACTAGTCCAAAATAAACTATACATAAAGAAATGATCAAACCACTTTACAACAATGTAATTTCATCGTGTCCTGATGATCTTGAAAGACCTCTAACCACAGACATGTGGTGCCACTCCCCTAAGCAATATGGCAAGTATACTGAGATACTGTTCTTATAAATAGTAGAGGCCAAATATGTGTCTCTGTATATATATACATATATATATATATATATATATATGTATATGCTTCCCCAGATTTAACACTTCATGCTGAGGCAACTGATAGTTATTGCACAAGTCATGTCTGCACAAGTCTTTAATCAATATTGCTCTATTAATCCACTAAATGTTAAACTATTGATTTTAGATTCTAAGAATGGTCTTCATAACAACAACGTAGCAATACAGTCTAAGTAAAAAAATTAATAAATTGTGTACATAAAGTAGGCTAGCAAAACAAAACCACAACCGTCTCGTCTGTTATGATTCTCACACCTACAAATGTTTACACTAAATGTGAAGCACAGACCAGAATGGAAACATAACTACATCTGTAGTAGTTGTGAATGGCTCACCAGTCACCACCTATGATTCGTCTACTTCTGCAGCAGACAAGGAATGAAGTCCCTAATTAGTGATTCATCTCATCAAAATATACAAAAATAAGTGGTAAATGAACATGGATCCTGTCTAAATGTGAAAGTGTATCAGTTTCTGTTGTGTAAAAAATAAAAAAAACTTGGTTAAAAAAATGCTTTTATGGCAATTTTGTTTTCACCTTTTATTGGGGATACGAAAGACAAATTCATGGGAAAATTCTTATGCTTTGACTACGCCATCAGTTTCAGTTCTGTGCCTATGCTGTTCTCTTATTGTTTTTTCTCCTCAGCTTGTGGCCGAGACCACATCAACCTTCAAAAAAGCACTATCTGGAACAATGGCTTTGTTAAACCTGTAAAGTCACCTTGTTTCTTTGACAGTAAAATCTTAAAAAACACATGGCGTCTAATGATAGAAATCCCAAATCTATATCTAGTTATCAATCTCCACCTATGAAAAACATGATTTTAATCACAGCAACAAAAGATAAAGTGTGGAGTTTGACACAAGGTTATGTCCCAAAATACTTTTTGGGAAGTACACTTACTTTCTTGTAAGGAGTTAGCAGGGAGTTTTACCACTCCTATGTGCTCAAGTTAAAAAGAGGCTATGGCGAGGAACCTGTAACCTTAGCATCACAACTGGAAATTGGCGTAAACAAATAGCATAACTCTGAGTTGTCATGTATATATACATAAATATACATAAATATATGTTATATTAAGATAAAGATAAACAGCCAGTGATGACTGAATCACCGTATGTTGTACATTACATTTCAGTTCAAAACATCACAAATTGGTGCGCTATCATGACTTTATGATTTCATGTAAATGCCCCACTGTAATCACAGCCAGTATTTTTTTCATTATCTTTTCTTTTAAATAAATTAACTGTATTTAAAAAAAAAGTTTTTTCTGTTTGTTTTTTGCTGCATAAAAAAAATGATATGGGCACTGATGGTTTGACAGAAGAGACTTTTCTTCATCATGTATTTAATTTAAACACCACGACGGCCTTAATAAACAGTCATTAAAAAACTTTAAAGGCAGACTGCACATGTGCTAAAGGAGACTTGATGAAGACGATAGCATGATGAATCTGACTTCATTATCTGAGATCAGCTTGGCTCATCTACTTTAAAGACACCACTGACTGTCAGCATTTTTGACCAGACCAAGTAAGGCTGCCATGGCAAAAACCCTGTACTGACTTAACCAATGGTAGGATTTTTCTTTTGTCTTTTTGCTTATGAATTCACTTTTTTTATTAGAGGGAGGAACTTATAATTTCTTCTTTCATAAATGATGTGGTAACACTTTATAATAAGCACTTTGTTTTTCAATAGGAACGTCTATAATATGACATCAGTTCTGGAAAACATGCACCGTGTCTTTCAGAAGAGAAATGCTGCCTTTCCAATTATGCATTTTTGATCTGAGATAAGAAAACATATAGGCTCCCTAGCAAGTGATTTACTTTGATAATACCAACTTCTGAAAGCATATAAGTGAGGGTTAACCTTATGATTACGAGCTCTGATTGCAACTTTAAAGAATTTGTAATGAACAATTAAACTAAGATACTTATTCAGTAATATCATATATGGATGTTGACAGTATAACACCACTGTGTCTTCTAACCGACTCAATCTCTATGGCTGGCAGTGTAAAGGCCCAGCTCAGAATTAGCAACTGATATACTATGCAAATGAGTACCACTCCTAACAACTAGGCTGTGTATTCATAAATATACGTATCTGTTTTATAGACCCTATTGCAGACTTGTAGTTGGAGGCTATCTGCTTCCTTTACCTGTCTGTGAGTTGACAGGTAAACAGGTGAGCAGGTATCAGGCTGCTTTAATGCTCATGGCTTTAAGGAAGTATCTCATTTATTATCTTACATTTAAGCTAGTCTGCTACAGCAACAAACATGAGCAAAAACTCTCTCACGGGACAGAGGAGTGGAATTATTCATGCGTGCCTTGTTGGGCGGCCTTTCTTTTTTATGAAAAAACTGCCAAGCTGTGTTTGTAGCTGTTTAGGACTGCCTCAGGCCATAACAACATCACCTGCCAGCCTGGCAAGGGACCAACAGAAAGAAAGAAAGAAAGAAAGAAAGAAAGAAAGAAAGAAAGAAAGAAAGAAAGAAAGAAAGAAGGAAGACATCGTGTCAGCCTGGTGGGTTACTCCTGTGCATCTGTGTATACTGCTGGCACTCAACAACACCTAATAAATTTGGCTGATAGACACATGGCAATCGAAATGTGATAAAACAAAATAAAAATAGATACTTTCTATATGAACAAACAATTTTATTTATGGTTTGATTCTTATTTTATTATTATGTCACACAAGTATGATAGGTTTGGGTAACAAAGTTATAATCAGTGTAAGGTTGCACTTATTAACTTGCACTCTTGAAAATAATATCTAGTTTAGGTGGTTTAATGTTATCCGTCATTAATTTCTGAGTTCTCAGAGAAGTCCAATGTGTCAGCTCAAATTTGAACATTAAAAAAAGATTAATTTTTCATTCGCCAAATAGATAACTAGAGAGATATTTTCTGTTTGTTTGTACAGTATTAAACAAGTTTTCAACAGATTTCTAAAATATTTGTGTTTTATTGCTTTTATGACCTGTCGTCCAGTAAATCTTGAAGTAAGAGAGGACTGTCTTCTAATAACTGATCTTTCATAGATCAAATGACTGTAGTCAAGTGTACAGCATTTTAAGAGGACCTTTTTCTTATTGACTGTCATGCTGTACAATTCTACTGGTCGATGTTTATTTTACACAAGTCCAAAGTTTCATAAAAAGACCCCACCGCTCAGGCTTCAGACTGCTTCAAATACTTAAAAAAAAGCTGAACCGTGAATCACAAAGATGAGCAAGGGGAGGTACTCTCACTTAAACGATGATAATTATATAAACCGGATAGTCATCTTATTTGAGAAGCTAAAATCAGTTAGCAGAATATTTTAAACCATGTTTAAACACATTAAGTTCAGTTGAAAAAAACAATAAAAAAATTTGCATTTTTTTCCACTTCACGAGTCACTTTTTCATTTACAGCAGTGGCTTCTGGGGACATTTTGTGCCCGATAATTCTGCACCCAGTGACTTTATAGGGTACTGACTGATTTTCAGTTTTCATCTTTATCAACCAACAAACAACGAAGACTTAACATATATTAATGTTAACACATTTAAAGCATATACACCAGCTTTCCATCATGAGGGTTTAGTCATTAGTCAGTCTGAGAATTGTGTTTCCTTCCAAACTAAACTAACAAACTAACTCATATAAATGTCATGTCAGGATAAATCGTGATTATGTGTAACTCAGTATATTATATACATAACATACGTAACAGATCAATTCCACTTCGACTGTGTAATACATAAATTTGAATACAAATTAACTACACAAGAAAAAAATAATTGTTTTATGTTTTGTAATGTAATTAAAACAACTGGGTTGCAATAACCCTTTAATTTTCCGTTTAGGACAATTTCGAAAAATGACGCTGAAGTGACTTCAGGCCTATTAATGCAAGACAAGACGGGGTATTCAGCTCTACTAAGTACTGTGATGTAATATCGGCATTTCTGCGGTGTGTCTAACACCTCCGGACTTTCTTTTAGTGCAAGTCTGTGGGGTAAGAGCAGGAAAATACAAATAATTGTCTTCCCCACACTGCAATCATATCCGTCGTCTTCCTTTAGGGGCTCTGATTTTAAACCCATTCAACGTTTAAATTGAAAGCTGGTGTATAAATAGAGAACAGAAGTGAAACTAGTCTTGTTTCTGGTTTAGTCTAGATGGACATTCTAAAAATAACTCCCATGCACCCACTCACACGCACTGTCACAAACACGGTAAAGGACTTCAGACCCTCGTTTTAAAAGATTTTCACATTTAGAAAGTGACGCGGGACACTCTGATAAAGGTGCTTTACTGCTGTACATCCCCGTAACACGGCCCACCGGCTCATCATCGCAGTTTATGCACCGTGACTTCTGCAGGCGGTGGCTGTCAAGCACCGTGAACTTCCTCTTTTTGGAAGTGAGCATCGCCTTTATAAAACTAAAAACTTGTCGATGATCAAACACCCACTTTCCAAGTCTTAAAAAATATTTTATTGTAACCGTTTTACTTCCTACCGTTATCTTTTTTGTGTGTTTTTGTTAAAATTTATACATTATACCCTCTCACTCATAACATAAGCGAACACATAACAGGACACTTACCGCGCTTTAGTCAGTCGCTTCGACTAGTATCTCTTTGGTTATAAATTATCTTCTAAATTCGGATAAGCGGGTGTCGAATATTCCTCATTTCTTTTAAGTGAGTTCCATCCCTTCCTAACTCGTGTGGGTCATTCCGGACACGTTGACAGGGCGGCGGAGCGCAGCGCACTGGACTTGCAGGAGGAAGTTTAAGCTGTACGCATCTGAGGTGGGGAAAAGAGGAACAAGCGCACACCAATCGTGCTCTTGGTTTCACTGACTGAAACAGCCGCTGTTGCCTTTGATACTTTGATGGACTCCAGAGCAGAGAGCTACCAAACGCAGGAAGTTACATCAAGTTTCTTAACTACTGAGAGTTTGTATTTCTAGTTCAGTTTACATACTTGATAACATCTCCTGCATTTTTGCCATATTTGGATTAAAAACCTAATCCAGGTCAGATGGAAAAGGGTGGCTGTGCACAGGGAAGAGTGGATGGATTGGTTCACAGATGCGAGAGGAACATTTGCATGATGTACGGGATGGCTCGAACAGGTATTCAAATAGTAGTTTGACAGCTATCGTGCTCAGCAGGTCGTTCTGGGGCTGGAGGCAGGCCAGGCAGCAGAGGGAGGAGGGAGGAGGGGTAGGCGGTTCAGCCCTGGGGTAACAGCAGCGGCTAGGCATTAACACATGAGAGAACGCTCCCAGCTATAATCCTTAATCAAGAGTCAGGATTAGATTAGAAACGAAGTTCCCTCTGTCTCTGCAGCGATGAGGAGAGACGGGAGGTGGAGGAGGGGAATCAGGATAAGAATAAAAGGGATAACATTAGTAAAATAAACAGAGAAAGGTACAATCGGGGCTTAGGATCGAATGAAGATGATCCTAGATAAAAACAGGGATGAAGGATTAAAGAGGCAGCTGAGGATGACCTGACTTTGTGACTGCAGATGTAGTGAGCCTTTTCTATTCTAAAGTACAGGCTTCACTTTGTGACTCTCATTAACTTCAGTGAGAAAAGTTCCTTATTTAGCCTGTGAAAAGTCAATGTTAAATTATTAACCCAGACACAGTCAGAGTAAACTGATGGGTAATTTGTTAAAGTGTTGTGGAGTTGCAATATCTTTATTGGGCCTTTCCATAAGGAAAAAACAACAACAACAAAATAAGCCAGAGTGAGCTTTATCTAATAACACCAAGCTTGCACACCCTGATAGATCCAAATGAACCCTTTAGGCAGAAATGACTACTACCACAACCAAATTTCAATCGACAACTTCTTATCTTTGCGAAACCTTTTACTTGTCATTGCTCCTTTTTCTGATTGCATCAAAATTTTGGTGGCCTAGCATGAATTCATTTCATTCAATTCTGTGTATTTATTTATTGCAACAAAAGTCACGTCAAAGTGTATTATATTATATTATATTATATTATATTATATTATATTATATTATATTATATTATATTATATTATATTATATTATATTATATTATATTATATTATATATTTTAATATAAATACTCAATAAATATAAAAAATCAATTAATAATTATAAAATATAAATATCAAGACATATTTTGAGGCCTGTCCAGGCTGTGCTTTGCCCACTCTTGGGACACTAAGTTGGATAAAGAATTAAGAAAACGAATCAGTGGATTCCCTACATGCAGGTGCTGGGCAACAGGACTTGAGCCCCAAGTATAAAGCTTACCAAAAAGGAAAGTTTGAAGCCTAAAATTAAAAGTAGAGTCCTAAACCCAAAGTGGGAATTGGTTCAACAGGAGAGTCTTCTGATAGTTGAAGGCTCTGTCTCCCATTCTATAGTTGGAAACTGGGAACCACAAGTAAGCCTGAACCCTAAGAGAAAAATGCTCCATTGGGATAATAGAAAAACACACAATAGAACATTATGAGAAATGGATGGGGCTCCAGATAGAGCACGATTTCAATATTATTGAAACTGTGAGGTATCGTCTTGAGAGAGAATAGAACAAAATACAGTGTCCACTGAAGAGCTTTGAAATGTTCTTTACAAAGACTGGAGAACTATTCACGCAGACTACTTAAAGAAATTACAAGACAGCTTGCCTAAAAGAGGTGATCAGAGCAAATGTTAACTTTCAAGCTAATTATAATTGTAAATTGCCTCATATACTGTATTTTCACATGTCCTTACACATATTTCAATAAATGGCTGCACCTATTTCCCCCTATCATAACAAAACATAAAGAAATAAAGTGTGCCTCTAGACTTTTGCACAACATTGTATATTTCACAAATTGAATGGATAGATTTATTTTAACCTTGTATATTTTCTGTGACCAGTTTTGGAGTCCCTGCAGATGTTCTCTTCTTGTTATAAGTTCTTCATTCCCCACCATCAGCAAGTGCTTGCTATGGTTGTTGGAGTTCTCTCACTAATATTGTTGTACCCTTAGCCTATAATATAAAATGAGATGATGCTAAACAAATGCAATTGAATTAATAAATTGCTGCTATCTGATCAAACATGGATGAGATCAATTCATTCCATTTCATTCCATGGAGCCATGCAGACTGTTGTCTTGGATACTACACTCCTCAACTGCACATTCAGTGTGATTGTCCTGTTCCTTAGGTCTGTTGCTATTTTGCATAATTGTAATTTCCCTGTTCTTTGATCTTTATAGATTTCCTCCTTATGCTGGTTATTTTTACATGTGTTTTGAAATAATATTAAACAATAGTTTCAATTTATTCAAACTCATCTTGTACCCACACATGTGCACTCAGGATGGCTGCAGGTTACAGGTTGTCACTCTGTGGTGATGAGAGGTTTGGGGTAGGGGGAGGTAGAAATATTGCAAAAATATTGCTCTTACTAGACCCCTACCACTTGCAAATAGAGTACAGAAGCTACTCGATGGTTACTTGATGATGTAACATACTCTTGCAATATACACTTATTTACTTACTGTGAATAATACTGTATCAGTTAAATAGAACGCAAAGATATAATTTTAGTCATGTCTGACCATGCCGAAGATGGGGAATGGGAATGATGATACCGATAACATATGTTTTAACCAATCCTGAACAGAAATTGCCATTAATTTGAAAAATTTGTTTATTCTAAGTATAAAAAAAATAATTAAAAAAAAAAAAAAAGTCATCCAATATGTCCTTACTGCTTTTTTTAGTAAGAGTGCAGTGTGACAGTCAGATCCACCCCTCACTTGTCACATCTGGTTTCAAAAAAGCAAAGTGGTGAAAACATTCAGCTCAAGGCTTCAGCAAGGGACTTCACAAACAATGAGTGATGCCACAGTGACTAACCCTAGTTCTCTTAAGTCTAGCAGTGTTAGCAGTTTCAGCAGCAATATTGAGAAAATATTAAAAAAATCTCAAAACTGTCTAAATTCTTTCATCTTTAATAAAATGATCAGTAGGGCTGGCTCTACCAGGTGTAAGAATTAAGTTTAACTTCCAAGCATCCATGAAAAACATAATTTCTGAAGTTTATTGGAGTTAGAAGTTAGCAGGGAGTTAGCTTGCTAGTTTCCATCTAAAGATGATATGCAATGTCTGAGTGAGGGAATTCTGAAAAACTAAAACGTACAACTCTGCTATCACTTCGGACATAAGTGAAGTGAAAACTAAAAAGCAGATGTTTGTATGATAACTGAAGTTGGGCTAGCTGGTATTTAATGGTGTGCTATGTGGTGGCTAGATACAGAGCTGTGGTTAGGATAATATAAACACATTAGCACAGTGAAGCTGAACTTTTAGCCCCACAATAAAAGTCAGCATGAGAGTTCCCAATGGGCAGAGACAAATGCAACTGGATGGCAGGAAAAAAAATATGAAATCAAGAGATAATTTGAGGTGATCCATCCCCAGCATGAGGTTAGTCATTATTAATATACTGCTGTTTAGTCGCTGTTGAAAATTCTTGATCCTCAGCTTAATTCACCCATTCAAATCTTTCTTAGCCTCAGAGTGATTCTTTTCTGACCTATTCAAATGTAATTACGTCAGGTATAATTACATACAGGTGTAATTATTCATGTCTATTGTAATTATTCAGATCAAAAACCCAGACAGGCCAATTGTGATCATTGAGTATTTTAGTACCTTGTTCAGATTAAATAGAACAAGATACAAAGCATTAACACACATGAAAAAGACAACCTTAATGACCTTAACACAGTGTAGTTTGGACCTGGATGCAGGCTTTATATGTCATAACTTGACACCTGATGGTTGTGAACAAAGAATTTCAGGAGAATCAGGTTTGCATGAATCTATCTATCTATCTATCTATCTATATATATATATATATATGTATATATATATATATATATATATATATATATATATATATATATACAGAGAGAGAGAGAGAGAGAGAGAGAGAGAGAGAGAGAGAGAGAGAGAGAAAGTGAGAGAGAGAGAGAGAGAGAGAGATATGCCATGAGTGAATGACATATCATTTCACTGATCCACACAACCTGGATATACAGCAACGACTGTCATTCAGACTGGAGAAGTGTAGTCGGATGATAACAAAGAGAGGGAAGGTAGTCAGTCAGAACTGAGAGAATCGAACTACCAGAAGGCAACATTGCAGACACAGAGGACTGCTACAAGTACCTGGGGATCCCACAGGCAAATGGGAACCATGAAGAGGCCGCTAGGAAAGCTGCAAGTACCTGCAAAGGGTCAGGCAAGTCCCGAGGAGTCAGCTGAATGGTAAGAACAACATCTTGGCTATCAACACCTACGCCCAGCCCATGATCAGGTACTCTGCTGGGATAATAAGCTGGCCAAAGGAGGAGATAGAAGCCACTGACATCAAGACCAGGAAGTTCCTGGGCATGCCATCGGTTGTGGCCATCTTCTTGATGTACTTGTGGATGTTCGTTGTCTCATCCTGGACCATGGTACTGACACTCACTAGTCCCCGGCCTCCTTCTTTCTGCTTAGCGTACCCCCTCAGGGTGCTGGACATGGGCGACCGCATGCTCAGTGAAAGTGGCTGACATCCAGAAATCCTACCAGTGGCTGGACAAAGCTGGACTGAAAGACAGCACAGAGGCACTAATCATGGCAGCACAAGAACAAGCTTTGAGAACAAGATCCATAGAGGTTGAGCTCTATCACACCAGACAAGACCCCAGGTGTGGGCTGCATAAAGATGCCCCTGAGACATTCCAGCACATAACAGCAGGGCGCAAGATGCTGGCGGGCAGGGCATACATGGAACGCCATAACCAAGTGGCCGGCATAGTAGACAGGAACATCTGTACTGAATATGGCCTGGAAGTCCTGAAGTCAAAATGGCCGACACCTTCTAGGGTGGTCGAGAATGACCGAGCTAAAATTCTGTGGGACTTCGAGATATAGAAATACAGAATAGCGGTGGCTAACCAAACGGACATGGTAGTTGTAGACAAGCAGAAGAAGACAGCTGTCGTGATAGATGTAGTGTTGCAGAATGACAGCAACATCAGGAAGAAGAAACAGAAGAAGCTGCAGAAGTTCCAAGGGCTCAGAGAAGAGAAGATGTCGAGGGTGAAGGTAACAGTGGCCCCGGTGGTAATGGTGCAGTGACTCCCAAGCTAGGCGAGTGGCTCCAGCAGATCTCAGGAACAACATTGGAGATCTCTGTCCAGAAGAGCGCAGTCCTAGGAACAGCAAAGATGCTGCGCAGGACCCTCAAGCTCCCAGGCCTCTGGTAGAGGACCCAAGCTCAACTCATGGAGTGCAGTCAGGGCTTTGAACTAGGAAGCTCACAGGCTAAGGAACGACTAATCTGTTGTGACTCTGTCAGACAGTGTTGGGGTTGTGCTTCCAAAAGTGTGTGTTAATGTGTTATACATTATTCATTATTCATTAGTCAAGGTTAAGATTAGTGAAGCCAGAAAATCAAAACATATTTTGGGTATCTTGAATTCGTTTTGTACTACAGCCCCTTGATGTGGGTCTCAGGTTCTTTACACTAAGTATCTATTTTTAATGTAGGACTTTCCTATGCTAAATAGTTATTCTTTAATTGGAACTTTATTTTTATTTGGAACTTGTTTTTTTTTTAATTAGTAGTTAGCTCCTGGGCTCTCTTGTTCAAATGATGTTTCTGTGTTGAAACCAGAATTAGCCTGAGCAGTGAAACTAAAACTTCAGCATTTAATGTTTGTTTCTGGTCTTAAAATATCTCCAGTTATGATCCTTGTGGGGAGACAATGTCTCAGTTCACATTAAAATGAGGGTTACTGCCAAAAAGAAAAGGGAAGCATAATCTCACACTGAAATAGGGTAAATTTCCATCCGTCACTTCCTGTTGGGGAAATGTGACCATTAAACCAGTTTCGCCTGAGCAGCTAGAACAAATCTAAAATTTCTTGAGCAGTCTTGAAATGATCAGCTGTATTGCACTTCTTTCTTGTTTTGATGGGTTTACATGATACCATAACTACTATCTGACAGTAAGTTAAGGTTCATCAATGAGGTCGATCAATGGAGCACAGCCCTTTTGCATAATGTCCCTAAGAAAACCAAATATTAGATGTGATGCTCTATTTGACTTCTATTTCATATTCTATTTCCTGTTATTTGCAGAGGACTTTCTGTCCTGTGTGTGTGGCAGGTGATTACTAAATTTATTATGGTGCTAAAATATAATTAATCAAACCGGACCAACATTTAAGAATGGAAATTTATTTCAACATCAGTAACAGTACATTCATTAAAAGGTTTCTAACAGTGTAGTATTGTAAAAAAAATACTCTCAACAGCACATCATCTAGCTTGACAGCTTAAAAGTCAGAACATAGCAGTACACTTACAGTAGGATAGTCAATCACATTTTTTTAACCGAGAGATGCAAATGGCAGGGAAAGACCACTGACCATTGATAAAATGCCATACTTAATGGACTATAATGGCATCAGACACGCATAACAGAAACAGGAGAAATCAATATGACAGCATTAGGACTGCAGATCTGGGTTCATACACAGGGACATCTAAAAAATGAAATGAAGGAAAAATAAGTAGATTTGAGATTAGTTGACTCTGCCAGTCCATCCATTTTTATATCGATACAAAATGGACTCAGTAGCTTCACAGTGCTTTATCACAAGAGTTTCTTTAGCTGTCTCTCTGCTTTTAACACTTCCCATCTATCACCCAGCTAAGCAAAGGTTGTTGTCACAGCTGTTAGTGGAAAGTTCATACTTGCAAAATATGTGCTGTCTGAAAATGAGAAAAGAGGAAGAGGAACTTCTTTTACTCTTCGGACTTTCTTTCTTATATTCTTCTAAGTTAGCCACGTAAGAGGATTTACGTGTTTTTTTTTTTTTAGCCAAGCAGTGACGGGCATGCCAGGACATTTAGAATGAAGTTCTTTAAGCATTAGCAGCGCAGACCGTGTTTCGTTTCGCTCGAAGATGAGGAACAAAAGAGAATTCTGCAGATTTTAGTCTCTTTAGCTTGTTATACAGGAGGGTGTTTTGGCACTGTGAAAATAGGTTGGTAGGTGTTAGAAAATGTTTGAAAATAGGTGACTTTCTAAGCCTGACTGTCAGGCTGGACAGTTTTCCACCCAGTTGTTAATAGCTGTGATATACCCTGTGCTTACATTAAAATTTCCACTCAGACCACAGCAGATATGAAGATTATAGCTGCATGGTGACATGTGGAAAAGACTTATTCTGATAAAGAATGTCACATGTTTGTATTATTTGTATTTATTCTTTCTGCACAAATCTTTTTCATCATTTTAGACTTAATGCCCTGATGAAAATGAAACCTTTGTGGTTTACTAACCAAAACCAACAGCCACTTATATAATACTTAGCTAAACATTAAACTTCATATATAACAGCTGGTGAAAAGGGAAGTTGTAGAGCTTTACAGCCCACTGCTCTAAGAAGGGAACATGGCCTAAAAAACCTGAACTAGTTATGACCACAAGGATATCAAAAATATAACGCGGCAGAAAATGGCGGAGTTTGGGTGAGAAAGTTGCAAATACAAAAGACTGCTACAGTGTGTAGCTCTTTTGAAAAGCACACCTTCTGTCAGAAAGGATGTTTGGTACCAGGTGCCACTTTAGCTTGCTTGACCCAATCTTAACATTAGCCAGTGTCCTATGGAAGTTGGCATACTGCTGCATCCTCACTGTCAGTCAGGGCCTTTGTGTCATGCTTAGTTAAACCCCACTCTCTGGAAACTGATGGAATGAATTCCCTTTGACAGAAGTTTTACTGTGTCTGCTGGATGTTCACAATGTCTATGTTCCTTAGGGGCAGCTGCTGCCCCCAAGTGGACAAAAACTTTAATTTACAGCTGATAAAAACAAAACAAAAAAATTTTGGCAGAAAAATTCAGTTTAATTAGCAGAAGCCCATTACCAAATAGTCTTTGACAACTGGATCACATGACTACTTGGATGAAAACAGTTGCTTACTGCAGATAATAATAACCCAATGGTGTAGATTCTGTTACTGTAGCAATCTGGAGTTTTTGTTAGAATTTAGCAAGTAAAATATTCATTTTACGGCTCACAACTGCACTGAAAATACAGTTTTGATTTGCCATTCTTATCAGTTTAATATTTAGCCACAGCAGAGAGCTGTTCTAAGGAAATGAAGATCTATACCCACAATGTGCTTCCTACCACACAGAAAGCTGTCTGTGAAAGTAACAGAGAGTTTAGCAGTTTAGCAATATGTGGAGAACCAGAGCTAAATCAAAAACTATCCGGCTAGACTCAGAATCAGATTGGCTGATGATGGCTGCACTCAGTTTCTCCCCTCTGTAAATTATACCTGTACTGGCTTGTTGTGCTTTTTACTCTGAAATGGTTAATGAAGAGTTCTTGCAAAATTACCAAGTCAGTGTGACATCCTCTTTATCTAGGGCTTTTCCTCTGATCTCATTGTGATTTTGAGCTTCCTCTCCCGATGGTTGTCTGTGGGGAACAAAAACAGAAAGCATTTCAGAGTGCTTTTTTTAACGACAAATAATAGAATTAGAACTCAACAGAAAGTAGTAGTTTATGAGAAGGTAATAGGTTTTTAACTTAAAGAGAGATCAGATCCTAAATCATCAAAAAAACAATCTGGATATGTTGGAAAAAATCTGTTTGTCAGACACAAGTGCAATTGAGACATGAATGTGAAACAACTGGTTGTATTTATGCCATACTCCAACAGGGCGAGAGACAAAGAAAGTAATCATTCTAACTGACATGGTGTCACGGCGGGGTGCGCCGGTGTGTTTTTTGAAACAGGACCTAAACGCAGATGTGGACGAGGAGTAAGCGATCCTTTATTTGGATGATAGCAGGAGTTAAACATGGAACCCTAAACAAACTAAAAAACACTAAGAAACAAATACTATTAAGTTCTATGACAATGACTAAGACAATGGTGGCGATAACAGACGACCTGACCACGACATTCAGAAAACAGAGGACTTAAATACACACATGAGGTGATCAGGGGAAGTGGAGACACATGAGAACACAGCTGACTCGAATGAAACATAATGACAATACAGGGGAGAGTAACACTAACTACAATGAACAAAGAACACCAGACTCTTACAAAATAAAACAGGAAACACTGAGACATAGACATGGAGATAAAACATGACATGAACTTAACATAACCACATAGATATGAAACATAGATGGAGGAACCAGGAAGACTGGGTACAAGGGGAGATGACAGAAATAACTAAGAAATAAGGTCTGAACAGCAACCTAGAAATTAACTAGATTGAAAATTGGGGTGGCTGTAGCTCAGGTGGTAGAGCAGGTCATCTACTGATCGGAAGGTTGGTGGTTTGATTCCTGGCTTCCCCTAGTCTGCATGCCAAATATCCTTGGGCAAGATACTAACCCCAAATTGCTCTCCGATGCATCCATCGGAGTATGAATGTGTGTGAATGTTATCTAGAAAGCACCTAGAGAAATGTGCTTGTGCGAATGGGTGTGAATGGGTGAATGCACAAGTTGTGTAAAGCGCTTTGAGTGCTCAGAAGAGTAGAAAAGCGCTATATAAGAACCAGTCCATTTACCAAAATGAATACAAAAATACATAAAACTCAAACACTGGGTCACACGACCTAGTACCGTGACACATGGATTAAAAACTATCTACATTATTTTCAGAAAAGTACTTTTTCTATGTTTTTTACAAAAAAATTACATTTTTTGTTTGAAACATAGGGTTAAGCTTAAGCAAAAAAGCAGAAGTTGTACTCTCTGGAAAGTGATAAAATGGTAGCTTACTACCACAGTCTGTTGATCTTTTTGATTAAACAGGCTGCATAGTGCAGTAAACACTTATTTCAGCCACTACTACCTTATTTGTCTGAGTATGTCTGCACAATTCTAAAGACCAACTCTTGGACCATCGCTTTGTACCAAGCTGACCAAAGTATAAAGTTTCCCACTCTATGCCGTAGTAGTGTCTCTTTTTCTTTGTGACAGTTTTCATAACATTTGTGGTTTGGCTTTATTCCTAATTTTTCAGGTATGATGACGCATCGGCACACTCGGTAACTGGTTAACTTGCGCTTGAATCCGAATGTGTATAGTTTAACTCACATTAAATGGTGCCTCTAGGGAAACAGCCTTCCCTGCTTTTTTCACAGACACTGCGTCAGATTTGATTTAGATTTTAGAAAACTGAACTGTCAATTCAGTATTGACTTTTCAGAACTACAGAGCTAAAATACCAGAAAAAAAGAGACATAAATGCTCTGCAATCCCTTAGACAGCAGGACATCTGACCAAAGTGTACTCTAGTGAAACATCCCTGTTAGATCTCTGGAGAGCTATTTCTAAGAAACTTTTGTAAAAAAGAAAAAAAATATGGCGTAGTGATTAGTATGGAGCCTTATACTGAAGGTGATACAATTTACTATCCACATTGTCTTTTTATTGTTGTTTGGTTATTTGTTGCTGTGTGTGTTTGTAAATAGATTCAGGAAAATTAAGACATAAAGGTGACAGTTGTTGAGAAGTTTTTCCATCCATGCATCCAACCATGGCCAATTTAGAATAACTAATTAAACCTTTAATTGATGTATCAATTAAAACTTCCTCCCATAGTTCAAAGATGTGGACTATGGAAAACAACCCACACAGGTACTGAGAGAACATGCAAAATGTATGTACGTCTGTATGGTGTAAGGCAGCAGATACAAAACTTATGCATAGGCTGACAGACATAAAACTCTAAAAATATTTAGAAATGCAAAATGTAAACAATGACAAACAACAGCAACAATAATAAAAAAAAATTAATTCTGTCAATTTATTTAATATAAATTGCCAAGCCAAAGATATGGTGTAAAAAAGGCCGAAAGAACTACATTGATGATGACCTAAACTTAAACCTGTCATTTTAGTTCTTTTTGACGTTACTCTCCCATTTTTTCCTAATTATCAAATGTCTTTTCATTATCAAAAGTACTTTTTCTCTGAAATGTAGGGTTAGAATTGGGGCGAGGGACACAGAAGTCGAAATGTATGTAGACCTCATGAGGTAAAAAAAGAAAAAGAAAAAAGAAATCTGTTTAAAGCCCACACTCAAGACAGAGATAACAAAACTGAAGAAAGGAAAAAATATCTGAAAATAAACAGGTGATTACTGCTGTCTGTGTTGAAATCTCTGTCTGCGTCTGTCTCCACAGATGCCCTTTTCCTTTTGGAGCCCTGATTGCTTTCTTGTCCTGACCGGCTGGCTTCCTCGTCCTGCTCATCAGAGCTGGTTTCTGGCTCATCTGTTGCTGAAGATGTCTGTTAATACAGACATGCAGAGGATGCACAATTGTTCACAAAAGAAAGAAGTGTATATAAACTAAAGTCAGCTGTTTTTGGTTGTTGTTGTATTTTTTCAATAAAAATTGTAATACAAAATGAGTTAATGTGCTAACAAAACCTTCACGTTCTCTGTTTTGTTTGGGCGAATTACCTTGCCATTTGATGATAAGGAATCTTGCTTTTGTAGAGCTGGGTTCAGAGTCTCCAACACCACTACTGCTACAAAAACATAATAAAAACTATTCCCTTGTGCATTGTCAATTTTTAGTAACCTTGGTTTAAAAGCAATATTTGACTGAATTTCAGGAAAAATCACAGACACATCCCACTTTACCTGGCCGTAATGATAGAGTGAGGATAGGCACCTTCTTCCCCTTGCTTTCATCTGTCTTTCCATTCACCTCCTCTTTCTGATCCTGCTCTCTGACTACCTGCAGGTAGAACATCCCCACACCATGAATTTAATTCCCTCTTTACTTCAGCCTCTTCTAATTTTGTTGTAAGAAGTAGACCTTAAATTACCTTGTGGTTAGGATCCTTGTCAGGTGCTTGCTCTTCTGTCGTTGCACACGATGATGAAGGAATGACAATAGGTGAAGATGATGATTCTGCTATGTCTGCAGAAGAATTTGTGTTTACTTCCAATTCAGGGCTCTTTTGAACTCTTGTTCCATCTTGTAAGGCTGAGGATGAATCACTTTTTGGTACTTGACTGGATATGGACTTCCCCCGATCAGATAAGTCCAAAGGCCCATCATTTAACTCTTTTAACCCTTCTCCAGACACCCTCTCAACCTTGGGTAGCAGGTTTTCCTTTTTCTCTGTTTTCTCTGTGGGCTTTGTTTGAATCTCCACATAATCTGGCAGATTTGTCAATCGGAAAACCACAGTTGGCTCTCTGGCAGGGGGCTGAATGCTGCTCTGCTTAGGAAACGGAGGACTAAAAACCTGCCTTCTGGGGCTGGCCTGTTGCCTCATTGGGTTCAAGCTGTGAAAATGTTGTGAGTGTGGATTGGGTGAAGTTTGCACTACTGTGTTGGTGCCGGCAGTAATCCAATCAGATGATTCAGATAGAGACCAGCGAAGAGAAGCAGAGTTGCTGTTGATTGCTTGAGGATGTCGGGCGACAGGAGCATGGACAACATGTCTGCCAGGTCGCACATCTCCAGCAGCTGGGACAGAAGATCTCCTGAGCAGAGAATTAGTAGGCATGGAGGAACACTAGTCGAGTCCTTCAACATTTTGAATTCTAAGGTATGAGAAAGAAAGTCTGTAGGAAAATCTTTTGGCAGTTAAGGTTTAATTGGTAATGTGATGCAGTACTTATTTTTCTTCAGTAATGATTAGAGCATTGCCTTGTTATAGCTGTAATTACTGTAAAAATGGAGGAATGGTTGGATGAGGACAGTGGTTCCTAAATGGTTTGGTGTATGAGGCTATGAGGCCATAACATGTTGCAACAGGTGCACATCATAAATAAAATAACTAATGTGTTAAGGAGCGCCTGTAAAATGAAACCCAACTTCATTTTCACAGTTCTCAGATGGTAAGAATTAGGTTTGTGTGACACATCAATAGCCCCGACTGGGAGCACAAGTATACTGTCCCAAGCCCAAATGTGCTATCTGAGGGAAGATGTTTGCTCAGGCTATCACTAGGCCAGGAAAACTAAAGAGGCCCAAATCTTGGACAACTAAAGTCCAGAATCTTAAGCAGAAGTGGAAAGATTATTTGTTGGATTGGTTGAAAGTGTCAGATAAGGCAGTGGTGGGAGGTTGGGAGGGGGGAGGTTCTATTGCAAAGTAGAATAAACCTTATAAAACAGCAGCAAGACTCTTGTTATTAAAATAAGAAAGGAAAATAAATTCAGCTTAAATTACCCCATACAGATGTTGGCATAATGACTCAATACAAGAACAAAATTGTAGTGGAGTGAATGAGGGAATGTCTGAAAGGTGATGTAGTTGTTCATTTTTGGCAAGTAAAGCATGCAAACTGTAAGTTTTGTGTTCTCCTTAACCTTTATGGATTAATACTGGTGCAGAAATGTGGGAAAGTGTAATATTCAGACTCTATATGTAGAAAAAAGTACTGACTTTGGAGCACATAATCACTAATTTGATGAATCTGCTGTTACTCACAATACATATCCTCATACAGTGGCAGATTAGCCCATTTCGTGATTTCCTATGTCTTACCTCTTCTCCCCAGCACGAGTCACAAAGTGTTCTTTCTTCCATGACGGCAATGTGAGGGCCGACAATGGAAGAGCATCCTGTTTGAGCAGAGAAGGGCATGCAGCAAAAGAATTCACCATATTACATTAACCAATGTTTTGTCAGTTCAGAGAACAATTTGAATTATCCTCAAACATTTTTGGTTTATCTAATTTGTAAATACAAAATCTGTAGCTAGTTAGCTTAGCATAAAGAAAAAAAAAGAAAGAAAATAAACTAAGCTACCTAGGTAGCTGTCTTTGTACCCATCACAGAATAAATAGAATAAGACAAAATATGTTAATATTTAAGGTTGAGGAGAGCTAGGATTTCACTATTTTCAGTCTTTAGCTTACTGTGTGCACTACCTAAAGCAACATTTTGGCTCAATTTTCATGATAATGCTTTACAGAGGAGACCAGAAAATATAATGTAATCAGTCTGATTCATAGTATTTCATGTGCTAAGCTTGTACAAGTTGCAGGTAAAAAGGCAATGTGAACTTCCAGAAAGAAAGGGAACAATCATAAATCTATGATATGAGACTCAATGAAGGAGTGTTGTAAAGAAGCAGTGCACATGTGTATAGGCAGCTTCTTATTTAAAGTGTCATTGTTAGTGTGAAAATGGACTAATGGACTTTTCTGTATTTGCTTTTTCATTACTGAGCTGTGTCACCAAGTACAACCTTATATTATCATAATAACCAGCCTATTGCCAAAATGTCCTTTGGAACCTGTAACTAAAATGTTAGCTAAGCTTAAGAAAAACTCCACATAGAGGGTTTAGGTACAACACAGTTTTACAAGTTCCTTCATACAGTATAATGATGGTGATGTGAAAGCAACACATTTTTGACATGTGGCTCTATCAACATCTGTAGCTCAAATGATTTGAAAATCCACTGAAAACAGACTAATACTGATGGATAAAAAGAAACATAGCTGATCTTCCCCCTCACTCAGTCAGAGCAGATGGCTGCCCAAGTGTCTGGTGAATGTCTCTTTTCATTAAAAGGGGGTTCTTCCTCCCCACTACTGCCAAGTGCTCTTTAGTATTGTAGGGGTTTTAATTTGTAATATAAAAGCCTTGAGAAAAATGTTGATGTTAACTGGTGCAGAGGAAAAAAACTAATTACCAATATAAATATAAATAATGACAAATTTAAGCATTCATCTTAATGAAAAAATAATTAAGGTGAACAATACATCTTCTTGTAGGGTGTTATACATTCAGTGAGAGACTGAAAAGCACCACTGAACGACACAGGAAATCATTCCTGCCTGTGGCCATCTCCCTGTACAACATATCCACTTAACACACTGTTTATGGCAACAGCTACACCCTTTTTGCACATGTTCTTCCTTTTTCAGCTATTTATTAATAAGTGACCTTTATGTATATATATGCCTGTATATATTGTGCTATTCTTAGTTAGTGTATTGTCTGTCTTTGTTAATGGCTGTTTATAATGGAGCACTGTAACGAAAAAGAATTTCCCCTAGGGATCGATAAAGTATTCTGATTCTAATTCTGATTATAACCCATTCATGGTTGGTCAATGGTAAGATGAGGGATGTTTGGCAGTTCTACATCTCTTATTTATCTATCATGTATGCATAGAGTCATAGATACAATAATAACACTTGAAAGCTTTTTAAGACGTCTTAGAGCTAATGTTCCATCTCTGGTTACTGGGTAAGTTGTTGTCACTAACAGTGTAAATTGTACAAAAAACAACTTAAACATATGTGTCTTGATTGTAGCAGAAATACATTTTGCTTCTTTTGAGCTCAAATATGATTAAATTCTGTAGAAAAACACAACAAGTTTTAGGTTGTGCCACACGCTTCTCTCATGTAATTCAAATGGCATCACTGTCCCTTAAGATGATGGAAAATAAGCATACATATTTTTCTGGTGGTAATTGTTTCCCATTTGTTCTCTTCACTTTAATATTATTTTAGATCTTACATCTTATTCTTTCATACCTATCTGCAAATTTGGATTATTTACACTTGGTGCTACAAGTTGTGATCTGAATCGTTTTGCTTAATAGAATAGTGCAACTAGCAATTGAATACTGAAATTGATTATTATTCAAAACGAATGTATGATAAAAATATGAAAAAACAAACTTACAAACTGGCTTCGGTTGATTCCTCTTAACTGTCTGCCTTCGGTTTCTGTTTGATCAAAGCCAGAAACTGAATGAATTTATTAAGTAAGGTGACAGAATATAATCATCACTATTGTTCATTTTTACCTTCAGTTTTCAGTTCAACATCAGGCTTTACTGAAATGTTGCCATCTGCTGGCTTGTTGCTTGGCCTGCTGGTTGTTGTATTGACAAGGGACAGGATTCCAGATGAGGGTGAAAGGGCAGGGGAAGAGTTGGGCTTGACCTCTGTGGTGGTGCTACTATTGGAAGAGTGGTCACTGTGACCTTTGCTACACAAACACACACACAGGCACAGAATGACGAAGGTTTTAAATTTTGTCATGCATCAAAAAATACAAATATGCCTAAAACAATGTTCCTCATAAACAGAAAATACTAATATAAGATGTATCAGCATTATTTTTAAATTAAAGATTAGAACAACTATACCGTTAAATAGCATCTACTCACTCAAGTGCTGCTTTTAAGTTTCTGTTTTCATCTTTAAGCTTCTTGTTCTCTTTTTTCAGGTTGTTCATCTCTCCAGCTGCAACACAAGCAAACGACATGATCAGAGTACACATCAATAGAATTGTCCTTAAATGGCATTTTTAGTAGAAAATAAACTGGGGAAACATTAATGGTGTCAAAGGTTAAAGAACAGACAGGAAATTCACTGTAAAAGAGTTTCGTAGAGATGCAAGATGGAGAGATGGATTATTGAGTAAGAAGGCAGAATACCAAGTAGAGAGATGTGCTGGAGACTCTGAATCTGGGAAGCTTCAAATTCCTGTTGTCTTCTCTTGGCTACCTCTTGAGTGACCGTACATCTGTCACACAGCCCAGCCCTAAGCCTGCGCAGGAGAGAAGAGGTCACTTAGTAGCACACCTAATAACCAGACTGATGTGACAGTAGCTCACATTATGCAACAATTGAAATGAGTTTTTTTTCTTTGACAAAACTAAAAACAGCTGTAATTAGTCATTAGTTGGGTTAGTTGGTTTTTGAATTGCCAGTTAACCTAACCTCAAGCATGTCTTTGGATTATGGAAGTAAGCCAGCAGAAGGCACCCCTGTGGAGTGCTGGTTAGGACTGCAGCTTCATAGCAAAATGGTCATGAGTCTACATCCAGCATGTTGCCTTTCTGTATTAATCAGTCTATATTAATCAATTTACACAAAAACTAGAGAGAACAATTTTCTATAACTTACAGGTAATTAATAAGTACCTGTTGAATTTTGATGCTAATATTATGTTATATGCGATCTCTTTCCAATAAAAAGAAATTACCATAAACATTAGATCACTTTTTTGTTAGTGAACAAACCACTTTATTTCTAGTGTTTTATACAAGAAAAGACAAATGCAATGTAACATTGATACCTGTTTTCCAGAACCTTAATGTTTTCGGTGAGTAATCTGTGTTGTTCTTTCATCTGTTGGTTTCTGGTAAAAAGTTCTTCCATTCTTTTTGTGTCACTATTGACGCAAAAGAACACAAGGTGGTTAGGCTTCAATACTAAAAAAATGTGTTTCAGAAAGATTGTATTTCCTCATAGTTTAAATATTATCGCAAGGTTGTATTTCCGTACCAGCCTACATAATGTTCCTCTTTCCAAGAGAAAGGTAGTTATGTTATAAATGTAAGTCGTATATGCATCATAGGTTATTATGGAGGTGGATGAAACAATGGTCTTTCATTATGTTACATCTCTCTTTACTTGTGTTCCACTCACTGAAGCAGTGTAGGTAGTTCATAAGAGAGGTCTGTATCTTCATTCTAAATATTTGACATTCAAGGGTGAGTAGTACTATAGGCAGAAACATGGATGTGCCATGGGGAAACATTACAGAGTGACTGGTTCACGATACCACCAAAGAAGAAAGACATTGTGATGAAATTCGATCCTTTATCATCTAGTGTAAGTGCCACCACATGGTTATGTTTTTTTTTTTTTGAAACTGCTGTTTTTTATAAATGATGCAGACCAAAATTGCCATTAGATTGGCTAAAGGTCCCCAAAGTGGGGGGCACGTCCCTTAGTGGGCAGAGCCATTGCCTGGGGGGGTTGCAAATATGTTTCCAAACCAACTTCCTTCCAAGCCAAAGACTAGAAAATATGATGAAGCATATCTTGCCTTTGGCTTCACCTGCACAAGTGCCAAGGTAGGGATCCCCAGCAGAATTGGTTTCCCCTGCGTCAGGAGCACAGGTTGGGCTCTCCAAATCACGGACAAACAGTATCCCACAGTTGTTTATATTTCTGAACCCAGTTTTTCCACAGAGAGGCTTTTTTTGGGAAAATGTATTGATAGCAATCTTGAATATTATTACACAGGAAAAAAAACAGCTACACATAAACTAATTACACCATGACGCCTCTGTCTTTCTAAATGAAGGGACAGTAACTGAGTGTGTATATGTAAGCGTGTAAAAACTGCAGAGAGTAGAATTAACAGTAACAGTATTTTGTATATCCGCCGTTCTAGAAATTCATCTCATGTAAACAATAATGTGGAGCACAGCTGATGTGAAAAAAGCACACACCTTTGACATTGCGTGACGAACTTCGTATTCATTGTCCACACGTAAACGCAAAAAAGGAATTTTTGAAAATCTCCAACCTGGCAGGAGTTTAAAAAAAAAATAATCAGTTTTCAGTGATTCGAAACGCTGGTTATGTGTGTTACGTGCGTTTTCAAAAATACCTGTGTAGGTGTGGACATAGCGTAAAAGAGTTAATAGCTTATTTTATTGCTATCTGTAATTTATTGCAGTTTAAATATGGGTGTGTGTGGTTGGAGAATGTGGGGGGGACCACTGGGCTAATTGATCAATAATGATGCTCACAATTAAAACTAAGCAGCTGTCTTTTTAAATACTGCAGTCATATCAATACAATTTGCTGTTTCATTACATGACGGAAACTTTCAAATACAAGCGCGCTCATGCTCACAGGTGTACACACAGGTGCTCACAGACACAAACCACACCCTTTTTGGCTCCTACCTCAAAGCACACTGTGCGCTGTCGATCCTACGTGCTGCACAATAATATTCAATATTTAGTATTTACTGTTATATTCACATAGATCATTGCGATGATGTTGTTTATTATATTGCTCTGTTTTTTTTTTTTGCTTGTTTTCTCTTTTTTCTTTCTCAACAGGTGATCCAGGTGATTGATAAATGTATTTTTTGTCTGTTTATTTTGTTGGTTATTGTTTTTTGCCCTTTATCACCGTTTCTCTTCCCCGCTGTTTTTCTTTCCCTCTTTCTTTCTCCCCTTTCTTTCCCCCAGTTATGTCTGTCCTGTGTGCAGCAAGTGAAAATAAAACAAAACAAAACAATAAGAGCAAAGGTGAATCAAATAGACCAATACAGCAAGGCTGGGATGGTCCATTTGGTAAAGTAAATCCGTTGGGCATCTTTCTTTGCCTTTAGACAATAATTCTGATGGCAAAAGAACCAAACGGGACAGGCAAAATAAACAAATAAATAAATAAATAAATAAATAAATAAATAAATAAATAAATAAAGTGGAAAGTGTTAGGCAGGGCCTTGAGTTTTTCATGATTCTGAATTTATTTTGTGATGCTGCATATTTAGCAATTGTGCAAGAAAATAACAAAAATGCTTCACAGAAAAGTACATAAAGTACAGTCACATACATAGTGACAGAAATTATTTTGCACATTCTGGAATAAAATGATTGCTGCACCTATCTAGAATACTGGAGGAAATCCATCTTATACAGTGTCATGTTATGATTTTCAATGACTTAAACATCAGTATGCATTGAAAGAACATTGGAAGAAGAAATAGAGGTAAACTATGATGGCTTAACTTCAAATGAGAATAAGGAGCAGAATGGAGCAAAGTAATAAACTATTTCAATACCGGTCATATTAGTGAAAGATCAGGAGATGTTTACCAAGCTAGCAGGATTGTTCAGGTTCACCACATGAAAAATCTAATTCAATAAAATTAGTGCTATAATGTTGCATATGTTAGTTATGGCTGGGTTATACCCCCAAGCAGTCAATGCATTGATGCCAGTGTTATGTTTTTGTTATCTATAACATTTTGCAGTGTGGACCTTTCAACTTATGTTTTAGCTAACTAGTACTCTCAGCAGCTTACCAGCCACATGGAAACATTTCTTGTTTTCTTTAAATTTAACGTCTGTGTGCTTTAATGCAAAGAAACTGCAGAAACATAATTGTTGCTTGTTAATATTTGTCGTCATGTAATAACGTAGTTTAATATAGTGTTGTTTTGTGTTGCACCATGTGTTGATAGAGTACTGATTTAACATTAATAGTGTGTTGTATTTTCACTGACTGGCTCAAAAAATATATTTGAATTCTATTAAATATTCCACATGTGCACTACATCCAACATGATCATTATTTGAAAGCCTTTGTTGGAAGACATACAGTTTTGTCAACTGTGCTAATTGTGAGCTAAAATCCACAAATATTAATGATTTCTGTTTCCTTTTATTAAACGAGTCATTGTCTTTACTTTTGTTTAATGTTACTATTTACAGCTTCAGAAATGTAATGTTGAACATTACAAAATTGTTGTATAATTTTTTTTTAATGTTGATGTGAATTTATATTTACAAACTCTTTTTATTAAGTAACCTAATGTAGATATAAGAAAATAAGAAATCCATGTGAGGCAATTCCTCCAACGCCTACTGGAAAGTAGGCTATATGTGAAGGGGGAGAAGTGTGAATTTCATGTGGACTTGGTGGCCTTTCTGGGGTATATTATTGAGCAGGGGAACCTGAATCCTCACCCAGTAAAGATACAAGCTGTGCTTGAATGGCCCGAATCCACTAACTGCCGACAGCTCCAGCGTTTTTTCTCTGGTTTGCCAATTTTTATTGCTGGTTTATAAGGGACTCTAGCAAAATCGCTCTACTAGATTCTAGTATACTTCTCCCAAAGTTTCCTTTCAGTGGGTTCAGCCTGTTCGAAAAGCCTTCTCCCATCTCAAGGAGTGGTTTGCCATGGCTCCCATTGTACGACAGCCAGATCTCAGTCCTCAAGTCATGAACTAGGTGGATGCATAAGACTGTTACAATGGAGAAACGGTAAGCTCCACCCATGTGATTTTTACTCTCATCGTCTCTCCCCAGCAAGCAATTATGACATCAGAGATGGGGAGTTTCTTGCCATTAAGCTCGCCCTGGAGGAATGGAGACATTGGCTTGAAGGCACTGCACAGCCATTTAGCGTTTGAACTAACCACAAGAACATGGAGTACCAAAAGGTTTAACTCTCGACAGGCCAGGTGGGCACTGTTCTGTACCCGCTTTAATTTTTCACTAATCACTTACAGATCTGGCTCGTGGAACGTGAAACTGGATGCCTCCGCAGGATCTGATCCCTGATCCTGAAGCCGCCTCTTGCTCGGTTGGAGCAGTAACTTAGGAGATCGAGTCAATTATGTGGGAGGCACAGGAAACTAACCCCGACCCTGGCTCTGGCCCACACAGCACGTTTTACCTGCCACCCTGGGGTCCAGCGCTACTTCTGGTAGCCCTCACTGGCAAAGGACACCAGGGAATATGTGACCGCCTGCACCACCTGTGCTCAAAACAAACTTTCCAAGCAGTCTCCGTCCGGATTACTTCAGCCTCTTCCCAAGCCTGGCCGACCGTGGTCCCACATCTCTCTCGATTTCATCACTGGGCTGCCACCCTCCGCAGGTAACACCACTATTCTGACAATAATCGACTGGTTTTCCAAAGCTGCCCACTTTGTCGCCCTCCCAAAGCTCTCCACAGCCATAGAAATGGTTCAGCTGCTCACCACACACGTGTTCAGCTCCATGGCATTCCAGAGGACATCGTCTCAGCCCGAGGACCCCAATTTAACTCTCGGGTATGGAGGGAGTTCTGCTCCACCCTGGGTGCAAAGGTCAGTCTATCTTCTGGTTGTCACCCCCAGAGCAGACAGAGTGGACCAATCAAGAACTGGAGGCTGCTCTATCGCCGTTTCTCAAAACCAAGCCGCCTAGAGTGAACAACTGGCGTGGCTCTTGTATGAACACAATAGCCTCCCATCTGCCACAGGGATGTCGCCCTTTGAAGCATTCCTGGGGTTCCAACCTCCCCCTGTTCTCGGAAATAGGAGCACAGGGTCACCTCTGTGCAGCATAACCTCCGCCGGTGCCGGTGCCGGTGCCGCTGCGCGTGGCAAGCCACTTGGGCCGTCCTGCTCCCAGGTGGCTTGGTTTCGCTCTCTGGACTAAAGAGCGAAACAAAACTCTCCCTGACAGCCGCCAGACCCCCCGCTCCGGAATATGCAGTTGGCCAGAAGGTATGGCTATCCAAACGCTATGTACCTGTACAAGCAGAGTCAAGAAAGCTCACATCGGACCATTCCAGATTGGTGCCATAACCAACTAGGTTTGAGGATGGCCAGCCAGCGTACTGTATCACTCATATCATGGGCTCCAGACCCCGGAGGAGGGGTTTTCAGTACCGATTAGGAAGGCTAGAGGAACATTCCTGGGTGTCTCGGTCAGCTATCCTGGATAAGGATATGCTCCGGGAGTTTCATCGCCAGCACCCAGGTAAGCCTGGTGGGAGCCTGGAGGTTCCCGTTGAGGGGGGGTACTATCATGGTCCCTGTGTCTACCCGGCTGGCCCCGCAAGGTTACATGTGTTTTTGTTTTGATTTTTCTCTCGCTCTATCTTTCTCTCCCTCTCTTATCTGCACCTGGGTGGAGCTCACTCTGGGCTCCTGCCTTTGGCCCACGCACCTGCAACAAATCCCTCACCTGTGGCTCATCATCATGTTTCCCAGCCACTACTTAAGGCAGTGGTACAGAGTGTCCTGTCGCTGAACTATTGTTTAACATGTCAGTATAATCCCCGGATTTGTAGAATCTCCGAGTTTCGCAGTTTCTTCTTGGTAATGATTTATCCCGTCTCTTATACATAGATTCCCTGGAACCGGCCTGTAACCCCTGTTTCCCTGGATGCCTGAACGTGAGTGTGACAGTCTGGCAAAATGTGTCAGTACAGAGTGGAGAGGATCTCAGGAGCACAGTGAGTGAGCAGAAAGCAGAGTGAGAGGAATGAAGCGAGTGGAACACCTTTTTCCCTGTCTACCCATGGACCCCTGGAACTATTCCCCCCACCTTGTATATATATTGCACGTGGTGTTGAAAAATAAAGAACTCAGTGTGTGCCTGAGTCTGACCTGCCAGCCTTAACAAAAATGTATGTATGAACATTATATATTTATATATTAAAATGTCTCAAGACAAGTAGATAGAGCTTTTTAAGGGGGGAAAAAAGAATAAAAGTCACATTTTTGAATATATCACCACACAATCAGCCATACTTTTGAAAAATCACAAAAATAAACAAATACACTGCATAAAAAAATACATATATGAATATTTTGTTTTTTTAAAAGCTAATTTCACAAAATTATCAAAAAGTTCTCTTTACTTACTTTTCCACAGAAATTAAGCAAATATTTTGTGAGTCATTATCTCACAGAATAACTTGTTGCAACATGAGCTTCCTTCCAAGTTAGTGAAATGTGATGTTTGCGGGGGGCGTAGGACCAGCATGCCTACCTGTCTGATTACCTACCCGTCTAGTCAACAAAGACTTGAGGCCTACTCTGGATGAACCTTTTTATACATCTTTTCAGCACTGTCTAAATGTGATTGCCCATATCATAATGACTCACCAGCCTTTCTTGTTGGACAGCTCTTGAACTTTCACCTGCCATCCTTGAAGAAAAAAATATAAAAGACCTTTTAAGGACCATATGTGTTGGAATTATCTTATGGAACTCTTGGATACCCATTGCAATCATTTATTTATTTTTTCCACTTACCTTCTATTTCTCGCTCGTGGACCTCCTTCAGTTTGTGGAGGAGGTCATTGAAACACTCCATTTCTACAGCAATCACCTTTGCACAACAGAACATGCAAGATTTTAGTTAGTTAGAGTTGTTAATTTTAGCTATTTTTTATGAATAACATAACACATTCTAAATCGAATGTTTTTAACTAAAACTTGGGAAAACAGCAAAACAAGTCAGTTGAAGTGCACAGGCGTTATAGCCGGAGGGCTTTCTGTGCATGTGAGAACTGAAAACTGAGCATAGGACGCTTTGTTGTTATTCACATGTGGGAGCAAATTCTTATTTATTTCAGGTCTGATTAAAACTAGTTCAACCGGTCCTGCGAGGCATGGGATTTAGTTCTGCAGTATGTGTTTTTAGTAACAACTACTACTACTACAACTACTCACGCTATAGTGTGACCCTAGTGTGACATACTTTGACATAGTGTGACACTACTCACACTATAACAGTTTTGGGGTGGTGTATTTGACCCTCCTTTAATCAGAGCCATACCCTTTTTCTTTTATCATGACTATTGTGAAGGCACATGGTAATATATACACTTGGCCTTTGAGGGTTTATCTGTAGTAAGTGTATGCTGTCAGTCCACTGTTTACCTTAGCTGTCAGTATGTGTCCACATCTATTTAGTCTTCAGGAAGCTGTAAAACTTTGTGAAAGGAGTCACTGAAGCTCACTTCTGTTCAGTGACAGTGATACTGATATTTGTTGTTTAGTACTTTCTCTTGGTAAGCACTGCTTTTCCACAGTTAGCTGCTGGTATCCAGTGTTAGTGGTGCTTTCTATGAGTGGATCAAACATAGGTGGGCTTGGACACTTAATGAATAAACTCGTATATGAAGCCATTCAGCCTGAGCTGTCCCTCTGATATACTCGTTTCTAGTGCTGTCCATCCTGGTTACTACCACATGAAAACCTTAAAAAACCTTCAAGTCTGCTGCATCCATCTCTGCTTCCTATTTTTCTTTTGTCAGTGCCAGCGTCTCTAAACCATACATCAGAGCAGGACTCAGCAGTGTCTTATAAACGTTCCCTTTCACTCTCACTGCTGCGCTTCTATTGCAAGTCAACACCTCTCCAGACTCTGCTCTCACCACAGATCACAATGCCATCTGCAAATATCATAGACCCCACAAAACTCTTTCTGCCATATTGCTGCTCACTGATTGTCACCAATTTTCCTAACATAGCTTCAACAACTCTGCCCCATGGCTTCATTTCATTTAAATTTTCATAGTGCAAACTAATTTTAGCATTAGTAGCATTAACTAACCATACTAGACTTCTCTGGAGTAGCTGTAAATTAACTTTTGTGTGAAGAATTTCGTAGTTTATAAAACTACCAAGTAATTTCCCCAACACATGAACTCAGAGATTTCTTACCTTACATATTCACTTAATATTATGAACAGTATGTGAATTATTAGATGTTAGCACTGGTTATCTGTGGTTATAGTTTTGTGATAGGTTACAAAAGTTAGCGTAGCTAGATATTTAGCTTTTTATAAAACATGATAGGGAGGTCATTGTAAAAGGTTGTAAGGAATTAATCTGAAAAAAAAAAAAAACTGACCAAGAAAAGTTACTCGGGTGGTGGGTCATAGCCTCTGTGTTTGAAGAGCATTTTTTTAATGGCCAGCAAGAATCGATGTCTTTAGTACAAAAACAGATGTCGATTATGTATTAAATTAAATTGTGATCTCAGTTACCCATTTTATGTCTTCTTTAATATAACGTAGTATTGATTTTTGTACATGATGATCCTATTAACAGTATGAAACATAACAAAGCAGTTTGTGTATGCTTTAGTGCGTGGCTATGGTGGCTGTAGATCGGGAGCACTACTGATCGAAATGTTAGTGGTTCAATTCTTGGCTCCCCCAGTCTGCATGCCAAGTGTACTTGGGGAAGATACTAACCCCAAGTTGCTCTCTGATGCATTAATCAGAGTATGAACGTTGTTTTTTGTATGGCTATTTCCCTCATTTCCTTGCTTAAAAATGGCG
Organism: Neolamprologus brichardi; assembly: GCF_056152115.1. Classification (NCBI taxonomy): domain Eukaryota; kingdom Metazoa; phylum Chordata; class Actinopteri; order Cichliformes; family Cichlidae; genus Neolamprologus; species Neolamprologus brichardi. The sequence goes on along the minus strand of NC_142123.1, from coordinate 15,883,452 downwards.
GCCTTGATTTTTGTGAAGGAATCGCTCTCATGACTCATTGAGTGAAGTCACTGCAAATTGGTGGCATGCAGTCTGTGGATGGGACTTTTTCGGATGGTCTCAGACTATTTGGAGCTGAATAGGTACTCAAAAAGTACCTTGTACCGGGTGCCACCACTTTAAAAACCAAGTCGAGCTGAGCCAAGTAGGTGGAAATGGGCTTAACTTCTTAAAATCAGACTATTACAAAACAAGATTACTGAGATGAGATTTGCTGGGCTAAAGTCAAGTTTTCTGTATCATCAAAGCTGGTTCCTTTTTTACCTGGCTAAATCACCCTGGTTTCTAATGCTGAACGCATAAACTGGTCAAAAGCTGGTTATGTTCTAAGTTTCAGTTTAAAATTGTCTGGAACTGCCATGTTTTAATTAATTCTTTTTTTGTGCAGCATGTCTGAAGTTTGATTTAGTTATAGATTCCCTGCTGTAGGAGCACTTTTTAAAAATGCAACTTGATAAGCCGTACCTGATAAAAATTAGGTAAATGAAGCTCAGCTGTAATGTTACAGCTGCATACAGGAATTTGTATGCAGTCTGTTGGTGATGCAGAAAATATATAAATGATTTTAAAGTTGCAGAGGTCTAATGTACAACAACCACATTGGAAATAAATATGCAGCGTGAAAAAGTTTACAGTTTTTTATTGCTCTGTGCTCTAAATCCCAAGATTAACACATCGCTGCAACATTACTTTCTTATTTGTCAAAGTGTTGCAATTAACTATTATTTTCTTCTTTTTATCATCATTTAATTACCATCTGATTGGCGTAGGCAGCACTTATAGGGATCATGTTGTGCAGAAGCTCTTTTTGATGTGACAGTGCCTGAAGCAAAAAGCTGAACAGTGAAACCGACAACTATGACTGCAATACCCGTTACCTCTGACTAGAGTTTTAGGTTTTGTCAAGTCATGTTATGAAAGTCAGATAAGAAAGCCTGACTATGTAAATTTACTTTGTAGTATATCCCTCAGGTCACCACTAACCTGTCTATCATAGGGTTAGGGTTAGGTAAATGTACACATCTTCTTATAGAATATTTGCCCCTTTGACCACATAAATGGAATGAAAGCTATTAACTGACAAAATGAGATGCTCATCTTTTGGCTGAAACAAAAGTCAGACTTAAACTTGAAAGGACAGTAGAGAGACACCTAGACATACTTGTCTAGGTAGCTTTCTCTTCTGTCCTTTCAAAAAAAGTTTACTGATATTTTTGTGGGAATTCAAAGCTGACATTTTGCAAACTAAGTTTAAAAACAAATTTCCTTTTGCCATCAATCTGCATATCCCAACATTTTCATATAATCTTTTTATTTCCAATATAGCACAGTTCCTTGAGGCCTAGGGCATCATTAGCAATGACCCCAATTCAAACTCCATCGGCTATTTAAATATGACATTTTCTTTCAAAAAGGAGTTCTCCTGAGTCTTGGCAACCAAGAAACAAAGAAAGCAGTCATGCCAAGTGACATAGATCAAAATCCATTTACATTAAAAAACAAACAAACAAAAATCAAACCTTTAGCTTGAGTCTAAGATCTTAAAGGATTAAAACTAAAACAAATATGTCGGTTTGGTTATCCTTGATTTGATGAAGAGTCTGTTGGTATGTTCTTCCAGTTCCATGTAAAAATTTTGTTTGCTTTCCTCAGTTGTCTGATGATGTAAAACTGATGCATTTAAAGGGCTCTGTTGTCCAGCAGACATTCGGCTCTCCCTATGCTTATTCATTTAATAATACAAAAACCCTAGCCTTAGACCTGGGACCTTAACAAAAACCCTATTATCAAACCCAGTTTTCATACCACAATTTACCTCACTGCAGTTTGCTGGCACAGTGAGTGTGAAGAGATTTAACATGAATCATACAAGTTTGCATATTTATGCAGATGCATAGACATGATCGCTAACAGCACAAATACTGTGATTTAGCATTTTGATCGGCGTGGATTCGGCTCTCTCAACGTGTCAGGATATGTTAGGCAACAGGCTGTTCACATCACCTCAGCAGAGCAAGAAAAGACCTGTCTGCTTTTATGTTCCTGCTCTGCTATCGGTAGATCATTATTCACTCTTACACACACACACACACACACACACACCCCTACATGCACACACCTACGCATGCATGTAAACACACACACACACACACACACACACACACACACACACACACACACACACACAAATTATTATTTATGAAATTACTCTGAATTTCCAGGCCACTAGCTCTGACGAGCTAACTGCATCACACGTTTCTGACTGTTGACAGAAGCATTAGCACGTTATGTGCAAACACGTAGTTCTAGATGGCACACACCTTAAGAGAGAGATAAAGAGCACACTAGAGGCACATTTCACTACTGCAGCTTTAACACAGGGATTAAAAACACCTCCCATCAGCACAGGACGTTTTCTGTTCAAAACCAGAGGTGAGCTGTGTGTGTGTGAGAGACAGGAAGTTTTGTGGTTCAGTCCTCAGTCACTGCTGTCGCACAATGTCAGCTGATGCTGTTCGAAACAAATAAGAGCAGGCAGGGTTTCTGCTTGCTAAGCTACCTTTAACTGTGCGTGTAATAAGATAATATACTTAGATTGAACTAATTCTGAATGATTACAGAGACATTTTAATTCAAGACCACAAAGCTTCTAAATACATATCTTTTCTCTGAACTCCTCAAATAAACCCTAGAGGTGTCCTTATGAAAGAACTCTGTGCCTTTGTATTTATTCATATTTATGGGTTGTAAATGAATACATTGTGTAACACAATGTGAAGTAAATGTGTAATTGCCCCCAAAGTAAGGTCATGACTGTTTCCTGTTCTCTGTGTTGGCTCAATCCCTGCCAAAGCTGCTCACCTGTCAGCAAGTCTATCCTCGTCCTCAGGCAACAACTCAGAGCCAAATCAATTCCCACTTACCAAAACAGCCGGTGACTGCCTCTCTCTCAGCCGCTTCTACCTTAGCCAACGCTTCTTTTCCGCAGCTGGACGTTGTGAAATGCAGGCGGCGGGAGACCAAGTGTGATAAAGAAAAGAATGAGAATAGAATGAGTTGAAGGAGAACGCCCCACATACACCCTCCTCCTCTTCACACTCTGCCTCTATCTCATCTCTCCACCCCAGAAAACCGGTCAGGGCGGTCGTCCCCTTGAGGAGCAGAAACAGAGAGGCCTGGGCAAGTTCTCCCTTGATATTCCTGTTCTGCTGAAATCCCACATAACCGGCTAAACCGGTCCCCTAAAGCCCTGTGGTAATAGAGGGACAACTAACTCGAGAACAGAAATGTCCAATGCAGACACCTGCGGTTGTATATTTAAAGTAGAAGTCAGAGACTTGAGAGTTTTTATATAAATAAACAGGGGAAAAAAAAGGCATGGTTTGTAAGCATAGCATAGCAGGTTCTTAGTATAGCAGAACCTGTAAATGAACTTCTTAACAGCTGTATGGAAGTTTGATCAGTCTGCAGTGTCCATTGTTCTAACTTCGATGTTGAATGGTGCCTTTGTGAATGACACATGGGCAGCTGTGTGTGTGAAGTGAGCAGCAGGGTGTGGTGGACTCATTGGCAGTGGTACTGGTATGTAAATTCGATGGCAAACAACAGACAATAGCGAAGGCACATGTGTCGTCTCGGAAACTAGATGCGATGCCACTTCCTGATTCCCAAACCAGATTCCTTATGACTGGCCTGACTGGGTTACGATGGATATCTTCATCAACGTCGTCATCATCATCAAGTTTCTCTTCCTACAAGCTGCCACTCCTGCAGCCCCAGGTACCATAAATATCAACATATAACACTAAACACTGATTTCTGTTGTCCGTTTTCAATAATATACACTGCAGCCACATGTGGTGGTGCCTTTAAAACTCTTGATTTTTAATCATTTCAGTGAAAGTTTTCTTGAGAAAACCACAATGCAAACATAAATTTTAATTAAGGCCTGTAAACTTGGATGACTAATGCTGACATTTAGCTCATTCATACCCATACTGAAAATGTAACCCATCTGCATGCAGAGCAGTGTTGTCATGCTTGGTAGCTGACAGAAACATTCATACTCACTGTTGTTCCATTTTTATCAAACATCAGCATGTACTGTGTGCACATCCATTCAAATCAACAGTTGGCCCAGAAGAAGGTACAAAAAGCTATCCTCAAATCTAGAGAGTCAGATAAAGAACAGCAATCTGAATGTAAAAAACAAACAAACAATGAATGAAGAATATAATTCTAGGAAGCAGTTGAGCAACCTCCAGGTATTGCCATCAAGTTTGGAACTGAGCCACATGAGCTCCTCCCTTTATGAAGAAAGATCGCACAGAAGAAAAACAGGTGGAGAGAGGGAGAAGAGGCATACCAATTCTGATGTGATTATGGCTGTTATACACCAAACACAGGGTGAGTGCAGAGTTTTTATACTTTTCTTCAGACGCTAACCTAACCAAGGGACCAAACGAGTTGGTGGCTCAAGTCCTGAACCTCTCAACACTGTTGTTGATAAGTCATTCAAATAATGATTAAAAGGTTCAAACAGAAAAGCAAACAAACAAAAAAACCCCAACCAAACAAAGGGAAAAACTAAACAAAGATAAACAAAACTGCCACAGGGAGGGCCAATATTAGACAAACCATCTACAATGAAATTCAAATTACACACTGATGCAAAATCAGTACAAACGTGGTCATTGGGCACCATAGTAGGTGCCCAATGACCACGAAACACACAAAATAACCATAAAGAGACACAAAACGTTCAGGAAGAGATACAAAATCACAACATGATTAATTAACAATGAAAGAAGTAACACTACTTATATAAACTAAAACTGAAACCCGCTGTAGAAACCACCGTGTTGGCTGATGATTACCCTTTGACATATGGGTGTGATTATTGGCATTTTGTGCCTAAGAAGACCAGAATGGGGAAAAAGATTTTGGACAGGAATTTTCACGTTGTAGATTTTCAGGTGAGAAATGCAGGAGATCAGGCAAGGTTTATAGTCTGTGCTGAGAGTTTCACTTTAAAAACTAAAGCAAAGAATTGTTCGGGAAGTCTGAAGTTGGCAATGTGTGTGGGGTAAGGTTGCCAACTTTTTAACTGTCAAATAAGGGACACTCTGGCATGCCAGAAGCACAATGTACAGCCATGTGAGCATAATGTAAATATACACTGTTAGTTCATATTCTTATAATAAAAATGCAGTAAATTGTTGGCATTCAGTTTAATCAATGCCTCATCCAAAACAATAAAGAAAATACAGTAAATGATAACAGAAATCACATGGACCTTTCCTTTGAAAAATAAGCAAATATACATGTTTATTATGCTATGCAGACCAAATGGCACCTTATTTTTATGAATCATGAGTTACTCTCTCACTCTCACTCTCACTGATACCTGTGACTGGACACAAGAACTCCTCTGAAACAAACTGCAGTCAAATGAGATTTGGTATTTGTAAGAGTGCCATCTGTTAGTCAGAAAATGGCATTGCAGGTAACTGTCAGAGATGGGCAGTACTTTTTTCATGTAACGAGTAAAATAAGGGATTACTATTGCAAAAAAAGTCATTAGATTACTGATACTGTAGGCACGCTGTGTTACTAAACTGTGATTTTGTTTGTGAGAGTGTCGAATGACAATGACGTACGAGTGTGCGATGTCCTTGACAACAAAAGAAGTGTGCAGATCAACAATGGATAACATGGAGTGCAGGAGAGAGTACGACTATGCAGCATTTAAAGCTTGCAAGTACTGACAGTTTGATTCTGTAAAAAGTGACAAAAACATTAGTGTCTGCCGTACACTCTGCATGGGAAGGAAACTTTCTACAGAAAAAAACTTCAAATCTGAGCAAGCACCTAGCACGCTGCCAGAAGAATGTGAAATTCACAGAGAAACCCCCAGATCCCCCCACTGACATGAGGGCTGCAGCAATTCAATTACATTTACAATTCAATTTTATTTATACAGCACCAAATCACAACAACAGTCACCTCAAGGCGCTTAATATTGTAAGGTAGGACCTACAATAATACATACAGAGAAAAATCCAACAATCATATGACCCCGTATGAGCAAGCACTTTGGCAAAAGTGGGAAGGAAAAATTAACTTACTAAAACTAACTAACAGGAAGAAACTTTAGGCAGAACCAAATTCAGGGAGCAGCGGGCCATCTGCTGCGACCGGTTGGGGAGAGAGAAGGAAGACAGGATAAAGACATGCTGTGGAAGAGAGACAGAGATTAATAACATGTTTGATTCAATGCAGAGAGGTCTATTAACACATAGTGAGTGAGAAAGGTGACTGAGGAAGAAATACTCAATGCATCATGGCAGCCTACACCTACTGCAGCATAACTAAGGGAGAATTCAGGGTCACCTGGTCCAGCCCTAACTATATGCTTTAGCAAAAAGGAAAGTTTGAAGCCTAATCTTAAAAGTAGAGATAGTGTCTGTCTCCCAAATCCAAATTGGAAGCTGGTTCCATAGAAGAGGGGCCTGAAAACTGAACTCTCTGCCTCCCATTCTACTTTTAAATACTCGAGGACCAGGCAATCCTCCACTGGCCCCACTCCTGCTAGAAATTGTGATAATGGGTTTGGAACACACATGACTGGATGGATATTTGCACTCTCAACTTTTCCCAACTGAAAAGTTGGCTTATAAACAGAAAACATGGACTCAATATCAGAGCAGGCAGAAAACACTTGTCCTTAAGGTCAACATTAATAAAACCTTTAGTATCAGTAATGGCTGATCTGGAAACACAGGAAACAGCAGCTGGCTTAAAAACCTCTGACACCACTTCATTACAGTCTTAATAACCTGAGCGATTTCATTTTAAGTTTACTCAGAAATGCAGAATTGTTTAATTGCAAATGGCTCTGAAATATTGCACAACCCTTCTTCATGAATGGTAGATGCAAGAGCAAAACATTGTCTTTGCTTGATTAAGTTCAGGAATGAGTGTCACGAATATTGAATCTTTTAAAACAGTGTTAACAGAAAGGATCTTACTCATGTGTCTTACTGCCTGTTAAGACTATCTGAGGCAACCCAGGGCCAACAAGCAATGACTGGGATCCAGAGTCAATTTCCCTGGAGCACTGGCATTGGAAGCTCTGCTTCCCCTTAGGGAGGAGAGCTTGCAGGCCAGACAGTGGGATGATGTGCAGAATGGCAGTGGCAAGGCTGGAGAGCCAAGCGGTGATGGAGAGAAAGTAGAAGGAGAGAATCTTTCTTTCTGGCTGAGGATGGAGAGGTCTGGGAAGGCTCCTCTCTGACTTGCCAGAAAGAGAGCTGGGCCAGGAGGAGGGGAAACAGTCAGCTTGGGTAGAGACTCTTGGGAAAGAGGTTGTTGTGATGAGGAGCTACTGAAGGAATGAAGCAACTCTAGGGCTTGTAACCTCTCTCCAGCTGAAACCTAAATGAGCATACATTTTGGCAATTATTGGAAACCACCATCATCCCTCCTGATGATAGCATCCATGGCTGCCAAACCAACTGACAGTCTTTAGGTCCATAGACCCCCTAATTTAGTCTCTCCATCTCCTCACTGAGCTCCATGAAAGCATCCACTTGGTCCATTCAGATCAAAGCATTAAGTCAGAGTATGCAAGGTGTGCATGCAGACGCTGGGAGGCAGGAAGAAGTTAATAAACGCCCACCTTCAGTTAAGGCTGATTGAGAAATAATGCAAAAAAAAAAAACAAAAAACCCAAAATTGAACAGGGAACTATAAAAGAAAACATAAGCCCATTTGACAAAGGCACCTTTGCTTTGGCAAACAGCTGGGAACACAGCAGGAACAATTTAGACATAACAAGACAGGGGGAAGCAAAACTAAACACAATGAACATGGACTACCAAAATAAAATAGTAGCATGAACACTGAGAGTCAAAAAGGACACACAAGCTTGACACTGAGACTGTGAAAAACACAACAGCCTGGGAGACAAAGGACGAAATACAGAAGAATATAGGTACTGCTGGAAGCCAGAATGGAAGTGGACCCAAGAGCAGATGTGAACGAAAGCTTTATTTACAATACATGAAACAAATACTAGGAATGAGAACATGAACTAGAGGTATGGACATTGTTGAGACAACGCCGGTCTCTGCGATTCTTTTGGTCCTGGTAGAGATCACACTGAGATGTTTCCATGTTTTACACAATCCTTTTATTACCCATTATTCTTACAGATGCATCTGGAGATCAGCACACTGCATTCCTATGCAGTCCTATGCTAAAGAACTCCACACAACAGTTACAGTTATAACCTCTGGTCTCCTTTCCCTACAGTAAACACCCCCACAATGGAAATACACTAGTACAGTGGCCAAGGGTGCTGACACCCTGACCCCCATCTCCTTTTATGGTAGTGCCCGTTTGCCCTTTTGTTACGTACCCACATGACAACTAGGCAAAGGGAGTGGGGGATAGTAACAGTTGGATCCGGGTTGAAATGAAAAGGATGCCAGGCAGAGGAGTGTAACACAAAATAAATCTTTATTATAATTAATTAATCCAATAATGATATAAGCAGTAACAACAAAAAGAGACAGCAACGCTGCTTTAATGATAACTTAGACAGGCCAAGCCAAAAAGACAGTGGCCGCTTCAACTAAGAAAACAACAAGGATTCAACAGAAAAAGACAGCAACGCTGCTATTAGCAATAACCAGGCAGGCCAAACCAAGAAATGGAGGCCGGCGTCACTTAAGCAAAACCACTGCCCAGTTGAGCTACTCACAACAAGCCACGCACAGTGGGGCTGGTCACACACACACGCAGCAGGCCTTTTCCACACCTAGACCAGACTCACACACTGACCAGCACAGAGGAAATCCACCAGAAGCCTCTCCCACCTCCACACTGCTCTCCTCCAGCTTATATCACTTCTGAGGGTAATTGGTGGTAAACGAGGGCAGATGAGCAGCTGGTGTGTCCTAAAAGGAGAAGGCAGGGGCAGAGAGAGACAGGGGACGGGCAATAAAGAAGGAGGAGGAGAGGGAGAGGACAACACCACGCCCACACACTCCCACAGCCTCACAGGATGTAACATCCCCCCCCCCCCTTACATTCACACTATACAAAACACAGAACAAACGCATCATTATGCGCTGCGCGAGATTGCATCAGCCACCAGATTCTCAGTCCCTTTCTTGTGTCGGATAACCGCTGAAATGTGGCCGGAGCATTTTTCATGCCAAACGCCATCACGGTGTACTGCATGAAATGGTCGGGTGTGACAAATGCAGAAATGTCAGAGGCTCTGGGGGTCAAAGGCACCTGCCAATACCCTTTAAGAAGGTCCAGTTTGGAAATGAATTTGGCAGGACCTATATTGTCAATGCAATCCTCGATACGAGGAAGTGGAAAAGAATCAGAGACGGTCACTGCATTTACCTTCCGGTAGTCGGTGCAGAAATGTGGGGTGCCATCAGACTTGGGAGTAAGCAAACACGGGGAGCTCCAAGGGCTGTGGCTGGGTCGTGCCAAACCGTTCTCTACTAGATAGCTGACTTCCTTCTTCATCACCTCGCGCTTTCCCATGGGACAGTGGTACGCATGCTGTTTGATTGGGGTTGCATCACCAACATTGATATCATGTTCACAGACACTAGTACGCGAGGGCACATCACCAAAGAGAGAAGTGTAAGATTGCAGTAGGCTAAGCACATCTTTGCATTGTGAAGGGGACAGATGAGACAAGTGGGCCGTTATCTTGGCTAAGTAAGCTGAATTCGCCAACCGCCCACACTGTTGTCCCTCAGAAAGCATATGCAGATCGTCCTCAGCACTGGCCTCTACGCTCAGAACGGTGGCAGAGACAGAACTGAGGGTTGCTGCGCTGGCAACAGTCTCATGGGTTTCCCTATCATGGTAGGGTTTCAACATGTTAATGTGGCACAGGCGAGTTTTCCTCCTGCGTTCTGGGGTACTGAGGACATAATCTGTTTCAGACACCTTCCTTACTATAACATATGGTCCCGCAAAACGAGCCAAAAGAGCAGAACCGGGCACCGGTAGCAACACTAGGACTTTGTCTCCAGCCTGAAAAGTTCTTTTCACAGCCTTTCTGTCATACAAATTCTTCATGCTTGCCTGGGATGCACACAGGGCCTCTTTTGCTAATGAGGTAGCACGTTGCCAGCGATCCCTACACGTCTTCACAAAATCTGCCACGTTAGTTTTTGGAACACCCCTGCTAAGGAACCCCTCTTTCAACAACTTTAGTGGGCCCCGCACGTCGCGGCCAAACACAAGGGTAGCTGGGCTGAACCCCACGGACTCCTGCTTAGCATCGCGTATCGTAAACAGCACAAAGGGGACACCCTCATCCCAACTCCTGCCTGTGTCATGGCAGTACTTTTTCAGCATCGCCTTAAGCGTCTGGTGCCAATGCTCAAGTGCACCCTGCGACTCTGGGTGGTAAGCACTGGACACAGAGTGAGAAATGCCAAGGGAGAATAAAGTCTATTTAAATGCTCGGGATAAGAAGTTAGTTCCCTGGTCAGTTTGCACTGTTTTTGGGAGACCAAAGGTGGTAAAAAATTTGATTAGCGCCTTAGTAATGTTTGCAGTGGTGATCCTCCGCAGAGGAATTGCTTCGGGGAACCTCGTGGACAAACACATTATGGTCAATAAAAACTGATTACCTGCCCGTGTTCTTGGCAATGGACCAACACAATCCACCAAAACGTATTCAAATGGCTCACCAACAGCAGGTATTGGACATAGTGGGGCGGGAGGCACAGTTTGGTTTGGTTTGCCCACTAGTTGACACGTGTGACAGGTATTACAATACCTTGCAACTAGGGGTGGGTTTTTATAATCGATTTATCGATTAAAATCAATTCTGGCTTGGATAACGTAAAATCGATTCATTAAAATCCTAAATCGATTTTTTTCATATAAATTTATTTTGCCCGAAATGCCAGAATCTCAGGTGAAAGATCACAAAATTTCAACAACCACCAAACAGCTAAGACAGTAAATGAGAGCAAGTACACGGATTCTGCACAAAGACTTAAACACACAGCGCGGCGCTGCCGACGGATCAGAATCAGTGAGATGTCGCCTTTCTCAGCTGACGGTCGGGGCTGAAAGCCAACAGCTCGATTCTGATCCGCGGGTCCGCGCTGTGTGTTTACGCCCTTTTTGCGCTGATGATAAAGCTGTTAGTTTTTATCTCTCTCCAAACAATACTGACCGAACCAGCAGCAAAAGAAGATCCAAACTATGCTTCACATAAACATCGTCATGAATTCCCTCTTACTTTTGCTGTTTTGCTTCCACCACGACAAAATCACACTTCATGCACAGCTCTCTCTCTCTCTCTCTCTCTCTCTCTCCCTCTCTGTCTCTCCCTGTCTGTCTGTTTTCTGCATTATTCGCTTGCTTGTTACGCACAAGTCTATGTTGTTTACAGCTCTTTCAGCCGACGTTTTTACATACTTCCAAAAAGAAAACCTAATTTCTGCCGTTCAATATTGAACAAATTTCAACTTTTTAAAATTATGCAAAATGCAAAACGCTGTGTCTCTAATAAAACCGCTGTAACTTCAGAGGTAACGTTCATGTGTTGATTAATGGTTTTCTTTCGTTTTTGATGTACTGCAGAATATTTTTATAAAATCCCAGGCCAGGAAAATCATCTTCATATTTTTCTGTGTTTTATCTTCAGCTACTTTGACACAAAGGCATCTGCTGTGATGCTCACACCTTTGATAAGGTCTGGAAAGTGTCAGCTTCCTTTTTATAGATACAAAAATATGTAAATGTACTGATCTGAATTATAATATTTCTGACTGTCAAAATTTCCCAGATTCAAATCGAATTGAATCGAATCGAATCGAATTAAATCGAATTGTGGATCGAATCGATTCGGGACCTTGTGAATCGGAATTGAATCGATTCTAGAAATCAGTGACGATACCCAGCCCTACTTGCAACATCTGCCTTCATAGCCGGCCAGAAGAAGTGCTGCAGAATACGGTCATACGTTTTAGTTATCCCCAAATGTCCTGACCAGGAATGATCGTGGGCAAATTGTAGCACATGCTGACGGAGACTAGCCGGGACCACTATCTGTTGGACTACACTCGAGTCCTCCCCTGGCTTTGAGGTCCACCTGCGCATTAATAATCCATCACAAACAAAAAAATGTCTGCTTCCTGTCTCCTGTCGGACAATCACTCTCATCTATGGCGGCAAAACATTTGGCGAATGATGGGTCCTCTTTCTGAGCAATCATAAGGGCCTCCCGCGTGAGGATGGGGGGGGGGGGCGGGCTGCGGGTTCAGGAGCAGGCTCAGCTACCTCTTGAGCCAGTTCCTTGGCATCAGGACCTGCCTCCACATAGGGCATCATATCCTAGAGCCAACCACCGACTCTGACAAGTCAACCACTTCTCCCTGCCGATGGGCGTGTGACAGGTAAGAACACCTACAGGAAATACATACGGCTTAAAGCATCTGACAAAGGCCTTGGGTTAGGAGTCTTCGTGACCTCTGGGGTAGGATAAACCTTCCCGCCTGCTATGTCATTGCCCATTATGAAATCCACGCCATCAATTGGGAAGCAAGGACACACAGCCACAGGAAAAATACCACTTACAAGGTCACTCCGCACCCAAATTTGATGGAGGAGGCACACCTCTCACAATAACGTCAGTGCCACTAGCAGTCTTTTCATCAAAGGCAAGTGCACTGGCCAGCATGAGGGACTGTGAGCCACCTGTGTCACGTAAGATGGTCACAGTACGCTCATCTTCAGGCTCACCAGAGAGCGACACCGCTCCTTTAAAAATGAAGGGTTTAAAACATTCATCAGGAGTCTCAGTGCTAAGGGGTCTGTTAACAAGAGAAGAGAATTTTAATCAGCTCCATCCCTTTTGGCTTACATGGTGTTGAGGCTGGCTGTCTTCGCCTGTAGGCCTCGCAGTCCGCTATTAAATGGCCAGATTTAAAACAATAAAAACATTTCCGGTATGACCTCGGACGAGGCACAGGTACCTCTCCCCTTGTGTCTGGCTCACCACTAGCACCACTAGCCTTCGCTAGGGTGTTGCGTCGCTCATGCATAGCGACACTGGCTTTATGGAGGAGTGCAAACTCCTCCATAAAGCGGCCTGCTGCAACGTGGAAACCTTCTGTTCGTTCAGATATACTGCCATCTGCTCGGAGAATCAACTCCCGTACCGAAACTAGGTCTGCGGCTTTACAGGCGATACACCATCGGTCAAAGAGGACACTCTTTTCCCTCGCAAAATCCAGGAAGGATTGACCCTGCACCTTTTTCAACCCCCGAAACCGCTGCCTATCAGCCAGTTCGTAGGCTAACAGGATAGCACTTTTCAGTTTGTCGTAATCCAAACTGTACTCAGCGGACAACGAGGAACAAACCTTCTGTGCCTTGCCCACCAGCTTTCACTGCAGTAGGATGGCCCATGCTTCCCGCGGCCAATGCAAGGCTGTCGCTATCCACTCAAATGATTCAAAGTAAACCTCCACCTCAGTGTCACGAAACACAGGGACCAGATGACTATTCCTGCCTACATCAAACTGTACCTCTGTCTGTGACAGCGAGGCTGCCACAGATGGGGAGGAGGCCTGCTGGAGTTCCAGCTGTCGCAGCTTGACCTTAGTCTCCGCCTCCACCTCCACCTCCACCTCCACCTTCTTCAGCTCGACCTCCCTAGCCCTAGCCAGCTCCGCCTCCAAACGCCTAAGCTCTAACTCCTTTTTCAGCTGGAACTCTCTCTCACGCTCCTCCTTTTCCAGCTGAAGACGAGCCAGACGGACTTTGAGCCTAGCATCCTGCTTAGAACCCTCCAATGACTGGGTGGAGAGCGGATCAAAATGGGGCCGCGTCATTGGCCCGCCCTCGGGAAGCTCCTGGCCCACAGGTGTAGACACTGGTGGTTCTACGACCTGGCTTGGAACATGAGGCGCTGTACTTGGTCCAGCCGGACTGGGTGTGCTCGGGGGTTCTTGCATTACAACCCCACCCTTCTCCAACAGCCCAGACACCAGAGTGGCCTTCAGCTCCGCTTTGCGTAGACCAGTGGAGACACTGATCCCATAATATGTTGCCACCTCATGCAGATCCCTCTTCCTACAAACATCCAGCAGGGCAACCGACGGCTTTGCCGTAAATCCAGCAATATCAAAAGTGGCCATGAAACTCAAAACGGCCCGCAAAACACAAGCTAACCACTCAAGGGCCACACAACACCTTCACTACACAAAAATAACAAAGGCAAAACACACACAACACTTGACACTACACAGACAAAATAAAATGTGTTGTGTCAAGTCAACCATTAACTAAAATTCTACCAACCCTCTCCCCAGTCCTGCCTACTCAGAATCTAGCCTCACCTAGCTTCTGGAGCTTACCAGGCTCGAGGCAACTTTAAAGGCAAATCATCAAGTGCCCAAGGCACCGAAAAGCCTACCCCCAACAGGGTATTAATCCCCACCCGGGTTTGCTCCGAAAATAACGAAGGCAAAACACACACAACACACAAACACCTGTTCACAATCGTAATTAACTCAATTCCTTTCATTCCAATCCCGGATGAGCCCCCACTTTGCTACGTCCCCACATGACAACTAGGCAAACGGGGTGGGGGATAGTAACAGTTGGATGCGGGTTGAAATGAAAAGGACGCCAGGCAGAGGAGTGTAACACAAAATAAATATTTATTATAGTTAATTAATCCAATAATCATATAAGCAGTAACAACAAAAAGAGACAGCAACGTTAGGGCTTCACGATATTAGGAAAACCTGCGATGTGCGATAACTGTGATCAATACTGCGATAACGATATGACTTGCGATAAAAATAAATAGCAAGAAAAAAAAAATGAATACATAATTTCCGTTTTCCTGCAACAGTTTTATTTAATGAAAGCTGCTGTATTAGCAGTGTAACAACAAAGTGCACTTTAACATTGAAACATTGTCCCCATAAAAAAATTTCTGAGGCTTGAATTCTGAAAGACATCCTTCCTGGTCTCTAGAATTAGTTTTAAATAAACATAACTTAAATTATACTGCAAATTATCTCAGTGCAGCTGTTCATTATTTTACCACTCACCAAGTAGTTATGATGTAAGTCAAAACTGGAGAGGAAACTTTACTGTAGTTGTTGCGTAGTTTTCAGCTTGGCTCAGTTCAAACGTGACAGTCTTTCGGCATGTTTCGTACATTTGTGGAATGGTGACATGGGAAAAGTAGTTTCGTGAGGGGATGCGGTATCTCCGGTCCACTTTATGTATCAGACTGGTGAAGCCCTCTCTGCTAACTGTATTTATAGGCATCATGTCTTTGTCAAAAAATGTGTAATGGCCTCTGTTATTTCTTTGTAGCGCTTCGACGTTTTCTCATAAGGAGTTCCACTTGAAAAGCTCTGATACAGAGATGGCTGTTGGACTGCAGTGCTCTTTGTCTTAACATTAGCAACCTTTGTTTGGCTAGCCCTGTCTTTCTGGAACTCTTCAAACAGTTCTCTGTGGTTGTATTGAAGATGATGGTGGAGATTAGTCGTGTTTCCTCTGGTGGTTGCCACGAGTGTTCGGCAAGTGTTGCAGAGCACCTGTGTTTGGAGAACGTCGTCTTTACCAAATCCAAAGTACCTCCAAATAAGCGAGGTACTATTTTTTATTTAGGCACGAGTTCATAGTCAGTAGTGTTCTCGTCATGCGTCTCGCTCTCAGCCTTTACAACTCTGACTCGTTGCTGCAGCGTTGTTCGCTCCCCACCTGCGTAGGAAGCGGGCCTCTAATCCGTTTGATTGGTTGATGCCGTGAAGGCTTCTATTCGACTGGTCAAATGTATGAAGGGGTTTCTTTGATTGGTAAATTCTTTAAAGCACCTGTGTAAATATTTTAAGGTACCCAATTATCGCAGTTTATGTCGTCTTTTGTGATGGGCCCATCGCGCAGGCTGATATCGCGATGACAATACATTTTCGATTTATTGTGCAGGCCTAAGCAACGTTGGCCGACACTGAAAGTTGGCCGAGCAGTCATTTACTAATCATAAGAATCTAACCTTTTTGAAGGATAGTAAAGGCTGAACTCTCAACAGGCACATTGGTCCTTGTGTTTTTTCAAATGTAACATATGCTTTTGCCCAGGTTCAACGGATACTATTGCCAGTTGGCTGACAACAACAATAAGATGGAGCCTAAAAAAGTCCTCCCATCAATCTGCATTGTGGGGGCACTAACCTGGGACTTCGAAAATACCATTTGATGGGCTCTCCTGGTCCAGGCACTGGCCCTCCCACTTGGATCAGCTGTTCCCAATACTCTTGTGTTTACTCCTCCAGAAGCTCAGACCACTCAGACCTTCTTCGAGACCACCTTCTGTTACAAATCTTTCTTGTAAATAATGCTTTTGAGCTCAGTCAAGTTGTCCCAATCAAGCTGGCATTTGCTACGACCGGAACGGCCCTCTCACCTGTATAAAAGACTGTGTAGATCAAGTAGGGGCTCCAAAGTTCAGCAGGAAATGGAAAGGCTACTGAAAAGTCCTATTGTCTTCTATGAGATGTCTTTGTTTATTAAACCAGGGGTTCTACATTCCTATATTGTTATACCTTTTGGTTAATGGCAAAGATGTAAACTCAATTTGGGCCTCATACAGCTCACTTTGTCCTTAAGTTTCCCAGACCAGTGAAACTCCCGTTCCTTATAGTGTAAAGAAATCTAACCATGCACTGAATCTCTGAGATATCTTCATATAATTCTAAGTAAGCGATTACTATAATAAATTTGAGAAAGTAGTAACTCACTGTCCAGACTGTTCAGATTTTTTTCTAAGGATCAGAGACAAGTGTTAAAAATACTCCAGTAAAAGCTGAATGAACTTCGTTACTCTAATAAAAGTGAAAAGGTGCAGGCTCTAGAGTGTACTTAAAGTAAGAGGGTAAAAATTACCTTGCACATGCACAATTCCACCATCTGTTTTTATGCAAAGGTACCTGAACCTTGTGCTTCATTAATATGATGCTAAAATGATTTGATCATGAGAATAAATATGTTATTCCAATTTAAATTCTAATTCTAATGAATGTACACAGATTGAATCTCTTACACAGAACACAAACAGTGAAAGAGAACTAAAAAACAAGAAAATTAAAAAACAAAGCTATTTTCTGAGGGTGACTTTTCCTCCACTGGCCTCCACACCTGAACAGGGAAATTAAAACATTCAGTCGTTAAAGTAGGATTTGGCATGCGGGGGAACCCTAAAACTTGTTGTACTGGCTCAACTCGCAATCATTTCTAATGTTAGCTTCAGTAGATTTTCTTTGGGTAAAACTGTAAACAGCTAACCTGCTGAAATCAATAAGATGTTTGCAGACATTTCATGAATTATCTTGGTTGATTTCCTACAGAGAAATATCTTTATTTACTGTATAGAGTATAAAGATATATATGTGGAATTCGGTAAATTAGAGTCAGTCATCATTTCAACACAGTGCTTTACTTAGAATTCACTGCAGTACTGCATGCTAACCTGTTTTTCCTGTGCAAAACTACTAAGTATTTTCATGTAAAATTTGAATAACACAAAGTAGTACCTCAGTTTGTTTTGTAGGATGTTTCAAAATCTGAACATACATGAAGTGTTGCCATTTTGTTAACTTCAGATAAACAGTTTGTCAAGTGTCACTGAGCAGTCCTTACCTATAAATATAAAGTTTTCTTCCTCTTCTCTCTTGTCCTGTTTTCTTCCATCTTCCATCACCTCTGTGTAAGGTTAGCTCATTTTTTTCCCTCCCTGGGAAATACAGCAGCTGTACCTTTAGCTAGCAGACACTGCAGACCACATACAGATTGTGCATTTGCTGAGGTTTGTTAAGCTGATAGAAACGTTGCATTTGAAATTACCTGACACTTCAAAAATGTTGCTCCCTTTATGCTTGCTCTCCTTCCACCTACACTCCTTCCACGCCACTTAAACCCCTGAGTATAAATGCTATAAATAAACCTAAAGTAACAACCTGTTTTGAAAAATGTGAAAAAGCTAAATACAAAATGTTCCATATAGAATCCAGACAATGAAACCTAATCCTATGAAACACTGACAACAGGCTGCAAACATTCTATGACACAGCAAAAGACAGAGTTGAAGACTGATAGTATATCCACAGAAAACGTTAATTGTCCTGTGTACTTCTTTCATCCTTTTCTCTTCCCTCACACCCAACGGATGAATGCCCCTCCCTGAGCCTGGTTCTGCTGCAGGTTTCTTCCTGCTTTTCCTTGTCACTGTCACCAAGTGCTTTCTTATATAGGCCATTTGATTTCTGCATTTCTGTGGGGTCTTTACTTTACAATATAAAATGCCTTGAGGTAACTGTTGTGATTTGGCATTAAACAACTAAAACTGAATTTTCAGTTCAGTTCAATTCAATTCAGATTTATTTATACAGCACCAAATCACAACAACAGTCGCCTCAAGGCACTTTTTATTGTAAGGCAGACCCTACAATAATACATATAGAGAAAAACGCAACAATAATATGACCCCCTATGAGCAAGCACTTTGGCGACAGTGGGAAGGAAAAACTCCCTTTTAATAGGAACAGCCATCTGTCGCAACTGGTTGGGGAGAGAGAAAGAAGACAGGATAGAAGACATGCTGTGAGAGAGAGCCAGAGATAGAAGTGAATACAATATGAGAGCATAAATACATACATTTCAAGATGCCAAGAGATACCAAGAATAAAATTACTGACAACTGTCAGTGCTACGACTCAGCCTCCTGGGAGATACCGCAAAGTGGCAGCATTTTAAAATTATCTTGTGCTGGATTAACAAAGCTGACTAAAAGCTTTGCAATGCAATGTTTATTTTCACCCACAAGAGGTCCCACTTGGGTTAGGGTTAGTGTAATCACAAAACAGAAGGAGGCTCAACATCGAGCTCATGAGAGTGACAGACTAATGCAATGTGATATAGTGTTTTTGAATTTCTATAAGCACTTTTCTGGTGGTTAAGTACTGGTAATGAAGAATGTACTGGATAGTCACAGGTGAAAGGTTAAGCCAACATTTTAATTAGTGTTGTCCCTCTTCTATCTGGACAAGCAGATGAGGTGTTAAAAGAATTTTTAAATCACACATTGACGAATGAAATATTTGAGTTGAAAATCATAACTAATATTAATTGTGTAATAGAATAAATTAATGTAACAACAGTGACTGGAAACAGAACTTATCAGCATTTTGAATGCTGGATTCAAAATAATACAAAAGTAAAGGTAAAATTATTTATGTGTTCATTTTCTTTTTAGTTTTTTGAGCAAGAAAACACCCTAATGCTAACTGTGTATACTTTAGTTTCCAAGTAAATGAAAAGTACAGTATTTATTTTCCATCCAGGTTTAGTCTGTGCAGCCATAAACTGATAAGGGAGAAGTTCAGTGAAGTCCAGTAAGACTGTTCCTCGATTCAACGCTGCCAATCCAAGAGCATGAGTAACATGAACAAACAGAAAGCTGCAACCACACAATCCTATCAGGACCTGTGTGGATTTTACAGGGTGAGCCTGTCTCAAGGCCTTTCTGGCACAATAATGCAAACCTCAGCAGGCTTGCTGAGCACATGGATGTGGGTGTGAGACTATGTTTACCTGTCTGAGCCTTACAGTTGAATACATTGTTCACGGGAAAACAGACCCTCCATCTGTTGGGCTTTGTCTTGTTGGACTGAAAATTGAAATTGTTTTATCAAACTGCTTCCACCTTTTCTGCCTGTCAGGCCAGAGACATAACAGGGACAGACTTGGTACTCAAAAAAATCCTTAATTGAAATGTATTGGAGAAATTTGCAGCAGCATGGCTGCTGAGTTGCTAAACCTGATTTGAAGTCATTTCAATTCAATTTTGGTTATATACAAAGCAAAATCAACAGTCACCCTCTGTTTTGCAAGGTAAAGATCATACAACAAGGAGAATTAAACATAATTTATTGATACATAGAACTCAATTGAGATAGTTGGCGATCAGACTCCAATGGCCCGTAACAACAGAATGGAATCCCAGCAGTGATAGGAATTAAGGCAGGACCCCCTGGAGTCTTGAAGGTGTTGGTGAAGATGACGACTGAGTGATGACTAATGAATGAAGCCTGAGTAAAATGGGAGAGGCGGAGAAAGGGAGGAGGTAGGTTGCACGAAGGCATCTGCAAGGGACAATGAAAAATGAGCAGTAAGATTTAAAGTACACAGAATGGAGGCTGATTAGCCTAAGGAAGGTGGGCAGAAAGATGATTGGACTACAGTGATGTCAGCAATGAGCTTGACAGCGTGGGAAAGTGGAAGTGATGTAAAGCATAGATTAGCCAACAAATACCTGGGAGGCAGACAGATGTGTGACTATAGATCTTCCTTACTGAATATAAACATGGGCTTCATTACAGTGTAAAACACAGCAATCATATGACTGCCTATGAGCAAACACTTGAAGAAAAGAAAAACTTCCTTTTAACAGGAAGAGACATCAGACAGAACCAGGCTCCTGGAGAGCCAACCATATAGGGGTTGAGGGGAGGAAGACAGGACAAAGACACACTGTGGTAGAGAGCCAAAGATTAATAACAACTAATTATTACATGCAAAGTGGTGCATAAGGAGCAAAAAAGAAGTGAAGAAGAGCAAAAGTCATATGGTATTTTCATTTAAAGATAAAGAAATTATCAATATCATACTAACAACTAGCTTGTGCTGTGCAGCTTGTTTTGAAAAAGTGTATAAATTGTTATTTAGTAAACAGATACATTACAAGTAAGCTACATTTTAACCTGACATAGTTCGACCTAACAACTAGCTAGAGCTCCGTCCAAGAAATAACCAAATCTTCTGAAAATCAGAAATAGAAAAGTTTGGTTATATAGTTAAGATGTTGAAGATAAACAGATGGTACAATTTAATCTCCAACTATGACATCAAAATCACAATGGGAATATGATATTTCTCTTTCTAATGCTATCTTTTGGACCTCAACCTCAACTTTAGTTTTGTAAATTCTTGTCTTTTTTGTATTTTGCTATCAACTATTCCACTAAGAGATGGCGCTATAGGGTATATATTTTCAGATGTTTCCAACAAAGTGTGAAGAACCTATTGCCAATTCACCCACCAACCACTTCCACAGCTCTTTTTTTGGGTCACCACATGCTGGTGCAAGTTACCACATGTGCGAGCTGTGGGAATTTGAACCTGTCGTTAGACTTGTTATGATGTTCTTCCGCACTCTCTCACTTGTTGCCCCCACCCTCCTTCTTCTTCTCTTCCTCCTCTTCTCTCCTGTGCCTTATATTTATGATCATTACCTTGACCTGCACCAGCCATCACTAAAACACTCACAGGCTTGTAAATCACTACTCGCTCGCTCTCTTTCTCTCTCTGTTGCTCTTTGAGGGGCGCTAATCAGACAGACACTGCCATTTTCTCTCTGGGAATACTAAGAAAATGTTTGGATATTTTAGTTTGTTTTCACTGAACCAATTTATCTGTTTCCCATCTAAGAGACTATAACATCAATGCTTGAAGTGTCTGTGGTTTTCAGTTTGTCCCACTGGGACAATGTGTCTCACTAAAACTTTCGGTTATTGTATTGACTCAGGGCCTCGACACAGTTGCTTGCTTGTTCTTACTCTGTTGGCTGAAGGTTAAGTAAAACAGTAAATATAAATATGTATTTATAATTATCATTATTTCAAAAATGCACTGCCCCCTCATATTCCTCACAAATGGTTTGATCCACTCCCTACCATTCCCTAACCTCTTTAATTCGTGCATGTGTGAGACATTTGTCCTTTCCCTTTGCCATTCAGTAATTGGTGCAACCAGAATAGGTTTTAGCATTCAGCAACTGAATGCTGTACTTCATTGCGGGTCATGTCTGTGGATTAAACTGTTCCTGCTCCTTACTGCCACAGATTTATAAAATACTTGAAGTGGCTGTCAGGGCACCTGAAAGGATTATAATAAAGGAATCTATTTGTCAGAAAATGACAATATCTGTGCAATTTAAAATAATAAAAAATATACAGGAAATGGATGTTTTCACTCAAAAGAGATGGCTGTTATTAGGCATGGGATTAAATAAGACTTGAAATGATTCCTTTTTGATTCTCTTATTAATCCTCAATGGCTTCTCAATGACTCATCTGAGAATAACCACCATCTCTAAGCAGCATGTCAAAAACATTACATTCATGTAATTTATTTGCATACTGTGTGGTCAATGTTTGTGCATGTTGGAGGTATTTCCTCTGTTTGTTGTGATTAGTGTTGGGTCTGTAAAGAAAGTAATTTTTGCACATATTACATAGGTTACTTAATTACTGCCAGGAGAAATAAAATTTGTATACTCCTTACATTAGTTTATTGTTCCTTAGTGTTAGCAGGTAGGTGCTAGCAAAGAACCAAAGTTGTGTTAGCTGCATAATGCAGTTGGGTCAGCCCTGGATACAGTTTCCACTTTAACACTGTACTCCATCCTTTTGTGCACTAAAAAACAGTAAAGTCCATATCCACATACTGTGCCACTATTTTCCTCCTCCAGCACATGAACTGAAATTAGCTTATTGTTGCACAAGTACAACTGGAACCAATAAATGAGATGGATTGTTCACATCCCTAGCTGTTATATTTTAATCATGTTGTAGACAAATATTATTTTGTAAAATTCTAAAGTGATTAGATGTGAGTGTTAAGAAATACTCAAAAAATACAGATATTTCTACATATACAACAATAGTTAGAAACACACACACACACACACACACACACACACACACACACGCACAAACGCACGCACACACACACACACACACACATACACGCGCACACACACACAGATAAGACATCAAAGTAGTGGGCAGATTTACAAGACACTGTAGAGGGCCTTTAAAAATACTACTGCATAAATGTTTATGCAGCTCTCTCTATGTCAGGCACTAGGGGGAGAAGAGCGTGACCGAGCAGCGCAGGACCAGGCACTTTGGAAATTAACAACTGCCCTGAATCTGATGGAGAGTTTGCATTTCTGTGAGGGAGTCACTGTAATGGCTTTAAATGGTTGATGGTGTAAATCTGTCCTCCTTAGTGAGGCCCCAGCTCATCTGACAGGTGCACTGTGAAAGTACTTTAATACAGAGGTGATAGTGAATAGGGGTGTGAAGTTTACAGGACACATGAGAGCCCGCCTATACACTACCCCCCTTTGTTTAAGTCAGTCTTACATATATTTAATGCCAGAAAATGTTGTGTAAACCATCTGAATAACATACAGAGATATTCTTTCTCTCTACTCCTAAAGCCCATACTATTTACTCTTGAAAAATCTCTGAAAAATATGACACGTGCATTGAACCTATTGCTGCATTAGTACAGTACAACACAGTATAAATGAACATAAATGGCCAGCAATATACAGCTGTAATAAATGACCTCATGAAACGAGGGTGCCATGAGCTTTTCTGCCAAGCAGGCAGCCAGTCCCTGTGCTGATCTCCAGATAAGGTTGCATGGATTATCTCCAGTTCATTGACCTTCATACTTCCCACCCTCTGCTTGTGTTTGTAAGCTTGTTTTGGTGCGCACATGGCAGCAAACCTTGGTCATTGGACTCAACCAGAGCGAGGATGGGTGTAGGAAGCTAAAACACTGCTTAGATGAGAGGGAGGGGCCACTGCTACAGTAGATCCATGCCTTTGTTTAGATATAAACTGTAGGGTATCCCAGGTGACATGTGCACATTGGAAGAACCAAAGGTACAACATTTCACCTCTGAACACCAAAGCAGTAACAATACTGCAGCACTAAAGCAGGGACTGGGTGCAGTATTAAAAATACATGGAGTATGATTTCCTGTATTATTAATTCGTTTGGTCTTTTCTGAATTAATTTTAAAATATAAAATGCAGAATGTACATCAACTGAGCCACTTGAGGGCAGTGGAAACAAACTTGATCTCATTGTGTGATAATGAACAACAACAGCTGGTTCCTTCAAATCAACCCCAGTACCTCAAATTTTGTTTGTAATGTGGGAGATGATCTATCAGTGAGACCTGTGAATCTATATGCAGAACTGTCTCTTTTACAGTTATTTTTTTAAGAGCATGGCCTCAAATGCATGGCCTTAAAAAGTTAATTTGTGGCCCAAATATACATTAATATAAAACTTTCTGCGGATGGCAAGGATAGTGTGGTGAAAGAACACGATAAAGAACAGAAGCTGATGAGCAGGATTTTTTTTTTTCAGAATCTTGAGAAGAACAGCACAGCAAAACAAAATCTGAATCTCAGGATATTTTTTGGGGGAAAATACTTTTTTAATTGAAAATTGTCTACACATCTAAAATTATGAATTAAAGGTCACTCCTGTAACATATACATGTGCCATGAATGCTACTAATATGCAGGACATGCGTCTGTCAATAAACAGCATTTCTTCTTTTTCTTTAATTTGTAAGAAACTTGATAATTACACACATTAGATAGCTTAAAATTTGTAGATTAAATTTTAATACAAAATCACCCGATGCTTTAATAATGTAATTATGTTTAATCATAATTAAATCATTATAATAGATCAACAGTCACTTGGTAACGTTCTATTGTTCTTTCCCCTCACCCCAGCTGGTCCAACTTTGTTCTGCTGGAGACTTTCTTGTGTTAAAAGGGAGCTTTTTCCTCCCCACTTTTGCCAGGCACTTCTTCATTGTTTCTGTTGGAGTTTTGACTTTAAAACTGTAGAGTCTTTATTCTACAACATAAAGTGCTTTGAAGTGGCTGTTGTTTTGAATCAGTGTTATATTAATAAAATTGAACTGAACTCAATAACCATGATGATTTACACTCTTTTGCTAATTTCCTTAGATTTTAATCAGTAGATGGCAAAACTGGGCCCATCTAAATGCTAACTAGGCCTTAACAATTTCCTAACTATGAAAGCTAATGTAACACACCTCACTGATGGCTTGCCTACTTCCTGGTTTATTTTGAGAAAAAAATAATTGCTGTTCACCACTATTCTAAGTAGCGAAAATACTTAGTAGTGAAAATACTAATTCTTGTGCTTCTTATTTTTAGGTAAGCCATGGCAGTGCTACTTATGTACAACATGATTCCACATTTATATTCATTATTTCACCTTCCACAGTCATTATATACCTTCTTTCACCATTTGAGCAGCAACATCCACCCTCCTGACCATTTGAGAGCACATGACAAATGCAAATGTCACATGCAATTTCATTCCCCTTGTATTGCCTGCTGAGATATAAAAAGCACTGTTGTAAGTATACATATTACTGTGAATGTGAATAATGTAGTCCTCTCTATAGTTGAGCCAGTGAGGATCAGGAGCTGTCAGCATAGTCCAGGCCACCCAGTGCGATGAATAAACCTAGGATGTCAAACAAGAAGCAAGGTAGGATAAATATGCCAAAGCCAAGTTGGACGGAAGAAGAAGAGAGCCCGAACAGGCTGTGGTGAGAAGGACAGTGTGTGATAACAAGAACAAAGAATAAAAGAAGTGAATTAGAGGAGAAGATGTGAGTTTCTGCATGGTGAACTTTTTATAAATAGGTGTGAGTGTATGGCTGTGTGTATTTTAGAGGGTGTCTCCAGGGTTTTATCGCACAATACCACAGGTGTTGACATGCCATTCACTATGTAGGTGCGCATATTTGTTTATGTGTGTCTGCGGCTTATATTTGTTTTTATCATATCTAGCTATCAGGTTCTGTGTATACAGTAGAAATACAGGAAAGAACCAAAGAGTTTGAGGATGTCTCAAGGTCTCTCCTTGTGCTCCATCTATCTAACACACACACACACAAACACACACACACTTGTGCCAGCAGTCTAAAGGCCGGCTTATGGTTACCAGTTGGTAACCTTTTGCGTAGCTCATTGCTTGTGCTTTCACATTGTAAAGGATTAGGGACAATATATATAGAGAGAAAACCTTTCACCTCAGCAAGACCCATAGACTGATATAGACTGTATATAAAAGATGCACGTCTCCAATTATTTCCTATACTTGCACTTTCAAGACTCGGTGTCAACATTTTGCCCATGGCATAGCCTTAAAATGGTTGTTATCAACATTGCAACTAGCTATAGAGACTAAAAGTATTTCATTGGTATGTTCATGTTTTTTCATGGGTGTAGTTGGGCATTTTAACCGAAGATGGGAGTGTGTGGGGACTTGTGTGCAGTTATTGACACTTCCTTGTGAGCTTAACTTTTCAGCACTAAAGGTGTTACTGCTAGGCATGGACCAATGTTGAGGTACGCACGATAAATTAATCTGTAAATAAATCAGAGTTGTTTATTCAGTGTTACCTGTATGATCTGTACTGTACATATAGTGTTTG
The DNA here is from genome assembly GCF_056152115.1 of Neolamprologus brichardi. Classification (NCBI taxonomy): domain Eukaryota; kingdom Metazoa; phylum Chordata; class Actinopteri; order Cichliformes; family Cichlidae; genus Neolamprologus; species Neolamprologus brichardi. The sequence goes on along the minus strand of NC_142123.1, from coordinate 15,856,977 downwards.
TGTGTCAGGAGCTTTGACTTGTTTAGTTCAGAGTTGTTTCAGGACTGTGTGAACCTGGTTGTTGTGTTGCTTCTAACTTCCTTTCTGTACCAGCCTGTTTCCTGTATGCTTCTATGACAGGACGCCTACGAGCTTCCTCCCCTGGATTAGTGTGTGGCTCTGCTGATAAAATGGTACTGTCCAAGTCTATTTCTGTTTTCCATGTTCTCGTAATGCAGTTTTTAGGACATACTAGCACATTGATGTCAATAAAATGCTTTGAAATTGATGGCTCTTGGAACATATACAATCTTCACATCTATCTTCATTGAAGTTGATAGAGATGGACAGAGGACAGAGGGCCTGAGAGATATATAGGACATCTATAACAGCAGCTGACAAGTGGACTGAAGATTGGCTCAGAAGGAGGGGGCATAAAGGATGGTTTTGAGAATACTAGGCATGCTTTTGTCAAATTTTTCTTCCACTTGATACAGAAGGCACCTCTATCACACAGACCTCTCTGCCTCTGCAGACAGATTGCTTGGCCTTGGATGGAGTGAGCGTGCTTGAGTAGTGGGAGCGTTGGAGGAGAGTAGAAAAGACTTTTACCCTGATTTATGCTCTGTTTCTAGGCCACGGCCTTCATCTACCACTATACAGCTTCTAATCTCCCTGTTGTCTGTGAAGTCATTTTTACTTAAAATGCCCTAAACCATATGAATTGTCTCATATGTTTCTACATCAAATTTTGTGTGCAAATAGTTAAAATCTTGCGGATTGCAGAGATTAATGATTAACCATTGTGTGACTCAGTTACGATTCCAAACACCTTTAGGTCTCCTGGGAACCCAAACTAGAAACATTACTTGGGATTCCCAACAAAGAGATCCCTGTGTTTCCCTGACTCCAGAAATATGCTGTTTACTCTCTCAATCACCCTTCTCACCCTGCTTTGGCCCCATTGGCTGTCAGCGGGGCCATTCATACTGGGAGAAGCCAATGAGCAATAGGCTCAGACTCTGAGTTAAGCCAATCACACAGCACAAAGCGGTGACATTGAGGGAGATGCTGGGAATAGCTGGACTGTGTTTATGGGCTCCTGCCTGGCTGACAGAAAGCAGAACCCCTTGAAGGGAGGAAAAAAAAGCAATTAGGCAATTACACCATCTAGTCCTATAAGGATCCCACATCACACTGTTTTCTTAGCCTCTTTGAGAGCCGATAAGAGACGGCCGCAGCCAAGGCACAGAGGATGGCAGAGAAGAAGAATGGGAAGAGAAGAAGGATAGAGAAAGGCTTGATGATAGAGAGGGTTAAGAGAATAAAAAAGGACAAACGTGAAAGAAGAGGGGAGAAGTATTAAAAAGAAAGGAAAATGAGTGCTAGAATTCAGAGAGGGTGTGACAGGGTAAAGTAACCGGAGTAGAAGGGACATAATGAAAGGTTAAATGCTAAAGGCCTGATGTAGTTTTGCTTTCTGAGGGTTATTAGCAACTTACTGTACATATAACTATTTTCTTATGGAAGTTGAGTTATGGTGGTTGAACACTATGGAAGGTAATCCAGATCCTGGTCTCCCCAGCAGTCTTTTCCAGCCGCTCCAGTTGGATTCAGTTGAGATGTAAAGGCTTTTTATGGACAAACCTTATAAAAAATACTCCTTCATTGTGGGGACCCTGCAGTGCCCAGGATGTATCCTGATGAAGTTCCCAAGCCAAGTCAATATAGACCCTTTGTGAAACAAAGGAGAAGTGGCTTTACTGCAAGTGTATTTCAAACACACTGCCAGGTGTAAACAGTTCTTAGTTCTTATAAATACTTTAGTTGAATCATTGGCATTGACTGTCAGCTTTAGTGATTCCTAAGCAAACAACTGCAAAATTAAAATAAGAGGAAGAAAGAAGATAAAACTGCAAGATTTCATTCAGATAGCTGAAAACAAGGCACTGTGGCAGGGCTCCACATGCTGATTTTGTTAATTGAAGGTTGCTGTACAAATCACATAATTCAGTGTAGGAAAATTAATAGAAAGCATGCCTCTTTATGAAAGAGCAAATGCATGTCATTCATCTGATTTGAAGTTTTTATATGCAGTGTCACGGTTCTATACGCTGACTCACAGGATAAAATCTGAAGTCGGCAGTGAACCAAAAATCATTCATCTGACTGCAGTGAGGAGCCTGGGTGGTCTGCAGGCATCTCTCTCACTCATTCTCTCCTTGTATGTCTTTCTTTTCCTCCTCTGCTGTTCATCAGTGCTTCTCTCTTTCACACTCTTCCACTGCTTTCTCTCTATTCTCTCTTCTCCTGCTCTCTGTGCCTCACATTTTGCTATTTCTTTGAGAAACGTGCCTCTCCAGCTAGCAAACCTCAACTGAAGAATCAAGATAAAAGTCGTAAACAGTTTTCTTCATTTTTTTTGCCTCCCCACCACTTCCTATCTTTTGACTTTCTTTGTTTCAAAGCCAGTTATTCTCTCTTAAAATATGCCATTGAGAGACACATATGGCCCTCAAAGACCATTTCAAATCGAATAAACAATTGTCAAGTGAGAGGGAAAGCAGAGTGAGTATGGACCACTTTGAAAGCACATCAAAGGCCACAGAAAGGAGAGGCATGAGGATGGGGAAAGGTGGATGGTAGAAGATACACACACGTGCAGATATAAACTGAAAATCACAAGCATGTGAAATGCATCAAAGATAGTCAGCACTTTTGCATTATATGTACATTAATAATGATCTCTTAATGAGTTGATTTTATTGGTAGAGGCGTGTTGTATTCAGATTAGCTCTCTAAAGACAAGTGAGTTTTATCTCCGTGATATCAGCGTCAGTGTTTACTGTTCACACTCTGCAGCCATATCAGCTATATTCATTACTGGTAGTGGAATTTTTACTACTGCCATTGTTTCATATTAGAAAGTTAGTTAAACTGATGAAAAACTGGGAAGCTTTTATTGTGAAAAAGCCAAATTACAATGTATTTGGAACCAGAGTCAATGCTGAGGGGATGGATATGTTGAAAGTTAATGATGGAACACTGAATATTACTTCTCATACTTTATTAAAACCATGTGGGTGCATCAGCTGCTTGTCTCTCGTGTTTCTGACAAAGGAACTTCTCAGAGAGTTCTGCTGCAGTACTCAATTACACCTGCTGTTAGCAAACTAACCACAAATTTCGTCAGACTCACTTTGAAAAGAAGAGCATGTGAAAGTTTTTAAGGTAACAGAGCACCAGACGTTCATCATAGCAGTGTGAGAAAAACAAATCAATTTCCTTTCATTTCCTATAAACATGGAAAAGAGAAGGCACCATGTACTGAGGAGGTAACTAACATATTCAACCAAAAATATCAGACACTAAATTACTGAATAGTATCCAATAATAACAGATGGTAAACGCCCTGATTCTTAGATAGCACTTCTCCACTCTTCTGGAGTACTGAAAGCCAAATCATCTTTTCAGTGTTCCCTGACAGACATTCATTCTCCGATGGATGCATCTTTTAGTTAACGTCCTACCCAAGGATACCTAGCATGCAAACTGGAGAAGCCAGGGATCGAACCACTAACCTTCCGATCAGTAGATGCCCTGTTCTATCTCCTGAGCTACAGCCACCTCAGCCACATCTGTGTAATACTAATACTGTGCTTCTCCCTCTTCATGATAAAGCCCACTGTTGCTCTCTCCCCTGTTCAAGCCTACTTTACTTTTCAACGAGCCAGCATTCAACCTATCCTCATCGGGCTAAAAGCTGTCCCTGTGCAAATGATGCAAACAGTCATTTGCAGGACTGACTGATTGACATACTGTGAGGATCTAACTAAGCAGCAACGTCCTGGCCTGACAAATGCACACATGTTAGTGCCAAAAAACTTCAGTTCTTCTATGGCCACTTGAGGCCACTGCAAGAATGAGTCAGAGCCTACAGACTCCCACATCAAAATGGCCAAGATTTAAAAACATGTTTGCAGCCTGGTACAAAAAGTTTGGCCTCCAAGGATAGTTTTCATAACATTATGAAAGTATCCAGTATCCAAAGAGGTGAAGTCACCCCTTTGCATTGTGGTAAGGCTTAAAGTTAAAGGTGTGGCTTCTTTGACTGAAAGGTGTGTTCTATCTCAGGTAGGTGTTGCTCTTCACCCCACATCATTCTTTGTATCAGGCTGTAAAAGTATTATTTATATATATTATTTATATTGTCTACTGGAGATAAATAATGTTTTTTTCCTCCACACTATAAGTATTGTAACTATTTTGCTAATTTTCAGGCACAAACTCATAAGTCTAATAACAGAAAATGGAGTGTAATGAATAACATGTGACTGACATTGTGATAAAGTGAATTTGAACCCTACGTACTTTCCTAAATATAACTAACTAAACAATAACTTAAGCCAAAGACTAAAACAGAAGTAACTAAACATTACGACAAAAAGCACTAAGGCCTGCCAATATGACATAGGTGAACTTTCAGAAAAAATGTCATACCACTAGATAATATAACTACTGATCAAGGAAAACGTTTTTTTCCTATGTAACATAATTAAGAATACAGTACACTTGTATAGAAATACAAAGACATCACCTTGGGATGGCTGTGGATCAGGCGGGAGAGCGGGTCATCACCGGTCTGGAGTTATCCTCAATGAATCCATCGGAGAGTGTGTGTTTGTGTGTGTGTTTAAGCGAATGTCGGATAAAGTTTCTTAGGTATACATAACAGCAGTGTATGGGTGAATGAGATTTGTAGAAGAAAGTGCTTTGATGAATACTAGTCCATTTACTATTACCTATAACTTATATAGTGCAGTGTGAAAATTAAAGGATTACCCACCCAACTGTTCATATAATTTATATGCAAATGTTCTTTCATAATGCTTTTCTTTTGCTCTTTTAGTGAAAGTCATTTGCAGACTTGACCTGTTTTTGACACAGAAAACAATATACTTGCACCGAGTGCCCATATAGATCCTAATTTAGGTGACAGGTGGTTGCTTGGGAGGGAATTTCTCTTTCACACCTCCACTAACCCGCCCCCCCCCCCCCCCCCCCACCCACACACACACACACACACACACACACATACACACACATACAGAAAAAAAAAAACTCCTCCCAGTCTCTGTTAGAGGAGCCAGACTGGCTGAGACAGAGGGAGCCAAGTCTCTGTAGGGTGGAGGAGATGAGGAGGGTGGAGAGGGGGAGGGGACGAGAACAGGGGAGAGGTAGGGAGATAAGTCAACATCACTGCCTGTGGCATAAATCACATCAAGACATGACAGTAGGACATTGACCAGAACCACTGATAAAACCCAGCAGGGAGGGAGAGAGCGGGAGAGACAGACATACAGAGAGTGCAAAGTAAAAAGCAGAGGAGGAGGAGAAGAAGAAGAGGAGGCCCTTTCAGGTTATTATTACCCCTACACACTCCCAATATCCAGCAAACAGTGACCACTAATGAGTGAGTCTGTAAAAGTTCTACAGTGAGTGGGTGGCATTGTTTAATACAGCTGTCTGCTGTTGCTGTCTTCCATTGTAACAAAGAAGTTGGGAACCTCATGAACTCATATTCTAAAAGAAATATTGTCTGTTAGGTGAACTGATAGTTTTGGGAGATCAGTGTCAATTGGTGCAGATGGTTTGCATAATTGGGATGGACAACCAAGGCTTCTTGGTCGGTGTCATGTTTCAGTAACAGTCCCTTTTTACGTCTTCATAATATATAATCATGATATAATAATTATACATAATATATAATTATATGTCTTCATAATATATATGAAACTCATTTGCTTGCAAGACAAGAACTAAATACTGAACTGCTAGGTTGGCGAACCAACATTTGTACATGCTAGTCTTTGTCAAGCTTTCTGGGTTTACACCCTTTTCACCTTTATCTTCTAAGAAATAGAAATTATTTTATTTAATAGACTTTAATTGAGAAGGATAAAAAGAAAACATTACCTGTTTGTTAAAGCATGCTGCATGCCTGGTGGTCTTTACTTCTGTCTGAACGTTTCTGTTTTTGCTGCTGTTATCTGCTTTCTTTGAAGTGGATCTAACATTGTTACACTCAGACAACATATACTTGCTCAGTGTGAGAATGTAATGAACTGTTTATCAGAGGGAAAGTGGGACTTTTAGGACACTCGAGCCTGACATCAGCTGGCATAATGTTAGCTTATAAGCGGCTGTTGTTGTTTAGTTGACTTAATGTCAACTGTCTGGAGATAACATGTTTTATCTGCTCACAACTGTGATAACTGTAACACACTGTAACACATAACCATGTTTATGCATGTTTCCTGACTTCATTTCAGGAAGAGAAGATGAGGAGCAGGTGGAAATGAGGGAGTAGACAGAGCAGTGGTAGAGATGATGGAAATGTACATGTAAAAATGTTAAATGGTCATATACAGTTTGAAAGAGCTATTTGTGATCTTTAAATTTAATGTAACTCAGTAAGTACCTATGTGGCCAGTCTCTAGCCAGACACAGAAAACGTCAATGTCTGTCTCAGCCACTGTATTCACAACTGTGGGCAACATGGATGTATCAGTTTGTCAAAGAAAGTCAGTCTACTCTAGATATATGTTTTCAAGTTGTTATGGTCTCGATTGCTAAATTTGAACAGTATCATAAATAGCATATGTTAGACATTTGCCACTTCTGTTTAAATGGTGACTTCCTCCTGTGTCTATGTATGAGTTACATTAGCAAAGCCTTCAGTGGATGCTATCTTGAAATCTACCCTCTTATATCAAGCACCTTACATTAGTGCAAATGTGAACAGCTACACTCAGTTGTTCATGTAAACTAATGACTGCTTTGGTAGCACGGGATGTTTCCAAAGTGTGAAAACTAACAACATTCAATTCAATTTATCTCAATTCAGTTTTATTTATATGGCGCTAAATCACAACAACATGAAGCCTGCCGTGACCAGTTAGGGGTGAGGGGTGTGAAAAAAACACACATTAATAATA